>NC_143052.1:88315000-88940000 GCF_052426305.1 Pelodiscus sinensis | reverse complement strand
CAGATTCCTCAACCCTCTCCATAGAAAAGTATGGCTCTTGACCATTTACCTAAACCTTGGAGGGGCTCCGTCATAAAAAATTATTGCCCACCCTTACCGTAAATGCTTTGGGACAGCGGCTGTCTTTATTTGTGTATCGTATGCTCTCAGTGCTAAACTAATATTAAGTAATCTTAAATTTAGAAGTCCGTGAGCAGCTGAACAGAAAGGTTTAGAATGAAAGTACTTTCTCAATTTTACCTACTGTACAGATGTTCCACACTACTAAAACCTAAGGCTGTGTCTAGACTGGCCAGTTTTTCTGGAAAATCAGCCGCTTTTCCGGAAAAAACTTGCCAGCTGTCTACACTGGCCGCTTGAATTTCTGCAAAAGCACTGACTTCCTACCGTCTGAACTCAGTGCTTCTTGCAGAAATACTATTCTGCTCCCGTTCAGGCAAAAGTCCCTTTTGTGGAGAGCCTGACCTGGAGTTTGAGTGGGAAGTAGCCCAGGGGTTTTTGGTTGACAGGTTGGTGCCTTAACAGAATGTCAATGTATTGCGGGAGGATCCCCACTGCCCTGATGGTGGGATACCCCGTCACTGGTAAGGCACTAGAGTGTAAAGCAGTGAGTCAGGTGGGCCTGCATTCCCCTACCTCCTTCCATCCCACCCTGTGGTGGCAGCCTCCTCACTGTAGGTCTTGAGACCATTGCCGGTGCTTCCCTGCCTAAGGGATTGCACTAAGGGCTGTTCACCCCCACTCCAACAAACAGAGCTAATTTCTGCCGGAGGTGCCACGGCCGTGAGTCTGACACCGCTACACAAAGTCTTTTGAGCTTTGGGATCCTGGCACAAGATGCTTTACAAACTAAAGATATTGTTAGTTATGTCCTGTGTTTGAGCTGGCTGGTAGCAGCAGCTGCCACTTCTCTCGCTTTCCTTTCACTGAGATGTCTGCGAGATCCGTCAATCAAGACTCTGTGTCAGCAGCTCAAGAGGGGGACAGTGCTACTGTGTTTATCTCTACTGCCAATTGTATTTGCTAATGAGAGAGGAGTCCATTACTAGACAATGTGCATGTGTGAGCTAATGACTGAGTCTGTTTGTTATCAAGTGCCGCTCAAGTGCTGCTTGGGAGAATTTAAACTAGCATTCCCACACCCACAGTACCCTTGTTTCCATCTTCATGATTCTCTCCAGATGTGAACTGGAGATCACAGCTGCTTGAAAATTGACAGATACAATTTTACAAATGGAGATTACCTTTCCTCTCCCACTGCAACAATCTGACATCTTTCCACCAAGCAGAGAGATGATGGAACAAAACCAGACTCATTTTTTATTTTCATAATATCACTGATTTGGGTTTTCAGAGTGCTTTAATAATTTAGGAATCTAAAGCACTTTACAAGCAACGGGCCAAATTTTGTTCTCTGTTATACCCCAGGAAATCCAATGGAGTCAAGGGAGGTAGGCGGAGAATTACACAAGGTATACCTGTGTGCAGAATTTGTCTCTATAAGTGTAGTGATCACCATCCATCACTGAAACATCACCACCATAGATGAGGAACACAGCAGCCATTTTGTACCAGCAATTAGCCATTCTGCACTAGCAATGCTACTGATCAGCTCCTTAAGAGGGAGGTGAAAAATAACTTCTCTGAAACTGCACAGATTATTGGAGAGAGGCAGAATGTAATTGTTCAAGTTGAATTCTGACCAGTGCATTGAGACTAACACTCCTACATTTGTAAAAGTGCCAGGAGATTTTGTTAATTATAAGGACTACGGCAGTACTAACCCCCAAAATAATGAAAATGGCTTAAGACTAATTATTTTTAAAAGTCATTTGGTTTCTTCTTTCTGCTTTTAAAAACTTTTTTGGGGAATCCACCCACCTCCAACTTGTACATATCACAAGTTCAAAATTCAACCTTAAATGCACATTTAAAAAACAAGTCTCTTTCATTGGAAAGGATTCCAGTTTTCCTCTCCTATCGTCTGGTGAGTGGGGAGTTGATGTTCTGTCCGTCTGTATCCCTTCTCTGTTCTTTTCCCTAGCTGACTAATTAAGGAGGGGGATGGAATAGCAGATGCACAACTCACATTCTTCCTCCCCAACAATTTCCTGTCTTCCCCTGCCTCCTACATTACCTTGCTCCCTATATTTCCATCCCTACTTTTTACTATCTTCTACCCTAATACTACCTTTTTGACACCTCTATCCCTTTACACGCTTCCACATCCCTGCTGCCTTCTTCACACATTCCTCTGACTGCTTATCATGTCCTGCCTACCTTCCTAACCTGTTCTCCCCCTGCTTTCCACATTCTAATTTCTTACTCTTATGTATTTTCCTGTCCCCTGCTGGTCCCTCACAGGGTGACTAACGGGCCACTATATTCCCTGAGGGCAGCCTGGCTTTAGCCTCATTGGAGGCAATGGGGTATAGCAGCCATTTTTGCTGACAGAAATATTAGTTTCACTTGCAAAAGATGTTGTGAAGTGGCAAGCAGTTTGGTTGAGGGCAGGCTGTAGCTTTAGTTCTATAGACAGCAGTGGGAGATAGTGGACCATTCTGGAGAAGGGCAGATCAGGATATGATGAGAAACTGAAACACCCACATTGTGGACATGGAGTGGATCTTCTTTGTCAGACAACATCTTCAGCAGTACAGTTTTCCTTGGCAGAGGCACTTGTTCATTACCTTCTCAAAGGGAAAAAAAGCTACCTACTGAACCAACAACACCATTCCCATGTGTATTTTCTATGGCTTCCATCAAAGTGCTGACCAAGTCCAACCAACCTTAGTTTGTGATTGGTGATGCTCACAAAGCCCTAAAACGGACATTGCAAGTAAGTTGACTTGAGTGTCTTCACATAGGCCATTCCCTTAGCTCAACTTCTGCAGAAATCCTTATTCACTCTTCAGCTCCTCTCTTTCTCTTGTAACTGCCTTCCCTAGCAATCTACATGTGATACTGTGATCACACCACTCCCTTCTCAAACTCTTGCAACCATTTCCCATTTGTTTCAAGATTGAATCCTCCTTGTTTCTAATTTTTTTTGGACTTCCCCCACACTACCTACCTAACAGACCTAGTTGTCTGAGTGAAGTGACACCCTATACTCAATTCTATGGAATTTGTTTGTCTGAATGTAACATAACTGTTGAAATATGTATCTGATCAATTTCAAAATTTCAGAGAATATTCTAGGCATCCATGGGTAGAACCATCTTGCTTTTGGTGAGAATCAGAAAAATAGAAAATCATGATTTCCACTGAAACCCTCCATTTTATCCCTGAGGATGCAGGAGTGAGGCATAACCTTAAGGTTAAGGTGAGGATTAGGGAGCCAGAGAGTTTCTTCTGCCCACCGCACCAAACAGGCATAATGGAGGCTTGATTTAGTGGAAATCCTTTCCCCCTTTCATCCCTACAACACTGGACCTGGAAATGGAGAGATGGGATAAAAAAAACTCCTGGAATTTCAGGAGGAGCTGAAGTGCACTGGGTGGAAGGGGGGGCAGATGTGGGGCTGAGGAGGCAGAACTGATATGGAGGCTGGGGGTATCTTCATAATTCATTATTGGGGTGGGGGTCTGGCCGCTGTGGGGCACAGAATTAATTAACATTTTGGATTTGGGAAAAGCTGGCAGCTCCTCAGCATCAGGCAACCAATGAGAGCATCAGCAATGGCGGGGGAAGGGGGGAGGAAGGAAACCACCTTATTTAATAAATATGGGAGAATATGCAGCAATGTAACACACACACACACACACACACACACTTGAATGTAGGTGCACACACAGCAGTAGGAGGAGTTCAAAAAGCAACAGGCAGACCAAAAAACACAACATAATCTTTGGGAAAAAAACTCATGTTTTTTAGGTCTTTCTCATGATTTTTTTTAGAGTCTGCCTCAAGCTTTATAAGCTTTTGTGTCATTT
This sequence comes from Pelodiscus sinensis, assembly GCF_052426305.1. NCBI lineage: Eukaryota > Metazoa > Chordata > Testudines > Trionychidae > Pelodiscus > Pelodiscus sinensis. Next base: position 88,936,065 of record NC_143052.1, on the reverse strand, counting down.
GGCAGTTCTGTACTTTATTTATTTTTCCAAAGTGTTCTGTACACATCAAGCCTCACAGTAGCTCATTTATATTATTATCCTATAGTATATTATACTATTAGGAGCCAAAGTGTAGCTCAGCCTTTAGGCAGTTTGGACTGTTTTTACTGAGCTGATTTTAGGATTACATTCAGTAGATTTTTAAACCAGTGTAATGGAAACAGGTCAGTCCAACCGGAGCCTCATCTACACTATGGCTTCAACCAGTTATAAAGTCATATGAGTTGAGCTGGTTTTAAAACTGTGTAGATTTTGGGAGAAGTTTCCCCAGCATAGGACAGGCTAAAATGTAACAAGGCTGAGACCAAGGTGCTGGTAAGGTTTTAGAATGAAAGCATGAGATAGGGACTAGTGTAGCACTTGGTTTAGCTTTTCATCTGTGGACTAATTTGTTCATATCATAAACCCCATAGACTAGTTGGTGCTCATTTCTGTTAGCACATGCCAGTGTCATGCTGGAAGCAGTTATTGTATTGGGACAGGAGGAATCGAGGCCTAAGAGTGGGGAGATTTTGCTCTTCTATGAAATGCGGCATAAGACGTGTAACAACAACTTGAAGCATAGCTGCTTAGCCCCATAGTTCAGTTATCCCTCTGTGCACACAGTGGTTATTTCTTCTATGCTGTATATGAACAGACAAGGCTATTTCCTCCCCTGCCCCTCTACATTGTAACATGTGTTACAGGAACAGGCTTAACCTAGTCGCCGACTCCAGCTCTGGTTAGCAGGTAGCTGTGTATAACGTGATGTCAAACCACAGCCTCCTTCTTCCATGCAATATAGACTGAACAGCTTCTCCATTATTATTCTCTGGTAACTAAGCAACCATCAAGTCTCTGCCTGGCCCGAATAAATAAATGAAATTATACATATCTTTGTATAATCAAAATAAATCAGATAGGACTTCCCTGGCACCTTCCACCCGAGCTCTCAGAGTACCTTACAGATATTTAAGCAAACCTTCCAGCACCCCTCTGAGAGAGAGATTAATATTCCACCCCCATTTTACAGGTAAGAAAGCTAAGGCACAGAAGCAGTGAAGTGATTTGCTCAAGGTCATGCTATTAGCCAGTGGAATACAACAGGAATAGCATTCAGGAATTCTGCCTCTCGGTTCCCTGCTCTGTACTCCTTCTGCAAACCCTTCCCTCTGTGACAACAGCCTGCAATACAAACAGCAGCCTGGCATCTCTCTCTCCTTCTTCCCCCAATTAGTTTCCCTTTTTCTTCCTTATCTGATCTGCTTCCTTGTCTCTTCCTTCCCCATTACCTGTTTGCTACCCTATCTTTCCCATCTTTTCCTCACTGTCTCCATCTTCTACTGCTCCTTTCCTTTGTGCCCCCTATCTCCTTTATCCCTTCATCCTCTTATGTCCTTCCTCTCTCCCTTGTAAGACTCCTCCGCTTTTGTTCTCCCCTCAAACCGTTTCATATCTCCATCTTCCTGCTTCTCTCCTCCTTTCGCTATCTTCCATCCTCTCCTATTTCCACCCCTCCTCCATCCTTTTCTCTCTCCTCCTGCCTCCCATAACCAGCATTTACAGAACCTGGCAGAACTGCAAAAATAGGATAATTCTAAATGGAACAGCTGGTGTGTCCTCTGAGTTGGGAGTGAATACGGGACAACGTGAAAAGCACTTATTAAAAATGAGGTGAAGGGCGGGGGAGGAACCCAACTGTAAGGGAGGCACAAAGATTACTTAGTAAAAAAGCTGCTGGATTTTATTGCTTTCAGAGCCCATCTCTTTCCTTTTCCCTCAGTTTTTTATCCCACTGCCTACTGCTGCACATACCTGGGAGGAAGAGGCACAGTAGCAAACAGTACAAGATGGTGGGCGTTGACTGGAAAATGTCCTCCTTTCTCTGGGCTGTTATGTATTTCTTCACATACCTGGTACAGAATGGAGAGTGGCAGTATAAACTTACCGTGCATATTAGTACTTTCCAAAATGCTTTAGTCCTGCCTGGAAGGACCATTTTCTGGGTGAGGGGAGAGTATAATCCCACGTACATCCGATCTGAAAAGCTTCACCAAAGTGCAGTCTGGACGCAGCCCCAGATTTGGGCCACAAATTGTGTAGGACAAAAGTCAGGCTGAAAGGCAGTGGTGGGCAATCTGTAGCACAAAAGGGTTCTTCTATGTGTGGCACACAAGACATTTTGTTTATATTTGCTCACGTGTAAGGTTGCCAGATTCCTCTGGCTTCCATCAGCATGTTTTTTTCCTACTGGTATTACTAAAGTGACACACACATGAAGCGAGGGCACATGAAGTGAGGTGCTAATGACACACAACATTGACTGTGAGAGCCATGTGCTCCTTCTGCAGCTGTTAGATGTGAATAACTGGTGGTGCTGGCTCTAAACTTTAGATTTTGCAAGGATCAAGAACTATAGATTCTAACACCTTTCCTTGACCATACAATACACTTCAACACCAAAGTAACCCCACTGAGAGAAGTGATACCCAGCATCTTGGAAGACAGCTCTGATTTCTGAGTCCTATCTTTTAGTAAGTGTGTGTGTATGTGTGTGTGTGTGTGTGTGTATGTATGTATGCATACACCTCCCCCCCATGGGGCTTACTGCCAAAGTTGCAACTACAACAAGATCCTGTACAATCTATAGAGGAGAAAGGAAGAGGAGAAAAAATTGCATCAGAATTGGCGGCAAAGAGGAAAAAATTCAACCATTCTAAAGCATTATGGTTCTGAGTTCACTGACCCACTGTACAAGGCTGCATCTCTTCTCTAGACACATCATCAGGGACACTGTCTGAACATGCACTCCAGCAAAACAACCGTCAATAGTCAATGTGCCAGACACAGAATGCTGCCCAGGCAAGTAGCAGCCATAGGGCACTGTGGACAAGTCTACTGGAGGCAGGTACAGGAAAGCAGTTCAGGCTCTCCTGTTCCTTAGAGCTGTAATCAGTTTCTATCTCAGGTGGTTACAAAGATCAAAGGCAGGCTTGTTTTCTCCCAGCCTTTTAGGAATTGACAGATGAGGGGTTCATGGGGCTGTAGCCCTCCATCAGGCCCATATGTCATTGTAAAGTGTAGTGTTTTATTCAGACCATTATTGATAGCTCAGGAAACAACCAACTACTTCTGCTTCTAGGGAATCAGGGCTTTTAGTAAATTCTATTCCATATTTTACCTGGGCTCCGTGGGTCCCTGGGGCTACGTCTAGACTGGCCCCTATTACGAAATAGCCATGCTAATTTCCAACTTTGCATGACTTTTCCGGAATTAGGGGCCAGTCTAGACGTAGCCTGGGAGTAGAACTCTAAAAGAATGGGTGGAAATTTCTCTCTTTCTAGCTTGTTAGGACCTGAAGGAAAGCAGATAAGCTTCTTTACCAACTCAGCCAGTCAGGCTAGAGGACAGTATCATCTCAGAGAAACTTACTAAAAAAAATTAATGTAGCATTAAGTGTATTTTTCAGTATATTTCTTCTTTCACATCCATTGATTAAAGTAGTCTGAGAAAGTGTGTGAGGGCTATCATAATCTGGGAGCACTGGCTTCTTTAAAACAGTGTGCAAAGTGCAACCCTTCAGCTACTCAGATTGATTAAAAAAATTATATGGGACTCTGACCTCTTGCATGTCCCCTTCCCCCTTTACGAACTGGAAGATTCAGAACAGTTGGTATTATAGCCCCATCTACCAGGAACTGAGGAGGCAAGAGAAGCTGTCAGTCACAGATGGTGTAATTAGTCCTCAGAGGTAGTGTAATTAGTCCCTTCCATTAGATTCACATTGTATTCAGTCAAGATTATTCCAAAGCTAATAATACATAAAAAGCAGAAAACAAAAAAGAAAAATGGAAAGGGGAAGAGTGGGAAGCAGTAATGGGAAGAGAAAGGGTTAGAACAAAAATGTAACAAGTATATAATTTTTTCTTGTTGTACATTTCCTCTTCTCCTCAGATACAAACAGCATTCAGAACAAGTGGTGAATGTAACAAGCAGAACAAATACAAATTGGCTTGCTTAAAATAGAAGCATGTGGGACTTGTCAGCCAAAGTCTGTTCAGATGGTAAGGAGAGATTAGGGCTCAGAAGCTCCTCCATCCAGGACTGGGGTTTAAGAGGGTAATAGGTAGTAAATGAACACCCATTATATAAAATGCATATGGGCTAGCCATAGAAAAGAGGTGATGGTTTTGTTGTCCAATTAGATTTGCATAATTCTTGATCCTGCATGAGGCTCCGGTCTTGAAAGCTTCCTATGTTCTTCTCTGGGCCTTGGCAGCAGAGGGTCAGGTTCTTAGCTGTTCTGAAGGACTTGGTGCAGTTCATGTGCAAATGTGCATTTCTTCTATAACATATAAAATAGGCAGCCCTCTTGTGTTTGGGTGATTCTGACTCAGAAAAACCAACAGCTGGTAAACAAAATGCATGGTGAATATTATTTTCAGTAATAATTTTATTAACAGAATCCAGAAATATATAAACCACAATCTGATCTAGAAAAACAGTGTAAATATGGAAGCCTGCTACTTGGGAAGGCTTAATGCAACCAAAAAGCTTACTGCAGGGGTCAAATTGTGGCTTGCCTGTAAGCATCAACAGGCCTAAAGTTTGATTTTTGGTAATAAGGAACCTTGAAAAATTATATATATAGCTGGGCCTGGTTCATGGGGTTGTGGCTAGCTGGGACATTTGCACCCTTAAAAATGGAAATCTAAGACTTGCTACACAGTACTTAAAGAAGCACATATATTCCTTTAAGAACACTGATTTATAAAAGGTATTCCAAATACTGCTGCTGAGAACCACTTGCAAAATTCCTGAAAGAAATCTTTCTTTACATAGTGTCCCAAATCACTTTTCAAACGACAAAGTTCATTCATGAAAGAATGGAAGATATAATTGTTCCTGGTGCAAAGCTGCTTGAAGGGGGAGATGCTGAAAATCTGACTCTTGCATTTTCCTCTTAAGAAATTTTAACATTATTTCTAATAGAGAGTACATGGTTTAATTTTGCCATTTCATATTTGCATGAATATGTCTTGTCTGCTATATTAACTCAGCAGTAAGGAACAAATCATTGTAGCAGAAAATAAACAGTCTTTGGCATAAGTAAAATGCAAGAGTGAATGCAATTCTGCAGTCTGCAGCGTGTGTACCTGTGTGAATGGGGATGTGCAGTGACCATGCCATAAGCGTGAATGGGATCATTTGCATTTATGAATGCCTGAGGATGATGGAATGAATGGGATATGTCTTTTTCTGCTCTCTCTCTGTGAAGGGAGGGGAAGAGGGAGGAGAGCGTGTATGAAAAAGTTAGTGCTGCAGAGCAGAAACCTTTTCTGGATGGGTTTAAAAAAAGCAACTTGAAGCATGAATCAATCTTCGTAATGAACAATTAAAATACTTAAACTCTCTTAATACTACTAAGCAGAAACACAGCAGCTGAAGGGATCAGAGAGGCATTATGATATCCCAGAGATTGGCTTTTCATTGCAAGGTGAGGGATATGCTTCTTGAGAGCCAATAAACGTTACCTTGGAATATCCTGCATTCCTAATCATTTCTTGCATCCAAAAACAGACATTCACATGCTCACTCTGTCTCTAGTCCCTTGATGCCCTTCTTAATGGATTCCAGAGCTTAGGAATGACTGATGGAGCCTGGCTTGGCATTTCCATCACTGCTTACTTTTGCATTCATTATCCTTGAGAATCCAACCCACTTCATTACGGTGTGACCATTTTGCAGGCGGAGAGAGAAACTGGCTGACTCCTTGAGAGCAAAGGATGAGGTAGTATGGAGTCTGTTTCCCTGGAGATAATGTTATCTCTCCCTGTCGCTCTCTTTTTATTTTTAGAGGGAATTTAGCAATGGTGAAAAGTGCTAGAATGAAACTCTGGAGAACCAACTCCTTTGTTTAGCCCCAGAGCAGGTACAACACAGGTAGCAGTGGTACAAGTTTCATTCATGCTGTACCCACCAATGCACTTCCAGCCTGAACCCGCGAGAGACAAAGTTGTCTCAGCCTCCAGGTGTCTCTTCCTTCCTCAGTTCCTCTCCTGTCAAGTACTGCCAGCATGGTGGAAGGATTTTTTAATGTGAGCAGCTAAACTCTGAGGAGTTCAATGGAGAGAAAAACTAGTTGGGACAGCGTGGTCTGCTGGTTAGAGAGCTTACGGGGAATAATTTATTGTCATTTCTTTGACCTGGCATGCCCCAATTTACTCATCTGTCACACAGTTATATTAATGCTTACATGTCATCTCTCAGAGGTGTGTTGTTAATTAAGAGGCGTAATAAATACTTACTCATAAAAGTGCTTTGAGCTCCATGGATGAAAGACTCTGTATAAAGGCAAAATATTATTATGATCTCTTTCTGCATTGAGAGAGCACATGGCAGTGATTATCAGGGCATGTCTACTCTAGGAAATTATTTCAAAATAACTAAGTTCAAAATAATAACTCCTGAAATAACTCTTTCAAAATAAGCTTATTCCCCAAGGAAAGTGGGAGTACAGATTTTGAAATAACCAGCCTGTTATTTCAAAATAACAGGATTGCTAGTGTGGATGCTCCACTTATAATTTCAGAATAAGGGAGGTTATTTCAAAATATCTCCCTAGTGTAGACCAGGGCTCGGTTACTCCTGCTCTCTGAGACTAGATTGAGGCTATGTTTGGACTACGGGGGTTGGGTATCCCAGAAAAACTCTGCAGCATCCAAGGAACAGGTCTGCTCTTCCGCTTTTTTTTGTGGAAGAGCAGATGCGCTCTTTTGGAAGCCCTGTCTTCCTCCTCCCATGAGCAAGAAGGACTCTTACGAAAGAAGGTTTTTTTCCTGAAATTTGGCCCAATGTAGAGGGGCCAAATTTCAGAAAAGCCTCTTCTGAAAAAAACGATTGGAAAAAGGTATTCAAATTATGGAGCGCAATTTGCGTACCTTTTTCCAATAAAGCCCCGTATTGTAGACATAGCCTGAAACTCTTGATATAAAAGTGAAAGGCTCTGTAACCCACCAGCAAGGTTCCCTCTAAGCTGTGCATCTGTGCAGCTGCGCATAAGAAATTTTAGGTCCACCAAACTTGTTTGCAGAGCCGCATAGTAGCACACGCCACCACTCACTTTTCTGCTGGACCAGAAGGTGAATGGTGGTGGTAGTGGCCTGGTGGATTCTGGTGAGGCTGCATGGCGGGCAGCTGCCCTGTCCCTGTTTGCTGCAGCTAGAGCTGGATTCCAGTGAGACTGTTCCAGCTGGGGCAGCCTCACTGTGGGCCCGGTTCCAGCTTCAGCGGAACACTACGCGGCTGGCTACATTCCCTAACCAGGGCTCATTTTTTGAGCAAATGGATGTGTGTACAAGCCTGGGCCCCATTAAAACTGTTACTTCTGGGATTGATCCATCATTTCTAGGGCCATCCATGGGCTAATCGTGCCATCCCATGAAGCCTTCCAAAGCGCGGGTCCGAGAGTTGTTGCTCAAATTCACTACCTCTTAGGGATGGCTCTGATTGTAGGCTTACAATCCTTGCACCAATGTAAGTAACAATTATTGTATTTAAATGTCATGCTCATTATATTTTGTGTGTGTGTGTGTTTTTGTGTTTTCCTTGAATATCAACAACAACAAGGTCAGTATCTATTGCCATTTTCATATTTTAGGAGTATAGAAGCTGGCAAAAGTAAATCTCCAGTTGTGAGAAGCATAGATATGCAGCTGTGGTAATTATTAGCAAATTACATTAAAATGTATCAAATTCACAGAAGCAGATCTGATATTTTAAATAAATTCTTTGAGTGCTTTCTAGGTACTAGTAATTTTATAGTTTTTCATATTTAAGTCTTGGCCCCTGTTAGCTATATGTCGACAGAATTAGGAAGGATGTCTTAAGGACAACCTCCCGAGAGTTAATTTAATAACCCGACCAATCCGCAAGGGATGGTACTTAAGGTAGCGACCCTCTACTCCGTATCTGATCACCAGAGAATGTCAGATCTTAGCTTAATAAGGCACATAAATAAAAACGTGAGTCTGGTTTTAAAACTGAAAACCACAAGACTATATTATGAAAAGATAGTAAATTTGGCAACACAATACCTCAAATCAACATACAAGGGGCAGTCCCTTTTACATTACATGGACCAGGAGGGGAAGTCCCTCAAGGTCCCTATACCTACACAGAGTCTGCGGCGATGGAGACGATTGACGAGTTGCCGGTGACCTTCAACCCTTGGGCTAATTGGGAAGCCTTTGGGGAGGAACAACCGGGCGTCCCTCGCTGGCCGATCCCAACGCTTGGCGACCTACAACCTTCAGGCTAATTGGAAGCCGTCAGGGAGGAGCAGCCAAGGTGATCCCTCGAAGCGTGAGTAGAGAGCGATGATGGTAGATTCGTCTTCCATGAAGTCTCCTGGTCCTCGCGATCCCTTCTCCGCGCTTCGGTGCGGCTGGATCAGGCGATGGATGCTAGACTCTTTACCTTAACTACCCTAATCCTATTCTAAAATAAAAACCTTATCTAAACCGACGAGCCTGACGAACAGACACGACGACGGCCGCCACGCGTGGACCGACGCGCCCTCACGTACAGTCTCGACGACAATAACTATCCTATCTAGATACTATACTACCTAAACTAACCTAATGGAGAAAGGTCTGACCTTCCGTCAGCCTAACTCTAAGACTTAAATTTACTGAATTGGAGGAAGCATAACCTTCCGTCAGCTTCTCCGAAAATAACCTTTACAGGACCTCACTCATACTAGACCTAGGACAAGAGTATCTAGAACCTTGCTCTCTCTCTCTCTCTCTTAGCCTAAGACCTATCCCTAAGCCCGACGCCCCGACGCAACAGGTAACTGCTGCGTAGCAGAAGCTTTTATACTCAGGGCTCATGCATATGTATGACCATTCTGATTTTAAAATGATTGGTCAATAGAAATGCTCTGAATTGGTTTGAATTGATTGGCTGTTGTAAGATGCTAATGAATATTCATGGCTCATTCAAATTACAACAGGTAGGTGAGTTGGTATTTTTAAACTCTAACTGCTACCTGTGGACGTGATAGAATTCAAACCTCAAATGGATGCCCAAAGAAAGTTCTGTGGTTTTCAAAATGGAGTTTCAGACTCCATTCTGAGATATTGCAGAATTTTCCATATTCAAGTTTACATGCATTGTGAATGGGTGAATTGACATATACAGACTTAGAATAACATCAGTCCTGTATCTTACATACATTATACATGGTGATACATTGGATGTTGCATCTGCTTCCATTGGGTTACAATATTTAGCAGTTGGATGGTTACATATTTGTTACACAACTGTGGAGTTGTTACATTATTTCGCTATTCTGCTCTACACCCCCCATTGAAACCAGTCGTGAAAAAAATTCACAAGATACATATCATATGCATTCACAAGTGACCAAGTGGCTATCTTATGTGGGCTTAATTAAGAAACTTCAAGATCTGACACACACGAGTTCACCCCAGTAGTGTTACAAAAAAGACTGTGATATTTGTGTGTGTTGCTATGTGGTAAATCATTATTGTAGTTTTGTTAGAGAGATGTTCTGTACAAAATATACCAGACTCTTTAAAACAAAACAGAAGGGGAGGAAACACACAAATCCAGTTGACCTACAACTGCATAATTATTAAACCTAATATCCTGAATTTTGTCTTTGTTTTACAGATATGTAAGGTTTCTTTTAAACATTTTCAGCATATAGAAAGTACTGTATTAACAAATAATTCCATAAATATAATAGTGTGGTGGCATATGTGAAGATATGTTGGATGACATAATCATTTGTGGCAGAATTAGGCATAACATGGTAGAAACCTAGTAAAAATTCTGAGAGGACTACTTGATGATCATGTATGAATCAGTTAGGATACTTATGAATTTGGTGGCCTTGTGAGCACGTGAACAGTTCAGTGCAGCTGGAGTAATGTTGATTTCTACAGTCATTATAGTTATGATGTCACTAATATTTCACCGGCTACTTGCAGATTCCCTGAATATCTGTTCCATGCCATTTGCCCTGCTTAATAAGTCACAGGTGGTATGTAAGACTGAATTGGGGCAATGAGTAATATGGGCCCATGGTGTCTGGGCTCCTGGAATATTCCTGGCCTGGGGACCCTGCTTTAGTAAAGACTGGGGCGGGGTCTCTCCCTTGGCCCCACCTGCTGCCCATTCACATCCCCCCAGTGTGTCCCTTGGCCCACCTGCTGGCTCTGGGCAATTTAAATGGCCTAGGGGTCCTTATTGCCATAATGGGCAAGAGCATCAAGGCTAGAACAGCTTCCTGTCCACTTGCTCTATGTGGCTGCCATCATGTCCCTGTGGCCCCTGGGTGGGGTGTGTATGTCTCCACACACTGTCCCCACCCCAAGTGCTACTGTGGCCAATGGGAGCAGTGGGGGCAATGGCTGCAGGCAGCAGGACATGGAGACTCCCACGGCTACTGAAAAATTTGCAGTATTAATTTTATTTACTTGATTTCATTTTATTTAGAGTCATGCACCTTATTAATTATCCCTTGTTTTAGTATTCTTTCTTCCATAACATTTAAACATATATATATATATATATATATATATATATATATATATATATATATATATATATATATATATAAGATATTTCATAGAATCATAGAGCTGGAAAAGACCTCAGAAGGTCATCAAGTCCAGCCCCCTGCTCTAGGCAAGACCAGTCCCAACTAAATCAACCCGGCCAGGGCTTTGTCACGCCGAGACTTAAACACCTCTAGGGATGGAGACTCCACTACTTCTCTAGGTAACCCATTCCAGTGTTTCACCACTCTCCTACTGAAATAGTTTTTCCTAATATCCAACCTGGACCTTTCCCACCACAACTTGAGACCATTGCTCCTTGTTCTGCCATCTGTCACCACTGAGAAAAGCCTTTCTCCATCCTCTTTGGAACCTCCCTTCAGGAAGTTGAAGGCTGCTATCAAATCCCCCCTCACTCTTCGCTTCTGCAGACTAAACAGACCCAAATCCCTCAGCCTCTCCTCATAGGTCATATGCTCCAGCCCCCTAATAATTTTGGTTGCCCTCCACTGGACCCTCTGCAATGTGTCCACATCCTTTTTGTAGTGGGAGCCCAGAACTGGACACAATACTCCAGATGTGGCCTCACCAGAGCTGAATAAAGGGGAAAGAGTTAGTAATTGTTAGTAATTGGTGGGTACCATGGTGGCACACATCCGAAGATGCGCACATGACCCCAATATTGGTGCACAAGACAAAAGTCACTCCACTCACAGATGGAAAATCTTACAGGGAACACTGCCAACCACCAGAACCTTTTCCCCACTCTAGCACTCTGAGTGCAGAAGGTGGGAGTCTGCAAGACACCTAAAAAATATCTTGCCCCTATACGCTCTGCTTCCAAAACTCCTCAGAGTCACATATTCACTGGCCCTGGGAGATAGGCTGCCACCATCAAGTGAATTAAAACCCTGAAACCCAAGATGAAACACACAAACTTCTTCCCAAGGGGTACCCCCAAGCTGTTTTACCACAAGAGAGCTTGAAAAAAGAAAAAAGAACACAGGAAACAAACTGCAATCTCTGATAGCTAACTGTCAGTCTAAGCAGGCACTCACACAGACCTCCTGTTACCTTCCAGGACACAACAATTAAAGCATACTTGGTTGCTACGTGTTTACAGAGCAACTGCGAAAATAACAGATTAAAACACAAAGAGACATAATTTCTCTGGGCTACATTTTAGATATGGTGAATGGGAGAAGAAAGTCACGTGGAATTCACATGGAGAAGCTTAACCAAACAACAAAACAAAGAAAATAACCTGATCTCAACTAAATATACATTTTCCCCCTATTTACTCATGATCCCTTCATTGTCAAGTCCATTTCCATGCCCCGAATTCTTTGGAGGAATGGTACTCCTGTCTGGATTGAAATCATGTTAATTTCCCTTCTGGTTTAAAAACTCACACAAAGAGAACTGTCAGCAATTTAAATTTCAGCACTTTATCTCATTGGTACTTCAGGCTCCCTGCCAACACCCTTATCTACCTGAGTTTAATTCTTTAGACACCAAATGCTGGTCAGCACTCCTCCTATCCATCACAGCCCCCAATAGTATGAATCTCTGTTTTCCTAGGAGAGCTGAAGTATTAAAGGGATTTTGCTAACTTTAAATTTAGTCAGTTTTAAAAGAATTAAAGTAGCTTGGAGGACTACACCAGCCCTTAAATACGCCTGCCAATTTTTTTGTTTTGAAATCACATTTTCAGTTTTCCCCCGTTCATCCCTGTTGCTGTGTGAAAAACTCACCTAAACAACAATGGGAGCTGACTCTCTGACTCGTTGTATAGGGAAAACAATGAAACTTACCATACACGGAGTGGTGTCATAGGTACAAAGGAAACACAACTGAAAAATACAATAAAATATACATTTTTCTCTAATTCAATTATAGTAATCTTAGATGCTACTTGTAACAAAATTAGTTTTTACTTCTCAGACAGAGCATACATTTAAAGTGGATGTAATTGATCTGACCATCACAGAGGGGGGAAAAGGATGGTAACTTATCCCATCCAAACTTCACAGAGGAAGAAGGCATCCCCCTGTCCCATACATTCCTTTAAAAATACAAATATATATGTGTGGCAAAAATCCCACCTCCCCTTCCATTCATGATGTACAGATTACCTCTTCTCTGTTTAGTGATCACATAGCATCTCTGTGGCAGCTACAATAAGCACCTACATTAACCGTTTTTGTAACATTGCTTTTCCATGATGTTTAATTGTCTTTAATGCAAGAAGTGTTTCCATTTTAAATTATAGTTTATCTCAGTGGCTCCCTTTTCTCTTCATCATTTTGTCTCTGCTTCACATTTGTTATGTTCTTCTTGCACTATCCATTTCCCAGAACGTGTCTCTCTGTTGACTTACTCTCCTCTCTACTCTGCATAATTATCTTCTGTTTGGTACCTTTCTCCCCTGGATCTGCTATCTGGCTCTTCTGGTCCACTCCTTCCCTGCTCTTTTGTATGTTTGGTTTTGTTACCTCACTCTACTTCCTTGGACACTCCTCTCACAGAGGACTGAAAACATAGTTCTTTTGTATGATTTCCTTTGATCTACAGGCACGCAACACTGCTCTGTTTAGACAGTAGGTGAAAGGGGTATAATTATGCACAATATTTAGATAGGAAGAAATGCTCCAGGTAAAGACACTAGAATATTCCTCCACTTAATTGGTAGCTCCAATTCCTGTGGGCAACTCCTGTCTTCCTCTTACGTAGCAACTGCTAAAAAAGGCACCTAGTTTGTGTCCTCCTGCTTTTATAAGTCTTCAAGATCTTTTATGGCATAATAAACCTAGACGTGCAGGAGAGTAACTGCAATCAAGAGACAATACTGTGTCCATTGATATGTGCTCCCTGGGGGCAGGACTGGAGAGTTACTGCCCTTCTACCAGTTACTACATTGCACAACTCTCTTCCTGCAGTATTGGGCTTTTCCTTTGAGGTCTCCTGTCTGAGGCTACATCTAGACTGCAGAGTTTTTCATCCAAGGAATGTGTATGCATTTCCGAAAAAAATTTTGGAAAAGCAGATGCAGTTTTTCGGTATCCCTGTAAACCTCGATTTACAAGGAAGAAGGGATGTTCCGAAAAAAAAAATTTTCTTTCTGCCATTTGGCTCAGTGTAGACGGGCCAAATGTCAAAAAAGCCTCTTCCGAAAAAAGAATCAGAAAAAGATATGCAAATTGCGGTTTGCAATTTGCGTATCTTTTTCCAATGGAACTGTGTAGTCTAGACATGGCCTAAGTGCTGAGCAACTCTAATCTTGCCTAGCTTATGTTCACATGTGAGGGGCTGAAAGGAATAGATTGTTAGGAGGTGACAGGCTAAGAAGGTACATCTGCAGACAGTTCAAGGGCCTACTGTTCCTTTTCTGGTACTGATGAGGGTCTCCCTTAATTTCTTCTGTTTATACTTCTGTTTTACCCTCAAAATCTGACACCGTGTTAATCTTCACTTGGTATGACAAGAACTAGATGGAGTTACTCTTTGATTGTTACTCTTAAATCATTTTGAACTCTTACACCGCAAAGTGGTAAGGATCTCCCACTCTCCTTGTGGCTGAGAGCCCTCAGGAAAAAGAAGAGGCAGGACTCAGGGAAATGACTATGGACTCTTATGTAGCAGTGCAGACCACAAAGCACTTGGGATACGTATGTGTAAGATGAGGTGGGCAAGTGGCCAAAGGAAAATGAAGGCCAAGGAAACCTTCACATACTTATAATTCAAGAGCTGAAATTATGGGATGCTTTGGAATATCTCATGGTGATTCTTGTTTTCATGCGTAGGGTTTAACTGATTGCATATATAGGTAGTGTGACCGATTTGTTCACCATTACATAATGGAAGGGATTCAGGCTGCTGGAAATTGGAGAAGTTTTGTCTTCTTCTGGACCACTGAGTAACAGTCACTGTTTTGGATTAGGCTTGCAAATCCCACACTCAAAGAGGGCATCGAGGGCATCCCAGTCCTCTATTCTTTCTTCTGGTTTCACTTTTAGTAAGGGCACACAATACCTGCATTTTTTAGAACCTCTTTACTTGGAGAGGAGGAACTGAGGTGAACTAAGCTGAGATGGAGAAAGCTTAGTCTGGCAGAGTATGTTGCTGGACTGCTTGGGTCTGAAGAGAAGAGAAAGCAGACATTTTAGATGTGCTTATTTCATTTTGGTTCTGCAATTAACTACCCAGTCATTGGTCAGTCCTCTTCAGTAGGCTATTTCATGGTGCTGTGGTCAAAACAGTGGAACAGAAGATCATTAATTTATCTTATTGATAAACTAGGCAAATATAACTTAGATAGGGCCATGATAAGGTGGGTGCATAACTGGCTGGATAACCGTAGTCAGAGAGTTGTTGTTAACGGTTCTAAATCCTGCTGGAAAGGGATAACAAGTGGAGTTCCTCAAGGATCTGTTTTGGGACCCGTACTGTTCAATATCTTCATCAATGATGTAGATATTGGGATAGAGAGTATGCTTATTAAGTTTGCAGATGATATCAAACTGGGTGGGGTTGCAACTTCTTTGGAGGATAGGGACATAATTCAAAATGACCTTAGCAAGTTAGAGAAATGGTCAGAGGTAAACAGGATGAGGTTTAATAAAGAGAAATGCAAAGTGCTCCACTTAGGAAGGAACAATCAGTTCCATGCATACAAGATGGGACGCGACTGTCTAGGAAGGAGCATGGCGGAAAGGGATCTAGGGGTCATAGTGGACCACAAGTTGAATATGAGTCAACAGTGCGATGCTGTTGCAAAAAAAGCAAATATGATTCTAGGTTGTATCAACAGGTGTGTTGTAAGCAAAACTCGTGAAGTCATTCTGCCACTCTACTCTGCACTAGTTAGGCCTCAGCTGGAGTACTGTGTCCAGTTCTGGGCGCCACATTTCAAGAAAGATGTGGAGAAATTGGAAAGGGTACAAAGAAGAGCGACAAGAATGATTAAAGGTTTAGAGAACATGACCTATGAAGCCAGGCTTCATGAACTGGGCTTGTTTAGTTTGGAAAAAAGAAGATTAAGGGGGGACATGATAGTGGTTTTCAAATATCTAAAAGGGTGTCACAAGGAGGAAGGAGAAAATTTGTTCCTCTTGGTTTCTGAGGACAGGACAAGGAGTAATGGGCTTAAAGTGCAGCAGGGGAGGTTTAGATTGGACATTAGGAAAAAATTCCTAACTGTCAGGGTGGTCAAACACTGGAATAAATTGCCAAGGGAGGTGGTGGAATCTCCCTCTCTGGAGATATTTAAGAACAGGTTAGATAGACATCTGTCAGGGACGGTGTAGACGGAGCTTGGTCCTGCCTTGAGGGCGGGGGGCTGGACTCGATGACCTCTCGAGATCCCTTCCAGTCCTATGATTCTATGATTAAGGATGGAGCAGCCTCACCTATGACACTGAATAAAGAGTGAGGCCCAAATTCTTTCCTCATTTACATCTGTGCAAACCCCAGTGACTTTCCGGGGGGCTACATTGGTATAGCTGGGAACAGGATTTGGCCCCTGGTAAGACTAGCTTTGCTTTGCCACGTGATCTAAGCATAGCACAGGAGAGTGAGCTGGTATCAATGTGAGATAAACTGACTTTATGAAGGTAGTAACTCTGTGTTCAAATTTTTACATAAATGGAACTGAATTTCTGTCCTTTTTATTATGTATCTGACCATTTCTGGGTTTAGTGCACTGTTTGAAATGGTAGATATTTTTAATGTCTCAATAGCTTTTATTAGAAGAAAATTTAAATGAAAGATATGTATCTCTTGATGGAACCTGTCTCTATGGCAGTTCCAGCTATTTGGATCTGTATCAGTGCCAGCTGGCTGCAGCTGATTTTCTCGTCAGTGAGCATCTGTTTAACAGTTCACTGAAAATTTAGGTACCTAGGAACATTTTAGCACCCACCAAGTTCTCTTCCCTCACCCCGGGTATGTCTACACTACCCCGCTAGTTCGAACTAGCGGGGTAATGTAGGCATACCGCAATTGCAAATGAAGCCCGGGATTTGAATTTCCCGGGCTTCATTTGCATAAGCGGGGCGCCGCCATTTTTAAATCCCCGCTCGTTCGAACCCCGTGCCGCGCGGCTACACGCGGCACGAACTAGGTAGTTCGAACTAGGAAGTTCGAACTACCTAGTTCGTGCCGCGTGTAGCCGCGCGGCACGGGGTTCGAACGAGCGGGGATTTAAAAATGGCGGCGCCCCGCTTATGCAAATGAAGCCCGGGAAATTCAAATCCCGGGCTTCATTTGCAATTGCGGTATGCCTACATTACCCCGCTAGTTCGAACTAGCGGGGTAGTGTAGACATACCCCCCAAGGCACAGGAGATATTTTCAAACCTGAGCAATTAGTTTCCTACTGAAGAGGCTTTGATAGAAACAGACATATTTAAAAATTCATTGTTTTAATTTACTTAAAGCCAAGAAGGAAACTCCCCCTTCATATTTTAGTTTTTAATAGCTATGATTTTTAGAGCAACACATTGTTTTGAAAATCCTGGAATGATTTACCCTCTTTTACTTCTCATCACAATTCTCTTGTCATAATGTAACCTGAGTGATACAACCCACTGTGATGATAAGACACAAAACAATAGTCCAGAATTACCGTCCCCCTCAGGTTTACCATATAATTCTAAAAATGTGATTCACTTCCAAACCCCAAAGAGGAGCTGAATATTGGGAGGAAAGTACGAGAAGGATTGAAAACAAAGTGCTTCTGAATAATTGTGTCTGCATTTATAGAAATTGTTTAAGAAATATCACTTTGGATAAGCAGTGAGTGGAAGCCATCATAATTAACCATGATATCTTGGCTTGCTCTAAGTGGTTTTCAACATGTGGTGTGCAGATCTCTCAGAGGGAGGAAGTGGGCAGAGACTAGGTGTAAGATTTCTAAAGGGGTCTATACCTCCATTTGAAATTTTGTAGGGGTTTGCAAATGAAAAAAAGGTTGAAAACCACTGGTCTAAGCAGAGAGAATGGACTGCCCCTCTACATGACTAAAAGTCTTGTAATTCTCTCACGGTATGTGAAACTGTCCATAATACTGAATCCACTCAGTGGTAAGATCACACAGAGAGAAATATTTGTAGGCTGAGATGTTTTTAAAAGAGAGATCCTAAATATAGACTCCTCCTCTCCCTTTAAGCACCTACATAAGTGACTTCATTTTCAAATGTCTGAGCATCAGCAGACCCCATAGCAGTCAATCGGGCTTCACATGGATGTATTGCTGGTTTGGAATCCAAGGTCCAAATCTTGCGAGTATACAAGGTGAGGAAAGTTACTCCTGTGTGCAGGCATGTGCAGGACTGCAGTCTGTGCCCATGTGGTGGGGTCACAGGTTAAAGATGGAGGAATACTGTGAATAGTTTTTTGTCCAATAATATCTTTGGTGGCTAATGGCAGCATTCCATTGAGGCTGTACTGGGTGCATCCTCTGTGCTTGGCTCTGATCTGTTCTGGAGAACAGAAATGCCAGGCCCCTTTGGAGAGAGACCCATGGCCATTTCCTCAGCTCTCCTCAGTGAACAGCTCCATGGTGTCTCTCGATAGGAGGTCCCTTTTATGACACAGCTTGGTTCTCTCCAGTGGGAGGCTCTGCCCTCCTCTGGCGTAGGGCTGAAACCTGTGTTCCTTTGTAGAGAGAAATCTTTTGAGCTACCAGCATCTAAGTGGCACAAAGTGAATACAAGACGGTGGCAGCCTAGTGATCTGTAGTCTTGTTAGCTGACTACAGATCCCTTAGATCTTTCTTCTGCAAGACAAACTGGTCCTGTGGTAGTATTAAATCAGATGAGGATTCTGGCTCCCTTGACTTTGAAAGAAAGAAGATTTGTCAGTAATAAACATGTCTGTCTTGATATGGGTGATTTAAAATGGAAATTGACTCAAGAAGGGGAGGAAAAAAATAATGTGAGGGAAAAAATTGGATACTCTCATGGTTCATGAAGCCTTAACATCATAAAGCTTGACTGCTAACAGCAAGGAGTAATTCAGCAATAGGCTCAGCAGGTACAGAATGACCTCTTAATGTGTGTTTGGCAGATTAAACTGTTGCTGCCTTTTGGCAGGCGAGACGTAAATGAGGAACATAGTCTGATAGTCATAGCAGCCTGCTGTACTTAGCACAACACTTCTGAATCTAAGAGTATGTCTGCACTGCGTTCCTCTTTTGAGAAAGGAATGCAAATGCAGCCAAACAAAATTGCAAATGAAGAGGGGATTTGAATTTCCCGTGCTTCATTTGCATAATCGCGGCCGACCGCTTTTTCAAAATACCCTATTTCGAAAAAAATGCTGTGTAGATGGGGTTATTTAGAGAAAAAAAACCTTCTTTCTCCATAACCCTTAAACTTCATTTTATAAGGAGTAAGGGTTATTTCAAAAGAAGGGGTTTTCTCTAAATAACGGGAAATTCAAATCCCCGCTTCATTTGCAATTTCGCTCGGCTGCATTTTCATTCCTCTCTCTAAAGAGGAATGCAGTGTAGACAATACTCTAAGGGAGTGTGATGGGGTGTAGCGGACAGCCCCGAAGGACTCCGCACCCTGCACTATGGCATCGGCCAGGGTCGGCGCCATGCCAGTGGAGCAAACATGCCGAGGTTGTTCAGCAGCTGTGGCAAGCGCCGGCACAGTGGCACGGGAAGGCTCGGCTGGTGGGTGGAGGACAGCACCTGCGTGGCAAAGCAGGGCGGCTTGGCTGGAGAGTGGCGGACAGCACCTGCGCTGGGGCAGGAGGCTATCCAGGTGGTGGGAGGCGAGCGGCGCATGTGCCGGCATTCTGGGGAGAACAGCGCTGGCTTCAGAATGTGGCAGCAGTTACCAGGACAGGGTGTGTGTGTGCACGGCTGGAGGATGCAGAGTTGGAGGGACGGGCTTTCCCCCACTCCTACAAGTGTCAAAGAACCCACAAGGGTCGGCATTAAAGGTTCTTGGTGAGTGACACCCTCAATCAGGACTGTTATTAGGGAGAAAAAGGGGGACTGGACCAACAACACCCCGCCACGGCAAGGGGGGATCGTTAACAGGGAGGGAGAGTTCCCCCAGGTTGGAGCATTGATGTTGATATCCTGACAGCTGACTTTGAGCAGCCAGATATCAGGGCTCTTAGGGTATGTCTACACTACAGCGCTAATTCGAACTAACTTAGTTCGGATTAGTTCATTCGAACTAAGCTAATTCAAATTAGCGCATCTAGACCTAAAAACTAGTTCGAATTAGCGTTTTGCTAATTCGAACTACCATGTCCACATTGAGTGGACCCTGAACAGAGGTTAAGGATGGCCGGAAGCAGTGCCGGCAGGGCATCAGATTAGGACTTAGAGCGTGGAGCTGCTGTCTCAGGCTAGCCGAGGGCTGTGCTTAAAGGGACCCGACCCCCACCCCGGACAGACAGTTCTCAGGGGTGCCCCGCTTGCAAAGCAGTCCTGGCTTGGAGTGCCCTGAGTGCCCACACTCGGCACATCACAGCACTCGGCCATCAGCCCGGCTGCACTTGCCGCAGGCTGCCATCCGGAGGGAGGGGACAATCGGGGGGCTGCAGAAGAACTTCCACCCCGAGGAGCCCGCAGAGCCAGCCCAGTCCTCCCCATCGGGGGCTCGTACCCCATTCCTCCTTCACCTTCTTCCACTTACCCGTCCCTAGCCCCCCTTCCTGATGTACAAAATAAAGGACACGTGTGGTCAAAAATAGAAACTCTCTTTATTGAACAAAACTGGGGGAGTCTGGGAAAAGGAGGTGGGAGAGGGGAAGAGAGAGGCTGGGAGAGGGGAGGGCAACTAAAATGATCAGGTGTTTGGAACAGGTCCCATATGAAGAGAGGCTAAAGAGACTGGGACTTTTCAGCTTAGAGAAGAGGAGACGGAGGGGGGATATGATAGGGGTCTATAAAAGCACGAGTGGTGTGGAGAGGGTGCATAAAGAAAAGTTCTCCATTAGTTCCCATAATAGAAGGACTAGAGGACACCAAAGGAAAGGAATGGGTAGCAGGCTTCAAACTAGTAACAGAAAGTTCTTCTTCACAAAGCAAATAGTCAACCTGTGGAACTCCTTGCTGCAGGAGGCTGTGAAGGCTAGGACTAGAACAGAGTTTAAAGAGAAGTTAGATCAATTCATGGAGGTTGGGTCCATGGAGTGGTATTAGCCAGGGGGTAGGAATGGTGTCCCTGCCCAAAGTTTGTGGAAGGCTGGAGAGGAATGGCACGAGACAAATGGCTTGGTCACTGTCTTTGGTCCATCCCCTCCAGGGTCCCTAGGTTTGGCTGCTGTCGGCAGAGAGGCTACTGGAGTAGATGAACCTTTGGTCTGACCCAGTACGGCCATTCTAAGCTCAGGGCTCAGGGTTGGGGGGTCTCAGTGGACCACCTTGATTTTCATGCAAACCTGCTCCTGGGTGGCCAGGCTGGCAGCTCTCCTGCCCTAGACGGCCACTTTCCTGTGCCTAGTGCAGAGGTCGTGGACGAGGTCCACGATGTCTGCACTAGACCAGGCGGGTGCCCACCTCTTGCGGTCCTGAGCAGGCTCCCGAGAGCCGCCAGCCTGGTCCCGGGAAGAGGCGAAGGGGTGGGTGGTAGCGGGTGGCTGGCTCGAGCCGTGCCAGGTGCAGGGTCTGCTGGCTGGGTGCTGGCAGGCTTGCACCTGGCATGGGCACCGTAGCCAGCCCGTGCCCGTTTAAGGGCTCCGGGACCGGGAGGGGGGCAGACGAGTTTCCCTGGTGGTGCCCAGAGTGGCCACCAGGGAAAGCTGGGTAGGGCTAGCCTCCCACTAGTTCGAATTAAGGGGCTACACAGCCCTTACTTCGAACTAGTAAGTTCGAACTAGGTTTAGTCCTCGTGGAATGAGGTTTACCTAGTTCGAACTAAGCGCTCCGCTAGTTCGAATTAAGTTCGAACTAGCGGAGTGCTAGTGTAGCGCCTATCAAAGTTAATTCGAACTAACATCCGTTAGTTCGAATTAACTTTGTAGTGTAGACATACCCTTAGTGGGGCTCAAAGAGTGGGAGAAGAGGAAGAGGCTGTTTGAATCAGAGAGATTCTATTGCAGAATTTTGACAATGAGCCCCAGTAATATGTCTCTCTGTAATGCATTCAGACACGCATTGTTTACTTACTGCCTTGAATGATCCTTTTAATGATTGCTACCTGAGTGTTAATTGCAGTCTGCAAATGTGCCGCTTGCCAGTGTGCATGAATTTCTGCAGAAACTACCATGTGTAGGAGACAAAGATTCATTATATTGCTAAGACAACATTTTTATTGAAGAGCAATATACAGATTTCCATTTCCTGTTAGGGAAATGATACAGAACAAAACTCTATCAAAAAATGCTCTCACAACTGTGTGTAAGTCTACCTGTCATTGTGAAATGTGCCCCTAGGGGTGGAGTGGAAGGGAAACTATCATGGGCCAGAAACATGTGAGTACTGTGGGTATGTCTAAACTGCATCCCTCTGTTTGCAGAGGGATGCAGATTAGGCAGGTTGGCATTGCAAATGAGGCAGGGATTTAAATATCCTGAGCCTCATTTGCATAAAAATGGCCACCGCATTTTGCTGACTCAACACTTTGTTGGCAAAAAGTGGCAGTCTAGAGGGGGATCTGTGGAGAAAGAATGCCTTTTTCAACAGATCCTGTAAACCTCCTTGCAGGAGGCATAAGGGATCTGTTGAAAAAGGCTTTCTTTCTCGACAGATCCCCCTCTAGACTGCCGCTTTTTGCCGACAAAGTGTTGAGTTGGCAAAACACGGTGGCCATTTTTATGCAAATTAGGCATGGGATATTTAAATCCCTGCCTCATTTGTAACATCGACCTGTCTAATCTGCATTCCTCTGCTGACAGAGGGATGCAGTCTAGACATACCCTGTGTGTGGGGAGTTTGGCGATGGCCTGGAACTAAGTTGTATATGGGCTGAAGAGGGAGTTAAGCATAGATGGTCCCTCAGCATCTTGTTTGTTCCTCCATGAGTTTAATCATCCACTCCTGCCCCATCTCCTCTCCTGGCTCTCCATTTGGAGTTTTTCATGTATTGTCTCCCTCCATGCTCTGTGTTCACTATTTTCAGCACCAGATGACTGGAGAACTTCATATGCACAGGCGTGACTACCTGCCCTTTCCTGGTTACTCTTTGCGGCCAGTATACAGTCATGTCCAGTAAAAAAATTGTAATTTAAAATACAATAATAATCCAAATGGTTAAGTATTTGTTAAGTCTTCCTTAATCCTCCTGCTTTGCCTCATTATCTGACGGAGGTACTCCCCCAGTGTCTAGGAGATGTTCCTCAAGGAGACATATGCAAAAGCTAAAGAAATAATAAACTGGGGCAGCATTGTGGGTTCCCTCACAGCTTTGAATTGTATCAGTTACACACATATACCTCTTTCTCACTTTCCCTTGGCAAGCCTACAGTACAGTGAGAGCCTTAAATCTGGTGAGTTTGGCCTGGGTGGTAGTGGTGGGGGAAGGGGCGAGATGGGAAAAAGAGTTGAGTGGTTTCTATTTGAGATCCCTACCAGTGCCTGGGGACCTTATTCTGAATACTCACATCCTTTTCCAAAGGTGAGTGTGACTGAGGCTATCCCACGTTTGAGGGCATCTATGACTTCTGCCTCCTGATACCGCAGGGAACAATGTAAAGGGGAAAACACATAAGCATCCCATGTGTTTCCTCTGCGAGGGACTTCCAGCCTTACCTCCCTGAGGCAGGGCAGCCAGTTCTGCCAGCTCTGTGGGGATTGGGCCACAGCAGTGTCCCAACTAGGACCAGCCCTAGCCTAACATCATCAGGCTCTTCCCAGCACTCAACCACATCAGCAGGAGAGTTGCGGGACACACACAATACTCCTACCTCTGGATGAACAGAGGCTAGGGAAGCTGCTCCTGGAACCTTCCCCAGTGACCCTGCACCCAACCTGGAGCTACCAAGGTCTCCCTCCTCCACCTGAGTTACACGCATGTGCGTGTGCGTGTGTGTGTGGGGGGGGTCTGTCCTCCCACTTCATCTCCCCTCCCCACCCAGCTGGCATGTTTAGCTGCTCTCCCTAGCAGCCAAGCCCATTTGGGGAGCAGGAGGAAGCTACCTTTCATGATGGCTAAAGATGGCCTCTCCAGGTCACTGTTCTGTGCATTGCAGCAGCTGCCGGAGAGAGAGCCTGGATGGTGAGGTGGTGGTGACATGCACCTTCTACTCCAGTGTTTCTTAAACTTTTTAAGACCAAGGAACACCAAACAATAATTTTTTTTTATGAGGAACACCAAGGATTTTTTGTTGAGGAGAAAAAAAAAAAGGTCAGGGGAAAGTAATTCTTCTTCCACTGCCATTCGGCTTAGCTACAACTTCATGCAACACTGGTCCTGGACACAGCTCCACATCTGAAGCTGCTGCTAGTCTATCAATATTGCTGCTCTTTGGCCGAAACAGTTGGCCAGTTTTGGGAGCCTTTCCAGACTGTTTCTGTTAGGAGCAGAAACTGCTTGTACAAGCCGGGTATATCTTTGGTGCAAGCCTGTTTATTTGTAAAGCATGTGCAGAAAATCCCAGGAGCCCAAGTGAAGTTAGAACAAACAGCGGCAAGCAGTTTCCTTGCTCACATTTCCAAACCTGCTTTTCCAATCATTCCTATGTCCCAAGGAACTCTGTCTCTCCTCCCTCTACGGGTCATGCTCCTGACTGCTTCTCTCACTGTCTTCTGGCTTTCTCCTCACTTTCTGGGTCCTTTCTGGCAATTGTTTGCTTCTGGCAAAAAGACACAGACACGTTGGCAAAAAAAATCAGTGCCCCAGTCCCTGTATTCACAAGCAGTTCCTAAGGAATCTCCCTTCCCTGCATGGTATAGTCTGAGCTACTGATTGGCCCTGCACATGGCTTAGTGCATTGAATGGTGGCTTCCGTTGCCTCTAGCTATATTGCTTCAGAAAGAAATTTTATTGCTTCTTCCATTTAGCTTAGATGAAGGGTGGCAGCATGCCCACCAGAGTTAACATGGGGTATGATTGCCCATAGATCAAAGGACACAAAATGGCAGCCATTAACAGCTTTCAGTCTAACAGTTTATATAGCTCCCTTGTGTATTAGAATGGAGACATTTGGTCTCCAGCCAGTCTGTCTGTGGGCCAGTTTCTAAAAACAACCTGGGGAAAGTGTTCTTGCTAGCAGTGTTCCCTGTAAGCTGAGTCCTTGGGTGATCACCCAGGAGATTCAAATGCTGCCCACCTAATTAGCAGAGTGCCCACAGCTCGCAGCATGTGTTTCTGCTGGTGGTGCACATCTGCACATGTCTTGGTGCATATAACAAAATTTATTCTGCACATGGATGGAAACAATTAGAGGGAACATTGCTTGCCAGCTCAGAGTTATGAAGTGGTAGATTCGAGTGTAGTACCCATAACATGCAGTGACAGGTACAACCTGTCCTGTATCTAGCTCTTGCTGACCTTGCCAGCTTGTTTGATCTAATGCCATAGGCTTTATTCCCAATGCAGTCCTTTCAAACAGTGGTGCATGCAATCACATGCATATATGGTCCAGCTTATTTTTTCTTTAGAGAGCAATAAGTTTTTGGAGTAGTGGCTTTTGAACCAGGGGAGGGGACTCTCTTCTTTCCCAGCAGGACTCTGATTGTGAAAAACAACTGTCTTTGAAGGCTGGATTTGCATGGGTATGTGTGCATGTTGTGGATGGGGACAGGCAAATGGAGCTTATCTGGGAACAGAGCAGCCCAAATGTTATGGAATGTCCAGGAAAATAAACTTCCAGACTCCTAGAAACAAAACCAGTTTGGCTAGCGCTCCTCCATTTCAGAATGTTGGTAGCAAGAAAAGCTGTTCAAATCCACACAGACAACACTTATACCACTATGTACTTCACTTCCACAACTAGGGAACTAATCTTAGCAAGGAAATGGCAGGGGAGGTACAGGCAGTCCCCGAGTTATGCGGATCCGACTTATGTCGGATCCGCAGTTACGAACGGGGCTTTTCTCGCCCCGGAGGACTGGAGCGGCGGGATGCCCAGATGCGCTGCAGTCCCGCCGCCCCTGTCCTCCGGGGAGAGAAAAGCTGCTCCACGTCTCCCTGGTCTGCTGGGGGGGGAATCCCCCCAGCAGACCAGGGAGACGCGGAGCAAAGTCGCGGAGCACGCCCGTAGCGGGACAGCCCGGGCGCGCCTGGGCTGCCCCGCTGCGGGCGTGCTCCAAGGCTTTGCTCCCCGTCTCCCTGGTCAGCAGACCAGGGAGACGGAGCAAAGCCGTGGAGGACGCGGGCGGTCCCACCACCCGCATCTCCCTGGTCTGCTGGAGGGGGGTGGTGCAGCTAGTGCCCTCCCTCCCCCCCCCAGCAGACCAGGCTTTTCTTGCCTGCGCCTGGGGTAGAGCAGCTGGGGCTCTGCCGGGTTGGTCCCGCAGCGCCGCTCCTCGGCACTACTGTACCAACCCGGCAGCACCCCAGCTGCTCTGCCCCAGGCGTCCTGATTCAGCCGCTGCTAGTCAGTTTCAGCAGTGGCTGAATCAGGACGCCTGGGGCAGAGCAGCTGGGGTGCTGCTGGGTTGGTCCAGTAGCGCCGAGGAGAGGCGTTACTGGAGCAACCCAGCAGCACCCCAGATGCTCTGCCCCAGGCGTCCCTAAGTCAGCCGCTGCTGAAACTGACCAGGGGCTGACTACAGGAAGCCCGAGGCAGAGTTGCTCTGCCCCGGGCTTCCTGGAATCAGCCGCTGATCAGTTTCAGCAGCAGCTG
This sequence comes from Pelodiscus sinensis, assembly GCF_052426305.1. Lineage (NCBI taxonomy): Eukaryota > Metazoa > Chordata > Testudines > Trionychidae > Pelodiscus > Pelodiscus sinensis. Next base: position 88,909,706 of record NC_143052.1, on the reverse strand, counting down.
ACTTGGGGACGCCTGGGTTTCTTAAGTTGAATCCGTATGTAAGTCAGAACTGGCGTCCAGATTCAGCCACTGTTGAAACTGATCAGTTTCAGCAGCGGCTGATGCCAGTTCCGACTTACATACAGATTCAACTTAAGAACAAACCTACAGTCCCTATCTTGTACGTAACCCGGGGACTGCCTGTATAGAGATTTCTCTTTGGCGTAGAGAAGAATCCAGTAACAATTTCAATGTTTCATACAACCAGAAGGAAGAATAGTAGCATTAACTGGCCACACTTGGAAATAGATCATATACCTGCATTACTTTCAAGGAATTAGCCAATAGTGGACTATCTTGAGGAAGACTTATGGCAACCAGACCGCCTAATAACCTCAATTGCTGGGGGGCAGATATGCATTCCCTTTGGGTGACATTCAGTTTTAGTGCATGCTTTCCCTGGTCTTCCTTTAATGAGAAGAGGTTGCAAAAATTAGCTCTGGAGCAGGTAATCCCAATAATAATGTTCCCAATTGGCCAAGAGGACTTTGGTTTCCAGAGCTATAAAAGCCACTTTTAACACTTTACATTGCAAAATGCATTAGCTCTTTTCCCATCTTTTCTTTATTTTTAGGATAAAAGGTTTTTAATGGTGCGTTTGCCATGCCCCATATTGCTCCTCTTGGAAGGCTGTGCCAGAACTTCACTCTTGTGATGAGAAACCTTCGTCTTATTCCAAACCTAAACTTGTTGATGACCAGCTTATGTCCATTTTTTTTGTCTCTACATTGGTGCTTATCTTCAATAACTCCTCTCCCTCCTTGGTGTTTATCCCTTTGAAGTATTCATAGAGAGCGATTATAACTCTCCATAGCCTTCTTTTGAGGTGGCTAAAGAAACCAAGTGCCTCAAGTCTCCTCTCATAAGGTACGTTTTCCATTCCTTGAATTATTGTAGTAGCCCTTCTCTGCACTTGATCCAGTTTAAATTCATCTTTCTTAAACATGGGAGATCAAAATTTGACACACTATTCCAGATGAAGTCTGACTCGCGCCTTGTATACTGGTACTAACACTTTCTTGTCTTTACTGGAAATACCTCTCCTGCTGCATCCTAGGACTGCCTTAGCCCTTTTCATGGCTGCATCACATTGGGGGCTCATAGTCATCCTATGATCAACCAATATACCCAGGTCCTTCTCCTCCTCTGCTGCTTCCAACTGAAAAGTCTCCAGCTTATAGCAAACAATTCTTCTTGTTGGTCCCTAAATGTATGACTTTGCCTATTAATTGTATCCTCTTTTTATTACTCCAATTTACGAGATCACCCAGGCCTTCTTGTATGACTTTTCAGTCCTCCTCTATATTGGCTGTACCTCCCAACTTTATATCATCTGCAAATGTTATTAGCACACACCCACTTTTTGTGCCAAGGTCAGTAATAAAAATGTTAAAAAAGATTGGTCCTAAGACCTATCCCTGAGTAATTCCACCTTTCAGCATGACCCATTGTAGTTGCCCCTTTAATCAATTCCTTATCCACCTTTCAATTATAATATGAATCCCCATCTTCTTCAATTTAGCTAATAATTTCCTATGTGGAACTGTATTAAATATCTTACAGAAATCCAAGTAGATTAGATCTATTACATTTCCTTTGTCTAAAAATTCAGTTATCTTCTCAAAGAAAGTGATCAAGGGTCTAGCAAGATCTATTTTTTATAAAACCATGTTGTGTTTTATCTCAATTACCATTCACCTCTGTGTCCTTAGCTATTTTCTCTTTCAAAATTTGTTCCAAGACTTTGCATACAATTGAGGTCAAACTAATTTAGTTTCCTGGATCACTTTTTTCCCCTTTCTTAAAAATATTAACTGTATTAACAATTCTGCAGTCAGAGTATGACCCTCAGCATTTACAGATTTGTTAAAAATCCTTGTTAATGGGATTGCAATTTTATGTGCCATGTCCTTTGATATTTTTGGATGAAAATTATCTGGTTCCTATCGAGATGTTTGATTTTTGGCTTCCACCTCAGATATGGGAGTTTCTGCTTCCATATTCTCATTGCCGTTATCTACCCTGCCATTACCCATAAGCTTTTCCTTAGCCTCATTAAAAACTAAGGGAAAGTATTTGTTTAGGTGTGAGGCCATGCCTACATTATTCTTAATCTCCACCCCATCCTCTGTGCTTAGTGGTCCCGTTTCTTTCCCTGTTTACTTCTTTTTATATGACTATAGAACCTTTTACTCTTGGTTTTAATTTCCTTTACAAGATCCAACTGCTTTGCTTTTGGCAGTTCTCACTTTTCCCCAACATTTTCTAGTTTTCCTTGTGGCTCCATCCCATTGTCCACTCCTTGTAGGCTTTCTGCTTTCTCTTAAAGGAGTGGTTTAGCATGAATTACTGATTGTTAACATTTACTTTGAGCAAAAGATGAGCTTTGATACTGTCTACACTTCTTGAACTTTTCTCTGTGCTACAAATATTATTCATCATACTGAATGCTCATTTCTTTGGGCAAACTTTGCTTTCTATAGCAATACCTCTTGAACAAACATTGAAAAAAAACAACTAAAACCTGAGGTTTCAGTGACTGAAACAGCTTAGAAAAAAACTGTTTTTGTTTCCAGTTTACTTTGTAGACTGTTGGTTTCACTAGCAGCAGTTTCCTCTGTTGCCTTTTATACAGGAGAGAGAAAAATAATTAAACCGAATAATGTGGATTAAAAACATAAAAATGAGCAGGCATACCTTTACTTCCATTTTATGGAATGGGATTAAAGCTGACAATGTTTAGCAGTTGAAATAAAAAAGCAGGACATTCAGGGTGTCTTGAAAAAATTCTTGGGTTTGAATGGGATGTAATAGTCTTGAATGGTGCCTAGCTCTTCTTCTGGCCTTCTGCATAAAGCTGAAGGAGTCCCCACCCATTATGCTTAAGAAATGTATTATTGGGCTTGCCATAGTGCCTAGGAGCCCTAGTAATCAGGACCCCCCCATGCTAGGTGTTGTACAAACACAGAACCAAAAGATAATTTGCTACTAATGATTCTGTTTGCCTATAATAGAAAACTAAGAATTAAAAAGGTAGGGATTCGAAGATAAGGTGATGTAGGTCCTTCTGCCATCTCAAGACAAGTCAACCTCAGGGTGCATCTAGACTGCAAGGTTTTATTGGAAAAATGGCTGTTTTTTCGAAAAAAAAAACCTTGACTTATGTCCACACTGCTATTGCGTTCTTTCGAAAGAAAATCGAAAGAACAGAGGGGTTTTTTCCGACATTGGTAAACCTCATTCTACGAGGAAGAATGCCTTTTTCGAAAGAGCTCTTTCGGAAAAAGGTGTGTGTGGATGGGGAAGAGGGAGTTTTTTCGAAAGAAGAGGAAAGAGGAAAAAGCATAGGTGCCCTGGTAGCTACTTCATCCATAGTAATCACAGCTTACATGCGAGATAGCATCCACACTGAATGGACTCTATCTTCGAAAAAGCAGATCGCTTTTTCAATGTGCTTTTGCTGTGTGGACGCTCTCTTTTGAAAGAAGTTTTTTCAGAAGATCTCTTCCAGAAAAGCTTCTTCAGAAAGAAGCTTGCAGTCTAGACGTAGCCTCAGCATCCTCTTTTAGGTTCTGGGCAGTTTTTCTGTAATGTCTTGCAGTTTGGCAATGAAAGGCTCTTGGACTGCAAGCAGAAGAAATTTGGTGCTTGTTTTTTTTACAAGACTGGGTAGGTAAGAGCCTAGGTTTCAGTTCCCTTGGGGTATGTGCCTCAGCCTTCAGTAGCATGAGCAGTAAACTAGATAATTGGTGTGTTGGTTCTCATCCAATAATTTATTTCCTCTGAGCAACTTCAAAGTGTAATCCTAGAATTAAATCCCCTGTTCCTCCCTGGGACTTTAATTTAGTTTTGTATGCTCAGATGGATCCTCTGTTGAAATATTTCAGTCAGTTTTCTGACCTAAGGGCAGCATTCCTGGCTGTTGTGTGCCCTGCAAGAATAGGTGAAATACAGGCACTTTTATGAGGAGATGCCTGGTTAGCCTTTCATCAAGGTACAGTGTTCATCAAAGCGATGCCTCACTTTTTAGTGAAAGCAATTTAATTTAAATCATGAAATAATTCCACTTTGTCAGTGTGTCCCAGGTCCGTCCCCCCAAGCGAGGAGCAGAAAGGGTGTCAGACCCTAGATTTGGAGAGAGCTGATGAGGTTTTCATCAAACAGAAACTTGGTTTTAGGAAATCAGGTAATGTGTTTGTCCTGTAGAGTGTAACAAAAAGAGAATTACTGTCTGCCTACAGGGTTAGTTTCCTGTCAATTGAAGGAGTACATTGAGGAAGTTTACCTTATTAAGATTAAAATGGTGCCTTGCAGGACTAGGACAAAAGTCTCACTCCATTAGGATGATCTTTGCAACCTGGACAGAGAGATGTTTCTTTTGGAGGTGAGTAACTCAGATGGTTGGCCTTCTCACCATGCTTTTGAATGGCACTTCAGAGTGGATTAAATCATCTGCTGATGTTTGTACTGTGCTTCGAAGAGGCAGAGCGCTAGATAATTCTATATAGCATTAGATATCCTGATTCTGCTATGTCTGATAGTAATTACTACATGTGAGTAGATGCTGCTGCATGTTCCTCAGGCTGCTCTGCCTAAAGATAGTGAATATATACAGCAACTTAAAGGTATGCTGGCTAATTGTTATGTTTTCAACTACATTATTCTGTTTAATTTTTTTCTCTTTCTTGTGTAAAAGACAACAGAGGAAACTGCTGCTAGTGAAACCGACAGTCTACAAACTGGAAACAAATAGTTTTTTTCCCTAATCTGTTTCAAAGACAGAAAACTTGGGTTTTAGGTATGACAACTTTGGATTAAGTAAATCATACAAAAGTTTTATTTTTAAGCAGTTAATAGCATCTTAATGATAGTCTACTATAAAAAGTAAGGTGATCAGATCATTGTAACGCTCCCAATGATAACAGAGTGTGAGCACCAACATCAAGGCAGACTGTTTAAAAATGAGGCTAGTGAGCTGCAAGTTCTAAACTTAGATTTCACCAACCAGCTGCACCAACTGCAAACACCTCATGCTCATTAACAGCCTTAATGCAGTCGCAGATAGTCCCATTGTTTACTCCAGTCTGTCTTGCCATGCAGGTAAGCACATTCTCTGTGTTGGATGGCCCCTTACACCAAGAATCACAGCAATATTCAGGTTACTCCTGATTCCTAAGGACTAATTACTTATCCCAGGGGTTGCTTATGCTTCAGGTCTCACACCAAAGACAATGCTTGTAACCAATCTTACAGTAAATTGTATGAAGACTAATTAAATAGCAAAAAAAAAAATTAGAAAGTGATTTGAAAAGTTAAAGCAAGCAAACATAGTCATGCGAATGAGCAACAGTCTTAGGTTTCAAAAGAAATAATATAGGCTTCTAGCATCAGCAAGCTTTATTTGTCCTTTAGGCTAAAAATAGGGGCTCCCTTGGGATTTATGCCTAGAAACACCTTGCAACCTCCCCCCACTCCAGAATCCAAACAGCATAGAGATACCATGTTACTCCTTTTGCCATGTGCTTTGTCAATGTTCAACTGAGACATGGGGTCCTTAGCCTGAGCTGGTGCCTGGACTGCCAGCATCATAATAATATGCCCCAGTTACACCTAGCAGTCATGTTTCTTCATATTATGTCCTAATGTCCAGGATCCTCTTTTGGGACACCTGTAAGGTGCTGGCTTTTCATTTAATCAAAAAAATTGTAAATAGCTAAAACATTTTTCTTCAGGACATAGGTTAAATCAACATTGCAGAGAAGTTGTTTCCTACAGCAATGGAAGGAGGTTTCCATCAACATAGGTAATCTTTCTGAGTGAGTGACAGTAACTAAGTCAATGGAACAGTTCTGTTAATCTAGCAATGAGGGGTTTTTTTTCACTCCTCCCCCTTCTTAATGTTGGTCATATTGCATGTTTACACCATGTTTGATATGATTCAGTATGGAGTTTAGGGATCCAAAAAGGCACCTGTGATTGGAACTCCATCATAGTACCATTCTTGCCACAGTTTTCCCACTGGAGCGCTGTTCTCACCAAGATTCTAAGTGTTTGAGAGCTGGTTGGAACCAGTTAGGTTCTACCCAGCTTGCTTCAGAGTACAGGTTGAATCTCTCTAGTCCAGAACCCTCAGGACCTGACTGGTGCTGAACCAGATAATTTGCCGAATCCCAGGAGGTCAATATTGTCTAATAGCATTACCAACACTTCCACTGCCTACTGGGCTCTTACAAGACATTTAGGAATAAATTAGAGCTAAATAACAGCACAGAACACTGAGCACCAGGACTAGTGGCTGTAAACAAACTTTATGGGAGAGTGGGAAACTTGGCCAAAACTATGATAAGTGGACATCTGGCTAACTAAGATCATGCTGGACCATGGATGTTGCCAGACCACAGAGTGGCAGACTAGGATTCAACCTGTACATCATATGCCAGGGTACTTTTGCATGGCCATGCAAATGATGGTGGGTCACTGGAGACATTTTATGGCTGGTCAGCGAAGGCTCACAATTCTCTCCTTTTTAGGAAGACAGGCTTTTTTGAAAAGCTGCCACCAATGACATTTTCCCCAGACGGAAATATTCATATTGGGGAGATGGGGTGGGGTAAAGTCAACTGTGAGTCATAGAGACCCAGCATCTGTTTACTTCCCTGGCTCATGAAGCCCTATACCTGTCATCTTGACAGCAACAAAGAGAGGCTATAACTATTGCCTGAGCAGGTACAGAGTGACCATAGAGTGTGCATCTGACATATTAAAGGAAAACTGGAGATACCCAATGACTAGACAAAACCTCAGTAAGTCAGATATTCAAGTTGTTGTTGATGCATGTTGCGTTTGACATAGGACTTGCAAGGCTAAGAAGGAAATGTTACCAGAGGGGTAGAGAGGGAAAGTTCTGTTGACTTTGAGCATCCTTACACTAGGGCCATTGTGGGAACCCAATAAGGTGCTGGATGGATGAGGGATGCCATATGAGCACACTTCCAACAGCGTCTCATAGCCAAATAGTGTGCTGCTTTGTACTAGTTTGTGAATACAGAGTAGATGGACGGGCTATGAATTGTTATGAAGTTTTATGACTTGTAAGAGGGTGTAAGTGGTTCCACGTACTGCTGTTGCACCTCTTTGCATCAGGGAGTGGCGTTTGCTGCCTCCATCTACAAGATATGGCAGCTGGTTCAGGGAAGGGCAGACTATGATGTGCTAGGGGGACAGTTTTTAAATGGATAAATAATAAACAGCTTGGAATGTGGCTTCCCACACCTTTAAACAAACAGGCTAATGTAAAAGCCAGATGTTGTGTTGCAGCATTTTAAGCCAGGGATATGACCTGATCCCTGGGATTCTGGGTTAGCACTGAAGAGCTCCTCCTCTGTCCTAGTATCACCTACCACTACCCTCAGATGAGATTCTTAGCTGGACTGCTGGCTCCTTGTTGGTGTGTCACCTCCTGGGCCTTCTAGACCAGTAGAAGATAAAATCTCTCTGGTGGCCTGGTTGGACTGGGGTTTTCCTTTCAACAGAGGGTGTCAGGGCCTTGAGAAAAGGGTCACGTGGCTTGATAGGTCTTTGCCACAGAGAGGTAATTGATTAAGAGTTTTACCTTTATGTAGTGTTAGTTCAAGAAAATAATTCATGCTTTTTATAAAATAAAACTTTCTTGTGCTGTGATCAACAACACACTACAGTGCAAAAGCAGCTGCAAGGTGCTGGCAGCTCTGGGCTGCATTGGTGTATATGTACTCATAGCAGTTCATATTATTCACTGGGGTTAAGTGGAAGGGATACTATTGCAGGGCATGCTGATGCCTGTGTTGTCAGAGGAGCTGCCTGGTGTCTTGGTGCACATTGTGATACTCCTATCAGACCTTCTGCCTTTGTTCTCAGTCCTTCCAACTTTCCTCTAGCATGTGCTTGCTTCACTCCCTGATCAAACGTGCCTGAGACTCAGAATTCTTGTGCATCCTTGGTCCTTATTATCATGGTCAGTCTGAAATGCCCTAGAGGACACCCCCCAGCTGAGGTCACTGACAGACAACCAGACAAAGAGCCATTAGTGGAAATCAAAGATAAGGGTCACACTCACAAGAGCACACACCATGCTAAGTATATGAGGGTATTTTTCAAATCCTCTAGGCATGGAGGGAGGGAGACCTGAGTGAGTGCGGGTCTTTGAAAGTATAGGGATACTATCCTAAAACTGCTAAACTTACAACGGAGAGTGGTGATCAGGGGTTTCATTTCAGAAAAATTCAGGGGGAGTCAAAGTGGTGCCATTATTTAGTATATTAGTACAGTACATTTAGTACAGTCTTGGCGTTAGGGGAATCTGAATGGGGAGGGAAGGAAAAACAGAAGACATAATGGAGCATATAGACCTATGAAAAGTCTGGGAGAGGTAAGTTGCTCCATGACAAATGTCATCCTTGGCGGTGACACTAGTACTTATTTTGCTCCTCGGGAACATGCGAAACCCCAGAGATGGCAGCTGCTTATGGTGGTTTGCAGTCACCCGGGACCGTATGCTGTTGTCCTCTTCACAGCGATGGTGCCCCTAGAGCTCGCTGCAGATTGGTTTGGGAAAGTGATTTATTGCAATGGGAGAAACAAAGCACCTCGTTCTAGATATTAATGGGCGATGATCAAATATCACTTGCTTTGAAAAATTCAGCAAAACTATGCCAGAGGGCCATCTTGACTGGCCCAAGATGTACCAGAAACTCCAGAAGCAAAGAAGAATTGTTATTGCTGGCTAGTCCTGTGAACCAGTCCAAACCCAGCTCCCTGAGCCAGTAATTTCTTCCTTCCTCCTGAATCTAAGCCTAGAATGCAGATGATTTCTTTTGTGCTTGGACATTCAGATTTCAGAATAAAAATATTATGCTTAGATTAGAAAACTTGCATCCAGTAGGTTTACAGTGATATATCTGCAAAAGCCCATAATTTGAATGCCCAGTTACTAGATTGTTTGCAAGCATTTTATTTAATTTGAATTTCAGTGCTCAGATATTGGTTTGCACAAATTTCATGTGTGGTTTTGAATGCACCGAATTACAGTTGCGTTGTTTTTATTTTACTAGATATTTTTTCTGCCCACATACATTTTTACTTTGAATGCATCAAACATTTCTGCCAAGGTACATATCTGGGAATGCTTTTTTATTCCTTTAAAGTATTCTTTTTGTTATTTTTTTGCCTAGTACTGCCAGTTCTTGCTCTTAAAATAAACTGGCCACTGTAAAACAGAACTCCTTTGTTCTCTGCCCTTACGTGGTCAGCTGCCATTTTAAGAAGAGGAGGAGATGTGAAGTGTTGGGGGCTGTGAAGAAAATTACAAGGCGGCAAAAATTAATGGGGGAAGTAGATTATATCTTCCTGAGTTCCCGTCCTTTCGCTCGGTGTGTGGGATGGGCTTCAAACAACAGTGACCCCATGCAGAAGAGCTAAAAAATATGAGCAGAGTGGTCACTGCCCTAGAGACAGTGGCACTGTGGGATTGTTGCTGAAGGACTGTTAGTAGCTATACAGATAATGCAGCAGCAATATAGAAAATGTACTAGTGGAAGAGTGCTGATAGAGTGTTTATGCTGCTTGGGAAGATGGTTTAACTTGACCCTCAGAGGCTTGGGGTTTTATGGGTTGAATCCAAAATTGAGTGTAAACTCATGCATTCTCTGTGCTGATTGAAGGACAGTTTTAGCAATGAAACTTTGTTATGAAGACCAGGCCTACGTGTAAAACAAAATGGCTACCTACGGACTGAGAATCACAAGGAAATGGTGAAACAATGTTGGTCAGCGTGACAGGCTGTGGATTCAGTCAGCTCACCACCAGCCTGTTAAGTTTTTTGTAGGCATCACTGCAATAGGGAGTGTTAAAGAGGATTTTGAAGGAGGCTATTGAGTGTACTTTGAGATTGTTTTTAGGGAGCTCCTTCTAAATGTGAGGGGTAGGTTGGGGAGAAAATTTAATGAGTGAGTGGCAGAAGATGGTATCATGGGCCAGTTAGTAGTGAAAGTTGACATCCTGATAAGTAATGAGGGATGATTGGTTGGGTGGGGATAGGCTGGGTGGGGATAGACTGGATCCGGCCTGTGGCTCAGTAGGAGCCTCACTGAGGCTTCCTGCCTGCCCTGCCCTTCATGTTGCTCAGAACAGCTGGCTGCAGGGGCCATGTGCTTCTGTGAGCGCTGTGAGCCCGAGCCCCCAACACAATTTCATAACTCCCATTGGCTGGAAACCAATGTGTAGAACTCCTGTTCTTCCTCATTTTTTCTGGAAGAATGGCTCTTGCGCAAGAGGGGGTTCTTGCGCAAAAAGGAGCTATCTACATAGCTCCTTTTTTGTGCAAAAGCCTCTTGAGCAAAAGCGGCTGCTCATTAATTATGGAAATGAAGTGCAGCGATATTCCATACCATGCTTCATTTGCGTAAACTTTTCTGCAAGAAGGCTACAGTGTAGACATAGCCTTAAAGATGTTAGATAGGAAGAACTGGCAATATTTAGATATAGCCTAGATGTGAGGACCTAGAGAGAGTCTGAGTTGAAGATGATGCCCTGGTTATGGGCCTAAGTGACAAGGAAGATGATGGTGTTGTCTACAGTAACTGAGAAAGGAGGTATCCTCTGCATGTCTATTTCACAGTCCAAAAATATTGCCACTAAAAGGTTCTGGAGTTTAATTTTCAAAATACAGTTATTTTGTATAAAGTCCCACTCCCCCCTGGTATAAGAGACCACGCAAAGTTAATTTCTCACCTAATAATTCAGTTTCTACAAGGCACTTTTCAGGAGTCCAAATCTCTCACTCCATTTTGTATAGCTCTGTGAATCACATGATCATGGTATCTTGGTGAGCTAATGGCATCATGACAAAGTACTCTGCCTTCCTGTCATTGGGGATGGCAGGGAGGTCACACAAGGAGGTTCTGAGCAGAAGCAGCTTTGTTACCCAGCAATTTCAGAGGGGTAGCCGTGTTAGTCTGCAATTGAAAAAACTTTAAAAACAATGAATAGTCCTGCAGCCCCTTGGAGACTACCAAAACATGTACAGTAATTCCTCATTTAACACGGTAGATACGTTTCAGAAAATGATGGTGCTAAGTGAAAACGTGTTATGCGGGGTCAATTTTCCCATTGAAAATAGTGGAAAAGGTGGGGGTTGTGTTTCAAATGCACGTGCGCTTGCAGCTCCAGCCTGCACTTGTTAGCAGCTGGGACCGGGACGTAAGATTGGAGGAGAAAAGGGACTGGGTTACAGCAGGCAGGGGAGGTGTTTGGCTCTGGAGAAGGGAAGGGAAGGACAGGGGAGGGGGCCTGCAGCTGGCGGATGGATTTCCCCAGCTGGCCGGTCACCGGCAGCTGTGCAGGGCTTCCTCTGCCTCCCTGCAAAGTGGCAGAGGTTTGCCGCTCGCTGCATCATTCCACGGTGACCCCCTCTGGCCGGACGCAAGGCATCTGGCCAGAGGGGGTCACTGGGGAACTGCGCGGCGAGCGGCAAACCTCTGCCGCTTTGTAAGGAGGCAGAGGAAGCCCCGGGCAGCTGTGCGAAGCTTCCCTTGCCTCCCTGCAAAGCAGCAGAGGTTTGCCGCTTGCTGCGCCGTTCCCCAGTGACCCTCTCTGTCCAGATGCCTTGCGTCCGGCCAGAGGGGGAGGGTCACTGGGGAACGGCGCAGCGAGCGGCAAACCTCTGCTGCTTTGCAGGGAGGCAGGGGAAGCCTTGCGCAGTTGCCATCCACCAGCTGGCCCTAGAGGAAATCATGTTATTGCGGGGACGGGGTCATGTTGTTTGAAAAATGTTCCCTAAAAAAAATTGTGCTATCGTGAAAACATGTTAAGTGGGCACGTGTTAAGTAAGCAATTACTGTAGATGGTATCATGAGCTTTCGTGGGTATAACCCACTTCAGATTAATGGAGTTTAAGAGGTTCAGGTTCCAAATAAATAGCAGAGAAAGAGAGAGGATGGGGAGGGAAGGAATGGAGAAAAACATGGGAAAAGAATAGTCATTTAGAGTGTCCATGCTAAATTAAGCTGACAGAGTGGGTTCTAAGTACTTTTAAGTACCTGCTATTTGACTTTTTATGTCATTAGGATGTGAAATGTAGCAGATAATCCAGTTAAGGTTTTTGTTTAAACCTCTATTGTAAGTATCAAACTTGTAAATAAAATTATGTTCTGCAGATTCCCTTTCAAGTTGGATTTGAAATTGGCTTGTAATAAAATAATATGGAAACTTTGAGATCCATTAATGAGTGTCCATGCAAGTTAAAATGTTCCCCCAAAAGTTTGTGTTACCTTTCTGAATATCTGATTGTGTCCATTAATCCTTCCTCATAGAGACTGTCCAGTTTGGCCAATATACAGGGCAAAGGGGCATTGCTGGCACTTCATGGCATAGATCACATTGGTGGATGTGCAGTTATATGAGCCTCTACTGTGGTGCTTTATGTGGTTGGGTCTTATGATGTCACTTGTATAGACGTGTGGGCAGAGTTGGCACAGGAGTTGATTGCAGGGGTGGGTTCCTGGATGAGTATGATGGAGGTGTGTTGCGTGATTGCTGGAAGGAACTTGCTTGAGGTCAGGGAGTTGTCTGTAAGTGAGGATTGGCCTGTCCCCCAAGGTCTGTGAGTGTGAGGGGTCATTTTCCAGGCGAGGTTGAAGATGGTTGATAATGCGCTGGATGGGTTTATTATCCAAGTAGGTATTTGATAATGCACTGGAGAGATTTCTAATATATTTTTCCATTGAGGTTTATGGGGATTGCAGATCATGACCCTTTTCCCATTGCTACAGGTCCCTTTTCTCCAGGGGAATGTTGTAGTGGAACTGGACTCTGATGCCAGGAAGCTGGGGATGTTCCCCCCAAAACATTTCCTTTCCAGTGTTATCAATAATCTTTTTGAATGTTTTTGATTAGGAGAAACTTTTAAAAAAATCTATTTTATTTTTCATCATTGGTACTTTTCTTGTATACGGTTTATTTGTCTTGGTCAAAGAAACTAAACCAGTCACTGCCACTTTTTATTTCTCATGCACTGGCAAAGTGCTTTTTTGTTTTCATGTAAGCTCATTATTTTTTTAAATGTTATGGGTAAAGCTTTTCAAACATCACTGCTGAGTCTAGGTACTTCAGTTTGTGGGTGCACAATTTGATTAATCTTAGTGGGCCTGATTTTTCAGAAAATGCTGAGCACCTGCTCTCTGAAAATTAGCCACCCAAAATCACTAGGGCTGTGTCTAGACTGCATCCCTTTTCCGTAAAAGGGATGCACATTAGACACATCGCAATTGCAAATGAAGCGGGGATTTAAATCCCCCCCGCTTCATTTGCATAAACATGGCTGCCGCTTTTTTCCGGCTCGGAGCTTTGCCGGAAAAAAGCGCCAGTCTAGACGGGGATCTTTCGGAAAATAAAGCCTTTTCCGAAAGATCCCTTATTCCTCTTAATAAAAGGAATAAGGGATCTTTCGGAAAAGGCTTTATTTTCCGAAAGATCCCCGTCTAGACTGGCGCTTTTTTCCGGCAAAGCTCCGAGCCGGAAAAAAGCGGCAGCCATGTTTATGCAAATGAAGCGGGGGGGATTTAAATCCCCGCTTCATTTGCAATTGCGATGTGTCTAATGTGCATCCCTTTTACGGAAAAGGGATGCAGTCTAGGCACAGCCTATCAGTTTTGGATATCTTGGCCTGAATAATTTATTTAAGGAAGAGAGATGATTTTTTTTAAAGAGCAGGAAGGTGAGATTAGAAATGACGGCCAAATGGAATTTCCAGATTTCTTCGGCTGGGCTAATTAATCCTATGCCTGGGTTAATACTCTAGAATCCTCATCATAGGGCCAACACAGCAGAAATGGAAAAGTCCTATGTATGTCATAGAACTTCAGTGCACTTTGGGATCACCTGAAAGGGATGGTGTCTCATTTTTTTTTACATTGGATTTGTACTGTAGAAATGGATGGGTTTAACTTGTGATTAAGTAGTAATGGGATAGTTTGTCAAATCTCAAGAGTGTTTTTGTGCAAGAGAATAGAAAGAACAGAGGGGTTTTTGCGCAATTGGTATTACTTTTTCTACAATGAAGAAGCCGTTTTGCGAGAGTTATTTTGCAAAAAAGTGTGTGTGGACTGGGAAGAGGAGGTTTTGTGCCAAACGAAAAAAGAGGAAAAAGCTCAGGTGCCCTGGTGGCCATTCTGTGCATACCAATCAGTGCTTACTTTTGAGAGAGCATCCATGCAGTCTGGAGGCTCTCTTTTGCAAAAAAGCACATTGGCTTTTTTGAAGTGCTTTTGCAGTGTGGACATGCTCTTGCGCAAGAAGTTTTTGCAGACGATCTCTTCTGACAAAAGCTTTTTGCGCTAATAGCCTGCAGTCTAGACGTAGCCCTAGTGAGCTACTTGAGCTTTGAATCATGAGGACTGATAACTTTCCATAACTTTATCCAGCTTCATATAATTGCAGATATTATTCTGATCCATTTAACTCTTTTCTAGGACATTTACAAAACTATTTTCCTTAACCAGCCATTCTGTATTACAGGTACCATGGGTAAATTATATGTTGCATAAAAAGCATTTCATTGTATTCATTTGCCTTTCAATTTCACTGCATGCCTTCCTTTCTTGTATTTTGTAAAAGAATAGAGTAACCAAATGCTCTTATTATTTTACTATGGCCTCTTATTTTCCTTTCTATACTGTATTATCCCAGGGCCAAATCCTGCCTGTATGTGTCTCATGCCACTAATCCCAGTGATTTGGACGGACTATTTGCAATGAATAAAATGAGCATGATTTGTACCTTTATTTATTTAAAAAACCCGTTATTTCCTGCAATTATTTTCATTGACTTGCTCTGGACCTCTCCTGAGATACCTTCAGACACTGGCCAGGACTAGAATGACCTCCTTTTACTGGAATTAGACTTAAAAGTGACTGGTGTGATAGCTTTCATTACTCTTGCTTCCTAACACCAATGTACACACTTGATTTTGTTTTTAAACCTCCCGATTGTCAAACTTGAATGCCAAAGTGGACCCTCATGCACAGAGATGCTAGATTCAGCCACCATTGACCACCATTGATCCAAACTGGATCATGGTATATGTGTTAGAGGTCTAAACAGGTGTCAGATAAATCTGCTTATTGCTGACAAGCCCAATTGGAGAGTGATGCAGCTTGTTACAAATGTCACAGATCCATGTGTTGTCTGTTAGAATCCAAGATTACAGACTGCTGCTACTCTTCTTTCTCTCTTTGCTTCCATCCTCTGCATCAAAGCCACTTCATATTGAACTGCACCCTGTGCCACATATTCCCTCCAAATTGGATGAGATTCTGCATGCTCTTTCCCACTTTCATTGATATTGAATGATTTCATATAATTTTGCACACATTGTGGTACAGCCATAAAGGCGATCCCACTTTCTAGCACCATCCTGAATCCCGTTATATAAAATATTCTTAGGGAGATGGTCTCCTCCTATTCTCTTAACATGACTGATCTTTCGCAACCTCCTCTTCTGGATGGTGATTTCTAAATATATAAGTCCAGCACAGAATCTTATGCAGGCATCTCAGCTGGAAGCTGTTTAGTCTTTTGCTCTGCCTAACATATGTAGTCCATGTTACTGAACCATAAAGCAGGGACTTGTGCATACCAGCCTCATACAGTTACCTTTCCCCCTGCGCTCCACCAAAGGCAAACAATAGTGCTACACATACATTGCCTACACAAGCCATGCAGATTCTAAGAAAATCTCAGGCCCCAAATGGTTCTGCCTTGTGTGCCTGTTACAGTGATGTGTGCATTACAAAATGCCACCCACCCACTCCTACACAAACAATTAAACAAAAAAAATCACAGCTCCAAAGCAATACTGAAGATTCTAGAGATTTTTGCAGGTGGCTCAGATGCAATTATCTTCAGAGGGCTTTTATCACGAAGGAACACCAGGAGCACTACAGTTTGCATGCGGCCCTATAATGCCTGGCGCTGCCTTTTGTGGAAGGTAGACGAGGCCGGAGGCTCCTTCCCAGCGTAGAACAGGGGCGATATTTCCATTCGGAGAGGATCCTTGCTGGGAAGTGGGAAGCGGCAGTGCTGAAATTCCCCTCCCTGTGCCACGGGAGGCGCTGTCTAGTGCCCTGGTTCCTCTGTGTAGTTAGCGGGGCCGCTCTCACTCCGCTCCACCCCAGCCCAGCATGCAACGTGCTGGCTCAGTGCCAGGGCTGCTTTGGAAAGCCTCGCACGTGTAGACAGCAGCCGGCCGAGGGCCCACAGGCCTGGGAAAGAGCGCGAGGGTGGGGAACTGGCCCTGTGAGTCACGCGCGCAATGTCCCAGGGCCTCCCTGAAATCCGCACTTATCCCTTAGCAAGAGGCATTGGCTGGTTTTGCCTCGGGCCACGGGGCTGGTGAGTGGTAAGAGGCAGGAGGCTCCGAGCAGCGCAGGGTCCGCGTGTCCAGAGACGCCAGGGAATCTGGTTTCAAACAAGTGCCAGGGTGGCTTCTTGCTCCCCCCCCCCTGGGAAAAGGCGGGGTAAGGCGATTCTTCTCCCGTCGCATCGGGGTGCCACATAGGATCCAGCCTGCCTCGCCCTCCTTCGCTTTGGGCTGGCGAGCTGCGTGGCTAGACATGCTGAGCGGGCTGTCACTTTTCCCAGGGCACTGGAGCTGCCCCCCTCTCTCTCCGCGATCCGAACAGCTGGAGCTAAGAGTCTCAACCAGAAGCAGCCCGACTGGGAGAGCCGAGGTGGAGCGGCAGTTTAATGTTAATCGACTGGGCAGGCAAGCTATGGCCAGCCCCGTGAAATGGGCGCGTGTCCGCAGAGCGCCCCGGGAAGGTGGGAACGTTGCACACCCGCAGACAAGGGAAACTGCCTTTTCCTTTATGTTGTTCGGGTTGATTCCGCGTTACTCAGCTTCCAGGGGGATTTGAGAACGTCAATTAAACCGCGAGGCTTAATTATGGAGTATCCAATTGGATTATTAATGTTATCTCTGCTCTGGCCCTTTTCGTTTAGTTCAGATCCAATTTCGTTTTATGTTGTATTGCTGTTGCTTCATATATATAACAAGAATGATCGCCCCCCTCCTTGGGCTGAGTTCAGGCTCGGTGCCTGCTATCAGCCAGCCAGCCTTTCTGGGCAAACGCGAATCGCCTCAGCTGTGCAAACTCTGCTCCCTCCGTGCTCTCAGCCAGGGCCCCTCAATGCAAATCCCCAGAAAGGAACTAAGTATTTAGGGTAGGGGGCAGCTCGCTAAAGGAAGGTTCAAAACCCGCCTCCTTCGATTCCCTTCCCTCCTTGGGTTCCTTTTTGCCAGGAGCCAAGACTAGTTGCTCTTCTCCTCTTTCACCAGAAGGAGGCACCCTGGGACCGAGAAGAGCCTGCCTATCTCCCCTCCGGTTACGTGATGCTGAAGCTGCCTCAGCCAGTGTCTCTGCACTAGAGGGAAAAGATCTAGAGAGACAGCGGGAGAAGAAATTCCTTTCTTCTTTTTTTTTTTTTTTTTACCCAGAGCCCTTTCTGTATGTGTGCGCCTCTGTGCGTCTGCGTGTGTGAGACTCAAACCCCTTTCCAGAGCTGGGCAACCTGCATCTCCCCACCCCCACTACTGGGTGATTAATACCCATTTTCCTTACACGTCCTCCTCTTCTCCCCCGTTTTCTGTACGGTGGACTTGCAAAGCCCCCCTCCCCCCCGCAACTACCAATTGGGGGATCTGGATTCTTTGCTTTGCCTTCTCTCTCGCTTACTCGCTTTTTGCCGGGTGTTCTTTGATTTGCTTTCCTCTGCTTTCTCTCCCTTCTAGGAAATCTTCTCTGGGATTTTATATTGCAGAGGATTTTTTCCCCATTTGTTCTGAACAATTCTCTCCCCCCACCCCAGACACACCTCGGCGGTGTGAAAGAAGATCTTGAATGAACCTGAAGAAGTTCAGAATGCCTGAGGTGGATTGTTAATTCTGCTTTACAGGAGAAAAAAAGGGGAAAATAACCACCCCAGAGAATTTAAAATTGTTGAAACGGGATTTACTGGTAGGTACATGTGTCTATATTTCACCGTTGCTATGAGATTTAATTGTGCCAGAGGAGTGATGGGAGGGAAAATAATACCCATGACTTAATTAAATAAGGGTCTATATAAATATAATCCCCTGCATTTATAAATATATTTGAGAGGTTAAAAACAAACAAAAACCAAACCAAGCCCCAGAGAGCAAATCGTTGTGTTCGGAAGGTGACTGTGTGGCTGGGCGTTTGCAATTACTCGCAACAAGACACGTTGCAGGTGAAACCAACAACCCTGTGATGCACATCAGCACACCAGCTTCCCTGTGTGCGTGTGTGTGTCCCCACCTTTCCAGAAATACAAAATGCACACACCGTACACAATCAAGCCCCTGCTCAGTCCCAAAGCGGGGTGGGAAGAAAGGGATGGGTAGAGACGGACAGACGTGTCAGCAGCAATGCAGATGGAGATGGTAACTGCATTTGCTAAGTGTTTCTTCCAAGCGATGTGTTGTATTTTGTAAGTCCCTGTGTTGTGTGTGTGGGGAGGGGGAGGGCGGAGGAGAGAGTAGAATGGAGGTGGGAGTAGGGGTCTCTTTTTTTCCTCGCCGATTCACATCTCGTTCGTTTTCCGATCTCGTATCCATGCCTATCCCGGGAATGGTATAATCAGACCGTATTTGAATTATTTATAGACTCGTGCCAGCTGTTTTCGATTCCTCCTGGCTGCATGCACTATTGGGAAACGCGGTTTTCCTCTCGTTCTTTTAGATAATTTCATGTCTTTGTTGGGGATCATTTTTGTCTCCCTCAAACCCCACTAATACAAATATCGATCCTTTCCCCCGTTCAGGTGGGGAACGCTGTGGGAATAATCATGCTTCACAGAAGAACAGCACCGATCTCCAGTTGCTCTGAACCCAACCTCCTCCGCTAGGGCACCAGGAAAAAATAATTATAAGAATTTTACTTGTGAAAAAGCAAAAAGAATGATTGCTTTGGATTTTGCGCTTTGCCAGCCTCCCCGCCCTCTCTGAAGTGAATCTCTTCTTTGAATTTGCACCACTTCAAGACCGAAGATTGACACACAATATTTTTATAGCCAAATCGGATTTTTTTTATCATTTCCCCCATTTGCTCCCCCGATCCCTATTCTTCTTATGTGGATATGCAAGCAAGCAGAGAAGTCTGGATAGTCCCAACATGCTCGCTCCTTTAATCTGTCCGTCTAGAGGTTCTGCTTCTACAAACCAAGGTAGGGAGATTCCTCTTGTTTTTCTTTCAAGGGTGACAGCTCATTGTTGTTCGCTCATTTGTAAAGGGAAACCACACGCGTTATAACAGAGAATTCAGTGCTGTTGTTTTAGGAGCAGCTCTAGCTAAAAGCAAGAATAGTCCTCAGACATGTTGATTCCTCGCCCGGTCTCATCAGATAGGCTGGGGAGAGGGGAAAGAGAATGCTTGAGTTACATACCTTTTAGTGAATGGAGGGGAAAGTTCCATGGGGTTTTTTTGGGGCGGAGGCAGTAGGGAAAGGGGAATTAAGATAATTAAAAATCCAACCCAGGAGAAATTGACTCCCTCTCTCTTCACTGCTCCAGCGGCTCCCTCGTTCATTCCATGCTTCGATTCCCTCCCCGCACCTTATTATTAAGAATGAATGTAAACCTGCTTGTTGCCTCAAAGGATGGTGCATTATCTAGAACCAGGCCTTGGGCAGCACGGGAGGCCTAATGCAGTGAAACGGATCTAAATGGGGACTGAGGCTGGGTGGCCGGTCCCAGGAACAGTGGTTGAAATGAGCCTGGCTGCTGTGTGTGCTTGCGTGCAGGTGAAGGGCTATTTTAAGTCCAAGCACGTCAAGAGCCTTAAAATAAACCTACTAGGCTCTTTATTCAGACGAGTTTTAATGTATCCCCCCGCCCTGGTGCTGGTGTGGCGGTTAAGCACAACTGTGATCTTCTCTCTTTCCCCCTTTCTTACCCTACCCCAATAGCCAGTCTTTTTCTCTGTCTCCGCTCGCACACGCCCTCCTCCGCAAACTGCTACTTACACTGATGCAAAATGGCTATCTTGCAGTTTTAGTGTGCACAGACGAGAGATACCGGTACATGCCCAACTGTAATCTGACATGTGAGTCTTCCTGTAAGATGGTGGCAAGACAAAGGGATACGTGCTCTTGGGGGTGTGCTAATTTATGAGTGTATCTGTTTGCTCTATACGATACCTGCTTTTTTAAATTAAAATCCCTCACCCAACCCGCTGTGTCCTTAGGATTCCTCACACACACCCTATTCTAGGAGCGCGATAAGGAAACTGCCCCTTGCTCCCAGCGAACCGAGGAGGTCTCTGAACCCGGGAGACAATGTAGACCAGCAGCCCCCCAAAAGAAAGGAGACTAGAAGGAAATCAAGAGGCAGAGGCGCTACATGCTGCTGTGGGATTTATTCCCACCACACCCCCTTAGCTTCACAGCGCTGCGCGTCGCTGCCTATGATCTGGGCCAATATGAGGGAGAGAGATGGGATGCGGGGTTGTGTTGGGTGTCAGCCCCAGCAAAAGTGGCACATATCCTCTAGCCTGAGTCATTTAAAATCCCTAGAGGCAGCGGGGAAGGATTCTGCAGCGGCTAGAGGAGGAGCGCGTCCAGGATTGTCTTTTCTCGGTGTCCCCTAGTATTTCTTACGGGCCTGTCCCTTCTCTACTGTGTCTGATTCTTGTGCTGCTCAAACCGAAGGCGATCCCCCCCCCCCCCCCCGGCGAGGGGCAGCTGAGCGGCAGGTCCCCACCTTTGCAGCCACCTTCTCCCAGGCTCTATAAATAGCACTTGCGCCTGGCTCCTGCTCGGTGCCAGCTGACTCCGGCCGCCTCTCTCCGCAGGCGGGAGCCGAAAGTTTACCTGCGCGCGGAGTGGGTGTGTTGGCGGGGGAGGCGAGCTAGCCCGGAGCCATCACCGTTTCCCGAAGCCCCCCCGCGAGGGAGGGGAGGCACATGGGGTGGACAGCCCGGCTCCAGGCTGGGGCAGCCTCGTGCTGCCTTCCCGTTGTAACAGCACCATGGCACACAGGCGGTGTCCACAGCGCGCCGGGCGGGCACGGCCCCCTCCCCACGCCGTGTGACTGGGGCTCCATTCTCTTCCCTGCGCCGAGAGGGGGCTGGCCGAGGAAGGGGGTCGGGTCCTTAGGCCGTACTAAGCGTGGCTGGCGTTTTATTCGTGAGAAACTCGGCGGGAGCCACGCTGCATGCCCCGGAGAGTGACAAGGCAGCCTGTCGCACCGCGCTGGAAGGCTGCTGGCCCCGGGCAGACGCAGCAGTGAGGTGGGGACCGCAGGGTTCCCCGGAGGGTCGCTGCAGCTAATGCTCGGCGCTGGCTGCCGCTCTCTCCTGCTGGGGGCGATAGCGGAGTGCTCGGCAGCCCCGCGTCCCACGCTTTGCCGGCACAGCAGGGCCAGTCCGAGCCCCCTCCCCCGGTCCAAGCCCCGTGCCCGCTCCGGCTGCCCCACGGGCCGCATAACCACGAGGCCGACGCGGAGCTTGGAAAGGGACGGACTGCCTGCTGCTGTGGCCCCCGGCCGGAGAGAGCAGGCTGGCGCTACCCCCTGCCCGGACCACGGCCAAACGCCCCCTCCCCCCCAGCAACTAGCGCAGTGGGGTCTCGAGTGTCAGACCTCTCTCGTGGGCCCGCAGCACAGAGCCGAAGTGGCTGGAGCCCCCCGCCAGCGCAGCTGCAGGGAAAGCGCCGGAGATTGGCACTGGCCGCCCCGCGGGGCGGGGGAGTGGGGCGAGAGGGGGCTGCTGGCAGGCGGTGACCGGGGACTCAGCTCTGCTGCAGCACGAGCTCCCGGCGGCCCGCAGAGCCGGGGCGCGCACCGAGGGGGCAGCTGGGCGGACCTCAGCGAGCAGCCCGCAGCCCCGGTGGCCCGTCACTGGCTGCTCTCCCCGCCCCGCGCGCTCACTTGGGCTTGTCTTGCTCTCCGGGGGAGCGAGCGAGCGAGCGGCGGCGGAGGCAGCCGGGGGGCCGCGCGTGGGAGCGGGCAGACGAGCCCCCACGTGCTGCTGGGGCGGGAGCTGCGGGGCTGGCTCCCGCGGCGTGTGAGCGGGGGCGGGGAATCACCTCGCCGCACACCTGACTCTTCAGGCACTGGGCTCTGCCCATGGGCCCCGCCCCTCGGTTCCTGCCTCAGCTGCCTTTCCTTTCCCGCTCCCCGCGCTGCTCTTCCTTCTCCCTTTGTGTCTGGGTCTCCTGCGCTGCCTCCGCCACCGGCCTCTCCCGCTCGCTCGGCCTTTCGCGCTCCCATCGCTGCCCCTGGCTCTCCCCACGCTCCCTTCGTCTGGAGACGGATTTTTCCCTTCCAGGTGCAAGCGCGCTCGCTGACTGCTCCGGGCTCTCTCCCACCGGGCGGCACAGCCAGGCGGGGCCGCGCACAGACAGGCGGACCCCTGCTCTGGGGAGTGTGAAATGCCCAACCACAGGCCTCGTCTGTCGTGCCTGCTCAGAGACAGGTCCGTCCTCGCCCCTGTCTTGCAGCTAACTTTGCTATAGCCGAAATAAGGAGGGCGCAGGGAGAAAGCTGATCACTGGCCCAGCCCTGGCTCTGGAACGAAAGCAGAGGAGCTGGGGACTATACGGGCTCGGAGCAGAGCAGTGAGAGCCCAGCCACGGATCTATACTCAGTGACTGGAGAAGAGACACTACAGCGATAAGGAGAGAGCCTTGAGGCTGGCTTGGCCAACACATCCCATAAGTGCTGGAACTAGGAGTGAGGGTGTGTGCTGTAGCACCCCCTGACTTGAAGTATTGTCCATTATATATAGAATTTAGTTTGGTTCAATGTCTTACAATTTTTTTTGGAAAAAAATTGTTCCAGCACCTCCTGCATCCTTCCCCAACTTCTTGGGGATGGAAATTTCACTGCTCAGGAGTCTGGGAGAAACATGTCTGGGAGCAGCTGAGGGTTTTGTGTGTGTGTGTGTAGCAGGGAGGAGGTTACTTGCTTCTTAGAGGGCTTGTGAAATGTAGATAGTCACAAACTATGGAAATGTCGGACCTTGCTCTATTGCCATTTTTCTGTTCCTTCTGATTATCTAGTCTTGGCCTTCTACTTTCTCCACCTCCCTCTCTGATAGCCTAGATGCAGAGAGGAGAACACATGCTATGTCTACACTGGCAGCTTCTTGCACAAGAACTGTTTTGCGGAAGAGTTCTTGCGCAAAAAGACTTCCACAAGAGTGTCTCTACACTGGCATGTGCTTTTGCACAAGAGATGTGCTCTCTTGCATAAGAAAGCTCTGATGGTCATTTTAGCCATAGGGGTTTCTTGCACAATACATTTATGTTGCCTGTCTACACTGCCCTCTTGCGCAAGAGGGCTTATTCCTCGTGGGGAGAGGAATAACTCTTCCAGAAGAAGCCCTGTTTTCCGACGCTAAACTGTAAATTTACTTGCGCAAGAATGCGCGTGCAGTGTAGACATCCGGCAAGTTTTTACACAAGAACAGCTGTTCTTGCGCAAGAAGCTGCCAGCGTAGAAGTAGCCCTAGGGTCTGCTTGATGAGGTTCTCTGTGTATGGGAGAAAGGAAAGATTATGCAGGGGCTTCATAATAAGAGGCAGAATTTACGGCTGGACAGAACAGGAGCTTACCTTTGAACAGCTTCAACTTTTACCTTTTTCAATGTTTTTCAGCAAATAGCAGTACAGAGAGACGGTGCAAAGCACAGACACAAGAACATTTCAAATGTCAACTGTGTTCATTCTCTCCACATCTCCTCCCACTACCTTCCCCCAACCTGCTTTGTGGGCCTGATTCTGGTTGTTCACCAGTGGTGGAACAGGAGGTGCATCACTGAGGTAAACAGAGTTACACAGATGTCAAGCCTCTCGGTGTGCACCAGTGTATAGAAGCACAGTAGATAGTATGCTACCTACAGATACATATGTGATATGCTAGTTATACAATAGGACTATAAAAAGGTCCTAAATGGCAAGTGAAGGATTCTGATTAGTGCAGCTATCTCAGGAGACCTCTGCTGATTGGAACTTTTGCTACATCACCCTCTCACATATCCATACACCCATGAAAGAACATTAAGAGACAGCAGGAGAAAAAAA
The DNA here is from genome assembly GCF_052426305.1 of Pelodiscus sinensis. Classification (NCBI taxonomy): domain Eukaryota; kingdom Metazoa; phylum Chordata; order Testudines; family Trionychidae; genus Pelodiscus; species Pelodiscus sinensis. Next base: position 88,885,533 of record NC_143052.1, on the reverse strand, counting down.
ATCACCAAGATCTCTCTCTTTCCTCCAACAGCCTTTTAAATCATTTATTATTTGGTTCGTTTTATCCTAATGTTGGAATATTAACAGCCCTTAAAAATCTTGTCTGTGGGGGAAAAGGTGGTTTTATTTATTTATGCATTTTAAATACCAGTTGGAGTTAAATCAAACCCGTTTCTCCTATGTTTTGTTGCAAAAGAGGCCAGATGACTCTGGAGTCCAGTAGTTAGTGTACTGTGTTGCCCTGTGGAATTATGTTTTGGTTCTGGGTCCTGGACTTTCATTCTTGATACTGGAGCTCAGAGATCTAAGTGTCTCTGCATTGCTGTGTGGGGGGCTTGTGTCTGACTCTCCCATTTCTGTTCTCTCACCCCTCCTTCCAGGCTGGCTCATGATGGGCTTGTTGCACAGCCTACACAGAGCTCTAGGGGTTAGTGTCTTTGCAGTGGGTTTGATTACAAGTTCTGGTCTTATAGAGCACAAGTCGAATTAACCTACACAACTTCAGCTACATCAATTGCACAGCCGAAGTCAAAATAGCTTAATTTGGCTTTTGGTGCAGGCTACACAGCAGGAAGCTGAAGGAAGAACACTCTTCCTTGGACTTCCCTTACTCCTCGTAAAATGAGGGTTACAGGAGTCTGAGTAAGAAGTCCTTCTGCTCGCCATTATTTCAAAATAATGGCTTGCTGTGTAGATGTGCTCTTTGTTAATTCGGAATAACAACAGTTATTCCAAAATAATGCTGCTTTGTAGACATATCCTTACTTCTGAGGCTTGAAGAGTTTAGGAGTAAGCAGAAGTTGGAGTTAATCCCTTAGTTGTTAATGGTCTACATTACCCTGAGAGAAACGTGGGTTCCATTGTGAGTCTGCTGCAACAAGTTCCTTCATCTAACTCAGTGGTTCCCAACCTTTTCCAGATGGGGATCCATTTTGACAATTCAGGAAGACTTGGTGACCCAGAGCAATTCAAAAAATGTGTGAATGGCTCCTTAAAAGCCACCTGGGGAGACACCTGGTGACTCTTTTGAACTGTAATGGTGATCCATATTTGGGTTCTGACCCATAGGTTGGGAAACCCTGATCTAACTAAACCTTTTGCCAGCTAGACTGTAGGGCTTGTGGTGGGCAGTAGGGACAGTCTCAGCAGCAGGGGAAAACAAGGGGAGGAATTTGGAAATGGATTGGTTAATCAGAGACAGATTGGATGATCTAATGGATACACATGGAAAAGATTTATGTATCCATCTGATCTACTATATGCATCGCCTGTAGAATATGCATATGAACCCTATAATGAGGTTCCAAAACTGCCTGAATCCTCTGTGCTTCTATGATTAGCCTTCCCTCTGGTGGAAATGTTTAAACTTAAAAGAAAAGTAGTGAGTGACTGGGAGAAACATGACTGTTAAATCTCCAATTATAGTGATCCCTCCTTCAATCACCCATCCACAAGAATCCTCTCATCCATAATGAATCAGCTGATTAATTTAGTTGCTTCAATGCAGCAAAATATACTTGCAACTGACCTGGATGCCTCAGGAACTAAGAGGAAATGGCCATTTGAAAATTGCAGTTCTGGGGTTTGTGGAAGGGAGTCCAGGACCAATAAGATTAAAATCAAAGCATGATGTCCTCCTACCAATTTCCTAATGCTTTCTCGTCTGAGCCCATTATTTGCTAAATTTCACAAGTATTTCATAGCCTAAATGAAAGGGACACCATTACTGGTCATGGGTGTGTCTCCATGTCTTCACAAATGTGACTCGAGCACCCCTTTGACCTACCTTTATTTCTCTAATATCTGTCTGTGATTATGAGGCCAGATCCTTAACTGCTACAAGCTGGTGTGCCACTGAAATGAATGGACCTGTGAAGATTTACACCATTGGAGGGTGTGGCTCAAAAGATTAAATATTAAAGCTTAATTTTTGTCTTCTGCAAAACATAATCTAGGCCAGTACAGAAGTCTCAACACTCACAAACTCCTCATAATAACAAACAGCTGTTGAGTAGCCCAGCACTCATGAACAATCATGCAAAAATAAATCAGTGTGTGTAAACTCTGAGCCAAGAAAAAGCCTACAATATCAAATTAATGTGTGCAGCTCTGGGCTTATGAGAAACCTACAATAAATACCCATTGTGCACACTCAGTCCGAGGTACAAAGAGAGCTCAGTGGACACAAGCTAATTTTCATGCTGTTGCGGTTTCTGTGTGGAGAAGGAAAGATGTGTGACTTGGAATAGACATAGGACCAAAACCATAACTAAGTTGTCTCTTTGAGCTAAAATTGCCTTTTCATGTAGTTCTTCAGTACCCAGTGAAACAAAATACAGGACTATATAGCACTTTAAAGACGAACAAGATGGTTTATTAGATGATGAGCTTTCGTGGGCGAGACCCACTTCCTCAGATCAAATAGTAGAAGAAAATAGTCACACTATTTGATCTGAGGAAGTGGGTTTGGCCCACGAAAGCTCATCATCTAATAAACCATCTTGTTAGTCTTTAAAGTGCTACATTGTCCTGTATTTTGTTTCAGCTACACCAGGCTAACACGGGTACATTTCTATCAGTACCCAGCGAGGTAGGGTTAGGTACTAGTCCTGGGCAGATAGAGAGGATTTTTGTTTTAAATACACACTGAATGAATGTAATGCAGCTGAAAGGAATCAGCTTATTTGACCTTTGTAAGCTGGGGAGTTCCCTAAAAGGGGTCTCCTCCCACAAAACCAGCAGTGGCCTCTCTTGAATAAAGAGGATCTACAAAAAACAATGATCAATTAAGCATCTGGGAGCTAATGATGAGAGAATAGGGAGAGTAGTTTGATCCCAGGTTCAGCATGAGGGATGCAGAGTGGGATACCACATTTGAGACCCTTGGACAGCACTCCTGTCCCCCAGTCTAAGAAAGTGTCAAGGGAATCAGTGCATGGCTCTGCTGAATTCTGGGAAGGGATGACCTGAATTAACTGGGCCAAATGAAGGAGAGGTCATAGAGCTCAGAAATCCAGTGAATATGGCCAATAACAAATGAAAAAAAACCCCCACCAGGATTGGAATGAGGGTCAAAGGTATAAAAAGAATGAACTTAATGGGAGCATCACACTGAGAGCCATAGACAAAGCTCACCATACCATGCAAATATCAAAGGACCCTGTGGATGTTGCTAGACTGACAGCATTGAGAACTGAAGATCTGCTTCCTCTATCCCTAGTACACAGCCTCCTTAACATTGCTGTGAACTGCTGTGCCTCACCATTTATGTGCAGAAAAAGAGACTCAAGTTTTCATGGTGTGTTCAGTCCTTAGTATCTGTGCCAACTGACATATGACTGTTTGCCTGTTAGGAACTGGAGGGAGAGCATCAGCTCACTTGATAGAAGGCAATTTTTGCAAAGGTGCCTCAGTGATTTAGGATCCTTAGTTCTATTTTTAAAAGTGGGGTAAGCACGTAGGAACTTCAGTCCTATTGGCCATTGGTAAGACTTAGGCTCCTAAATGCCTAAGTCATTTTTCAGATGCATGGAGTGGAAATTACAGAGGCAGGCATAAATATATATACATTTATGTGTATATTTATGACTGCTTCTGTAATTTCCACTCTGTGCATCTGATGAAGTCGGTTTTTGCCCACAAAAACTTAAGCCCCCAAAAATCTGTTAGTCTTTAAAGTGCCACAGGAGTCCTCATTGTTTTTGTGGATATAGGCAAACACGACTGGCCTGCTGTTACACAAGTCATTTTTGAAATTAGGACACAGGATTCTAAGTCACTGAGGCACTTTTGAAAATTTTATCTATAGCCACTGAAAAATCATCACATGGAAATCATTTGCAGTCATTACTGACCTATGCTGGCGTTTAAGCAGTAATCAAGATGCAAATGACCCGAAAGTTTAGTGTTAGTCTGCTAAAACATCCAACCTGCAAGCAACATAGCTTTAGAAAAGATACTGTGGTTTATTCAAATAGGAAAGTAATTATTTTCTTTGCAGTTTTGGTTAAGTCTCTTCTAAAGCATGATGTTCAACTCAGGGTACTATATATTTAAAAGATACAGATTGGAGAGAATTTGGAGGACTGAGTAATGGAAATGATCAAAGGTCTTAGAAAACTACTGTTGTCCATAGAAAAGAAAGGTTGAGAGAAAAGACAACTGAGGGTGGAGACTTAACTGTCTGCACATGTGTAAAGGACTGTTACAGAAAGAAGACAGGGGCCAATTATTCTCATTAGTCACCAAGGACAGATCAGAAAGTAAATGAGTTGAAGAAGCAGCAGTAAAATTTTTGATTAAACATCAAATTAAAAGTTTACTGCAAGAACAGTTTGGGTGCCAGAAGATGGTGATATAGAAGTGGTGGAATTGCTATATTTGGAGATACTTAAATCCTACTAAGCCTATGTGCCCAACTATCAAGATTATATCTAGTCTATTCTTTCTTCAGTAAACTATTCACATTCGATACATCTGCACAGCAAAGCTAAAGTCAAATTAAGCTATGCAACTTCAGCTATGTCAATTGCATAGCTTAAGTCGAAATAGTTTAATTCAGCTTTTGGCGCTGTCTACACAGCAGGAAGTCGAAGGAAGAACACTCTTCCTTCAACTTCCTTTACTCCTCATGAAATGACGGTTACCATGAGTTGGAGTAAGAAGTCCTCCAGCTTGACATTGTTTCGGAATAAAAGCTTGTAGTGTAGATGCACACTTTGTTATTTCTGAATAACGAAATAACACATGAACCCATTGATTTCAAGGTGCCAAATAAAGCAACTTTAGGAGGAAAATAACAAGATCAGTCATATCAGTATACTGAGGGAATAGATTAGATGTTTAATTTGTGAGGCCCCTTTCCAGAAAAATGAGTCTGGAGCTCTGGCACTGAACATATGACACTCAACATCATATTATGTTTGTAGAAGTGAACATGATATTGTTGAATGCCGCTATAGTTTGAGCTCACCCCAGTAGGTGAGTCAAAGGCTCCTCAAAGGTCTTATATTTTCAGAACTTCTGGAATTCTGTGATTTTAATTATCTACCTTGGTGAACTACTAAGTTTAGCATTAGTTTAAATGTTTACAGGAGAATCTCAGTTTTCACAAGTGTGTCCACATACTAAATGTGTAAGCATTGCCAGTTAAATAATCATGAGTATATTTTAGGCCTTGCTATATCATGTCTATTGCCCCTTGCCCTCTGTATATCTCTATTTATCTCCTTTTATCTTAAGGTTTTGAACTGGCTCCCATCATCATCCTACCTGAACATCCAGGGCATCAGAACTGATGGTGCAAGATGATGTGACATAAGTGTATGTGGTCACACACTGACTCAATGTCACAGTGTGAAAACACATTTTGCCATGTTATGATATGGTTTTGTCTGGCAAGACAAGCAAAAAGGTGACAGATCCTAGTTTAAAGGCTCTTTTTCTTTACTTCCTTTTGTTCCTGCCACCAGCCTTATCATAATTAAAATAAGATTTGAGAGGACATGCAACACAGACGTTTCTGAGTTGTCTTCCTGCTACACTCCGTCTCTGTTTTCACTTTCTGGTCTGATTAATTTGGCGGAACTGTGTTCTCAATACCCAAGTTGGCTTGGCCTTGGTCAATTGGGAGGCATCCAAGGAAAGCTTGCTTCAAGGGAGGTGAAGGATTCTGGGGCACTCTTGAGTCAGTGCTGACCATAGTGTTTCTGCATGGTGGTAGCGGGGACTGTGCAGCTAGAGGTGCCACTGTGATAGTCACCCTCTTGATTGAACACCAGGGAGTGAACCAGCAGCCTTCAGAACTAAAAGCATGAACTACTAGGCTACATCTACACTGGCATGATTTTCCGAAAATGCTTTAAACGGAAAAATTTTCCGTTAAAAGCATTTTCGGAAAAGCGCGTCTAGATTGGCAGGATGCTTTTCCGCAAAAGCGTCTGTGGCCAATCTAGATGCGGTTTTCCGCAAAAAAGCCCCGATTGCCATTTACTGTACTGTCTACACTGGCCCTTTTGCGCAAAAGTCTTTTAGAGAAAGACTTTTGCCCAAACGGGAGCGGGATAGTATTTCCGGAAAAGCACTGACAATCTTACATGAGATTGTCGGTGCTTTTCTGGAAATTCAAGCATCCAGTGTAGACAGCTGGCAAGTTTTTCCGGAAAAGCGGCTGATTTTCCGGAAAAACTTGCCAGTCTAGACACAGCCCTATAGTTTGAGTTCAAGAGCCAAGCTGCTGGAGCTGGCAGTAGTGACAACTTTTTTTTTTTCAGTGGACTGTCGTAGAGTGGGGAATTGTTACCCACATAAAGCAGGGAGTACACCATCATTTAGGTGAAGGAGTTCAGAACTTTGGCATTTTTACAAGAATATGGAGTTTAGTACTGGTGTCCTGATCTTATTCCAACTTGGAAATGTTAAGTTCCTAAAATTCACCCTGTAATTTCATCTGGATATGGTATTTTGCTTTCACATTCTATCTTAAGATGCCATGTAATGTTGCTGTGCTCTGTTAAAGAGCTGTCTTATTCATCCTAGGTGTGCATGCATTTCAGCTGTGATTCACATGCTGCTTATGTGCATGATGGTCTATAAAGAGGTTTTGGATCCTTTAAGGTAAAATAAATTATAGACTTGTAAGATTACTGTTTCAAAGGATGGGTAGTTCAAAAAGAGGAGAGGGTTACCGGGGATTAAGTAATTAAAGGATATGATTTGGTGTCCTGAACTTGCAGTGAGTATACCTGTGAAAATGCCATGTCCCTCATCTCACTCTGTAGCCTATTACCTGGAGGCTCTGATTTCTAGCAACTGGCTTTACAGCTATGATATTACCTGAGGACAGGAGTGGTCCTATAAGAAGGCATGGGCTGCACTCTATTTCTCTTAATTGTTTAATTCTATCTGTAAATGCCTGTAAGTATGGAATTATTTGACATTCTTTTTTGTAAAAAAATGTCAATTTGTCCAAACCAAAACTTTTTTGGGAAAATGTTTCCATTTGGAGGAGTCTTTCTGGTTGAAAGATGTGTCCTGCAATAGCCTTATAGTTAGTGCACTTCCATAAGATCAGGGAGACTTGGGTGAATACTTTAAATACCAGGATTTAGAATCAGTCTGTCTCTTGTCCAGTCAATAGTCAGTGATTTATACAAAGTAAAACAACTGCAGTAGGAAAGCTTGAGAGATTGACTCAGCCGCCTAGTGGGAAGACTACATTGTTTGGAACATGGGAGATGTTACCCACATGGCAATTTGCATGTCCCTCTCATTTTTTTCACAAACAAATTAGGTTTCATTTTCATTCCAATGCTAAACTGAAAACAAATATCAAAACCTTATCATTTTTCACAAACTGGAATTCTTGTTTTCTGGCCAGCCCTAGTCATTGACTAATTAGGTTGCATTATGAAATTGGAAGAAAGCAAGAAGAATCATTCATAGAATGGATTCTCAACTTGTTAGTCAGGAACATGGCCATCCCGCCTGGAATGGCTAGAGATGGAAGAGATATCCCAAAGCCTTTTTTGTGGTTGTTGTAAAAGGGGATCATGGTATCAAAAAGGCAGAAGGGAAATCTGATATAGAGTAGCCAAACACAGCAGGGAAGAAGATTTGTGGGTGCACTGAATATCCGGAGCTCACAGCAATGTCATCTCTGTCTCCAGAAGGAGGCACTGTAATGAATGGTGTTGCAGAACTGGGTAATACAGGTACCGAGCCTCTCCAAACAGGAGGCACTATGAGAGAAATGCCATAGGGATTGGTCAATGTTCCCTCTAATCTTTTCCATCCGTGTGCAGATTTTTTCCATCCATGTGTGTAATAATTTGTATGTGCACCGAGGCATGTGTGAATGTGCACCACCAATAGAAACAAAACCCAGCTGTGGACACTCTGCTAATCAGCTGGACGATATTTCAATCTCTGCCAAGCTGCCGCACAAATGTACAGATTACAGGGAACACTGGGATTGTTTCGGGGAGGGGGGGGAGGTCTTAGATATTCCCATCTGAGCTGATCCCAGCAGGGAGTGTTATAGCCACAGGGGAACTCACAGCTGTTTCAGGGACCACCTGGCTCAGAAGGTACTGTATGGAACAGTTTAGAAACTGTCAACTGAGGAGCTTCCAACTGGTTCTAGAGAAGGATGCTGAAGGGGTTGCTGCTTTTCTGCTGTGAGTCTCTTTTTACTTGGTAATTCAGTAGGTTAATTAACTGCACATGACTGGATTCCTGGGGGTTCCTGTCACTGAACTCCTCTGAGAAATGCCTTTGAAGTGTGCGGTGGCTTAGGAAACACACAGTTATGCACACTATTACTTACAAATACACATGCATGCAGGAGGGTATCCACACATCCCTGTATGTGCCTAGATCTTGCTCAGTCTCTAATTGACTAGTATCACTGGCTACTGTAGTCAATGGGCTGAGAATCTCTGGGGAGATTTCCCAGTGTCAGATGTGTTTCAGCAGTATCAAGATGAAACATCTGAAAATGACAATCCTCAAGGGAGAGTCTAATAAGAGCGACAGAATGACATATCTGTTCTCTCGGTCTCTCTCTCCACTTGTTCACATTTTTGTACAACTTGAAGTTGAAATTAACCTCTAATTTATGATTGTAAAAAATGCAAACGTGGAGTCCTGAAATCTTGAAATCCCCTGTACAAAGCAACTCAGTAGAAAGCAGCACGTCAAGCACTACACAGCCACAGAAGAAATCTTTGCAATATACATTTAGAAATTGTGGAGTAGCAAACTCCAGAGTGATAAAAGCTGCATGTGAAATATTGAATTTGGAGTCTTTTGAGACTTTCATATGGGCCATAACATTTAATTATAGAATTGGAAGTCCCAAACCAGAACTGAAGAAAAGACAGATTGGGTTGTGTAACAGGTGATCTGCCCCTTTAAGGGCAGTAGTGTCTACTACTTATCCTTGTCAGATGACATGGCTCCTTTAAGAGTTGGGGTGGTCTGATGTATAAAGGTGGAGGGGATAGAGGAAGAAAATGGTTCCCTGAATAAGTAGTGCTTGGAAGGAATTCTGTCACTATCTTTTAGAGATGTTAAATTTAGTTTAATAAACGAATCGACTAGTTGATGGATTTTGCATCAACTAATCAATTTGTCGATAAGTGGGGGAGCTGCAATGGGGGGAGTGAATCCCATTGCGGCTCTGCCTTTTAAATGTATTAACAGCCTGTGGGCTCTTAATACATTTAAAAGGCTAAAGTGCAGCAGGAGGGACCCAGCGTGAGTAGGGACAGCTGCCGGCAGGCATCTCTTAATACATTTAAAAAGCAGAGGCACAGCATCTGGGACTGGGTGCATGCCAGCCATCAGCTGATTCCTAGCTCGTGCCCGGTCCCCACTATCCCCCTGCCCCCTATGAAGACGGTGCTGGGGGGAACCGGCTCTATAAGAGGCAGCAAGGGCAGAGGGAAGTGACTAGTTGAGGGACTAGTCACATCCCTAGTATCTTTAAGGGCCTGGGATCAGGAGCAGAGTTGGTGGGACAAAGCTCCTCTGTTGGGATGAGCTTGGAAAGAGGACCAGTTATGCTGCCTCTGTCCTCTCATAGTAAGGCAGATATCCGCAGAGGGGTAGTTTCCTGGGCTTTCTGAGCTGGAGGACTAATTGGGGAAAAGGGTCCAGTTGAAGACGAGGCTGGCTCTCTGCAGCTGGCCTGACTCACAGCTGCATGGCGAACCGTTGGTGAGGGGAAGGGACCCTTGATGTGAGGAACAACATAACAGCCTGAATTGCAGCCCAAGTGTCACAGGGTAGCCCTGTGGTAGACATGCTGCTAGCGTGAATCATAGCCTCAGCTCTGAAAAGAGGGCTGGGGGGACTTTTCCCTGGAGGAGGGAAACCATAAAGGCAGTTAGGAACATAGTCTGGTGTGTGCTAGAGAAGCTGAGGAGCCCCTGAGAATAGGTGCCTTTAGTAACAGACTGAGATGCTGCTCGTGAAACTGGGACTTCAGGGGAGAGGAGAACTATGGGACTGAGCTAGAGGAACATTCCATGAGGTGAGCATGGCAGAAAGCAGGCCAGGGAAATAAAGAGTTGGAGGGAGGCTGGTATAGCTGCCTTGTTCAGAGCTGTAGCCTGGAACCCATAGAGTGGATGGGCATGGGGTCCCCTACTAACACCTAGAAGAGAATTTTGTTATGGCCTTGAGCAAGTGGGTCTCTCAGAAAGAGAACAGGATTGGTAAACTCCTCAGCTGGGGTGACTGGCCTCCAGAGTCATTGAACCCTTTAGTACCCTGATTATTAACCCAGATGGAGGTCTAAAGGTTAGGAAAAGGACCACAAAAAGAACTGGACAGTGAGGGAGTCAGAGGAGAGAAACTGAGGCAGTCTCAGTGATGCTTGGTTTTCTTGCAAAGGGGCAGTGAAGACAGAAACCAACCAGTTAACATGGTTGTGAAAGGAAGCTTTCTCTGACCCCTAATAGAGGAAGGTTGCTCTTCAGAATATGGAGGCTATGAGGGAAGGCTCTCTGAACCCTCAAGTTGGAGGAGTTGCAAACTGTAATTGTGATAAATAACCATGGTTACCAACAGGAGTGGCCTGAGGCCGGCTGCGGTAGCTGGCGCCCTAGGCGGAAGGTGCAATCGGTGCCCCCGCCTGCACGTCAATGGCTGTGACGTCATCATTGGGCGCCCGGGTCAGTGGCGCCCTAGGCAACTGTCTAGTTTGCCTATGCTCACAGGCCGCCCCTGGTTACCAATTATCAGGTTGTGATTATGTCAATGAGGAGCAGAGGGGTTGTGGTAAAAGACTCTGAACCATAAGAAGGGGGTAATCATCGGCAGAACTTAGGAAAACTACACTGGGGAAGAAGTTGTCATAAAAATACAACTGACAACATTGTCAGCACAAATCAACAATAGTTCTCTCCTAATTTCTTTTTCTTTCTACATTCTCCAGTATCAGGACATTCATATAAAACTGTGGCTCTTGTCCCTTGGGAGATAACTTCCTCCTGTTGACTGTTCACTGTACATATCAGAATCCTCAGTTTGATATTAGATTGCTTGGGCGGATTGTGATGTATATTATAACCAACAGTAGTCCTCATCCCAGGGAGGGCAATAAGCCACAGGAGGAAGTGAATTCCCAGAGAACAGATACTATCTTAAAACATATGTTCTTACATAAAGAATGAGGATAGAAAGTATAGAGAATCTGACAGGGAAATGGAACTGTTGCTTAAAGGAAATGCTTTCTATCATTTTTTATGACATGTAAGTGGTGCCTTAAAATTATCTTAAGAAAACTTCCAAACATCAGAACACACCAAGACTTTAGATGCTCCAGTTAGTATCAATCTATTTGTGCTCATATTTCCCTGTTGATCATAGACTTGGTCGTATTAGAAATGTGAGAGATGTTTGGCTTGAGCCACAAAAAAGCATTTAAAATTCACCATAGATTAGATTTAGGGCTGGAAAGAGCAGGAATTACATTAGACACTCTCTCAATTTACTTAGACTCAGCTCTGAAGATGGGGAAGAGAACCCACATAGCCTGACTGATTCCAAATGCCGTGCCTCAAACAAAAGACCTGGCTTCTGTTACAGTCAAAACCTGGCTTCTGTTACAGTCAAATCCCTTTGAACCTCTGAGCTTGTGGACTCTGATCAGGTTCTGGCATAAAACATCCTCAAATCTATGCTGAATGCAATTTGGAAGAATTTACAAAACTCTAGTCCAAATAGCACATTCCCATTCTCTGAATTCCAAAATTTCAAGCTAATGGGTGGCAATTTGGCAGCATGAATCCCCTCGACATACATGGGTATTTTAGTGCCTGTCTCAGGCATTGCATGGAGAACCTATTCCTCAGAATGATTTGGGAAGATTAGGGAGATTTCTTTTTCCCTATCTCCAGTAACTCTTGTTTTAAAAGGGAGCTGCTATAGAATTATATGCCACAGGGGTGTAATGCAGTGGTGTATACACACCAGAGCAGGAGTGGAGAACCTAAGGCCCAGGAGCCAAATGTGGCCCTTGGGTTGCCTGGATCTGGCCCCCGAGGTTTAAGACCTCCACAGGACTGGGGAGCCTGTACTGGTTCTCCAGACCCCCTGCCACCTCTCCACAGCCCCCCAACTGATTTTTCTGTAGGTCAGGAGGCCTCTGATCCAAAAAAGGTTCCTCACCCCTGCACTAGAGGATTTACCTGGCATTGCTCAGGTCCTTAATTGAAATATTTTTTGTTTTTCTTCATTTAAATACTTGTTCTGTGGTGAGGTTGGGAATGAGGGGTTCAGTATGCAAACTGCCCCAGAGAGAGAGGTAGGGTTGCCAGATGGTTTCAACAAAAATACCGGACACACTTGACATTACATCACAATCTACATTACATCTTATTTAGAAAATACCGGACATTTATATTTTCTCAATTTGTTTACCGCACTGAAAGCTCAAATACTGGACTGTCTGGTTCAAAACCGGACACCTGGCAGCCCTAGAGAGAGGACCCCAGCCCTCTGTCATCACAGCATTTGGGGCTAGATAAGAAGCACCTTTCCATGGCTACAGCAGCTGCAGTGGGCACAGCTGACTGTAGGACAGACACACAAACAGACAGACTCTCTTACATATATAATAGCTCTACTTTTCTCCACCCCTGCTACTCAAATGGGACTATTGCTGTCCCAGTCTCTTGATGCTTCACTGTGTTCATTATATAGAATAGCTGTCCTTACTAGCAAACACCTCCCTTTCTCTTTTATGAGAAACATTTGCATTCCAGGCACATCCCATTGTCCTGGCACAACCAAATCCTGGCCTTGCTGTAAGTTATGATCAAAGGAAGCTGCATACCAAATTTGGTGGTCCTAGCTCTTACCATTTAGAACAGACAGACTCAGAGATGGATGGAAAGACAGATTCAAGTATATAGTACAGGGGTGGCAAACCCATTACAGGCAAAGAACTAAAATAGTTGTGCAAAGAGCTGGGGGATAAAGTTGTCGAGCAAAAAACAAAAAAAAAAGTGTGTGGGGGGGGGGGAGACACTGCTCCCATCGGCTGGCACCATCTTGCTTTCCTGTGCCAGATGGCTCCTAGCACCCGGTGAGCTCAGAGAACTAGGACGCAGGGGCGGCTTTGCATGCCACGGGGGAGGCTTCACAAGTCGCACTTTAAGGAGGGAAGAGCCACATGCGGCTCACAAGCCGCCATTTGCCCATGGCTGATATAGTATATATAATCAGAGCAACGCATGTAGATATTTACAAGTTACCGTATTCCATGAAAATAGTTACACTCTAAAGGTACGTCTACACTGCACGGCTATTTCAGGACACCAGAGGTATCCTGAAATAGCTACCCCACATCTACAAGCCGCCCGCTATTTTGAAATATTTTTCAAAATAATGGGTGCACTATTTAGCCATCCCAGTAAACCTTATTGCACGAAGGCTAAGGGATGGCTTGAAATAGTGCGCTATTTCGAAATCTGGTGCTGTGTAGATGCACCACATTATTTCAAAATAGTTTCAAAATAAAATATGAAATTTGCATAGTGCAAATTGCTTATCTTATTTTGAGTTTAGGGTGCTGTGTAGACGCACCCTAAGAATGTTAAGCTTTTATGATTAAACATTCCAAAATTAGAAATTCAATATATAAGTTGAAATGTGACATTTTGGGTGTATGCATTATGATATAGACACCCATGCATCCTTTCTGAAATACCACACTATAATGTACAGTTTTGTTCAGCCTTGAATACACAAGTCTCTTTTTGTAGAAGCTGTGCACGACTGTGTATGAGCGAATTCCTAGAAGTTATTTATATACTGTACAGGTGATGCTCGGTGAATGAGGTGGTTGCTCTTGAAGATTCATCTCATTTATGTTGATCCAGTGTCCATCTGAGTTTCTCACTGGGCTCTAGCTGAGCATTTTGGGATACAGAAATCTGTAGAAAAGATGGGCTGAAATTCACTTTGGTGTGCCTACTACTTCTGAACAGCAAGAAATCCTGGCCTCAATGAAATCCATGACAAAACTGCTATTGGATTCAATGGGATAAGGATTTCACCCCTAGAAAGGAATGGCTTTTGAAATTGTGTGTGTACAAGAAGAATGAGAGAGAAGGGTGGTAGATATATGCTTGCACAATAGTGTAATTCAGCAGCTAAAGGATTAATGAATTCTGACATGTATGTGCATGGGTTAAGCTGCAGTCCTTGCACTTGATCAAATGCCCTCTGAAGTCAATGCAAGCCCTTCCATTGACTTCACTGGGTGTTGAATCAAACAGTAAACGCATGCTTTACTCTTAGCAGTACAAGTACTAGGTACAAAGGCTGAAATTAGTTTAATTTTGAAGTGTCCACCAGGGCCATCCTTAGGATTTATGGGACACTACACGGTACTATTAAACTGGTGCCCCTATACCCAATAGCAGTCCGGGGGAGGGGTGATTTTTAAATATTTGATTTTCAGCAACACACTAATATTTTTAAAGCAAATTTTAAACAAAGTCTTTGTAGACTAACAGTAAATTCCGAAACTGACAGTATATACCTGTTAATTGACTTCATTATCACGTGAATGACTTTTATGGATTCAGTGTTCTGTTTGTAGGCCTGCTAGAAGGTTACTTCACTTTTAAGTTAACTTGCTCATCTACAGAAGATGACTCACCAGGCTGCAGCAGCCATAGAACAGAGTTAGGAAGAGATGGTTGGACATTAAGACCACGGAGGTGCCCTGCACAGCTGCATATTCTGTGGATTGGTAAGGACAACCTAGGTGTCCACTGTGAAATCATCAGGTTTTTTCTTTTAGAGATCCGTTTGAAGAGTTGTCTGGAAACTGGTTATCCTGCTGTTTTGATTGCTATACTGAGTGCTACTTAAATTTTGATGATTACTGAGCACAGTGGTTTTTACCTTTCTCTTTGTATTTACGGCTTTTGCTATATTTGACGCAGTAAATGTCAAGATTTTAATGGCACCTACTACATCAATTCCTTGAAACTTACCTTTTTTTGTTTATATTAAGCATTTGTTAAGGATTGCCAAGGACATGCTGCTCTTCAGTAAAAAGTAAGGAATGTTTGGTGATGAGGATGGGCTCTAGTCAGGACAGGGCTTTGGTCACATTAAGGTTCTGCCTTCTTTGCCAAAGAGCTCTTCATGATTTGTACCTGTAGGAGAAAAAACAATGAGTATTCAGAAGGAACATTTTAAAAGGGCTACACATAGTGCACTGTAGTGGAAATGGAGAGTTTTGAATCCTCTGCCAAGTACTCTGAGTGGTATCTCTTCACTAATAAAATTACTTTAGAAGAAGAAAATAAAATAGTATCTTAAGTTAAGGGGAGAAAACCCAAGCACTTAACTTAATTCCAGGAACCTAGTGGGGAGAGGGGGGAATTAAAAATGTAGATACTATTATTTTCCTAAAATCCAGTGTTCCTGGAACCTTTGTATTGTTGGATATCACAAGCTAAACTTGTGAAATAAACTAGGAGAGGAAATGCATTCCAGTTACCAAGTTAATCTAATGAAAATGGCAGGCACATATTTGTGTGGCCATGCCTACAAGAAGTGTTGTATGATAGGATAGATTCATCTATGGTGTATGAAACCTGGAGCTTAGAGACTGCTTGTTGCAAAATACAATAAACTTGAAACCAGCCTTGAAAATAGAGAAGTGCCAGATTTGGAAGCAACCAGAGAAGAGTTCAAAGTGGGAAGGAACTAGTAGAGAAAACTCATTCAGTAAAATCAGCATTGCAGTTTAGAGAAAAAAAGGTATACCTGACTTGGAAGCACCAGGATGACTTGTTTTTCATCATGTAACCAGACATCAAGATTTAGTGGGAGAGTGTGCTGAGGAGCAGGAATTTTACAGTGGATACTAGTGCAGCAGTTATAAAAGAAAATAGTGAATGGAACCAAATTTCTTGCTGCTAAACCTGAAGATTTAGAATAGATGCAGAACTGGGGGCTGCCTCATCCTTACTTGAGATTTTTCTCAGCTGGGAAGTCAATTTCCTCTAGACTGAACCACAAAAGCCAGTCTGATCTGTCTCTCTTATAAATTGTCACATCCTGATTGAGTGAATAGACATAGCCTACCTGTAGGATGAGTCAATATATGTAGTTGGTCAGTAGATCTGGAATTAATTTCCTCTGGAAGTACATATACTTGGTGTCAGCAGGAAACAATTCTTTTCAGACATAACAAACATTTCTAAATGTTCTGGTCTGCTGCTTCATGGAAAAGCCATGATTTTCCGGGAAGCAAAGATGTTAGAGATGGAAAAGGTGTATTTTGTATACACCTGTTCTCTTTGTCATTGGCCAGTGTAGGGCTGCTCCTTAAATTGTATTGTCTGTGATTCTTCTTGTCCTCCTTACATTTATCTTGCTCAAACTGATGACTTTACTTCTAGTTCCATCTTTTGAAATTCCCCTACAGAACTCTTTGTTCAGTGAGCTAGTCCACATTCAGCTTCTTAACAGAAGTCACATAAACCCTTTTCTTTTGTTTACTGGAACATTAAACAATAGATCTTCTTTTTCTGCTGATTGAAGGGCAATAGGTTGACATGGGTCACAAGAATAGGTAGTGAAGATTTATACATTTGAGGGGACATTTACAGGCTGTGAATTCCACTGGTATCCTGGGAAAGCCTAGATCATGATAGAGTGAGGAAACTGGCCTGTAAGTTTTTAGATATAAGCATCTGAGTTGCATGGGACTGGGACACAAAGAAGTCAACATAATTGCTTACTGGGGAGGTGAAGAAGAATTATGATGGAGTCTACTGCATCTTCAGAGAAGTTTGCCCTGTATTCCCACTCCCTGTAGTGATGCAACTTGGAATGTAGACTGGAGAGGAAAGCCCATGCAGCCATTTTATTTTCTTTTAAAATTGAAACAGAGGTACCAGTGGGTGGCAGCTCTCTTTCCACTTAATTTAGAAGACAGCCAAGCAGTGGTAATTTAGCAATCAGAAGAGGTAGAAACCAGCCACATTTTCATTGCAGTGCAGCTCTCATAGTCCACGTAAAGGGGCTTCATGAGGGAGAAGAGAATAACTGTCTAGTTAATTATACAGCTGTCTATATGTTCACATATATACCCCCAGCCCCACTGTGCCCCTGGCATCAAGTGCAAGGGGTGAAAGGGAATAGGCACACAATCTTCAGTACTCACATTTTTATGGTATACCAAAGTGAGCTACACGCTATGGCCAAATTGAACCACTCCCTCATGTGAAGTGATACCTTACTCTGTAAATAGTCCCTCTGAAATCACCAACCTGTTGTTGCCCTAAGGCCCTAAGGAAATAAACCACATAATTAAGGGTTGCGCAATCAGACCTTATGCACACACACAGAAGAATCATCTCTGCACTGAAATGCAGCTACTTCTGGGGTGCTACACAGGACAGATTAACAGATATAGCAACAGTATAGAGCTGTAATTAGGAGGATAAATGCTGAACAGTTTATTCATCTGAAACTTCAAAGAGGATGCAGGGCAGGCAGAAAGGAATGAGCCTATGGCGTCTGTCTCTGTGTGGCAGGTAAATCCGATGTTTTTCAATCCCACCCTCAATCTGTGTGGTAGCACCGTGTTGTCAAGCCCCTCCAATGGAACTGGTTCAGTTCTGACAGCTGGGGATCAGCTACTTACCAAGGCGCTGGCATCAGAGCCTGCAGCACCGGGAGGATTATTTCGGATGGCTGGGAGACCCTGCACTGCCCAGGTTTGCGGCCCAGTCAGTCTGGCTGCAAGCAGAAGCCTGGAGTACGTCAGAGGCTATTGCTTTGTTCCTGGAGCTTGGGTAAAACGAGCAACACCTGGGCTGTGTCTAGACTAGCCAGTTTTTCTGCAAAATCAGCTGCTTTTGCGGAAAAACTTGCCAGCTGTCTACACTGGCCGCTTGAATTTCCGCAAAAGCACTGACGATCTCATGTAAGATTGTCAGTGTTCTTGCGGAAATACTATGCTGCTCCCGTTCGGGCAAAAGTCCTTTTGCGCAAAACTTTTGCACAAAAGGGCCAGTGTAGACAGCTCAGATTTGTTTTCCACAAAAAATCCCTGATCGCGAAAATAGCGATCGGGGCTTTTTTGCGGAAAAGCGCATCTAGATTGGCATGGACGCGTTTCCGCAAAAAGTGCTTTTGCAGAAAAGCGTCCGTGCCAATCTAGACGCTCTTTTCCGAAAAGCTTTTAATGGAAAACTTTTCCGTTAAAAGCATTTCCGGAAAATCATGCCAGTCTAGATGTAGCCCTGGAGTGCGACGGCAGGGAAGGAAGAAGAGGCCGCTTCTGCCAGGGCTGCCCGCCTCCCTCTGCCTGGAGTCCTCCCCGCCTGCCAGCCTGGAGTCCAGCACCTCCCAGGCGGTAGCCAGCAAGCTGCATTTGCAGGAACTGCAGAACTGAGTTTTTTGGGCTTCCTCCCGGGGGTATCCTGCTGCCACTCTGGGCTTGGCGGCGTAGGGCAATGTCTTGGGGACTGTGGGAGCTTCTGGCTGCAGAGGAAAGGAAATGTTCCTGCTGGCACCCCCTCGTCGGCAGCGATGGCTCCTGGCGGCCACGGGTGGCACCTTCCCGCTCCCGTACTGTGGTAGCTGAGGTGCTGTGTAGCTGGTTGGGTGGCGGGGCCGGGAATGGGCGCAGCTTGGCGAGCAGTCCTGCGCGTCCGCTCCTCTCCCGCCGCTTGCTCCCCGGAGCTGCGTGTGGGGCAGAGTCCGGGCAAGGCGGCGAACCCCGAGGGACTCCAGCTGCCTGGCCTTGCACCGACCGGGCCCCCACGTGCACAGGGGCTGCAGCTGCCGCTCAGCTCTGCCCGGAGCTCCACGAGGTGTACCGGTAGTTCGGAATAGGAAGCCTAATCCGAACTACCTAGTCCGTGCCGCGTGTAGCCGCGGGCACGGAGTCCGAACTAGCGGACATTTAAAAATGGCGGCGCCCGGCAAGATGCAAATGAAGCCCGGGAAATTCAAATCTCAGGCTTCATTTGCAACTTCGGTTGCCTACATTAACCACCCTAGTTCAAACTAGGGTGGTAGTGTAGACATACCCTCTGTGCCCAGCGCGCTCACCTCTTGCGGCGGGCACATCGAGGCGAGAGTTCAGGCTCCTGGCCCAGGCTGCCCCTGCTCCAGGAGGGCCACGCGCCATCCCCAGGCAGAGCTGGCTGGCGACATGGGCACAGTAGAGGAGAAAAGCTGGAGGCGGGAGGTTTTCCTTTGCAAGCTAAAACCCTGGGGTGTTAGCTGCCTGTCCCGCTGCCCTGACTGCTCAACGCTGCCTTTCCCGGGAGGGACAGCAGGTTCCTCTGGGTTTCCCCCACTGATCGGATACTTAAGGAGAAGATTCGTGGTAAAAAGCCTTTGCTTCAAGAACACCCTATGGCACGGCCCTGTCTGGTAGAAGTTAATGTAAAAATCACGGGTCGGGGGTTCTAGCATTTAAAATAAATGTCAGGGCCTCAGTGAGGGACTTAGCTCTTGGGCCGTGTCCATGGAAGAATTAATATTGTGAATGTGGAGCTGTGCCCTAATCTGTCTCTGAAGCCAAACCCCGGCTTTTTTTTACTTTGTGATATTTCCCTTGAAATCAAAGATTTGAGAGAACTGGCTGAACAGTTCTATCTCAGAATAGGGTTTGGAGATTATTAGAGTAGATAATATATTGAAAAGCAGGTATTTACAAACAAGAGGTTGTCTTGTAGAAAGCAAACATAGATACTCCATGGGAGAGATAAAGCAGCAATGCCAACAAAAAAAAAAAAAAAAAAAAAAAAAGAAAAAGGCAGTAATGGGAAAAAAGACCAGGCGAGATAATGAACAGTAAATGAGACTATGACTATGAGAACAAAGAAAGCAATGCAATTTTGAGTTGCATAAACAGGACTATCACATCACAGGTAAACAGTCTCATTTTCTATATATCACTGGTAAGACTGCACCTAGAATACTGCTTTCATGTCTGGACAGCTCAGTGCCACACAAATGGCAGCAAATTAGAATGAATTCAGTGGAGCAATAAAAAGGATTAAGAGGCTGGAGGGATTGATCTAAGAGGAAAGATTAAAATAACTAATTACATTTAGCTTGGCCAAATGACAATTAAAAGGGAG
The DNA here is from genome assembly GCF_052426305.1 of Pelodiscus sinensis. Taxonomy (NCBI): domain Eukaryota; kingdom Metazoa; phylum Chordata; order Testudines; family Trionychidae; genus Pelodiscus; species Pelodiscus sinensis. The sequence goes on along the minus strand of NC_143052.1, from coordinate 88,865,392 downwards.
ACATAACTGCCTAAAACTGTGTGTTTAAGAATGTAAACACCAAAGAGAGAGGAATCCTAGAGTGTGGTTCAGGCAGTTGTTGGTTAGATGCCCAGATACCATTGTAATGGGCATGATATAAGAATCTAAATAGAATTGAATGGAAAGTAGCTATAACAAAGCAGTGATGTGAAATGGAGCAAAGAGAGAGTGTAGTTTGAATGCCAGAAAACAATTCCTAATGTTGAGGTGTATTAACTTATAGCAGACTTTCCAAGGAAAGTGGTAGAAGCTCCATCAACAAAACATTGGAGAATGTGTTACATAGAGAACAATCTCATGTTTAGAGCTCTGCGTGGATACAAAATTTGTATCTGCAGCCAGTCCATAGTCCACAAATGTGGTCTGTGGATATACAGTATATATCTATAGTTTTGCAGTGCTCTACGTATATTGGCCACTATGGTGAGAATAAGATGTTCTGCTAGGATTTCCTCCCTTCTCCTCCTCTGCCCTGCTGATACGTGTGACCCTGTGGATTATTTGTGCTGCTTTGTCCTGGTTAAGCCTCATGCAGAGAATTAGGTGAATTTAGAGTGCCACATTTTAAAAAGACAGTTTCAGACTAGAGGGAGTTTGGAGAAGTGAGCAGTGAAAATGACTGAAGATTTTAGGCAGTAAGTCCTGTAAAGAAAGGTTAGGAGAGTCAGGCTTGTTCAGTCAAGAGAAAAGACAACTGTGGGTGTGTAAAGGGTTATTATAGAAAGAGGACAGGGGCCAATTATTCTCTTTAATCACTAAGGACAGATCAGGTCAAGAAGTAAATGGGCCCTTAGCTGAGGCAGAGTAAGTCAGATTCAATATGAAGAAAAACCTTCCAAGTGCTGGATGACAGAAGAGGTTAGTAAGAGGGTGTGGAGGAATTGCCATGGTTGGAGATACTGGAGGCTGAGATTAGTCACCCACCTATCAGGCATGATTTTGGAATAAGGAAATCAATCCTGTCACAATTAAGAGATGAATCAGCTGCTCCACCCAGATATGCTTTAATTGTCTCTGTATGTTGGTAAATGGCTCTTGAACTTAGTGCTTTCTGTCTGAAGGTTATTTCTTTAGGACATGTTTGTTAAGTCTTCTGTTTTAATATACTGGAGATAACTTCTCCTTTGATTGTGAATCTGTGCAAATGGCTTCATTAGATTAAATCCACCTTTGTTTATAAAAAATACAAAGGTAAACCAGTTCCACTGGAGCAAGAATGAAGTTGGACTCTTATCCCTGAACTTGATCCTTTTTTGAGGTATGAAATAATTCAGTTAAATAAAAAAAATCCCTATGGCCACTTCAAATCCCTGGGTTTGGCTGGGACAAGGGACGTGCCATAAAGAAAAGCTGTTCCTGTGGAATTTGAGTCAAGTTCAGAAGGTCTTAGAAGTCTCCCAAGGAAAGCCCATTCTCAGAGATACCACTGTACTGGGATATATTTGCATTAACTTCCAGAAACTGCTTTTTAAAATGGGGACAGTTGAAGGTAAAATGGGGTGATAAAGATATAGAATAAAACATTTTGTGTCTACAGTATTTTAGCTGATTGGAATTATATAGGTAATAACCCTATATAAATAGTTATAAAAATTGTTGTAATCTGATAATAGTATAGACGTCAGTGTGACAAGGAGAGGTTTTTGCTCTGTTTCAAGTGAGCAGGTGTGTGTATCACAGGTTCACTATCACAACAAATACTGGTTCCTTAGCAATTTTATGAGGGAGTCCAAAACCAAGGAGGCTGAATTTCACTTTTAATCTCAGAAATAACTGTTTTAGGGTCAGAGCAGAAGCACCTTAGTGAGGGGCAATGTACATGGGAAAGAAGCTTGGCCTTAGAATAAAGGCATGGGATTGGGAATCTATACTTAGCTTTGCCACTGACTCAGTCTGTGATCTTAAGCTAGTTGCCTAACTTCTTTGTGCTTCAGATATGTCATCTGCAAATAGGAATGCTATACCCCCCACTGCACAGATGTGTTACGAAGCTAAACTGTCATTAATATTTGTAAACTGCAAGAGAGTGTGTTTATCCTGTAGTGCTTCAGGTTGGAGAAGCATGGCATGTAGAGTCCATCTTGCGCTGGTGTCCCCAGATGTTAGGAATACCAGAATTATGTCAGCATTTCCTATGTTTATGCCCTGACACACATGGCTTCCTCTTATTCTAAACCCTAATGTCCAGAGACAGTAAGGCCTCTGTGCTATTCTTCTAATGCACCTTTTCCTGGAATTTTCTTCCTCTAAAACTTCAGTGCCCAATAATTAAACACCTGCAGACCTCTCAGCTGGTAATATTTGTCCAGGCTCTCCCCCTGGAGATGGAATTTATCTTTAAGCATATTATGTATTCTGCCACCTTTCCCCAGATGGATGTTTTCTCAGGGCTTGCTCCCTGGAGGCAAGTTTATTTTCTAGCCCAGGATTCAGGATGCCCTTTTACCAGCCTCACACACTTTCTTTTTGCCTCCTTGTTTCCTGTCAGGAGCCTCCATTATAAGGCTCAGCTGCTCTCCCTTAAGCTTAGTGGCTCAGCAGGAACTCAGTCACAGGTGCACTGGATCCCACTTCTTCTTAAAGGGGCCAGTCACAGTGTGTCAAGTGCTTTGAGATTCTTGGAATGAAGGTGCTATAGAAATGGGGAAAAAATTAAAACCAAAGCTACTGCTTGTGTTCTCCAAGTAAAGGATTTTAGCTTCCAGAACTGGAATTCTGCTGCCTTCATCAGCATGGCACTTCCTAAAAAGTTAAATATTGGAAAAAGCATCTTATAGAAAGGAGAAATGTGAACTATGTTCAGATGAGGTCAGCTCACTGAAGAGCTGCAGCAGGGCAGGGAAGCAGCCAGAAATGAAGAGGAGGGCATAGGGTAGATGACTTGTGCTATCAGACACCACTTCTGGGCCCTAATCCTGTAAGATTTCTTCCCAGCAGACTGTCTCTATGCATTTAATTCCTGCAGGAGTAGGCCCCTGATCTTTGTCATAGTCAGCCAACAGTCAGGAATTGGTCCTGTATCTATTCATGGCAGAGAAGAGGAATAACCACTAGGGTTCTGGGCCTGCAGTCTAAGTGCTCTGGTTTTCTTTTGACCTGGGGACTGGACAGTAGAATCAGCCGCAGAACTTTAAAGGGATTCCAATGTATCTTCAGTTTAGACCTTGGCACTTCCAGCCTCTTTCTGTTCCTGCGTGCTCCTGGCCCATTGTCTTCTTGGGCACAAACATGCACAAAGGAAAAATATGCAGGAGACCTGGAAGACTAAGAATACCCAGGTGTTCTGCCACCCACTGCAGTCTGCCAACTTGAGCATATGGCAGTGGTGTTAAAAACATACACTGTGACCAAATAAGGACACACAGTGATAGGGCTGCCAGAAAATGCATTGCTGTTTGGTTGCAGGCAGCAGTTTTCTCAAAGTCGCTAAGCGTGAGAAAAGTTCAGTTGCCCAGAACTGGCAATTGTTCAATAACAGCAATGGTATGCAGCAGCATTTCCTGTAAACTGTGCGCTTTTGCAGCTGCTCAGGAGAGATTCAAATGCTGCCCAGCTGATAAGCAGAGCACTCACAGCTAGGTTTTTACTTTCTACTAGTAAGGCACATTCACACATGCCTCAGTGCACATAAAATATAGTCTGCTCATGGACGGAAAAAATCTACACATGGATGGAAAAAAGCAGAGGGCACATTGATATGCAGCAGAGAGAAGCTGCTACAACAAGCAATCTAGGTTTCAGTGCTGGTGGGGAAAGGTAGCCGAGCTGATTCGAGAAACTTCAACAGACCACGTTCCATCAGAGAATGAATCCTGCGGAAATAGAAATGCTTTTCAGATTTGGTCTGCTTAATTGGAATTTTGGTTTGGAAAAAGATGGGGAGTCAGAAGGGAGGCTCCCATAATGTAGAATCGGGGCATTTCAACATTACAGTAACATTTTCAATTGTTTTGTTTTTAAATGACTTTCTTCTTAAAGTTTTAAAAAATTAGCGGGCTGCCCCCCATGCTCGCTACTCTCGTCAGCCCCCTCTCTCTGGCTGCTTTTGCTCATTAATATTTTCATCTCCCAGAGGCCAGGACACAGGAGCAAACATTGACCTCAGCCAGTCTGGTTATGGTGTGGATGCAGGCATTGAAGTGAGAGCCACAACTCTTAGGCCAATGTATACAGGTACATGACCACCTGCTAGCATTTCCTGCTGTCCTGAATTCACTTTGTTGGCTAATATGCAATTCCCACCTCAAAGGGCAGTGAGTAAATTGTGTATGCATTTGGCTCGGTCCGTACATGACTATGGTGTGCTCCTGCTCCATTGCATTAGAATACAAGTATGTATGGCAACATAATTTGCTAAATACATGGAGGACTGTTAGCTAATCTTAAGGGAGGGTGCCTCTGGTCTACCCAGGGACTGGCCTCTGATTTGTGAACCATTTCATATGGGGAAATGTGAGCAAATTACAGCTCTTGGAGATTGCCTTAATTTAAATACTCTGTATGTTGTATCTGCAATGCTTGTGAAGGGCAGGAGGCTTTATACGAGATTTTTCCAGCAGTACATTGCTGTCTTCACATTTACAATCTCCATGCATGGCTGTTCTGCCCTTTCCCAGTTCATGGTGGGAGCAGAGGAGCATGTACTTCAGGTTTCCTACTCTGTTTTCCTTTCCTTTTGGGTACTGAGGTATATTTTTCAGATGGGTGCTGTGAGCTGGATGGGATGATTGGGTGCCATGATGTGTCACTGTCTGCTGATACATTTAGTTTACTTGTGGCTCTCCAGCAGCCTCTAATCTAGACTCTGGGCCTTTAACAGCTCCCTGCCAATCAGATTAAATATTTATCCAAGATAGATTCTGGGCACCATATTCCTGACAGTATGTTTCATGCATCATTTGCTCTAAAATGTTGTGAGATTTCAGCAAACACTTGAAAAGTAACTCTCCTCGTTGGTTCTCTCCCTTCGCTCTTACCTGTGTCCCTCTCTATCCTTCACCTTTTCTCTGTCTCATTTTCACTCCATTTCTCTCTCCTTCTGCTTCCTCCTCTCTCTTTTTCACGTGAGTGGCAAGCGGCATAGCTTGATTATTATTCACCCGTGTGCGGTTGTGTAAATTGCACCCGGAGTAGATGTCAGCATGTGATGGAAGAGCGGCAGCACTGACTCCATCTTAATGAGTACTCCAGCCTTCCTAGGGACAAACAACCAGAAACAAGCAGAGTATGTCTGTGCTGACGGTTTGCTTGCCATGTAGGCAGCCCTCAGTCCAGGCAACGCACATTGAAGTGAGGGCAAGAAAACAGAACTCTTTTCATTCCTCCCTCTCTCTGTCACACATCCCCTCTATCTGGGCACTGCTTGCTCCGTCTTCACACGATGTACCAATTGCTGTGCTGTAACTGAAGGTGCATCTAGTGGCCTGTCCCTTTAAAATTAAAACCCTTATAAGGATAGAAAGAGAGAATGGCACTAATCTTCTTGTTACCACATTAGCTGAGTGCTCGCAGCTCCCATGAACGTCATTGTGAATTATATCAATGCAACTGGCGCGTTCAGGACCATGAAAATGTGCAGGTTTAAATTGTGACGGGAAAAGCACTATGCGTACACACAGAATGGGGCTTCATCATACGGATGCACCACATGTGGAACGTGCTGCAGTTAGAAAGGGAGTGTTACTTGGGAGGGGAAAAGTGCATGGCAAAGGGGAAGAGAACTGGTGCTGTATATCCCTGTACATCTCAACCCTTAGTACACTACAGAAGAGCATTCTTCACAGCTAGAATGGAAAGATGCCCAGTAGAGCTGCAAAAGTGGGCCCCCATGGAATAAATGGACAAGCACAGATACATCCACAACAAGCCAACGCTGCCTTTTTAGCTTCAGTGGTTGTGCATGGGGTGCCACGTACTTTGAATTTATAGGCTGTATTTGTGGACCTGTGTTATACACCCATCGTTGCTGCTGTGCCTCTTCCAGGTTGTTTCCCAATCTGGTTTCCTTTAGCCTGTGGCTTTCACCATTTTTGTGTTGCTCTGTCTGAGCTCAGATAGTTCATTGATCTCTCTAGAAGAGAGCAAATGTGCCCCTTACACACTCAACACTCCTTTCCCATGCCAACTACCTACAGTGTGTTTCTGTGTGGACATGACTTCATGTTAAGAGGTTTGTTTGTACTTTTAGTAGCTCAATATTGGCTAGTTGCCCACGTTCATCCTGGCTGGTATGCTGCTATAGATGGCCAATGCCCCACAGCCTTCATCATCCTGGCCCTGGCTGCTACAACAATCTCTCCACTGTCTGTTCTAGCTTGAGCAAAGCCTAGATTAGATGCCTTGCATTTGTGGCCATCTCCTTGCATTGCCAAGCCATCTGGTGATGCATTGTTATCGCCACTTTGCACATATACTGGTATGGCGATTGCCATTCATCGTCAACACTGCTGCTACTGCACCCAAGGGTAACTCCTCATTGTTATCACGGACTGGAGGGCCCCCTTTCTCATACAGAAGAGAATGATTTAGCTCAGAGGGAGAGAAATGTGTGTAGATTGTTTTCCTCTTATGAGGAGTGGGAGCCTAGCAGATGAATGAGAGGAGACCAGAGCCACCTTCCCAGAGAGACTGGAGGAAGTGGTTTTGGTCACTCTGTGGCATAAGCAACTGAACCCCTTGGCTGGGGCTATGGGCTAGGCTGAGCAGAGCAATCGTAAGTATTCGAGCAGCATAGAGAGGCAACTCAACAGCCAGAAAGTACAGCTAGCTCTGATTCAATCCAGGAGAGAAGTGTCAAGAGTGCAGCGAGTTTTGGATTGAGTAATAACTGGTGAAGGGTGAGGTTGTTTGGTTCATTTTTCATGGTTTATATGGCTGGAAAAGACCTCTGGGCCCATCTAGTCCATTCCCTTGCATCAGGCAGCTTATTTCCCTGCAGATGTCTTACCTACAGTTACTTGCTCAAGCACCTCCCTTGGGGTGTCTGTGCCGCTACCTAATTGCTCATTTTCCCCATAATGTCTTGTCACCTGAAATGTTTCATTTTTACCTTTAGGCTATTGCTCCTTTTCCATTTTTTTAAAGTGAATTTTAGCAGGGGTGAAGCCACAGGACTGACAGCCCTGGAGATGTGCTTTCTCCATGGGGCAGGGTTGGACATAAGCTTTATCTGCTGTGGCAGTGCAAGCTTCCCAAGACACAAGCAAGTAGCGTGTGTCATCCCGGCTTCTAAGATCAGAAGGGAGGTCAGCCTCTGTTTGATTCAGTTCTTGATCTTTTCGAGAAGGAATCAATTAATTATATCAGTAGTTATTCTTATCTTAACTATAGGATTAGTGCCCAAAGGTCCCAGTTAACGCTGTGGCCCCATTGTGTGTCAGATTCAGGGGAAGATGGTCTCTGCCTCAAAGAGCTTACAAGATAAGAAGGTAAAATATAGGCAAAAGGAGAGAGATTAGAATACAACATACAAGCAAAGTAAGAAGGGTAACAACAAGGTTATGACAGTAACATGTCATGTTGGTTCTAGTTTCTCTCCTACCCCCAATCCCAGACAGATTACATAGGAGCATGGGTGAGAAGGATACAGGCAACATACAAGCCATATTTATAGACACTGAATCTGATTACTTGTTGCTCTGCACCTTATGCAGCTGTTTACACCTGTACAAAGTAGGAGCAAAATGCTGCCATATCCGCAAGGTGGTGTTTTACACCCATTTTTTCACTGCTGTAAATGATTTTATGGAGTGCAAGGTGTTGGGGGAGTCAAGCTTTTTATGGATATTTTAAAAACATAGCACTCTGTTTCTTTCTATGCAGTTCCTTGTGGGTATAAAACTTTAAAACAGGCCTATAAGTTGTGCTCCAGACCGGTGGTGAGGGTGTTCAGGACAGGATAGCAGAACATTGGGACAGAGAGAGGGCGTAGTGTGAGTCAAGTAAAGTCAAGGGCAGGGAAGGACTAACTGTACCTAACCGTAACTTTTGTTGATCTTCAAAATTCCCTGCTTACAGTTGATTTGGAAAAGCATGCCAGGTTTTCCCTGTGGTACTCTCAGTTCATTTGAGGCCTGATCCATATTACACTTAAGTCAGTGGGGGTGCGTCTACACTGTACCATTATTTCGAGATAACTAGTGTTATTTTGAAACAACAATGCGAGGGTCTAGGTAGCCATTCCATTCCATTATTTCAAAACAAATTTGAAATAACGGACGGCTTATTCCGAAATCTGTAAACCTCATTCTACAAGTGATAATTCCTATTCCGAAATAGCTGTTTCAAAATAAGGTGTGTGTAGACGCTTCACTGTTGCTATTCTGAAATAGCCCCCCACCAAGGCCATTCTAAGTTATTCCTTCCCAGTGGCTCCTGAGATTCTAAATCGAAAGAGCACGTCTACATTAGGGAATCCTGCCTCGGACTAATTTTGAGGCTTCCTTGTAGTGTAGACATGCTGTTTTGAAATAAGCAATTTCGGAATAACTATTCTGGAATAGCTTATTTTGAAATAAACGTTCAGTGTAGATGCACCCTGAGAGCGTTCCATTGACTTCACTGGGCTTTGGATCAGACTCCTGGATTGGAAGTGGGAAGCGGAGAGTCAGCTGTGAAAATAAAAAATACCATGACACAAAAGCAAACTGAATGTTCTGAGCCTCTGGAAATGTTGAAGGGTCAGAAGGTGGTTGAGGCATATGTTTGGGGGCAAAGGTTGGAAGGCTGGTTAATATATCTGAGCTGACTTGTTCACCCACTCATCCCTACACCATTATAGGACCCTGAAGAAATTTGATAGCAATGTAATCTTTCACTACTCAGGACACTAAGGGTACGTCTAGACAGGGGCACTATTTTGGGATATGTCTGGTATCCTGAAATAGCGTTTTTTCCCATCTTAACAGCACATCCGCTATTTCCAAATGCAATCGAAATAATGGGTTTGCTATTCCGAAATCTCGGTAAACCTTGTTCCACGAGGATTAAGGGACTTGTCAGAACAGCGGTCTATAATTTCAAAATAGACCATCTTGAAATAAGCTTGAAATAAGCTATGCAATTTGCGTAGCTGAAATGGTGTAGCTTATTTTGAGCAAGTGCCGCTATGCTATGTAGCTGCACCCTAGGAACTGTCATGTGAATATAAGGGCAGGAGCTACCCATGAAGTGCAGCTTTTTACTAGCTGGACCCCATTGTAACTGGTGTTTCAGAAGACCAGTCTAGTATCTAAGTGCTCTCCTGTCTCTTCACTAGAACAGAATTGACAATGCAGTGTGCAATGAACCACTTTGGCACTACCCTTAGTTAAACTTCAGCTCCTAGCTGGATGCTGTTGCTCCCTCCACCTCAGCAATAACCCTAGGCTGTGTCTACAATAGCGCGATCTCGTGCAAAAGCGGCCGCTCTTGCGCAAAAACTTGCTGCCTGTCTACACTGGCCGCGTGTTCTTGCGCAAGTAAACTGACGTTCTAATGTATAAAATCAGGGCTTCTTGCGCCAGAACTCTGACGCTCCCGCTCAGGAATAAGTCCTTTTGTGCAACTATTCTTGCGCAAGAGGTCAGTGTAGACAGGCAACATGAATTTCTTGTGCAAGAAAGCTGTATGGTTAAAATGACCATCAGAGCTTTCTTGCGCAAGAGAGTGTCTACACTGGCAAGGATGCTCTTGCGCAAAAGCACATGTCAGTGTAGACACTTTCTTCTGGAAGAGTTTTTTGCACAAGAACTCTTCCGCAAAAGAGTTCTTGTGCAAGAAGCTGCTGGTGTAGACGTAGCCTTGTGCAGAAGCAGCAAGCCAACACCCTGGGCTCTATGCTGGCATGGGAGGAAGGTTGGTGTCTTAGCTGCAGAGTTGGTTTTCTATATAAGAATGGAGTAACCCAGTCGGGTTAGAAATAGAGTCCTGAGCATTCTTTCCAAACTTCAAGCACTCGGTTGAGGGTTCGTTGGTTGAGGTACTTGGTTGAGGGTTCATTTAACTTCCTTCCATGTGTTTATACAATGTGTATCTCTGTGCTTTTTAGTTCCTTGGCCTAGGAGGCCTGAAATACTGCTTAGGAAACAATTGCATTTGTGGTTCCATAGGAAGCAGAAAGCACTGGAAACATCACAGAGAAATCCTATTCTCATGTGATTTCTGTATTGCAATCACAGGAACATTTGAGCCTCCAAACCCTTGGAGATTCACTGTACAGTAGCTCCACTTCAACCCTCATTTTGAAAGGGCTGAAGCATCTTTTTTAGCCAGGCAACATTTTAAAACTGTGTGGTATACCTTGGGTGGGGACTGAGCAGCCTTGACAGAAATTACTCATGTTAAAAAACAGTGCTATGAATTTGCAGTTCTATAGAACTTTTCCTTCCACAGATTCCCAAAGCACTTGAAATATTATGAGCCAGAATTTCAGCATATGTAAATCAACAAAGCTTCATGGAAGTAGATGGAGCTATGTTGATCCTTACCAGCTACGGATCTGGCCTAAAGTGTGTTTATGTATAAAACGCATCTGTCAGTGAAATGCTTTTAATTTAGGAGTGAGTGAGCGTGTGTGTGTGTGTGTGTGTGTGTGTGTGTGTGTGTGTGTGTGTGTGTGTGTGTGTGTGTGTGTATAAAGCATCCGTTTCTGGAGGGGAACATAGAAGCTTTTTAACAGGACACACAAACACTATGTGTATGTCTATACTACAAGGATATTTGAAATAAGTTATTTTGGGATAATAACTCCCCAAATAACTATTTCAAACTGGCATGTCCATACTACAGGGAAGCCTTGAAATTAGTCTGAGGCAGGATCCCCTAATATGGACACACTACCTCGACTTAGAGCTCCAGGAAACACTGAGGAGTAATTACTTTGAATGACCTTGGGAAGGAGCTATTTCAAAATAGCAGCAGTGGAACATCCACACTACCGCTATTTCAAGATAGCAATTTCAAAATAAACATTATTCCTTGTGAAATGAGGGTTTATTATTTCAAAACAAGAAGCTCGTTATTTTGAAATAACGGGCTTGCTGTGTGGACGCTTGCCTTGTTATTTTGAAATAACATGAGTTATTTCAAAATAATGCTGTAGTGTAGATGTTCCCTGTGTGACAATTTAGTTCAGGAAGTGAATATCATCTCTAATTGAAACTGCAAGGGAAATCTAGGTAGAACCTGGAAGGAAATTTTATTTCTCTTGACAATAATTGTAATGGGGTCTCTGACTTTTATGGCCAGGCTATCAGAACATGGAATAATTGAAGTAGAGTAACTCTTAACACCACATCAGAGCAGTGATTTAATACTAACTATTCTATTGCCATCACTTCTTGAAGCACCTTGTGTTTGAAGGTCTCCCATTCAGGTACAGAGTAGCTATGACACTGGTTAACTTGTGAGATCTGATAGTATCACAATCTAACAGGTATGGCTGAGCCAGGATTGGATATAAAGGGATTTTCCTTTGAAACCAATAACCATTTGTGGAATTAAATCCACACCTTTCTCCCTACTCCCAATTAAACTAGGATTTACAGCTCTGAGGCTGTATATAAAAAGATCTTGTTAGATCCTATCTGGGATACTGTGTAATCTGGGTGCTATCTCACAGGAAGGTTATTATTGCCTTGGGGCAAACATAGTAGAAGATAATAAATAATATGCCATGAACTTCTACGGCTTCTATAATCTGAAGATCAAAAAAATGCTTTACTAACAATAAATAATTCAGCCTCCCAACTCTGTGAAGCAGTGCAGTTTTATCTCTGTTTTACAGATGTGGAAAATGCACATAAGAGCCACTACTTTGACTTTCAAATGGTGTCCTCTAATTCTTGGTGCTGAGTTTGGGGTTACACTGCAGCTTCATTTGGCATGGTCCTGTGGAGGCAGGAAAAGGGAATAAGGGAATTTGTGTGCAGCCATCTTGGTCTTGTTAACAAGAGAGCAAGAGTCAGGCTAAGTCTGTGGCCTGGCAACGCGAGATCTGTAATTAGACGCTGCCTTCGCCTCTCGCCTCCATACGGAGATAAGGATAGAATGCTGACTCTGGTAGGGACCTTGAGATAAGGAGCATCTGGGTGGAACTAAATAACTGTTAGCCATTGGTGTTTGTAATGGGAAGGAGACTAATTGTTATTGTTATTATATTTAATAGACAGTATATAAACTGCTTCATAATTGCTTGTATTCGAAGATCTGCCTCGGTGAGGGGGGGGACTCCCCCCCTGTCCGAACCAGTTTTTCCCTTGCTGCAGCTCGTAATAAAACTGCCTCTGGCTACTTGTTGCTTACAAACTCAGAGTGGGGACAATGTTTTCTTCCACAGTCCCTTCTAGCCAAACTGTATGAGAATTCTTTTCAAGCATTTAATCCCCGTACCCCTCCCCCCACAAATCCAAAACAAAACCAAAAGCCAACACAATGAAAGTAGAAAGGAACTAAGAAGAAGTAAGTCGGTTGGAAGGGAAAACCTACATAGCAGAGATTTCAAATGGGATGGGGAGTCACTAAGGCAGAGAATGGACAGGCAAAAAGCATTCCAAGGGGCTGTGGCTAGTGGAGAAAGTAGAGATAAGGCCCGTGTGGTAGGTTGAGGCACTTTTTGGAGGGCATGGAAAACAAGGCTCCTGATTCTCACTTACACTAAGGTTTCTTTTACACTATTCTGGCAGTGTAAAAGGCACTAAATGGGAGTAAACTTTTCTTTTTCTTTTTCTTTTTCTTTTTCTTTTTCTTTTTAAGGCTCTTATGCAGCTAACAGAAAGTAAAGTGGCCTTAGTGTAAAGAAGGGAATAAGGTCCAGGAAGTTTGAACTGTATCCTGAAATGAGCAGGGAGGCTGGGGCAGAGCCTGAGGGAGGGGGGTGAGGTGAGGTGTTGTAAGGCAGGCAGAAGGGAAGGAACAGCGAGGCAAAGCGCTGGGAAAGATGACTGCAGTGCAGGTTATGACTGAGTTTGACAGGCACCTGAGTTTCACTCTGGAGAAAGGAGAGAGTGAGAAAGTCTGGGGAAAATGGATGAAGGTGGCAGAAGCTCAGCTAACCCTGGCCCATCATTTTGAGTCAGATTGGCCCCTTCCATTGCTGCCTCTGAAGTATTTGTAGCCAATGACCAAAGCTGGTCACAACTGGCTATGCATATCTTATGTCTCCATCTCTACGGCTGTATGAATATGACATAGTGCTGAGCCGTGTGAGAGGTCAGGAGATGCCACACTGTGTTCCTAAAGCCGGCAAAGCTTTCTGGCTGCCGCTGATGGAAAAAGCTCAGCAAGATGAATTGGCCCTGACTTGTCATACGATCATAAGCACAGAATGGTCTGGTGCACAGCAATAATGTACTATGAAAACATATTGAATCCGATAGCTTGATAGTGGACTTCTTACTGGTCATTAAACTGAAAGAGAAACTGGGGGAGGGAGAAGGTGGAGGAAGGGAGGGAGAGATGGGAAAAGAAGCAGGTCAAGCCAGATGCAGAGAGGGAGGCTACAGGGCAAAAGTGAAGCAGAAGGAGGGAAGGAGGAAAAAGGAGATAGGGAGAAGAGAGGGAGAGGAAGAAATAGAGAGACCGCAGCAGGAAAGAAAAGTGGGGGGCGGGGGAAGAGAAGTGATACTCCTGAAGCTAGAAGCCCGTGTGCTCAGAGCTTCCTTCTCTAATTCCTTCCATCCCAAGGGTGATCCAAATCCCCTGGTAGTGAAGGGAAGACTAATAATTTCAATGGGAGATGGAGCAGGACTCTAGTGTATAGTATCTGGGATGTGCTTTTGATTTTTTTTTTTTAAATTTACCACACGCTCCTTCTGCATTAGTGTCCTCTATGGCTTTGATATTTATCAGAGGAGCCAAGGTTTCCCAAAGGGATGAGGGGTTTAGGAGCCAGCTTGAGGCATAATGAATCAGCCCTCTGTAAAGGTGTCTCAGATTGGCCTCCCCCAGTCACTAGTCACTCTTGGCCAGCTTCCTTTGTTCTTCTTAAAGCAACGATAGTAATGATTCAGAGACGCACTTTACAAGAGATCAGAGTGAAGTGGAACATGGACAAGGGAAGGGAAGGCTGTCGCAGACCAGGGCAGGCAATTTTAAAATAGGGTACAGACGGAGCTGCAGTGTAAACATCCTGGCTTGGGCTGTAGCCTGAGCTCTGGGACCCTCCCACCTCACAAGGCCCCAGAACCCTGACTCCTGCCCAAGCCTGGAAGTCTATGCTGCAGTTCAACAGACCCTTACCCTGAGTGAGCCCGAGTTAGTTGGCATGGGTTGGCTGCATTGTCTAACTGCGGTGTAGACATACCCCTTACGTGCGTAAGTCCCAGTGACATTCAGTAGGATGTAGATTCCTACGTCACTTGGGCACTCTTCAGTATTTTGCCTCTTCTTCAATCTTGTCCCCTTAGTTCTATCTGCAGCATCCCATGGTTCTGCCCTGGCCTGTCTGATAGACTTTACCCCTCTGTATTTCCCTTCCCACTTCCACTGCTGTGCTGTGCTTCTCCTTTACAGTGCCTTCCGTCTGTAACAACTTTCCTTTGTGTCTCTGACACACACTAGGTAAGGACAATTCATGCAGGCTGAGATTCAGCAGTCCATCCAAGCACTTAAGCATGTGCTTATCTTAGAATCGTAAATATACCTTGACCACCCCCTGCCAAGTGTTTGTCTAACCTCAAAACCTCTTGTGACTGAGATTCCACAACCTGGAAGCACCTGGCTAAGTCCCATTGAAGTCAATGCTAAAAGTTAAATGTGTGTTAAATGTGTGCTTACATGCTTTTCTGAATTGGGGTCATAGGCAGCAGCCTTAGTGCAGAGACTTTTCCTTTGCCTGCTGTCATTGAAGGGGGCATAGCCAAATAGCCTGCTCCCCGCACCCCCCAAAGGCCGTTTCCAGGGGTTGGTTGTGTGTGTGTTTAGACCAGAGTTTCTGGATAGCTCCACATGCTGGGGGAGAGGCTGCCGACCAACTGGTTTCACCAAAAGTTCATGAGCGGATCCATCCTTCGTCTCTTCTTAGTTCATGTGCCCTTTTTTGGTTCACAATACTGTGTGTGTGTGTGTGTGTTGGGGGGAGGGGGCAACAGTGTGATTGTTCCTATTTTAAAAAATTACAACAACTTTCCAGTCCATATTATATTCTGTGAAACTCTTTTGCTTTTTATTTCACAAGATATATATTTTGTGTGCAAATAACTTGGCAGTGGCCCTTTATGTGACTTTTTTCTACTGTAGCCCTTGGGATTTCAGTACTGTGGTGAATGATGACAGCTGGTTTGCCAAGTGACTAGAGAAAATAATGCTACCTGAAGTTTGACTTCTCTGTATTCCCCCTCAGGGGCATTGTGCAAGGAATGAAGTAGTACTAGGTACAGAGTGGGAAAGATTCAGTGACTTGAGATGTTCCTTCCAATCTCTAGCTTTTTTAATAAGGACATTTATTTTTTCATAAACTTACAACAATCAACCAATGCACAGTGTAGCATATAGGACTAACCTTCCTCTGTGTGTGTGTGTGTGTGTGTGTGTGTGTGTGTGTGTGTGTGTGTGTGTGTGTGTGTGTGTGTGTATTTTTATATATATAAATAATAAAGCAAGTGGATTATAATATATATTATCCTTTCCTGTGTTTTTCTTATTTCCTTATGGTTTTGATTATTTGTTTTATTGTAATAGTCTATAATAGGTTTATATTTTAAAAGTTTAGCTATAATACAAGGGACTTATAAGCCACATCCTGTATGAGAAGCTAAAGCGTAAGGTCCACATGTGATGTGTAAAAGCAGATTGGCTTAGGGACTTTCCTAAGTTCAGACCCTTTTAAACATAACAGGTATACCACAACTTGGAAAATCCCGAAATAACCGATTAGGACAGAAATAACAAATGTGATATGTTTGGGGCCATGGTAACAAACTGATGTGTACCATAATAAGCTGAGATCAATGATATACTAACCTATAGAAAAACTCTCCAAAGACTCTCTAACATTAATAAGGTGATGAAATACAAATAAGGAAAAGGGAAAAAAATCCCCTACTGAATGTGCAACAAACATAACTACATTGTGACATTATAAAAGTGGCATTCTAGCCTAGGGGCAGTAGGAGACAGAGAGATGATGTACAGGCTGCCCCTGACTTGTGACGCGATTGGTTGTTGGAATAGTGTCGTAAGTTGGGGGCGTTGTAACTCAAGCCCGCATTTACGACAGGCATTGTGCGCCATCGTAAATGCGGGGCTGAGGGCATAAGTCGGGGGATTTCGGCCCTTCCGCACATAAATCAGGCTGTTGTAAAGCCTCTTGTAGTGCTTGAGAGGTGCCAGAATGATGGCTCCTGGTGCTGATGAGGAAGGTGATGGTGATGAGGAAGATGATGGCTATCTCTTCAGGTTGTTCTCCCAAGGATGGTATGAGTACATGGCCATGCAGATGTACATTCTGTAGCATTTATTTTATTAAGTTGGAGTGTTTGTATTAATAAATGTATTCATAAATGATATCTGCAAATATAAAAGAATTCCTAGAGTGTGAGTGTTGCAACTGTCCACATCAAGGTTCCTAATTATATAATAATTTGAATAATACTAAACCTGATCTAAGTTCAAGAACCTGTCAATCCTCAAAGTGATAACTAGGGATTCTTAAGAGCAGAATAGGCAAAGACTGCATAAAAAATCTCACTTAATGCAGGAAAACAACAGTGGATGGAAAATTCAAAGAGAAACACTTGTTCTGAGATATTCAAAGCCACCTAATGGATTTAGATGCACATGTCCCATTGCTATTACTTGAAATAGTGTGTCTAACTCCCTTAGATGGCTTTGAAAATTAACCAGATTGAAAGTTAATCTGAAAATTTGTGTCTTTAGTTAGGGCTAAAACCAGAATATATATATATATATATATATATATATATATATATATATATATATAAAAGAAGATGAGTTTCTTCATATATATAGTCTTCAGCTGACACTTTATTGATCTGTGTGGAATGAAAATGTAAAGACTGAGGCCTGGAGTCTATGCAGAAATTGCACCAATTTAATTAAAGGTGAAATTATGTGTGCTGACACTCTTAAATTGCATTCAGCTTGGCTTACCTTGTTTTTGCTCATCATTAAGCTAAATTGACATAACTCAAGGTTGAACCTGTCATGCCCACACATGCACACAATTGGCTCAGATTACTTAGCCCTAAATCTGATTTCCATTCTTCAGACTGGTGGAGAATGAGGATCTGACACCCGTGGTTTGGGAGAGTCAAGAACCAATGCATGAAAACCCATCTCCATCTTATGAGCTCTGAAAACCTTGTTTCAAATGTCATATATGTGGAGTGACAGCTGCTGTAACTGAGCCCTCCAGGTGGGCAGGAGCATTCAGTCTCTTTGGCAATGAGGAGCTGTCACCTAGCTGCAAACCTGTCCAGCAGGGTACATCCTCTGACTCCAGTCTGGCTCTGTAGGTCAGAACTGAAGAGTAGACGGGCTGTGCCAAGCCCCTGCGTCTTGGCACTTACATGTTGGCACTAGCCAATTCCATATAGACCTGCTGCCTCACTTAATGGCATATGTGCGTGTTAAGCTCACTCCAGCAGCTCAGCTTACACGTGCCAGCACATAGAAATAAGTCCCGGATACCCCACCCTCAATGGTTTGGCTCTTAACCTTGACTGTCTCTGGTTTATCCTGCTAAGGGGCTAAAGGAAAGATTAAAAGAACTAAGGAGGTGATCTGATTAACCATCTTCAAATATTGTAAGGATGGAAACAGCCAGAGGTGGGAGGAGGAATTATTTGGGCTGTACTACAGGGGTAAAATTAAAGTAACTGGATAACACTGAGCAAAGGCTGAATAATAGGAAACGTTTCCAAAGTGTGAGCTCAGATAAAGTTGTGGAACTGTATCCAGATGGTGGAAACCTCATTGCTTGAGTCATTCCAAACCGTACTGCTTGCTGAAGAATTCTATAGAGAACAATTCTGAAAGTGCCAGGAAGAGGCCTAAGATAATTAAATAGAGAATTTTTCATTTCTAATTGTGATGAAGTACACATCACTCTCCAGAACCATGGATGCTGTAGCCAGACCTGATAGCATCCATGTACCTATGCACAAAACAGATATGGAGGAGAGGAGAGGTAGATCTGGCTCTGTTCAGTGGTCTGCTGTCAACATGAGACTGTGTGAGAGAGACAAGTCCCCACATGGGATTCCCAAGGAAGATCTCAGCAGGGCATGAAAGCTCTTGGCACTCTCCCCATCTCCACCCAACACATCTGTACAAAGGTCATAGGCAATATGGCCTTCAAAGATGGGGAAGAAGGGTACACTGTTTACTACAGATGCTCTGGAACGCCTCGGATTATGAGGATATTTGGATCTGGATCCAACCCTTTATTGCTCAAGGCTTCTGTAACTTAATAGGGAAGGAAATGGCTGAAAGAAAAGGATTAATATAATAGAATAAAAGTGACTATAGGGCTCAAATCAAAGATAATTTTAGTGCAAAGACTCCAGTTGATCTCAGTGAGCTTTGGATCAGGTCTCTGGTACATTCCAAAATAAAAGAGAAAATACTCAAGTAAAAACAAATTAGTAAGCTAAAGAGAAAGCCAGACTTGGGGGAGAGATATGGAGCAGGGAAATGAAAAAAAGTTGAATGTTAGAAAAATTAATTGGTGGAAAGAAGACCGGGAAAGAAAGTGATGGAGAGGCAGAGAAGAACAAAGCTCATATTGCAGAGAGAAGTTTGTGTAACATGGTCAGAATATAACTGGGTTTCAAACATGGTTAAAATAATCTAAATTGCAGCAATTTTCTCCCCTAAGACCTTCCAGAGTGAATTATTTTCATTCCTGTCCTGAATGATTCTTGCACAAATCACAGGGCGGCAGGTTTGTTTATTCAGCCTCAGATATCAATAGCCTCTGGGCTCTCACTTTCTGAATGTGTTAATATTATTCTTTATCTTTATTAATTTCATTTATGAACATCCAAAGTGTACAAACAAATAACAAACGTCTGGGGCGTGCTCCGAATAGCTTATCATCTAAATGAAACATAGTGTTCTGTGGGCTCAGGACTGTCTCTCATCTTTACTCAGAATGTGCTCAGCACTATAGGGTCCTGAATTGTGATCGAGGCCACTGGGCACTACTGTGAGAAAAATAATTAATAACAACAACTACAGAAGGGATGACAGTTAACAAAGGGTCTGGGGCACGGCTTGTGGAGGACAAGGGCTTGAATAGTAGCCGCTGCTGCAGTAGCAGTAGTGATGGCTAGGAGCCCTGGGCCCTTTCGAATTACTGGGCCCTGGAGCAGTTGCCCCCTTTGTTTCCCACCCCCACCCCCGTCGACAGTCCTGTCTAGACTTTCGCCTGGATCAGCGCTCTGAGGTCGGTTCACCAGTGGTTGATTTAGCAGGTCTAGTGAAGACCTACCAAATTGACTGCAGATCACTCTCCCGTCAGTCCTGTTACTCTACCCGGGACGAGCAGAGTAAGGAAATCAACAGGAGAGATTCTCCCATCAATCCCCTGTGGCACAGACCCTGCGGTAACTCGACTTGAGATGTGTCGACCCCAGGGATGATATTCACATAACTGGAGTTGTATACCTTTGGTCAACTTTCTGCTGCAGTGTAGCTATAGTCACAGTTCCTAACTGCTAGGCACCTAGAAAATCACTGGACTAACACTGTGCTCCACAAAGCTGGGTTAGGAGCTCAGGCTCCCTATGCAATGAATGGGGAAAGGAAACACCTACAAATGCCATCTACAAAATCAGCATGTTAAGTAGAGAGCCATCTTAATTAGCCAAAGGGCGATGCAGGTGAGAGGGGGTATGCCCTCTCCCCATCTGAGAGACGTGCCTACATCTGGGCTAGCAACCCATTGCTGAGAACACTTCTCCTGGAATCTGGCAGCTTAGGGGGCCAATGGCTTTTCTTGCAAGAATGAGTTAGGTACCTGCTTTGCTATGTGCAAAATACTTGGAGGAAGTGGTGTTGCCCACCTAATACCACTTCATACTTAAAGCTCTTACCTGCAATGTAGGAAACCCAGAATCAACCCCACTTTCTGCCAGAAGGAAAGAAAGCATTTGAGCAGGGGTCTTCCTACTGTAACCCTGCTAATTCAGCCCTGAGCCAAGTATGGTTGGCTATTCCAGAACTGGACGTTTTTGTCCTGCTAATCCTGACGTACACCTCCTGCTACTCCAGGTGTGGGCCTGTGAGTAGTTTTCAGGGTATTCTGGGATGAGAGTTGCTTTGGAATCCCCTGCCTCCAGCATAGGAGAGTCTTGTCTGTGCCTAGCTGGGCACAAGCTCTCTGACACCATCAGCTTTCCAGCCATCCAACCACTCTCCTCTAGGGCAGGCTATGTCAGCCCTTAGTGTGCCTTGCACATTAACAACAGGTGCACCCCCGTCCACCAAGTGTGCCCCTATAATGTCCAGGTTTTGTCACTGGCTGCTCATGACATTTCAGGTGTACTGTCCTGTCCCCAAACAAACAATATACAGTGTAAGAACACAGGAGTTCCTTTACCAAAACAGCCCAGGGGCTTGTCTAGTATGGTATCTTACCTTTTACCCTTCTTGAACAGATTAATATCCTATCAAATCCAGCATCCTGTCCTTGGTTACAGGTAATTTCGGATACTTCAGAGGAGAGTGTGAATACCTATCGGCTGTGCCTACATTGGTGCGATCTTGCGCCAAAGTGGCCGCTTTTGCGTAAAAACATGCCGCCTGTGTACACTGGCGGGGAATTATTGCGCAAGAACACTGACGTTCTAATGTGTGAAATCAGTGCTTCTCGTGCAAGAACTATGATGCTCCCGCTCAGAAATAAGCCCTCTTGCGCAACTGTTCTTGCTCAAGAGGCCAGTGTAGACAGGCAACGTGAATTTCTTGCGCAAGAAAGCCCGATGGCTAAAATGGCCATCGGAGCTTTCTTGCGCAAGAGAGCCTCTACACTGGCACAGATGCTTTTGTGCAAAAGCACATCTCTTGCACAAAGGCACATGCCAATGTAAATGCACTCTTGCACAAATACTTTAACGCAAGAACTCTTGCGTTAAAGAGTATTTGCACAAGATCATGCCAATGTAGACGTAGCCAGGATACATTGAATTGTACTGTACAATACCAACAGTGGGGTGAATTTCTTCCTGAACCCACTGATGGGTTGTGCATTCATTATCTATCATTGTACAGAGTAAGTTAAGTGTGTATTAGTTAATGTTGTATTCAGGGTTATTAAAGGGTTAAGAATAGAGTTAAGTTTATGGTTAGCATTGTACTCAGGATGATGACTATAGCTAGTGTTGTGGTAGGACACTGGGTTATAGTTAGCATCGAAATCAGGTTTATGAGTCGGGATGGGTCATGGCTAGATTTGATTCAGAAGTGATTTTAGCAGTGGGGTTAGGATTATGGTTAGTGTTATCATGGGACTCTGAACCCTGCTACCTGGGACTGTGACCTCATCCCATCTCACAGGCTGAGCAGGACAGAGTCTAGAAGTGAGTCCTATGAGGGAGATCCATGGTGCTGTAGGAGGTGAGGATAGTTTAACAGGTGATGCTCTTCTTCTTGAGTCAGCAATTAACTAATTTCTCAGCAAGGTTCCCCCTTAGCTTATACCTTGATAGCAAGCACAGTGCACCCAGCTGGGCATGCAGCACACAGGTGGCTTCAAGCATCAGAAAGCAACTTCCTCTGAGGTCTCCAAGGTTTTTCCTCTTGTATCTCTGTCTGGCTGAGGCAAAGGGATGCTGGGCTCTCCTTCCTGCTGTTGCCTCTGGCTTGGGTGGGTGGGACTTATTGGGATTCTCCCTCTGTCTTTTGCTGACTCAACAGCCCACATAGCTATGGGGAAATGATCTGGGCTGTATAGCTCCCCACACATCACCAACAAGAATGGCTAATGAAATTCCAGTTAGAAGGCCTCATTCTGCCCTCAGTTCCATCAGGGTAACGGTTTTCCCATCTACAGGATTAGCTAGTTTATCTTGTGTACTGGTCTAATGACATTCTGTTCATATTTACACCTGTTAGATTAAGGATAAGCTGTATGTGTACTTGATGTGTTTAGAAATATTGTATAGAAGTATCTGCAGTCACTGAGCTGTCCTTTGTCCACACCACCATATAAATTTCCATGAATACTTGTCTCAGGTGTAACCTGTATACAAATAGAGTGTCAAGCAAAGATCCCATGGCATTTTTAAGTATATTAGCCCTTGTGTTCTGGCCGAGTTCCAACCTGAGTAGTAACTTTCTGCCTACCTAAATTCCCTTTGCAGTTTCAAATGAAGCTTCCTCTCCCTTCCTCTCCTCTTCCTCATCCCTTCCTCTCCTAAAAACTGTTGTGTAACATTTCTCTGCCATGCCAAATAACTAACACATTTCAAGGAAAAGCGGTGTTTGCATTTTAATGGTGGGTGAAGTCACATTATATATAGGCTGTAAAACCATTTTAGCCCATAGCACTCTGGTATATTCTCTCTGTCTCTGTCTCAATCAGATAAATGTAATATGGCAGTGTGGTAAGGTATGAAAGATTTTACTGGCCAAGCTTGAGTTTGGGATGGCCATGTTATTCAGGAGTGGCAAAACCCACAAGAGGATTATGTTTGCCACCCTAAAGAAGGGCCAAACTCCCTCATACAGTATCCATTGTGTATCCTGTATATACTACATAATTACAAAAACACTGTTTTAAAGAACTTTTGTACAATATACTGATGATATTTTGTATTAACCTCTATCTGCAAAGAAAGACTCCTTGAATATTAAACCAGGTTGTATTATTAATTGTGAATACATTTATTTAACCACTGTAGCCTTTTTATGTGAGTGAGCCTACCCTAATTTCTGCACAGATATTTGTTGTTTGCACATATTAATAGTTTATATGAACAACATTCAGCCAAAGGGGGCGGGGAGCTAGAGGAGATCTGTGAACTGCTCTCTTTGGTTCTGCTGCTTATTTGGATGATTGAAACATTAATTTATTTTTGTTTAAAAACTATGGACATGGAAAACTCTTGGGCTATGTCTACACTTGCGGCTTCTTGCGTGAGTAATATGCAAATGAGGCTAAGTGTGGAATATCGCCGAGCCTCATTTGAATACCTAATGAGCCACCATTTTTTTCAGAAGATGCTCTTGTGCAAGAAAAACCCTCTTGCGCAATGCTGTTACACCTATTACTTTTCAGGAAGAACGGCATTACGCAAGAGGGTTTTTCTTGCGCAAGAAGGGGCTGTGTAGATGCTCCTTCTTGCGCAAGAGCTTCTTCTGAAAAAAATGGTGGCTCATTAGGTATGCAAATGAGGCTCGGTGATGTTCCACGTTTAGCCTCATTTGTATATTACCTGCGCAAGAAGCCGTGAGTGTAAACATAGCCTTGTTCTTTCACACATACCCTTTTCATATGTGACTAGCGGTATTAGCATGAGTAGCAACCATTACCTGAACCTTGGTGTGAACAAAAGCTGTTCATGCAAGAGGTAGATAATAAAGGTTACAAACACAGGCAAATGAAACACAGTGCACTTAAAAAGCTGCAGTGGCACAGCTGTTGCACTTAGGTGAGCACACTACTTATGCCAGCTGGAGGATTTCTCCTGTTGGCATAGGTAATCTACCTCCACTAGAGAAGTAGCTAGGTTAATGGGAAAAGTCTCCTTTTGATCATAATGTTGTCTACTCTGCTGGTTAGGTTAGTTTAACTGTGTTGTTTGGGGTGTGAATTTTTCACACCCCGAGCACCATAGTTTTATCAACCTAATTTTCTAGTGTAGTCTACAACTTAAAATCTGAGTGAATGTTTACGAACACTCTTTGTAGTCACTGACCCACAAAGCTTAGCACCACAAACCCAACTATGCAGGCCTGCCAGGGGGTGGACATGGGGAAAACTTTGATACTCTATCTGATTATGATTATTGAAAATTTCTTAGTTTCTCTACTAGGAGAAGAAGTTAATGACTTATCCCACTAAAGGACCAGGGATTCCTGGCTTCCTTATCCATTTTAAGGCTTGCTAATTTGTGAGATATCAGTCTTAAAACATCTCAGGAGTAACCTGTAAATTGCTGTGTTTCTTTTTGCCCATCTGATCCAGGAAGACATTAAAAATTCCATGGTTTAGACGGGAAGAAAAACTGATGTAACTGTGGTGTGTTGGCCAGCATTTTCTCCTTAAAAAAAGTGTAAGGTTGAGTACAAATGCAAAACAGCTGCCACATCTATCTGCCTAGCTCCTCCATTGCTAGTCTCTATTTCAGTGCTTTGTAAAGCATTGCAAAATAATCAGTATGAAAAGGGTGCTCTGTAAAATTAAATTCTATTCACTGGGTATCACAACTAGCCATTGCATAAGCAAGTGGATTATAATGGGTGACAATAAGTAGAGAAATCACAGGAGATGCATTTTAAAGAGAACAAATATAACATTAAGGCGAGCTAGTGAGAGAGAATAGAGTGCATTAAAGTTAATAAAGCATCTCAGTAGTGGGGACCACATTTCACTGTGAAGGAATCTAATTTAGCAACTTGTAATTGGAGGATAACAGTCCTGCTGGAATGAAGTGAGCTGTTCATTTTGCTGAACTCTTGAAGCCTCTTGGTCCTCCTTGTGAGCTTGTTCTCAGAAGGAAAATCCAGCAGAAAGGCTGGAATCAATTGACGTTTCACACCCACAGCCTTTTCAGCCGCTAAGTGGATTTGATTCCTTCTGTGAATATTTATTATCTGTTTATTAATTCAGTAATATGAATGCAGCATGTGCACTCTCTTCCTGCCCTAGGCAAGAGAGACTGGAACCTGAACTGAGGTCTCCTGTATATCAGAGAAAAAACTAGACTTCAGATGATCATGCAAGCAATACTGTCCTGTTAGCCACTGGCTCTGTTTAGGACAACCGAAAATATAAAAGAAGGCTGGTTGTATATTCCCAAAACTCCTGCCAGTCTCATTACAGCTGTAATGAATATCTAGCTGTGAAACTGGTGAGTGGAGGATATTTTGATAGAGGTACATAAAACAATAAAGGTATAGACAAGTTCAGCTAGATCCTCCTATTTACTGTCTCCCACAATACCAGGGCAAAAGAGCAATTGGTGCAGTTTAATAGAAATCCTAGCATGTGCCATGTTTATTTAACCATTGCAAAATGGAATAGTTTAATGAGATCGATAGGTTTGAAGAACACTCTCCTAACCAAAAATAGATACAATGGCGTGAAAAGGTGATGTGATTGTTAGTTCCAAGTGTGGGACGGTGAACTCTTGTGTTCTAATTCTGGCTACTCCTGACTTCCTCTGTGGCCAGAGCCTAATCCAGGGCTAACCTCTCTGTGGTGGTTTGCAGATCTGTAAAGTGAAGATAATACGACTTACCTCACAATGTTCCTGGGAGGATTAATTAGTTACGGTTTGTAAAGTGCTAAATAAATGCTAAGGATTATAAGAAGGAGATTGGATAAAGTCAACTATACTGTAGAGAACAGTCCTGCATCGGAGTGGACTGAGGACCTAATAGGTCTCTTCCATTTGTAACTTCCATGATTTTTTTAAATAGACTTTGCAGGCTATGAATCTGCACCATCTGCAGATACACTAGCTAGGAATCAAATATTCTGAGATCTATTTATTATTGTGGTTCAGAGCAAAAAGGGTCACCCTCTGGAGTAGGAAGGAAAAATGTCCCCAAACTATAATCGTAATTGGCCATGTGCACTGTCCACATTTGGCCTCCTTCCCCACCTTTTTTTAAAGTGTATTTAGGATTGATAAAAGGGCCCAAATGACAGTCCTATAGACTGTGCTCACACTGCCCTGCCCATATACATCAGCCTTGACCTGGAAGGATTATACTGGGAGCTGAGAGGGAGATCTGCATCCACAACCTAAGTAGGATTTTGACTTTTTGCTTATAGTGAATAAACATGGGAACACACACAGACCGCGGACTGATTATCTGCAACTCATGTTGCATAGACAACTGGACATCACTTAGAGGACAACTTTCAATCACTGTTGACTTGGGGCTGAGATGAAATGCAGTTTTAGAGATAATGTGCTTTGTATCTTCTAGCCAGTCCCTCCAACCCCTACTCCCCCACTCTTAATTGGTAAGTAAGGGCTGCTGTCCGATGGCCTGATTCAAAACCAGCTGATGTTAATGGTGAGACTCCTGTTGATCAGGTTTTGAATCAGGCTCTGGTGGTGCATAATGGACAAGATGGACCAATGGTCTGCTCCAGGAGGTGGTCTAAAGCAGTGGCTGTCAACTTTTCTAGCTGGCTGCACCCCTTTCAGGAGTCTGATTTATCTTGTGTACCCCCACATTTCACTTCATTTAAAAACTAATTTCTTACAAAATAAGAAAAATACACATGTATCACAGCCACACTGTTACTGAAAATTGCTCACTTTCTCATTTTGATCTTATAATTCCCGTCTATAGTTTAGACAGCAGTATAAACAAGTCATTGTCCGTGTGAAATTTTAGTTTTTACGGACTTTGCTAGTGCTTTTTATATAGCCTGTTGTAAAATTAGGGAGCTATCTAGATGAGTTGATGTCCTTCATGGAAGACCTCTGTGTATCCCCCAGGAGTATGCATGCTTCTTGTTGAGATCTGCTGGTCTGATGGACTAGATGGATCAATGATCTACATTAGAGTGCTATACTGATTTCTCATTTACTCTCTTCCATTTCTCTCTCTTTTTCTTCTCAGGGAGTGTAAGAGCTGAAGATGAGGCCGAGGGCAGAGTGCTATTCTCCAAAGTTTTGGCTGGTGCTGGCAGTTCTAGCAACGACGGGTGGTGGGGCCCGTGCCCAGAAGAGCCACCCAAGTATTGGCGTTGCTGTCATCCTGGTGGGGACCTCAGACGAAGTGGCCATCAAGGATGCCCACGAGAAAGATGACTTCCACCACCTCTCAGTGGTGCCCCGAGTGGAACTGGTGGCCATGAATGAGACCGACCCCAAGAGCATCATTACCCGCATTTGTGACCTCATGTCAGACCGGAAGGTTCAAGGTGTGGTGTTTGCTGATGACACAGACCAGGAAGCCATTGCTCAGATCCTGGACTTCATTTCTGCCCAGACTCTCACACCCATCCTCGGCATCCACGGAGGCTCCTCCATGATCATGGCGGACAAGGTAGAACTTGGCTTTCATCCATTACAGATCACGAATATGAGGTTTAGTACCCTGAGAAATAACCTCTCCAGGGGGTCCGCAGATAACATCTCGTTTGGCCAAAAGATTATGGTCTTGAGGAGATTTTAAAAAGCAACGTGTGTATAGTGTAGCTGAATGAGAGCTGCAGGAAAGATGCTAAATGTAGAATTATATGAGAAAGACAAGCTGGGGTAGGTAACTTTTGTTAACTGGGTCAATTTCTGTTGGTAAAAGAGACAAGCTCTTGAGCTGCATAGAGCTCTTCTTCAGGTCATTTTTTCAGGAATTGCAGGAAGCATCCAAATGCCAAGGAAAGAAGGGAACTTCTAAAAGGCACCTGCAGAGTATTTAAACATTTTATTCTTCTTTATGATGTATATAAAGAACCCCTGACCATTGTGTTTTTTTAATTTTTGCCTTCACTGGCTTAACTGAAGAATTACTTGAGGGCCTCAGAGACGTTTACTATGAATTCTCACATTTTTAATGGAAAGAGTACATGTGGAAACTTGAATAAGTTTCCTCTCTCCAAAGTGGTCATTAGTTATTGGAATTAAATAGGTGTTAACCAAAGTATCAAAACATAAAACCAACTCCTCTCCCCCTACAAAAACCCCTCCCCAACACCAAAATAATCCAACCAGTTTTAAGATGTCTGGCTAACAACCCCTTCTAATATCTTCTATTGCACTGTCATAATTTCACTAATCTTCAGTCACCATCATACACCAGTGCAGACAAGACCTGATTTTCTAATGTGAAACACAGCAGGCCTGATTCTCTTTGAACTGTATGGCAGGTCTCATACTTGTGTCTGCAAAGCTGGTAGGCACTGGACATCTTCATGCTGCCTCCTCCCCATAATCCACTAGGGACACAGACCAGGGGAAATCCCTCCTTATGGGGTCTGACAGAAAGCTTCCTAATGGCTCCTGATTGACTTCCCACCCCATATAAACCTAGGAGGTTAGGAATTATCCAGGCAACAGTGCGGGTGGCCTTTAGCTTCCACAGCCATTTCTGCTTTTGAACTCCTGGTTTTAACCTTGCCTTGATTTGGCTCTTGCCTTCTGACCTGAATCCTGACTTTAATCCTAATCCTTGGCATCGACCCCAACCTGGAACATGACTACAAACTCTTCCACCGTTCTCACTCTCAGGTTCAACTCTGTTCTGCCCAGATTATTTTGCTCCATGGAGAATTTTCCCAGCTTGGGAGATCTTCAAATGGTATAGAGTCAGTGTTACTGCACCTACATCTTGGTGCAGGAACGAATCTGGCCCAATGACTCTTTTTTTGACAAAACCTTTTGGGCTTTCTTTTATACATCACAAAGCAAACAAGCCATTTTATTCCTTTGCAGGTCACCTTTCAGGGGAACTGAGAGAGATAACTAGACATAATTGGATGTAATTGAGCAGGGGGATACTTAAGATGGAAAGTAAGGAAACATTTCCTTGGAATGAATTCTATTAGACTGCAGAATTTGAGAGGGCTGGATTTTTTGTTATGAATAATTTTCCACTTTTTTCATTTTGGGGACTAACTTAATCACAAATGTGTCTCAGTCTTCGATCAGTTTTAGGAATGGACAATTGATATTCAGCAAGTATCTGATTCAATAAAAATAATCACTGAGTAAATGACTCTCAAAGGATTCTCCCTTCTGCTTTTTGCCCACTTCTATGTACTAGTAGTCCCAAGCCTTTTCCATATGAGAGGAGAATCAGGCAACAACTCTATGGCTTTCATTGTCCACTGCCTTGCATCTCATGTAGTCACTTACACCTGTGCACTATGGGTGTAAAACATTAACAGAACAGAAGGGTGGCATTATACAGCTTCTTTGCATAAGTACGAATGACATCACGAGGCCTAAAGCATAGAAAGATTGTGAGTTTAAACTTGAAGGGGCAAATTCCAATTTCAGATTATACCATATAAATCCAGAGCAATTCCATTGATTGTGATGTAATGAGATCAGATTTACACTGGTGTAACAGAATTTAGCCTACTGAGTTGTCTGAAGAGTTTTTATCCTTCCACAGGACTTTCCTTGGCAGAGTAACATAGTCCTATTACTGCATGTTGCCCATTGACTTCTATTGGAAATTCTAATAGGACCAAGAGGGAGCATGAAGATAGGGCCCTGTGAATGTAAAACTCCCTTTTACCTTCCCTTTTGCAGCTTTGTGAACAGGGTAAGCTCAGGCAGGTCAAATAAAGATATTCCAGTTTTAGAAAAATTGCATAAACATTTTCTTTACACATCATTTAAAATGGCTGACCATTAAAGCTTCTGACATCTCACATGGGTGCCAGATAATTGTTTGGCAAATTGAACAACTTTTAATAATAATATCACTTTTGACAAGAGTCCGTTTTGGCTGAACAGTTGTTCAGTATTTCACAGCTTCAGATCCTTATTTCAGCTCCATAATATTGCACTGAGTTACAGATCTATCTATGGAGTGCTACGGATCAAAACCTATGGAGCTGCACAAAACAAAGTTGTGCAATTCCTTAGTCTGACAGGCAAGAGTCTGTTTCTTTAAAAAAGCCCTCGGTCAGATCTTGCCCTGTTGCTTGCCATGCCTGCGAACTTTTGACTTACTTCAGGGGGAGTTTTATGGATGTACCTGAGACTAGATGACTTGTGCCTCTCTATGGGGTGGGGGGAAGCTAAATGGGAGGACATGCAACCTCCCTACATGCCTCCTTCCCATCCCACTTCCAGCCTGGGGCCCTGCTCTCTCGCCACCTTACGTTTCTAGTGGGAGAAGAGGGGCTCTGCTCTCCTTCTGCACCAGCTCGCCCCCGCCATGGCATGTTTGGCTGCTCTCCCTGGCAGAAAGACCCAGATGGGGAATGGGACAGAGCCACCCCAGACTGCTGCTCCGTGTGGAGCAGAAGCTGCTTAGGTGTGGCCTGGCAGGGGACAGGTGGCGGTAGCAGCCCACTTCCTGCCTGGGCTCAGCTTCTGGGGACAGGGACTGAGCACTCTGGGAGAGCGGAGGAGAGAGAGGGCTGTGGCTCGCTGGACCACCACTGTTCCTGGAAGCTGAGCCTGTGTCGTGGGCAGCCCCCCTACTGTCACAGCCAGGCGCTGTCCCTGGCAGTTGCTGTGCTGCGCCGGGCAATGTCCAGGTGAGGCCAGAAGAGGCTCTGGCCCCACCCTTTCTGCTTCCTGCTAGGGCTGACAGCTGGGGAGGCACTTGAACCTGCATCTGTCCCCCGCCCTCCCTGGTGTGTTCCTTTTTGGAGAGCAAGCTTGTGTCCAAGTGTAAAAGCCTTTTTAGTGCAACATAAATTGGAAAACTTGGACTCCAAAAGGTAGGAAATTTAAAAAAAAAAAAACCTTTCCAAACATAAGAATGACTCTGCTACTGTGCATAGCTATACCTTTATCTATTACTAGGTAGACTGATTGATATATATCAATATCAATAATAAACACTAAATGTAGCATGGCAGATTCAGTTATGCTATTAGAACATGGGTTCCCAAACTGGAGGGTGTAGCCCCCGGGGGGGGGGGGTGAAGAAATTCCAGGGGGGGCACGAGGTAACCCAGCCTCCCCCTCCTCCCCCATCAAGTTTGCTGCCCTGCTCAGTTCCTTTTTTTTTTTCTCAACAAGTTTTGCTGCTTTTTTTTTTGGCGGGAGAGGAGTGAGGGTTTTTTCAAAAATCAAGAAGGGGGGTGTGATGCTGAAAAGTTTGGGAACCACTGTATTAGAACCTTAAGTATTGCCTGACTACTTTTGTTCAAATTCACATAATTAATATTGCATTAATTTAGAAGTTGTATGTAATATTTATCTTATTGGGTTTCTCTGAATTTTGTCCATTTCGCATGAGGGATGTGTGTGTATTTCTGATATATAGTCTCTGATACACCACTTTATTGTTTGTTTCTTCCCAATGCTAACACATTTAATTTTAATATAATATTATAAATAATAAAAAGAACAAAAATAAGTTTGAAAGGAAAAAACAAACAAATCATTTCATGAACCTAACATGATTAAAGAAAAAAAAGTTTCATTAAAATATTTCAGCATTGTCAGAACTACTTTCCTTTCTCTACCCCTCCCCTCTTTAAAATGAAAATTCTGTGAAATTGACATGATTTTGTAAAATGTTTCAGTTATGCTGGAACTGTGTTCTCTGTTGGAAAATTTTTCCATCCAAGTTTTTCTGACCAGTTCTAGTAATTAACAATGAAGAACTATTTTGTTGTAATAATTGTTTTAGTTGTTTTTTTTAACAGAAGTATTAAATCAATTTCTGCTATCCTCAGCTAGATGAGAAAATTAGTTTCTTGGTTCTGGAGCAGGCAAGACCATTATTACAACCCCGAGCAGATACTTGTCGTACAAAATTTGAACTAATTGCACTCAAATTTCTCCCTGCCCCAAACTGGCCTCAAAATGAAATTGAAAACTTGGAGTGTGAAATTGACCAGTGCTGCTGCCTTAGATCCTCATGTCATTCCTCAGTAACCACGGGACACAGAGAAACAATTCTTTCCAGGGAATCTCTTATTCTGTTTGCCTTTTATTTGCTTCATTAACCACATTTAGCGAGAAGGGACTATGAGGGGAATTAAGGGAATTAAATACACACAGCCTGAAAAAATGGAGGGTATAGGAAGAAATAAGATTGTAGTATATTGTAGTATATGTCTTTTAAAGGCCTTAAGGGATTGATGTATGGGGATAGATTAAAAGAGCTAAATATGTATATTGTAGTTTGACTAAATAATGACTACAGGTGAGTATAACTAATGTGTTGTGTCTAGACATATACCAATGAAAGAGAGAGACCGTTTGTGTTGATCTAAAAGAGATGTAACTAGGAGCAATGAGAAGAAATTGAGCAAAGGGATCATTTCACAGTAGATCAAGAAAATTTTCCAAATGGCGAGCTCTATTAGATGTCGAGTAGAATCCTCAGAGAAAGATGGCAACCCCATCACTTAAGCTATTTGGAGTGGATATAACTCTGGAAAATGCATCATAGGGAAAAATCGTGTCTTTAGCTAAGATGGGTGGGGAAAGAAAATGAACAAGCTGAGAGAGAAGAGCAGGCCAGAGAGACAGAAATGTGGGGAGGGTGAGTTAGAAAGGGGAGTCCCACTCCTGAACCTTACATGATTAAAGAAAAAAAGTTTCCTTAAAATACAACCTGTGAGACAATAAAAAATCCTGACATGATTCCCTCTCGGCACTGCAATGCCA
Source organism: Pelodiscus sinensis (assembly GCF_052426305.1). Classification (NCBI taxonomy): domain Eukaryota; kingdom Metazoa; phylum Chordata; order Testudines; family Trionychidae; genus Pelodiscus; species Pelodiscus sinensis. The sequence continues at coordinate 88,832,933 of NC_143052.1, read as the reverse complement.
TGGATCTGCAAGGTCCTTATGCTAATTGGAAATATCAAGTTCCAGAATAAAGCAGGAGGGAAAAAATAAAGACCGTGTAATTGGGTGGAGTCTGTAAAGGTGGGAGAGAAAAGGACAGAAGGAAGGCATTGTAAAACCAGTGATATATTCATCTCAAGGAGGCACTGTGGCCAATGCATAGGGCACAGGTCTGGGAGTGAAGAGACTTGAGTTATATTCTATAAATGACTTGCTATATTTTATTGGGTAAGTCTCTACTGCCACAAAATGGAGATAAAGCAATTTACAAAAGTATCATTGGGCTCTACAAAGTAAAAGCTCTAACTGAAATGTGTTGATTTAATGAATTTTTCTAGTTGCATCAATGAGATGCTTTACATAAAATTCACAAGAAGAAGCTGCAGTCAGTCCCTAAAAAGGGGTAGTTGAATATCTCTGGTGTGCAGGAAAGGTTATGATAGGAGGAGCTGGTCATAGAATCATAGGATTAGAAGGGGCCACAAGGGTCATGTAGTGCAATGCCCTGCCAAGATGTAGGATTTGTTGTTTCTAAGCCATCCAAAACAAATGGCTATCCAGCCTCCTTTTGAAAATCTCCCGTGAAGGAGCTTCCACAACCTCCCTAGGCAGTCATTCCATCGCTCTACTGTTCTTACAATTTGGAGGTTTTCCCCTGTGATTTAATCTCAGTCTGTTTTGTTGTAGTTTGAACCCATTGCATCTTCTCCTGCCCTCTGTGGCAAGAGAACAACTCTTCTTCATCTTTTTTTATGGCAGCCTTTCAAGTATTTGAAGTTTCTTAATTTCCTCTTTTCCAAACAGGACGTACCCAGTACATTCAGTCTTTTGCTCATGTGGCTTGTATTCCCTCCCTTGGATAATCTTCGTTACTTTGCTGTGGATCCTTTCCAGTTTCTCTCCACCCTTTCTATAAATTGTTGACCAAAACTGGACACATGCCAATGTCGAGTAGTATGATATTATCCCCTCCCAGAACTTGCAAGCTATGCCTCTATTAATGCAACATAAAATTGCATTTGCGTTTTTTGCAGCAGCATTGCATTGCTGACTTATGTTGAGGTTGTGATTCACTGCAAATCCCAGACCTCTTTCAGCAGTGCTGCTGGTAGGCCAGTTTTCCCCCATTCTGAGTCTGTATATTTGGTTTTTCTTTCCTAAGTGTAATACCTTACATTGTTATTTGTTGAATTTCATTTTGTTGAGTGTCCATTCTCCTAATTTATCAACATCCCTCTGAACTTTAATTCTATCATCCAAAGTACTGGCAACCCACCTGTCTTTGTGTCATCTGCAAACTTGATCAGTGTGCTCTTTATAATTACATCCAGGTCATCAATAAAGATATTAAACAACAGCGGACTCAGAATAGATCCCCATGGAACCCCACTGGAGACCTTCTTCCAATTTGACATAATTCCATTAATAGCTACTCCTTGTGGTTATTTAACAAATTATGTGTCCATTTAATGACAGTTTTCCAAGATCACATTTCTCCAGCTCACTTATCAGAATCATAGAACATTACTGTCAAAAGCCTTCTGAAGTCCAGGTATATTATGTCTGCTGTATTCCCCCTATCTAGCAAATCAGTTACCCTGTCAAAGAAGGAAATCGAGCTGGTTTGGCATGATGTGTTCTTGGTAAATCCATGCTGGCAGCTAGTGACTACCCCTTCATCCTCCAGGTATTCGCAGATTGAATGTTTTGTATATTTAGTAGCTTCTCTGGTATTGAAGTTGGGCTGATTGGTCTGTAGTTCCCTGGCTCTTCCCTTTCCCCCCTTTAAAAGCTGGCCATTTCATTTATCACTTTTCCAGTCTTCCAGGACTTCTCCTGGTCAACACCCATCAACATTCTAGTTAGAGTGACCATGGTTGATGTAGTGTAGTGAAGCTCCTAGATCTGGCTCAGTCCTATGAATTCACAAATCTCTGGAGAGGCACCTGAATCCTTCACATGTTGATGGAGATCTTGAGAGCACGGTGTGCTGAGGTGTTTTTGGCCAAGTGGCCAGAGAACATGCAGTGCCACGGCCGGATTAAGGAAGTGGCTTTTAGGGACTGCAGCCCAGGGCCAAGGGCTACGGGGGTAACCTGCAGAAAGATCTCTGGGTCAACAAAAGGGCTGATCTTTTTGTGGAGCCCCTTTTGCCCAGGATACTGGTCTGCAGCCACTGAAGCCCCTGTGTTCCAGCCCTGCCTGGGCATGGGGGGAAGGACACAGCTCCACATGTGGAGGTTCTGCCCCCTTGCTCCTCCCATTGACTGGGATTTGTGGACAAGGGGAGCTGCAGGAGATGGTTCTGCAGGTAAGCGCAAGGCAGCACACAAAGCCACCTGTTGCTTCCCCTCCCTGGGGCCTGTGCCAGGAGCTGCAACAGATAAGCACCCCAGCCCTGAGCCCCCTCCTGTACCTCAAATGCCACATCCCAGCCTCACTCCAGAGCCTGCACCCTTAGCCAGAGCCCTCACCCCTTCTCACACTCCAGCCCCAGCTTGGAGCTCTCTTCTGCACTCTGAACATCTCAGTTTTTGCCTCATCCCAGAGCCTAGGGGACCCCACAGAATGTAATAGTGCAGGGCGCCCAGAGCAGTTAATCCCTCCCCGTGCAGTGCTGCTTTTGAATATGATGAGTGAGTGAGAGAAGGACAGATCTCTGCAAAACTGATATTTCACACAAAGTCATGATTTGGTGCCAACAGTGCATATGGAATGCCTCTCCTTGCTCCAAGTCCACCTGTTAGAGGCTCTAGGTTTCTGACATGTACTGCCATACAGCTACAGTAGAGTTTTGATAGCTTCTGGACTTCGTTTCAGTGCTGGGATGTGTTTGCAATCATAAGCAAGACAAGGATTCCTTGCCAGAGGTGGCAAGGCCTGTTTGCTGACGTGACTGTGGTTTGCTCGGACCTTTTAAAACTCCATTTGCAGCCAAGGCAGATGAATTTGTCAGTATTGTCTCTGGTACTTGATTCCACTTGCCCTGGCAGAAGAGTCCCTGGCATTGGGATGGTATTCCTAAAAATGAAGCCCCTCTGCATCGTCCCAGTCAAGAGGGGGCAACCAGTCCCAACACACTGTAACAACACGTCCGGGCTAAAGCTCCTGCTATTACCGATCTGAGGAGGGTGGGAATTTTCTCCTTGGGGAAGGTGCAGGCTTGATAACCCCAACTTCCTGGAGGTCCACATTTCAGGCTCATTGTGTGTCATCACATGCAATGTGTTACCACTGGACAGCTCTTGTCAAAGAACTTACCTATTACGAGATTGTAATCACTGCCATGACAGAGACCCCATCGGCCACAATGTGATCCAATTGCTGTGAAAGGAGCAATCTTCTTCCACCTCACTGGTCCATACTGAAATTAAAGCATAGACAACGTGGAACCCCATCCTTCCACACTTACTCTGTGTTCGGCTCCAACATTATCATGGAAGAAACTTGTTTGTCATTATGGCTATATGCCAACAAAATGGGCATCACCTGCAGAAAAAGAGGCATTCTGCCACCAGCTAGCCACAGAAGTCCAGTAAGCTCTGCCACATGACACACAGCTAGTACACGGAAATTTCAATGCCGGGACTGTCTGTGATTGAACTGGAGGTGAGGGGCTGGCAGCATTACCTATTCAGGCTGCCATTATAAGACTCTGTTTTCAGTTGCTTATAATTTTGCCATACTGCAAGTGTTTGGGCTGAAATCTTCCTTGCTGGGGGTCTGCTTCATGCTGGCCCTTTTGGAACCTTCAGCCACCTCCAAAAACAAGACTAGACAAAAATTAATTGTTTTGCCCAGGCCAAAAAAAAAAAATGTTGGGGACTTTTTCTTTGAAAACCTCTATAGCCCCAGTGCTTTGGGACATTAACTTGAAATTTGGTTGGGGTGGCTTTTGTGTCAGGAGTGTGCCTTTTTTGCCATCCTTGTGAAAATCTGCTCAAGTTTGGCCAAATTATAAGATTCTGAATAATCATTGTTTGAGATTTCTTAGATTCTTAGCAGTTAAATTTCTCAAAGATTCTGTTTGCACTGGGCATGCTCCAACCTGAGCCTGAGCAGAGGTTTCTGAAAGCTGTAGCTCTGGGCTGCTATGGCCTGTGCTGAGACTAGGCACATGAAATAAGAATAGGGAGCCTGTCTCTCTTGTGTCTTCAATGAGCTCCCTGCTGGGTCCAGCATAAAGGGAGGAGGAACTTGCCTGATTCGAATGTGGAGGGGATAAGAACTGGTCCTGGGAAGGGGTGGGGAGTAGTTTGGGGCAAGAAGCCTGGTTGGAAGGGGTGACGGAGGAGCTAGGAGTGTGGTTACTGAGGGGAGGGGAGAAATTGGGGCTGAGAATTGGATTTTGGAGACTGGGAATGTCTGGGCAAAGAGCCAAGGCCTACAATTCTGGGAGGGAAACAAAGTGGGGAGTGAGAGGCAGGTACATGATGATTGGGAGACTGAGATCTGATGAGGAGCTGGAATGGGAACGGCAGGCAGACTAGGCCAGGCCAGGCAGGAAGATGGGGATAAGAACTGGTAAGCAAGGAGGGGAGACTGATGGAGTGCCAAAATACAGGAGGAGAACAGGGCTCTATTGGGTAAAGATGCTGGTGGTGGAGAGGATGGACACTGAATCTGGATGAGAAGCCTGGGGAAGGAGATTGGGACAGAATTGGTAGGAAAGGAGAATGTGTGCAGTGGTGGGGAGGAGAAAGCAACACACACGCACAGATCCAATGAAGATCTGAGGTATGAGAGAACTGAGACTGGCTGGGAAGGAGGCAGGATGCAATGAGACGCCTGAGGAATGGAGAGTGGGATGGGACTGGGATGAAGAACCAGGGCAGGGAAGAGATCGTATTGGGACAGGCTGGAGGGGATGGGATGAAAGGGTCATGCTTGGGGAAATGGGCAGCAGAGTCAGTGCCCTCTATATAACACTGCCCACCTGGAACGTGACCCAAGATTCTTGAGCCTCATTGTTCTTCTGCTGTCAGCAAATTTCTAAATAACCTACTGGCCAAGTGTTTCATCCTGCTGCAGTGCTGGTCCACACAGAGGATAGCAGCCTACTCCATCAACTCCATCACAAGCTGAAATGGCAGAGGTCTGATTGTGGAGCTAGAATTTCCCACCCTGCTGATGACCCATGTGGGGGTCACTGATGCCACGTGATGGAATTCCTGTTTGTTCAGTTTGCTTTTTTTTTTTAAATTAGGAAACTCCACATAACAGTGATATAGAAAGGACTTTATTTAGGTTGCAAAGTCAAGCACTCAGAAATTGGGAAATGCCAGAGGTGAGGTTGTCTCAAACAATCTTAATTTGCTCCCCTTCTGCATATGCATTATGAGACAGATTTTCCTTGCATAACGACATGCCATTTTTCCACAGGACCCCTGCTTCTTTCAGTGCAAGGAGGGAGCTGTTGTGGGGGAGAATCAGGGCTGCAGTCTTCAGTAAAGAAGGATGTTGTTTGCAGGATCCCTGCCTCATTTGTTGGATAAGTTGGAAGGTCTGTAGTAAAAGAGGTAGGGGACTGTGGAAAGAGAAAGGATGGTTTCATGGTTAACACAGGTGAATGCTGCTCTAGAAAATAGGATTGTATCCCTGCCTTTGACACAGAGCCTCTATGTGTTGCTAAACGGGTCACTAAAACCAAACTTTTCACCAGTTGTCTGATGCCTGCCTTGACAGTGTCGGGCCCATTTTTCAGAAATGCTTAGTGTTCCTAGTTCGAGGCGAAGGCAGTGGGAGCTCTGCTTGAGCATATAAAATGCTATATCGTATGCAGTACGCCGAAAGATTCTGGAGTCAGTGGTATTTGAACACTACCTAGATATTTTGACAACTGTCATACAAACCTGGCTATGCTGATACACTCCCAGCACAGTGAGAGTCACCATCCAACTTAGTGATGACATTATGGAAGCAGGTTTGGTCTGGACCAGAGTGAATGGCCCAGGTCTGATGAAGGCCATTCCCAACATCCTGAGGAGTCAACCTGGGGTACCAGAAAAGGGACAGAGGCTTAGGGGATCACAGTGGAACCCAGAAAGTGACCTGCAGGCCCCACTTCAAGACCCATCAGGGAGAAATACACAGAATGTGGAGAAAGCCTGTGGAGCCTCCGCTAGTCAACCCAATCATGTGTTTCTGCAGTGGGAAGCTGGGGCATATCAGCTACACTTGTCCCCTTATGGAGTGGGACTTTTTACAGTGGTGGAATCATTCTGGCCAAATGCATGAAAGTTGTTGTCAGGCACTTGTAGCTCTGGTAGTACTCCAGGACTGAATGGTGACTGGACTAATAGACTCCAAGTCCTCCCATACCTTGGTCTGGAAAACCCTACTGCATCTGGAAGGGAATGGGGGAGAAAATGAGCTGGTACGTGTGACCTGTACCCATGGGACACTCATTCCTAAACCATAACCTGGAACATTTGAATATAGGGAACCAGCGAGAATACTTTGAGTTGGAATAACCCCCAGCTTGTCATGGAAAGTGAACACTGGAAAGGACTGGTAACACCCCTCCATCCACCGCTTCACCTGGAGACCCTAGATACCGTTCTGGTCCTGTCATCTGACATCTTTCCAATTGCAGTGTCTAACCTTTCTGATGGGCCTTCATAAGCCAGAAATAGCAATAATTAACCAGGAAGTCCTGATTGTGAACTCTTGGCATCTGATGAGCCAGCTGGCATCTCGCCAGAGCCACTGTGGGACAACTCTCTTTCTGATGTTGACCCAATTGTACTGGTTAGTACATTGGATTTGATTTAGGAACAAGGAGTTGATACCCTTAGAAGAGGCTTATGCTTGGCTTGCAGTGGTTAATGGAAGCATTGTGTAGGAGGCTCACACTTTCCAATTTCCTCCTTTGAATGACAGAATGATTTACTTTACCACATGGAGAACTCCTAATCTGGTGAGAGAGGTCACCAGCTCCTGATGCCTCAAAGCATTCAAAAAGAAATAATATGACTAGCATGTTTCATCCCCTCTGCTGGTCAACTGGGCACAGATGAAACACTAGAAAGGATATTAGCCAGATTCCTTTGTCCAGGGGTCTACGTGGAGGTAGCAAACTTTTATGCACCCTGCCCAGAATGCCAAAAAGTAGCACCCAGAGGATATCTGCTGGCTCCCTGGAGACAGTTCCTTCTGCCCCAACGCCATAACCAGGATATTAATCCTGCTTTGTGTGAATAGGCTTATCTACCAAAGTCATCTCAAGTCAAGGGAGTAATTTCACCTCAATCCTAATGCAAACAGGGCAGCCTCGAGGATTCTGGACCTCCTTAAGTAGGCCTGAGAATAGCAGACACCACATTCTCAAAATATGTTCTAAGAAGTCCTGGAGATGCATGAATGTCTCAAATGAATAGGACAGTTTGTGAAGGAGAATCTCTCATGGGTTCATTGAGCCCCAGCCCAACACTATAAGAAGAGAACTTGGGAGCAGATTTTTCAGTCGGGACTGTGTGCTGTTGCTCCTTCTTAGCGTGGGCAGCAAGCTTCCAATCAAATGGCAGGGGCCCTATAAGGTTACCTAGTGAGCTGAAAATGTTTATGATGAAATTCTCTTTCAGGACAAAAAGAAGAAACACCAGGTTTTCCCCATAAGTATGTTAAAACTGGTGGGCTAAAAAGCTTCTTCATAGATCCCAGGGGTCTCCAGGGGGATCTGGACCACCAGGTGCTAGAGCCAAGAAGTGCTGAAGATGTGTCAATAGCAGAAAGTTTCCTTCTCACTTATATTGGCAATCCAAGAAATTATTGACCTACTGTGACTTACAGTTTTCCACCTAGCCAGAGCGTATGCACCTTATGGAATGGTGAATCCAAACCAGCCCAAAGGCAAAGCTTATTGAATTCCTGAGTGGCTCTGCAAAACCATGGAGCAGGAAAGAGAGCTTGGTGTCACCTATTAGCTGAGCTGGCCCAAGCTACGGGCTGACCGGGCTACCGCCCAGGGTGCCCCATTGTAGGGGGCGCCGTGCGGGGCGGCCGGGCCAGGCCAAGCAGGGGTGGCACCGTGCATGCGCCAGGCGCCTGGGGCGGGGCCATGCATGCGCCGGGCGCCCGGGGGTGGGGCCACGCTGTGCATGCGTCACACTCCCAGGGCCCAAGGCGCATGAATGGCTTGGGCCGGCCCTGCCTATTAGACCTTGGTACCACCAAGAAGTCTGAGAGATTTGGTATAGCCTGGTGGTTCTGGTTCCCAAATCTGATGGTACTGCTCTTTTTGCATGAACTTGTGGAACCTTAATTCAGCATCACAATCTGACACTCAGTTGCCTTGGGAAGGTTGAATTCATCACCACTCTTGATTTTAAAAAAAAGGGTACTGGCAAATACCTCTGGCCCCAGACTCCAAAGAAAAAACAGCATTTACCACACATCTTGGGCTTTTTCAATTGCAGCCATGCCCTTTGGACAGCCTGAGGCCCCAGCCACATTCTAGAAGCATTCAAGTCCCATGCCCCCACACCCAGCTCACAGCAACCTATTTGGTAGTTAGAGTGTAGGTATGTTTAGTACAACTTATCAGTCACATCAGGTACATGTGGCCTCTGTGTCCCAGTCACTGAAAGAGGCTGGGGTTGCTGCTAATAAAAAATGTTAAATTTGAAATGCAGGAAACACAGTATTTTGGGTTTCTGATAGGGAATGGTGGGGTACAACCCCTGCAGGATAAGACAGAGGCCGTTAAGACCTCCATTCCTGCCATTAAGAAACAGATGGGGCTTTCTGGGGTCTACACAGCTACTACTAAAGGTTTGTACCGCATTGTGGGACAGTTACAGCACCACTGGAAAATCTAGTGAAGGCTGATGTGTACCCCAGGCAATCCAGTGAATAATTAAATATAACAAGTCCTGTAGTGACATAAATGATATTTGGGTCAACACCTTATGCTATGACATCTGGACTTCTCTTTCCTTTTCAATTCCAAAGCCTCCAACGTTGATTAGGAGCAGTGCAGTTGCAAAAATTATAGAGGGTGGAACAAGACCTAATCCAGAAGCTGCAGCCACAAGAAACCTGATTCTATCTTATTGAGAAAGAGTTCCTGTCTGTCAACTATGCTATGGGGCATTACACTACTATCTTTCAGAGACTGCCTTTGATCTAGTAAGACTGTGCACTCCTTAAATGGTGTCAGACACCCAATGACATTAAGTGTCAGTGGTACTTGATGTTGCAACCCTCCACTTTCATGTAGGACACTGGTCTGATTCATAGCACCAGAATACAGACTTCTTTGTCCAGGATAGTGGCATTATTGTAGAGAGGGGAAAATTGGATTCCTGGAACTGTTCTGGGATTGGAGGTGCGTGGTGGCGTCAACACCATTATACTCCCCACCCAAGGAAAATCCACTCAGATTTGCTCACCAATAAGGGTACGTCTACACTAGCCGCCTAGATCGAACTAGGGAGGCTAATGAGGGCTACCAAAATTGCAAATGAAGTGTGGGATTTAAATATCCCGCCCTTCATTAGCATGTTCCCAGCTGGTCGCCATTTTGGAAACTGAATAGCCCGGAATAACTGCCTGCGTCTACACACGGCAGAGAAGCGTGATTCCAAGATAAACCCCTTAGTTTGAATTAACAATTAAACCTGTACCATCTGTGACCCTCAAGGGATTGCTGCACAGCAGTCTTGCCTGTGACACAGGAGTCCTATGGCAGAAAACATTATATGATAAAAACTATATCATAATTCATATGCATGAGGACACTGACTTAGGGTTGGAAAGGCAACCTTAATTTTGACATTTCCTTACTTCTAAGTGCTTAACCCTGCAATCTTTATTATGTTTTCTCCTCGTGTTGTTTGTGCACGTGTATGATGTATCGCTATGCCTGCAGGGAAGAAAGGAATGGAGAAAGGAGAGAAATCTATTTACTAAAAGGCTTGTTTTTATTATTTGTTTTATTATTAATTTATTACCATCACCCAAGCTTTTCAAAGGATCAGCAGTCTTAGGTCATTGATTATCAGAGGGTAAGTTCACAACTCCTTCTGAAAATCAGGCTCTTTAGGGAATTTCAAGTTAGGCTTGAGAAAATCAATGGAGCAAGGCACACCAGTCACTTTTTTGAAAAGGTCAGCACTGATCATTGGCTGTCCATGGTGCTGAACCACCCGGGCCCAATGCTTGTTTCAGGGGTTTTAGGATGGAATAGGGAGAGAAGAGAGAGTTGCATCCACATGCAGGCTAGACTCATCCAGTCCCCATGCCGGGCTGATTGGCCAGATTCCAGGAAGCTGGGAGTATAATCAGTGCCAAGCTTCTGAGCCAGAGAGGTTCTGAGATGGAGATGTTGGCCTCTTCAGGTGTATGTTTGCGTACACTCAGCTCAGTTTTCCACCATGTCCCCCCAATTTTATCTTGGTTCTCACTTTCTGTGTAACTGGCTCCCTTCCCTCACTTTCAAACTCACAGGCATTCAGTTGTAACAGTGAAATTAGAGTTACAGAGCTCTGCTGTATTATCTTTGCAGACAGCAAGGCAAAGTTTACTGCCAAACTATTAGCTTCACCAGGTGGCCACTGCACGTGTGCAGGTATATTCAGATATTGCTTCCTGCCTCGAGTCTCTTTTGTTTCTCTCTATCTCATCCTCTTTTTGTTTGCCACTCTACTTTTTTCTTAATTATTGTTTATATGTTGCTTTAAAAATGTAAAGTGCCTTGTAAATAACTGCTTTTATTATTACTTATTTCCCCCCTTTCCCTTTTCTTTCCATTCTTTTGCATGTATTCACTCTTGTGTCACTTACAGAAAGAATGTGCAGGTCTAAATTATTTATAAGTGCATGACAGTAATTACAGAAATGATTTAATTACTCAGTTAGCACAGTTCTTCACATCACAGGCTTGGCTGGCTGATGATCCAGTGCAGGTAGTGTGCAGCATGGCAGACACAGGAGGAAAAGAGGATGGAGAAGTTTAGAGAGAAGTTTTGAATGAACAGCCAAACACTTTGCTGGTTATTTTAATTAAACTAACTGGCCGGAGTGGAATTATCTGGTGACTCCTTTCTCTTAGAGCTGTGTAAAATGTTCACATCCATCCTCACATTCACTTCAAGGTTCCATGCACTCATTAACCATGGCTCTGTGTATGGAAGTGCACAAACCTGGGGTGAATTTGTTGACTGACAGTCTACTTAAATGGGCATTAATAGGTACATAGGCTTTGTACAGGCTCTCTGCACAGGGTTGACTAGCACACAGAGTTGATACAGCTACAAGTCTCCTTCCATTCAACAGGCATCCTTTATTTCTGCTTCACTTGGGGTTTCCAAGTGATGGCATGCTAGGAATTATAGAGCATCTCTCCTAATACATTTTCTATAGGTCCTTCTTCCTCTTCCAACTGTGCTAGCATTGGCAGCAGGAGGTTTTCCTCAGGTTGCTTAACTACTGGGCGTGGGGCTGGAGGAAGACACTTCAGGGGCTTGAGGAGGCAGTGGCTAATGCCTATTGTCACCCAGACTCCTGTGGCGTGCAGCAGAAGTCGTCAGTAGGGCTCAGGAGAAAGGTGCCCAGGATAAGTAATCCACTTGTGAGGACATTGAGAGTAAGAAGTGAGCAGCAGCTGCTTAAGAAATAGAGAGGAACCTGTGTTGAGTAAAGAGGATGAGGACGAGAAGGGATGGGGCAATTGGAAGTTGGAAGTTCACTGATTTCAAGCCTCAAAGTGAACCTCCAGAGTTGGTTCACTTTGGAATCCTTCACAACCTGGGTTCTCTCCAAGATTCACATGCTCTTTTTTTCAGGGTCAGATAGGTAAAGATCACATGGCATTAGCATTGATGGAGTGAAGATCCATTAGCATATGGCACTACATGCAAAACATCCAGACTCCTTGCACCGGGCAACCCAACATGTCCCGCCCACCATCACAGGAAGTGGTGCAATTCAGTGAAACAGGCCAGGATTTCCAAAAGTGACTGTTGGATGCTATTTGGATGCCAATCTGAAACACCTTAAAGGGGAATGAATTTTTTTTTTAAAAAAAAGCATGGCATCCATCATCTGAAAATCAGTCCTCTTTTAAACTGTAGCTTAAATTGGCCCTCCAAATAATTATTCACTCTGAAAATCTGGATGGTAATGAACTTTCCCCTCCAGCTGAAATGTGTAATATAGGGCATGGCTACATTTCATGTGTAGTATGAATTGAAATAGCCTGGTGAGAGAAAGGAGAGGCTGTAGAAGGAACAGAAAAAATGTGAGTAGGCTGGTATTTAGGGCCTTGAGCTGGATAAATAACTGATGTTTTCTACTTATTTGGTAGAAGTTCAGGAAAAAGTTGGTTGGTCTCACTGAATCTGAATGTTTGATAAATTGAAGGAGTCAGTTTCAAGTTTCTTCCAGAGCAGTGATTTGAACCTGGATCTTACACATACTGTGTGAGTGCCTTCATCACAACCATAAAGATGATTAATAGCAGCAGCACTAGCACCAAATTTGTATCTAATCTGCAATATTTTCACGTAATCTGAAATGAAATGTTTTGTCTAATAGTCTGAAAAATTTTGCCCAGCTTTATCAGTGGCACTAAACATTTAATGTATTAGTTTCTCAAACACTGATGGGCCATGATTCTGCACAAACACATAGCAATCCACCCACAGCATATCACAAACACTAATGCACTAACACACTCATACATTGTGACTTACATTAACACTCACACAGATGCAGCGACTCAGACTCACAGACAGTCATCAACTATGACTCATACTGACACTCACAATCATATGCTGTGATTCACAGTGGCTCTCACAATCATACCTAGTGATTCACGTTGGCTCTCTAATGCACAAGCACTATGATTCACACAGACATACTTCACGACTACTGACACACACAATCCCACACAGACATATGCCCAATGGCTCATGCTCGCATCTATTAGCTTTGGAAATCAGCAAAAGTGTTAAGAGCAATTATGACAGACAACATGGCACTGCACTAGATGAATTTGGACGTTTCTCCCAGGAAAGCAGCCAATTTAGAAAAGAATTTGTGTTGCTGACATGAGCAGTAGCTGGATGATTCCATTTTTCTTCTCCGTGGAATGGGGTTGTTGGGTCCTTTAATTATGTTTTCAGTGCAGAATTTTTTTAAAAATTACTTAAATCCAATACATCTAAGGGACCTTAATAATTAAAGAGCAGGTGTGTTACTTCTGCTCCAATTTCCTCTCCTCAATCTCTTGTCATTGCTCATGCAGCAGTTCAAGTGAGACAGGGATTCCCACTTGATCCAGTCCAGGCTGCTCTGGTGGCCACATTAAATGCTGTTGTGAGCAATGACTGACTGGGTTCCCTATAAAAGAATCAGAAATAAATTCAGTGGAGGAACCAAAAACGATTAAAAAAGTGAGGTGGACTGACATAAAGATTAAAGGAAAAAATATGCATAACTCGGCAGCTGAGGCAACTGTCTGGGTCTGCAAACTTTTGAAAGGTATAAATCCCAGGGAGGGAGAGGGATTATTCAAGATCATCTGAGAGGTGTAATAGAAGAAAGCTAAGGGGAGCGGGGACTCAAGATGGCTACTGGAAACTTTTCTTAACAGTGAAATCTATAAGGGTGTGTCTAGACTACACCTCTCAGTTGACAGAGAGATGTAGATTAGGCACATTGAAATTGCTAATGAAGCAGGGATTTAATCCGGTGCCTCATTAGCATAAACATGGCTGCCGCTTTTTTTCAGAATGGAGTTTTTTCGGAAAAAACCCCATCAGTCTAGACACGGATCTGTCGAAAATAAAGCCTTTTTTGACAGATCCTGTAAACCTCATTTTTTGAGGAATACAGGACCTGTCGAAAAAGGCTTTATTTTCAACAGATCTGTCTCTAGACTGCTGTTTTTTCGAAAAAACTCTGTCGAAAAAAAGCAGTGGCCATGTTTATGCTAATGAGACGTGGGATATTTAAATCCCTGCTTCATTAGCAATTTCAATGTGCTTGATTTGCATCCTCTGTTAACAGAGGGATGCAGTCTAGACATAGCCTAAAACTCCACAGATAAGCCTCCAAAAGGAAGTGGTAGAAGTTTCATCACTTGAGTCATTTATAACTGGCCTAGACAAAGTTCTGAAATAATCGCAGTACTGCAGGAAACAGCCTTGCACAGAAGAGGAACTGAGGTGTGTGGGAGGATGGAGATGGACAAAGTAAGATCGATCAAGTCTTCTTTCTCTCTAGTGTCTGTCATTCGATGACTGCTTCACACGTTTCCAGCCTCCTTCTAAAAAAAAATTTGTGTGGTTAATTTAATAACCAATTGATTATTACACATCTAATGGGAGAGCTTTGCTGGCCTTTGAATAGATTCAGATCTTTGGCATAGTCATTACCCAGACAGAAATGCAAATTTTCAATAGTCAATTGGTGTCTTAATTTAGATTTGATACATCACTTTATGGTCCATTAATTAAGCCTTTGTGCAGAGTGCTTAATGCCAAGTGCTCATCGTCAGCCTGTGGAACTGCTTCACTTGGATAATGACTGGTACCACTCACTGTGACCCCGGCCCACCTCACCATTGATGAGGCATGATGACCAGCAGCAGCTCTCGGTATCTTGGAATGGACCCACGGAGCACTTTACTGAGCTATTAAAATAGCAGATCCCTCTCTCTGACCCTGCAGCCCTTGCCCTATTCTGATGGGAGGGTTTGGTGCATATATGCTAATTCTGAGTTTGATCTTCTAAATTGTTATAAACTGAAGTTTTGGCTGGCAGCATTCTAGCCACAGGCAAAATGAGCTGGCATAAACACTGGTGGGAGATCGAAGAGGTGCTGGGACCTCCTCACAGATGCTGCCTATGGGAAAAGTTCTGAAGATTGCTAATCCCCGTTTTATTCTCCTTCTTTGCTTTGCTTTGCAGATTTGTCAGAGGGCAGTGTCCATTGTCCACATGTGTCCAGTTTTGTTCATGTTTGCTCATCTATATGGGTGTTTGTGATAACAATAGATGGAGGAAATGGGCTGTTGCAATATATCTTGCGCTTCCAGAATGCCAGAAGCAAGCCGGCAGCTCCCTCCGTACAGCAGCCATAAAATATAGAGGTCTCTTGAATAATGCATTGGCTTCTTTTATTAACTAGCAGTGGAATGAGCTTTAGTTAGTTATTCTGTTTTCTCTTCAGTTCTAGACCATGGTAGCAGGGGAGGGTACTCCTGCCTTACGGAATATTCATTTCCAATAACCAATGTAGAAGTAGCTGTGTACAATGAAGGTAACAACGCGTGGAAGATATACAGCTGCACCATTGTGTGTCATATTATCTCGCCCCCAGCACACAGTTCTAATCATGGACTCCACAAGTGACCTACAGGGTCTGCTTCCATTTGATAAGTAAATTGAATGCAGAAATGAGCTGGTCTTTTAGTTTGAAAACAAAAAGTAAATCAGATATAAATAGACTACACAACACTAAAGCAAAAGGGACTGTGATGGGGTGTTTACTCCACACCAGCTCTGCAAGGGTTAAGAAATCTGAAAAAAGGACCAGTTAGTGATAGAGGACACCAATGAGGGGCTTAAGATGGAGAAGCAGCCCCCAAGTGGAAGATGGAGCTAAGCTGAGCAAGTGAGGGCTGAGCTAATATAAAGCCAAGAATCTGGCAATAGAAATGGTGCTAGGGACAAAGCCTTTCAGTAGACTCTGTGCATTGAAGAGGGAAAGAGGGAACCTAGGGAAAGAGTAGCCAGAAAGCCTGTTGGAGGTGATTAGGAAGTGGGCCAGAGAGAGAACAGCAAAGCTGGGGACTGAGCAGATCTTAACTGTGTGTTGTAGGGTCTCTGAGCTTATGCCTGGATGCTGGAGTAGCAGGTGGACCTGGATTCCTCTACCAGTCATGGACAGTGTGGCATTGCTTGGACAGCAGATCCAGTGAAACTCTCCATGCTGGAAGGCCATAGTGGCCCTGGCGGGAGGGCCAAGTCACAAAGAGTAAGCTGCAGTCCCTAGCGTGAGGGTGGGGCTGCAGAGTGAGAGAGACCGCCACTGGGTGGAAAGACTGCAGAGTAAAGTGTTGGACCTAAAATAGAGCTCATCTGTTGTAAGTGCATACCCCCTGCCAGCGGCCTTGGTGTGACATGCTCTGATCAATATGTACTTAGAAATCTGTAGAGAAGGATACTCTCTTGCCATCTGGGAGCACATGGTTTTCAGTTCTAAATACTGGCAGCATTTTGGATGCTACAGGTTGGTACCTGTAAGGAAATCATTCACTCCCTTCTGAGTTTCCTAATTGTCAGCTCACTGGGATCTAGATCCTTAAAGGTATATAGACAAATGCCTAGATATCTTTATGGATCAGGAGGCCTTGGTTTCACTCTGCTTTGACTGCAGGGATTTATCTCCAGGGAATGGGCATGGTTGTGCAATCCTTAGGTGGGACTTACTCCAAAGTCAGTGAAGTTGTCAGGGGAGCAAGTGGTGCCCAGTGTGAGGAAGAACTTAAGAATTGTGCCCAGAAATTGTAAAGGGGGTGGGGAAAACACTGAGCGTGGACGAGTGTTACATTGAAGGAGGAATGGAGGGTGACAGTAAAGGGGGGAGAGAGAATTGAGTGGATGAGTATTGCAGTGGAAGGAAGCAGTAATATGAAGGTGAGGAGAATTTTGTGTCCTTCAGCAGCTAAAGCAAACAGAAAGGTTTTAGGCTAAATCTGAATAATTAATTAATAACTAGAGGCACAACTTTCTTTCAGAGCAAGTAAAGTATGTATTGGATTTGTGTGAAGTTGTTTAAATAAATTGTTCCTCTCTGTTTCACCACCCCTATACCTCGCCCCACCTTGCTGTCTCTCTCCCTGACTGATCTCAGACCCACTTTCTAATTGCTTTCAGCAATTTCATGTTTGTCTGATGTGTCACTGGAGAAGTCCATGTTAGAGATTAGTGGTGTTTGTGTAGAAGAGAATATATTCACACAATGGTAAAATCTCATATTTTATACCCACGGCTATTCTCCACTGTCCCTATCTGCTGCTTCATTGTTTATTGGTTTCCCTCCTGCACTAGTCATGTGATGTGTGTGTGTTTGTTTGGTTGGTTTTGGAGGGGTACAATATGTAAAGAAAAAGGAGTTAATTCCTCTTCTGTGTTCCTTATTACCCCTATTGCTTCCCTTCACAAGAATGTGGAGAGGGGATTTAGCTCCACGGCTCATGGTCTACAGGCTGGGGGGTGGGAAGGGGAGAGGCCAGCTAGCAGGAAGTGTAATGACTCACTCTTCAGAATGGAACCAAATGTACAAACAAGTGTCTGTATTTAAAGGAGGGGTTGGGCCCGGGGAATATAACAAGACCCCTAATAGGTTCATGTCACCTATCAGAGTGTCTCCCCGGAAGACAGCTCTTTGTCACCGAATACCTTCCCTGTATTTTCCCCTTTCCTTTTAGTGGCTGAACCATTTAATGTGACTTATAAAGTCAACCTGCCCCCCCTCCCACTGCAGGGCGATTCAGGGTTGCCATGGCAATGAGGCCTGTCTCTCCAAATTAGGACATTTTCCCACTGCCTTTTCTATGTGGTTTTCTCTTTCCTCTCATCTCTCTTTCTCTTAGTCTGTCTTTCTTAACATCGGAAGTGCTGAACGCTGCCTTCCTCTCTAAAAGAGATCATACTTTACTAGTCCAGATTGATTCCTATCAAGGGAGTGCCAACTTAGGTAACTATGCCAGCCCTGGGAGGGTAATCTTCATGCTTTCAATGGAAGTTCTATAAGCTTAGAACCACTAGGATATGGTGGGTGAGGAAAGGGGTAAGAAGTGGTGGTGTTGGGGCAGAGAGTACCTGGGTCATGCCCACACTTTTCTTTATGATGTGATTGCAGGCCCATACAGAGAAATTTCTGTGAGGGTGTGTGCGCTTTTTTTGTAAATGTGGACCTCAAGTGTGTGAATGCACTCCATGATCCCCCAAGTAAGCCAGGAAATCAGCCCCAGCCTTCTTCTGGCTGGTCAGAGCCTGGGGGAGGGAGGCTCAGGCAGCTCGCCGCTCCTGGCTTCCCTTAGTCAGCCAGAGCATGCTTACTTGGGAGTACCTGGGGGTGTGCTTTCACACCCTTCATACCTACCCTGAGTATGGGCCTGGATTACACCTCAACTCATTTTTTCAGGAAGAACGGCTCTTGCACAAAAGGGGGTTTTTGTGCAAAAAGGAGCTGTCTACACAGCTCTTTTTTGTGCAAAAACCTCTTGCGCAAAAGGGATCCAAAGAGGAAATGCAAATGCGAGCACGACCTATGCCAATGAGCGCTCCATTTGCATTTCCTCTTGTGGAAAAGCCTTGCAGTATAGATGTGGCCTAAGAGTTAGCATGCAGGGCAATAAAAGTCCTCAACAGGGGCGGCCCGTGAGCCTAGGCGAACTAGGCAGTTACCTAGAGCACTGCTGGCCCGGGCGTTTAATGATGACGTCATGAGGCGCCCGGGCGCCCCATGATGACGTCATGGTCATTGATGGCCGTGCAGGCGGGGGCGCTGATTGCGCTGCCTTCCTGGGGCTCCAACTGCCGCAGCCGACCTCATATCACTCCTGGTCCTCAGCTTGTCTGGGGCCTTTTGGCATTTGGCCAGATTCTGGGTTAGGCTGTGCACAAGTTTGGATGATGAAGTGACTTTAAGCCAGCTCTGTGTCTCTGTGTTCTCCTTCTTGTCTGGGCCTTGGTTCGAGTTAGTAATTAATTCTAAGGTTCCTGAATTTTTACTGGCTTCTGATGCTCCTGACAGGCCATTTTGGCAGCTGTGAATTAGCTAGACACTGAAGTACTCCAGCACTTTTTCCTCAGCAACATGTTTTACAAAGGGAGTTGGGGGCATGGAAAGATGATGACTTAGGCACTACAGCTCTGTGGCAATTGAGAATTGCCCTAGGTAGGAGATAAGCTCTCCGTGGCCAGGTTTGCTGCAATTTGACACCACTGTAATGGCACAGAGCTGGGCTTGGGCTCCAGAGAAATACCATTCATGTCAGGGATCATGGGATGACATGTTGTGAGGCAACAGCATGATATTGCAGTGTGATTATTTTTATCCTTCAGATTATAGATAAAAGATGTAGCTATTAAATTACAGCCCATTCCTATTCTGGTCAGGTTAGAAATAACCACAAGAATGATCTTTCTTGCTCACATGGTCTTTTGCTGCTTTGACTTATGGCTGAAAGCAGAAAACCTGGGGAAACTTAAAAGAAGGAATCAAAGATTTTTGGAGCTGAGGTAAAGTTGTGGGGTTTGGCTGAGGAGATCACTGGGCTTATTTTTATTTTAGCCCACTGGAGTCTCCACAGCCCAAGTAAAAAGCACATGCCCCTCCCATGTGTGTGTCTGGGAGTGTGTGATAGAGATGGTTGGAGAAGTAAAAAGTGTCAGAAGGGCTTGACTATAGACCATGAGCCTGAGTATCATGCACTACTCCACCGACTTCTGTCGAGCCGCACTGTCGTCAAACTGGCTCAACACAGTGATAAATCAGACCCTTTGAGCTCAGGGGAGTGAAAGAACTAAGGCCTTGAAATTGCACCTTTTACACTAAGGGCTTGTCTACACTGGCAAGTAGGGTTGCCAGGTGTCCGGTTTTCTACCGAACAGTCTGGTATGTGCAATGTCTGGTATTTTCTGAATTTTCGGCTGGGCGCTGGACAGAAGCCTGGCAGGGGCAGGGGAGCAACTGGGAGGCGGGGCTGCGATTGGCGCTGGGAGCCCTGTGGTCACTCGCAAAATCCAGGTGGGGCGGGGTAGAGGCCACTGCCCCTGCCCGGCTTTTGCAGCCGACCAGAGGCTCCCAGCGCCAATTGCGGCCCCGCCTCCCACCTGGGAGCCTCCCTCTGGTTGCATGCAGAAGCCAGGTGGGGGGAGTGACTCCCAGCCCAGCCCCCGCCCCCGCCCCCGCCTGGCTTTAGCTCACAACTAAAGGGAGTGCCTGCCGGGGGCATGGCCCGAAGGACTCTGGTTGTGGCCAGTGGCTGCATTCTCCCCGCCAGGTCTGCTTCCCACCTCCCCTTCCTCCGGGTCCCCTTCTCCTCTCATCCTGCCCCGCGGCCCTCGACCCCCCCCCAGCTCTGCTTCCCGACTCTCCCTTCCTTCTGGCCAGCCCCACGGCCACTGGATACCCCCCTCCCCCCGCCAGCTCTGCTTCCTATCCCCCCCTTTCCTTTCGTCTAGCCCCTGGACCTCCCCCAGCTCTGTTTCCCGCCCCCCTCCTGGCCGGTTCGCCCTCCGCCCCCCACCCACGATCAAGTGTGTCCGTTGTTTTGGTGGGGTCTACCTGGCAACCCTACTGGCAAGTTACTGCACTGAAACTTTCTCATTCATCCCCTGCCTCCCAAGTACAGAAAATTTCAGCACAATAACTTGGCAGTGTAGACAAACTCGCAGTGTTGGGAGCCACATCCCTCATGAAGGTAGTTTTCCTATAGCACTGTGAAAGCTGTCTCCCAGCACCGGCACCGCAGATGCGCCTTAATGCTACAAGTGTAGACAAAGCCTAAAGGAGTGATTTTAAACTAATGTAGTGCGACACTGTGTGTTCTCTTGTCAATTTATTTAAACCTGGCTCATAAGCCATTTTTAAACTGATAAGTGAGTTTGCACAGAGGTTTGCAGCAGTTTAATTAAACAGTTGTGAGTGTGCGTATGGACAGGACTGATGTTAGATTTTCTGCGGTCCAGAACAGAAACTAAGGAGCTGGAATTGAAGCTGAAGCCCGAGTCCCGCCTTGCAGAGCTGAAGCCAAAGGCCAATCATGTAACAGCTTCATGGGGGCCCAGGAAATTGTTCTACTTGCTATTCCCTAATGATGGCCCTGTGTATATGCCAGGGCTGTTTCCCACTCTGACACTCCAAGTACAGAAGGTGGGGGCCTGCAAGAGCTTAAAAACCTTGCCTCTACAGGCACTAGTTACCAAAACACTTCCCCCCAGAATCACAATACACAGATGCTGGAGAATTGCTACCACCATCAAGTGATTTTGATCCTTAAAAACCAGGGGTGAACACTTGAACCCACCTCCAGGGGTTCTCCAAAAGAGCTTGAAAAAAGAAAAGCGAAAAACACAAGCTGCAGCCTCTAGTAGCTGACCTCCCAGCCTGAGGCATGCAGACCTACACAGGCAGACAGACATCCCCACCCCAGGACACAAGAATCAAATCATCACTTTAAAAAAAGTGATGTTTATTACAAACAAAAGATAAACTTGATAAAGCATACGTGGTTCATCGATGTAACAGAGCAACTAAGGAAAACAAATTAAAACACAGAGAAAAGTCTCTGGACCCAGTGCTAGATGGTAAATGGGGAGGGGAGGGGAGGCACGGATTCACACAGAGCAGTTCAAACCTAACCACAAAATGAAGAAAAATTACCCTGAATGTGACTACATTCACTTTTCCCCTTATTTACTTCCAATTCTCTCTTTGTTCAGTCCACTCCCATGACCCAAATTCCTTGGAGAAATGGTAGTCCTGTCTAGGTTTAAATCATTCTGTGTGTCTCAACTCCTGTTTTTTTTCTCTCCCACACAAAGAAAGCAGCCAAGGAATCTATATCCAATTGAAATTTCATCCCTCTATCTCGATTGGTTCTCCTGGCCCCCTGGCCAACACCTTTGCTAGCTACCTGAGTTTAACCCCTTAGTCAGCGGGTGCTGGTTAGTACTCCTGTCCATTACAGTATAGATGACCCATAAGTAAGCCTAGTAATGTTTTTGGTGCCAGAGTTGCCAGGGAAGTAGGGAAGGCCCATAGCTACTGTTGCCATCTGCACTGGCTAATGGAGCTAGTCCCATGTGAAGAGAACACATGCTGCACCCTTGCTCATAGCTTTTTAGGTGACTGTGCTTCCTCTGAGCTCCCAGAAGCTGTATCTGAGGCTTATACTCACAATTGATTATTTAGAGGTTTTCCCTTTTGCTGCTTCCTCTCCTACTAATTTTTAGA
Organism: Pelodiscus sinensis; assembly: GCF_052426305.1. NCBI lineage: Eukaryota > Metazoa > Chordata > Testudines > Trionychidae > Pelodiscus > Pelodiscus sinensis. The sequence goes on along the minus strand of NC_143052.1, from coordinate 88,810,936 downwards.
TTGCTAGGCTCTGTCTCTCTTCAGCCTCTGAAGAGTTAATGCACACGCCAGAAATATTACACAAATAAACTTTTGGATGGCGTCACTAAGCAGGTTGGCGCTTAGCAACCAGTTTGTATTTCCGTTTCTCCAGGATGTGAAAGAAGTTGCCTCTCAGTTATATTCATGAACCGCTGGATTTGGATGTATCTTGACATCATCGGTGTCTTTCTTTAATGGCCATCTGCCTGATGGCATGCCAGTGGTGCTTGCTCAGCTGTGCTGGAACATGTATGCTGACTCCCTGCAAGAGTGGAGAAGGCACATGACATTGCTTGGAGCACACTTCATTTGTCAAGAGGAGGAGCAGCTGCGTCACAGAAGGAGCTTTAGCAGGGGTCTTGTAGATAGCCTGAGAACCAACTGCTGCCCCAGACCCTTCCCCGCTTCCATGTGCTGAGCAACATGGGAGGCAAAGAGATAGGCTGACTAACTTGCTGCTGAAAACTAAAACAAACCAACCAACCCCCTCTCCCCCTGCCAAACCCTGCAAAACAAAGAGTTAAGCCCTTCCCTCCCCAAAACCAGCCCAACCATACCCAGAAAGTTTAAACTATTTGTTCAGATGATGGGCAGATCTTCAAAGGTTTGGTGGTTCAGTTTGGATAAGCATCCAAAAGACGTATACCCAAACCTTTCTGATCTGGATACCAGGGAAGGACATCACCAAAACAGACATTCCTTGTAAGACTTGCAGTGATTTCTTCTTCTAGTTGAGCTTGAAGTACCTTGAAAATGGCTTTGCTTTCTGATGTATTGTCCTTCCGTTCTCTATTCCAGCTGGAATCCAGACAGCCATGAAAATGAAGGGCATAGGAAGTCAAGTTTGAATTTCTGGTCTTTTCTAATTTTAAGTGAATCAGCCCCTTCCTAAACTGTTTTCTGAATTTTGCAGTTTGGCAAGGGGCTAAATCACTTAAAATTAGAAAAGACTGGAAATTCAAACTTGACTTCTTATGCCCTTCATTTTCATGGCTGTCTGGATTCTAGCTGGAATACAGAGCAGAAGGGCAATTCCTTAATTCACACACAAGAGAACAAGGGTGCTGAATATGGATAGGAAGAGAATAGAGGAGGAATACGGGTGGGGAAACTTCTGTGTGTGCAAGAAAGGAAGGGGAAAGAAAGTTTTAAGAGGAATTTGTTGTGGGTGGATGTCCTGTCTTAAAGATTCAAGAGGATTTTGAAAAGTTTTTATTAATAATGATATATTAAAATGGTTAGCCTATCCTAAAATGCTTCTGGCCATTTTAACAAAAATAATTACAGTAAAATTCCAATAGTCCGGCATCCAATAGTCCGGCGCTCCTGATAGTCCGGCATCAAAATGGCAAGAGCCTAGTGAGTGAGCTTCGGCAAAAAATGAGTCACAAGGTAACAGCGGCAGCAGCTGAATTGAGCGAAAAGGGTAAAAAAGGGTTAAAAAACTAAAACATTACAGTATACTGTATACAGTATGTACAATAAAAAGGGTTAAGAACACTTTATATACACTATATACTGTATCCAGTCTATACATAACCACCTTATAGTACCTCCTGATAGTCCGGCATATCTGATAATCTGGCACCATTTAGGTCCCATAGGTTCCGGATTATCGGAAGTCTACTGTAGAAGGAAAACTATCAAACTATCAAGCATGATATCATAACCAAAGTTAATGTCCTCACTAGGGTTCCCAGGTGTCCAGTTTTGAACCGGACAGTCCAGTATTTGAGCTTTCTGTTTGGGAAACAAACTGAGAAAATATAAATGTCCGGTATTTTCTAAATAAGATGTAATGTAGACTGTAATGTAATGTCAAGTGTGTCCGGTGTTTTTGTTGAAACTATCTGGTGACCCTAATCCTCACCTCCACGCAGCCTAAAGTAAACAAAGAGCTCCACAAAAACTAAGAACAAAATAGGAAAACAGAATGTACTGATCATCACCCTAGAAAAATTGCACCCACTATACATTCTCTGGTTGACTCTGAGAAGTGGGGTCTGGACAAAGCAGAAGAAACAGTCAGGTCTTACCACTGAATGGTAAGAATTAAATCAACATTTGTAAAATATAGCACAGGATGAGATAGGGGGATACAACAATGACAAATGAAATCCTTTAAAAACTACCCAAATATTTGGAGGTCCAGCAGGATAGGGGACATTCTTATCCCATAGCTTTCCTGGAGAAAATGATTTACTGTAAATTAGATTTTGACATGCAGGTGGTGTCTTTGTATGTGAATTAACACTCTCGGATTCCTGCCAAACAATCAGTTATGGTGAATAGAATAGGAAATACAATTATTGCTACAAGTTCAGATCAGAGACGCAGAATCTTAGCAGCCCTCAGGAAAGAGAGAGACTTAACATTTGAAGGAAACGGAATTTTAATTTTCCTAGCTCAAAGCCCAGCTGCATAATCTCACAGGAGTGAGATGGAGAGGGGATGGATGAGAAGAGCTTTCCAAGAAAAAATGTTGAAGTTGCAATTCTACACCTTGCAATGCTCACAGTTTTATATGGAGTAAAACATATAAGGACTCCAGGGACTCCATCCTTCATCTGATAGCATGTGGGTCGACTGCTGCTCCTGGGCAGAGTCTTATGAATGTCAGTGGGATCTGCACAGGGACAGCAGTCTACTGGCATATTATATATATTGCTTACCTGAAAACAAACTAGAGATAGAGGTGTAAACTATCTAGAGGCTATAGAATGTGAAGCTGTATGACCCTGAAGCTTCACTACACCAATGGATGTTGGTGAAATATGTTTAGATATACTAGAGCAGCGCACAGATTTTCTGATGGAACTGTTTTCCACTGGAAAATGTTGATTTGGCATCAATTCTGTGAAAACTTGTGGTAGAAAGCAGTCAAGCCATTATGCCTATCTGCCTGGTTTCTTGCCCTCCCCTCCTCCCCCCAGCCAGTTAGCTGCTCCCCAGGCCATCCAAGTGAGCAGCCAAGGAGCTGAAAAATTCCAGGTTGGTTCCCCTGACGAATTTTTAGAAACATTTGTGCTTGACTTTTTGTCTCAATTCAGGGCTAACATTTTTCTCTCAGAAAAACATGACATTTTTAATGGGATAGAAATTCCATTTCCTGGTCACTTCTACGAACAGGCATGTCTATGTGTGAATGTCCTCTAACACAAAAATCTTTAATTGTCAGTTACAGTTGCTTGAGTACCAACACCAGTGTTACCAACATGAGTCCCGATTTCCTAGCTTTTTATGGTTAAGTCATCACCCAAATACAGCCATGCTTTCCATCTTCTCTGTGTTCTCATGCATGCACAGCCCCTACTGCTCATGTCTCCTCTCTGTATCTTGAGAGCGTCCGTAGGAGAAGGGGCAAAGAGAAGCAAGTCACAACATGCGGCAGACCACAAGTGCTCCTGGTGGCTTAGGAGGAACAGTTATGAAGAGGGCAAGTAAGACATTTCTGGGGGGAAGGGAGGCGTCGGAGTCATTTGGCAGCAGAGAGGCTTTGGGGTGTTGTGGGCAGATAACTGTCGCTGTCAGGGGTTGTATGGAACATTAGATTTTGCTTGATGAGGATGGGCAAGAAGTGAGGGTTGAGCTATCAGTGGGTCTGGAGAAGGTTGATGGTGGTAGGTGTGTTTGTGTGGTGGGGAGAGAAGTGAAGAGGGTAGGATTTCTGCTCTGAGGTTTTATGTCAGAGAGGGGCTGTGTTGGAAGTCAGTGCTGACTCCCTGGGTTAAATTTTGTCCCCACTGAAGTGAATGCGCACTGTGCTTTGACTCCCTTAGAGGCAGGGTTTTACCCACTGAGTTCTGTTGTCAGTGACTGCTTCTTCTGGAATGCCCAGATGAGAAGGGATGCATTGTGGTTTAGCTGTGACATACACCCTTGTAAATTTAGTGACAAGTAGACTGTACAGAAACGTAGAAAAATGGTTAATGGCAATTGTATAGGTATTTTTTCCCCTCACACTGGTGTAATGCTATCTGTTTCCAAACACTAGTGGTTAATTTTGCGGGAATGAGAGGCTTTCTGGTTAGTGTCTTGTCATCCTGCAAGACTTGCATGGTTCCGTCTTGGGTTTTAGGTCTTGCTGAACTGTTACACTGACACTGGGCTTGTTCCTGGTATTTTGTGAGGCACTGTTATCTCTCATGTATCCTTTTCAGTAGGCCATCCTGCAAGGAGTAGAGAACTAATTTCAATTGCCATAGGCATTCTTTGGCTTTGGGGAGTGTGCCTCTTGTTGCACTGAAGTAACAGGACAGATGTGGGAATGACTGACAATTAACTGGGCCAGATGTGTCATATTGACTGGGATGAGGTCTGCATTAGTGGCCATCGGTATCCATTCTAGTGTCTGTGGTGAGGATGGCAGACCATTCAAAGTAGTAACCACTTGAATGGTTAGTAGCAGAGCCCTTCTTAGGATGTATGGGGCCCTACACAGTACTATTAAACAGGTGCCCATGCCCAACTGCATCCCGGGGAGAGGGGAGAATGATGATTTTTTAGAGGTGTGATTTTATAATCTTCAGCAACACACAATGAAATATTTTTAAAGCAAACTTTAAACTAAGGTCTACAGACTTATACATTAAATTCAGAAAGTGACAGTATATACCTGGGATTGGCAAATGCCTGTTAAATGGCTTAATTACCATCTGAATGGCTCGGTCACAGGTTCAGTGTTCTGCTAATAGTTCTGGCAGGCTTTTTCACTTTTAAGTTAATTAGATCCTCTCCAGGAGAAAGCAAGCCACAGAACAGGAATTGGAAGAGGCGGGCAAGTAGACATTAAGACCCCGTGGTGTCCCAAATTTTCGGGTGCCCTACGCAACTGCATATTCTGTGTATGGTTAGGGATGGCCCTGCACTTGTGATTCTGTAGCACTGAGAGTCCATGTGGAATGTGGGTGACCAACACGGCTCTTCAACAAAGGGTCAGACACCACTAGGAGTTTCCCTGGTGTGTGTTCTGAAAGAGGTTTACATTTCAAATGAATGAGCAAACTCTGACATCTTAGGGGCTGTTGAGTCTAGGTCACAGCTATTAATTAATAATATGAAGGGTTAGAGGTTTGTTACAACCTTGACATGGTCAAGATCCTGCAGATATCTAGTGAAGAGATACAGCACGGACACATAACACTCTTTTAGTATTAGGCATACCTGGTCTCAGTGTCTCACAGCAATGTGGAATGGTAAACTATTGGCATCCAATCTCCTATGTCTATCTGTAGTTAGCCCCACAACAAGGCCATTAGTTGCTGGCATCTACTGATATGGCTAAAGATCTGGAACATTGCAGCATGCTGGGATGGAGGATTTGACCCTCGGGAGGGCACTCCTATGCATTGCCCCAGAACTATGCAGAAGGCCAGATCCTTTGCTTTGATCAAGGGTCATTTAGTGCAGTAGGGGAACACAAAGGGTCTTTTGTACTTCCCTAATCTTATGGCAACATTGTGCTAGACTGATCTGCTGGACTACTTAGAGCAGCCTGAAAGCTGATCTAAAGTGTGCCAGCTAGCAGCAACCTCAGGGAGTTGTTCGGACAGCAGTGGGTAGCTGGAGGATACAGGAGCCTGGGTCATGCCTCCTTCTTCCCTGTTGTGCCCCCCCCTCGTGGCAGTTTCAGGGAGTGAATTGGAGGTGTAGGAATTGTTAAAATGTGTCTGTTTTGCCTGACAGTCCCTATACAGAGGAGACCTTATAGGGGCTGTATCTCCAGGGATTAGGAATATTTTCTGCTGGTGGAATAACATCCCCCTTTTGCCTGCAACAGCAGAGGAAAGGACTGAGTGGGCTATTGGGAAACTGACCTGCTTTTCCCCTCTAGACATGGTCCCTGTACAACAAGACTGAGGTACTTAGTGGTGTGTGTGCAGGAAATCTGCACTGCCATTGTCCGTGCTGTATCTTTTCTGAGGACAAGTAGGTCTTCTGTCACCAAGGCTGTCAATCCATTGTCTCTCACTAGCACTGAGGCCTCTTAAAGAAGAGAGACTTGTGACAGTAACGGCAAGGATATGTGTGGGGAGCTGGATTTATGTACACATAGTGGCCTGGATTATGGATGATGATACATTTGTGTATTATTATTTTTTCATTATTTTATAGCATGTAGGTGCTCTAGTTACGGGGCAGGACCCTGTGGTGGTAGGTGCTGTATGAACACAGAACAGAATGATGGTCCTTGACTCAAAGAGTTTATAATCTACGTATAAAACTGGAGACAACAGCTGGCTACAGATAGACGGGGGAGTACAAGGAAACAATGAGGCTGTATCACTCAGCGTGACAGGCAATGGTTTCAGCTCACCAGCAGCCTAACCATTGTCAAGATTTGTGCAGGCATTGCTGCAAAGGAGTGTTCTAAGGAGGATAATGAGTTAGTTTTGAGGAAGTTGATGCGTGAGAGGCGGCCTGGGAGAAAGCACGAAGGCTTGTTTGAAAATGTAACAAGTGGGCGATGGAGGCTGGCATCATGGGCTGATCAGAGGCAGGAGTCAAGCTCTCGATTCTGAATGAGAGATAATAGGTGTTTGGTTTCACATCAAACAATCCGAGGAATTAGATAAAAACATAAAATTCTTGCTGGAAGGTTGTAACATTACTTTAGGTCTTAGAATTCAGAACGCACAAGAACCCCAAAACAGTGAAAGAACAAAACAGCCTACTCCCTAAAACAGAGAGGCACAGCTCACCCCACCTTATACTAGTTATCTGTCCATCAACTCGCCGCTGGTAGGCCCAGACTGCACACTTCACTACTGAACCCCCAACCCTGCAAGCAGAGCCAGGATTTAAAGTGACAGCTTGTAAGTGTCACAGTGTTCAATATGCTATAATAGGTTGGGTGGGGATAGTCCTTCACATTATTAAAAGTAAAGACAAGAAGCTTATGTTTAATGCTATAAAAAGGGGGCGTTAGAGGGCTGCAAAGAAAGAAATAACAGGTTCAAAGTGATGGGTAGGAAAATTATCTTTGCAGCTGCATTCTGAATAGCTACGAGTGTGGCAAGATTGTATTTGTCAAGGCCAAAAGAAGGATGTTGCGGTAATCAAGATGCGAGATGACGAGAGCCTGGATGAGAGTCTTAGACATGTGGATGGATAGGAAAAGCTGTGTCTTAGAGAGGCGATGCAGAAATCATCTGTAAGATGTAGAGTTGGCCTGAATGTGAGGACCTAGAGAATGGTCCAAGTGGAAGATGATGGCCAAATCATGGGCGTGAGTGATAGGCTAGATGGTGTTGTCCACAGTGATTCTGAAAGGAGGAGGTAGGAGGGCTTTGACAGGAAACTTATGAGCTCTGTTTCAACCATGCTGAGCTTGAACTAATGGTTAGATATGTATAAGAGGTTTTATTTTGGACAGAAGAAGACATGGAGCACTCAGGTAAATCTGTGAATTGTCTGTATAGTTGAATTTGGATTGACTGAAAAGGTTACCCAGAGATAAGGTGTCTCAGTATCAGGTTTAGTGGTAACTTTTATGATTTTCAGTGCAAAAGTCAGGGCATTAAGAATTAAAAAAATGGGTAATGAGATTGTCCAGTGGTCCTGAAATCACTGCATCATGCTGCTAGGTGGAAGACAGGGAATTCAAGAGCCACATGTAAATTCCATGATATGACAAAGGCTGTTATGGATTATCTGTGAAATTGATGGGCAGCCTCTGGCTCATTGACCAGTGGAGCTGGCAAGTTCATCACCAGTGAGTGTGTTTCTTATAAAGCTAGAATGTCTGTCAGCATGCCAAATGCCAGCTCCTTGAACAATTTGTGTGTAATTAAATCCCCAAAGTGATCAGAGGGGGCATATGGAGGAAATGGGGGAAATCTTGGCAGCAACAGTGCATATCTCTCTTATGTGACTTTTCTATCCACTTCATGGAGATTCATGTTATATTTTTTCTTTAACCTGAGCCATGGGATGGAAACCAAAAACAAAAGAGAAGATTAAGGGGGCGCCTGTTCTGCATTCTAACAGTTAATTAAATCCTTCACTTTTGGAAACTAGTGTTCCAGGCAGACAAAGGAAGATAAAAGAACCCAGTGCATGAGATTACTGGGTTTGTGCCTTAATATATTACTAGGGAAGATTTCATTTGTGCAGTTTCAAGATGGGATTTTTAACCTTAGATTTTTCTTTAATATTGAGGAAAAAACAATCATGCTCATTCTTTTCCTGTCCTCTGAGGACACGGTTGTGTTCTAGTATCCAGGAATGAACCAAATAGGGCCCCACTTTTCCAGTGTATTGCACCCTTTAATCATTTGAAGGAGGGGGGACATGTGATGTGGAGGTGGGAGTGGGGAGAGAGAGAGATGCTTCAGTTGCAAAGGGGCCTGAAGGCACAGATTCACAGAGAGCTGTTTCCATGGCAGTGCTATGGAAACCAGGTTCTGCGGCTTGCTGCTTCTCAGAATGGAATTTCAATGCTCATACAGCCTTGGTACAAAGAAAAAAAAATCCAATCCAGTTGACTACTCATCTGAACAGACTTCCTCATTCCACCTGTTCCCCCCCTCCCTTTTCCATCACTCTGTCTCTTGAGTAGGCAGATCAGTGGCAAAAAAGTTCAAATATAACTACAACTAATCCCCCAGCTAGAGGGCAAAAACCCAGCTGGCCTAAGCTGGAAATGGAATTATTTCTTGAATAAATCTGGAGGTTCAAGAAAATGTGTTTGGCTTCAGAGTTGCTTCTATTGTATCCACACCACTGAGTTCAGTGAAGCTGAAGTGCTGAAATAAGTACCATTGGAGTGACCAGGAAGCAGTAAATCTCACAAGAAATGCTTCTTCATGCACTAGGTGGGCAGGAAATGAGGCCTAGTGGGTAAAGCAAGGCACTGTGAATGAGGAGAGCTGGGTTCTTCTATTTCCACTTCTGCCACTGTCTGTTTGTGGGACTCTGTGAAAACTCAGAGGAGTAGCCGTGTTAGTCTGTAACTTTAAAAACAACAAGTAGTCCTGTGGCACCTTAGGGTATGTCTGCACTACATGGCTCCATTGACGGAGCCATGTAGATGAGCTTTGTAGACTTAGCAAAATGAAGTGGCGATTTAAATAATCACCGCTTCATTTACATCAAAATGGCTGCCGCGCTGTGCTGATCAGCTGTTTGTCAGCTCAGCGCGGTAGTCTGGATGCTCGGCGGTCAACATCAAAAGCCTTTGTCGACCACCCCGTTATGCCATTGACGGAGCCATGGAGTGTAGACATACCCTTAGAGACTAACAAAAATATATAGTATCTTGTGCTTTCATGGGCAAAACCCACTTCGCCAGATCTCATCCCGTGGCATCTTCATCCTATGGCACCTTACAGACTAACAAAAATATATATAGTATCATGAACTTTCATGGGCAAAATCCACTTCGTTAGATCTCATCTGATGAAGTGGGTTTTTCCCACGAAGTGCCACCTGACTACTTGTTGACTGTGAAAACTGTTTGAGTTCTCTGGCTGTCAGTCACCTCATCTATACAGCAGTGATGATAGTAAGAGATCCCTCTTTCCCTCCCAAGTGTGCAAAGACTAATCCCACAAGGTGCTGAATGTTTCTATACGGTGCTGAGCAAGCACGACTTCACTAGCAAACATGATCAAGCACGACTGGGCTCACTATGAAGCTTAAAAGCTTGTGAACATTTGTACTGAATGATGGTTCAAGCTTCACCCTTGACTTTTTCTTATTTGTATTTCTCTTGCAGGATGAAATAGTGAGACAGTAAAGCCATAACATTGTAGTGCAGACACCAAAACAAATGCATGTCTCTAATGGTCCTGCAAGCACTGGGGCTGCCGAATACAGGACAGATGTGCTAAAATCAATGTTGTAGGGAGGAGGAGGAACATGGGTCAGGGTTCCATAGCCGAGCACAACATTCTTTCAGCTGTAGCTTATTTGTTCCAGTCCGATCAAAACCATAACCACTTTGGAGTTAGCTGGCCTGGGTGAAAGGAGCTGATGGTCTAGTTAAGAGCATGGTGAGCAATGGTCCTCATCATAAAAAATACATCACAGTGGGTATTTAACTACCTTCTTGCTGGCATTCTTACAGGGGAGGCCTGGGATTGAATGGGTCACTTGCTTTACTACTTTTCATGCTATACTTCTGGGAATAAAGAAAAAACATTGAACTTCAGACCTGCCAGCCAGGAATCTTTCAAATGTCCTTATTTAAAACAAAAGTTCTGAACTTTCCTAGGACCTGTCAGCATCCTTTGTGTCTCCCATCTCTACTCTGGAGATCTCACTTCATCTGCCCTGGTGAGTGTGGCAGACCTGTCAGTGTGACTTTTTGGTTCAGTGACTATGTTTAGCCTTCAGTTTGTGCAGAACTTTTAATCTGAAGGCACATACACATATCTGACTACACTTGCACATAAACATATAACATGATAGGTGACAGAGGTGAAGGTGAGGTAGGCACTAGATTTAGGGTTTATTCTGTGAAGGATAGCGGTGAAAGTAACTAAAAATTTCTTACAGGTATTGTTCTATTGCAACCCGCATCCCTGCCATCTCTTTGAATAGCTCTCTGCTGGCTTTTGCTGCAGCTCAGCCAGCTCTTGCCAGAGCTGTGCACCAGGGTGCACCCGCTTACGTTCCTCTCTGTGAAGGGACTGAAGATAAATTACACTGAGGTGCAGGGGGAGGGAAGGAGAGACACAGACACAGTGATTCGGTTTACTGAACAGCCTTGGTATTATGCTTACCTGGCTGTCTTGTCTCCATCTATTGGAAATCATTACAGTTCACTCTCAGCATTAAAATTGGGTGAATGTGGTAAAAACTGTCTAGGAATATTCTCTCCAGCTTCCAGATGAATTCATTGTGCAATTGTTATAAACATTGTGCGTTCCCCTTCTGCAAATGAATGCAAACAAGTTTTATTGGCATTAAATTTCCTGAAAAATCTCAATATCTCTCTCTCTCTCTCTCTCTCTCTATATATATATATAAACATTATCCTGTGGGACAACAGAATGATGTCATCACCGACACTCTGCGTCCACAAGAACAAGCTCCATCCACTCCCAGCCTGACCCTTCCCAGGGCCCATGTGGAGGGCTGGGGCTGCCTATGGCTCGGCCCTCCCCTTCCCTTCCAGACGATTGGAGTGGCGGGGAGCAGAGCTGAGCCCAGCACATCCTGGCCTCTCTTAGCAGCCTGGGGGAGAGCCCAGCCTGGCGCCAGCCTGCCCCTTCCCTCTCCGGTGGCCAGGGATGGTGGTGATGGGGAGGAATGCAAAGATCTGGGGCTAGTAGAGTCAAGCATTGGCGGGCGGGGGAGGAGGGGGCAATAACCAGGGAGGCCTTGGGGCTGGGGCGGCCTTGAGGCCGGGCCTTCCCCAGTGACTGGTGGCAGGGAGGAAGAGCTGGGGCCAGGCATCCTCGGACCCTCTCAGGTGGTGGTAGGAAGGAGAAGAACCTCAGCCCAGCATGGCTCTGGGGAGAATCCAGTGCAGCTTTGGCCTAGCCCCTCCTGGTAACCGGGAGAGGTGCTGGGCCCCAGTGCAGCCTCAGCTCAGCCCCTTCCAGTGCCTGGGGGGGCAAAGAGCTGGGGCTAGCTGAGGGGGCCCAAGAGCCCAGGCTGGCTGGGGCAGCCTAGGGGCTGGAGTGGCCTTGGGGCCAGCCCCTCCCTGATGGCTGGGGGTGAGGGAAGAGCCGGGGTAGCCTCAGACCCTCCTCAGTGGTGTGGGGAGGAGGGGAAGAGCCAGGGCCCTCCTTGGCCAAGAGAGGAGTTTGCGAGTGCAGTGAGCAGAGTGCAGCCCCCTAGTTATTTTTAAACCCAGGAAATTGGTGATCTGCTCATGGACTATTGGTGAGCAGAAAAAGTCACATGACAAGTAATTTGTTGTGAATTTTCATTCAGACTGCTCATGCCCTGATCCTACTCAATAATGTCCTCATAGATTTTGAAGCAGCAGCTCCAGATTTTGAAATCTGAGCTCTGCTGGAAGAATTGCGTTGTTTTAGCAGACCCATTACACTCCTGTAGGGGTCAATGGTGCACACACGCTGAATACACTGGGGCTAGCTTACTACTTATTGTGCCAATTGCACAACATCAGTCCAGGAGAAGGCTATTGTAAGGCTGAGTGAGAGCTTTTAGTGAGAGCTTTATTATAATTGCATAGGGACCAGGGCTGGCCTTACCATGAGGTGAACTGAGGTGGCCGCCTCAGGTGCCAGACTGTAGGGGGGGCGCCACTAGGACCCAGAGTGTAGAAAATTGCGTCCGCTGCTGGTGCATATGTATTCTCTCTGCTCTAGATGCACAGAGATGGTGGAGTCCTGTGCTGGAGGAAGGAGGGCACAAGAGATATAACAGGCAGGCAGGAGAAAAGGTGGCATGGGGGTGTCATTTGAGCTCCCCGCCTCAGGTGCCAAAATATTATGGGTCGGCCCTGATAGGGATGGAAGCTGGGAGAAGATGGCATAACATAGCAGCATGTGACCTGTTAAGGAACCTGGAGATTCCTCTCTGACACTGTTCAGTCAAGGTATTTTAACAGGGCAGTAGAAAGCAGAGAGACAATGCTGAGACATTGCATATGGCTGTACATAGGGCCTGATCCAAAGCCCACAAAGACAATGGGAATCGTTCCATTGACTTTAACTGGTGTTGGATTAGGCTCCTAGATCAGGTGCTTCCCTGCCCCAGGACAGTGGGCGTACTTAATGAGAGAGGCAGCTTCCTCCTGCTTGCTTTGGATCTTAGGGACAGCCTGTGACCTTTTCCAGCAGTTTTGTTGTATCTAGTTTCCTTGTATCCCTGCAAACATTACACACTTCAGTCCTGTGTCCTCATAGTTGTCTTTGCCTAACTTCTCCTTGGTGTATGAAAGCCTGTATGGTTCTGGCTGCCCTCTTTTGTGCCATGTTCAATTCAAGCCTCATGTGGAGGGACTGGGAGTCTGCGAGCTGGAACTTATGACAGAAGGTGCCACAATGTAGACAGATTTATAAAAGTGGTGAGTGACCTGAACTTAGTGAATGGAGAACCTCAAGAGCACCAGGAGTTCAGTTCAGCTAAGCTTATCTAAACATGTGGAGATCTTATTCATCCCTTATTTTCTCTGCCCCACCTTACTTCTCTCTCCCTGATATTCCCGAGGGTCTCCATTGCATAGGGACCAGGGCTGGCCTTACCATGAGGTGAACTGAGGTGGCTGCCTCAGGTGCCAGACTGTGGGGGGGGGGTGCCACTAGGACCCAGAGTGTAGAAAATTGTGTCCGCTGCTGCCTACCTCCTCTGTACGCCACCCTCAGTAGATAGTACAGGATTTCCCCAACAGTGTCTCTCACACTTTCTTGTGCCTTCATGATACTCTAGTGATGGTGATGTACTTTCCAAGGGAAGCTCAACTCAGAGCATTGTGTCCCCTAGTGAGGGTTTCTGCTTTTTGCACCTTCTCTCTGAGCATACTTTTGTCCAAGGCATGAATATGTTGACTCCATCTTCACTACCTGCCTCTCTGAAGTCATGCAGTGAGCTAGAATGTAGCCTCAGGTTTTAGAACCTGGGGTCAGATTTGGGGAGGAAGGTGGACCTGACCTGAGTACACATGAATGCTGCTTGAACACCACTTTGTTCCCTTCCTGCCCATCCTCTGTCCTTTTGAGGATTGTTTTCCAAGCACAGGGACATATCCCCAGTCTTCTGTAACTCCCAGCTCCTCCTTAAAGCTGTGATTTCCTTTCCTGGTTTTGCTCTCCCCTCCAGTCTTAGCCTTGCCTAGAGGTTAGAGCTCAACTGAGGCCATGGAGAAAGGACCACACAACTAGCATTCTTTTGGGTGTTTGTAATAATAATAGTACAGTCGCTCCCCGAGTTGTGAACAGTCGCACTTACGACCAAAGCTCCCATGGAGTGGTAGTAAAGGTGGTCCCCGAGTTATGAACACGGCCTGCACTTACGAACAGTGCGGTCGCGTGTAACTCAGTGGGGTCCGAGTTACGAACGGATCGAGTTACAGCCAAGTGTTTGGTTCATAACTCGGGGAGAGACTGTAAGTGATGACCAGCTGTAAGACATATCACCTTATACAGCCGCTCCCTGAGTTGTGAACGGTCCACTTATGACTGTTCGCATTTACGACCAAAGCTCCCATGGAGCGGTCGTAAAGGAGGTCCCCGAGTTACGAACGCGACCCGCGCTTATGGACAGAGCGGTCACATGTAACTCAATGGAGTCTGAGTTATGAATGGATCAAGTTACGGCCAAGTGTTTGGTTTGTAACTCGTTCGTAACTCGGCAGGGTGGAATTTAGTCAGACCTGGAGGGGGTAGGAAAAAGGAGACTTGTGAGGGGAAAACTGGGCAAATCCTCAGAGGCTTCTGGATATGTTCTCAGAACAGCTTTCCTCTGCTTCCCATCTCCCTGTGATGGAGGCATAGCTGGGATCTTGTCTTCCCTTAGGAATTAGCAGTTGTCCCTGTCTCTTTCCACCCGCCCTCCCTTGTCTGGAGGAATTGCCTTCTGCTTAATAAACGTCTGCTTGTAATATTCTGAAACAAGGAGGCTAATCAAAGGCCCCGTTCCGTGGAACAGGGATGCTAAGTGACAAGATTAATTTCAGTAATCAAGCAGCTTAATTTGGACATTTTTTCCTCTCTCATTCACTGATGGAAATTGAGGCAAATCTCATCCTAGTGAGAAACTTTTCCCTTGCCTAGTACACTCATTTTCTGGTACGGAAAAAGGGAGCATGGTGATTGTTGTGAGGAAAAAGAGGGACAAGAAGGGATCATGCAGGAAGATTTTGGAGAAGGAGAGTGGGCTGCTATGATGACATTGTCCTACCGCCTTTCATCTGGAAGGCTCCTAGCAAGCATTTTACAAGCTGTACAGGAATGACTCCAGCTATCAGTGACATGTAGTCATTTTGTCTGGAATGCAGCAGGTGAAAAACGGAAAAGGAAATACTTCCTGACCTGTCCAAAATTGTAGTAAGACAAATATGATAGCTCGTTCAAACCGAGGGACGATTAGGCAGAGAGAGTGTTATCCCCAAACTAGAATTTGTCTGGAGCACAAAGGAGAATGAATGTTCCTGCTCCTGCTATTAAAAGTTGACCTGCAATCTTCAATGAGGACAGATGGTCAGAAGCTTGGTTTCCCACTCATTTGAAAGATGACACCTGCAGCAGCACAGCAGCTCCCATTACCATTCTGGGACTTGAATCTAATGCAGATTCAGAGGGAAGAATTCGATCTATTATATTATGGGTACCACTGCTGCTCACATCAGTTGATGTTTCTCTGGAAGTCACCCACCTAAATCAGTGACCAGACGCAATGCTGTTAGTAGCCAGCAGCTGGGAAGATCTGATGGTACAGCTCCTTTTGCCACCCTGCCAGGACTGTGAAAGTCCAGTGATCTCAGGCAGTGACCGGAACTGGAAAGATGTTCCCCTTGTCACCTGCCTGTGGTGACACCCTTTTTTGGGTGATGGAGGCACCCGTAGAAAAAGCTTTGGAAAGGGAACTGGTGCTTTGTACTTTGTATTGAGCAGGGAGACCCAAAATTATACTAGACATAATACATGGAAGGTTTTTTTCTTTTTCCAGATTTAAGTGGCTGAACAGTCTCCCAAAGGAAGTGGTGGCAGCCCCCTTGCTTATGTCTCATTCAAAACTGGACAAGGCCTGGGAGTGTGTATTGTAGAGAGTAATTTTGTGTACATGTATGTTTGTGCATAGGCACATGTAGACATGTACAGATTGGCCTGGAAGCTCAAAAATAAATATTGTCTAATTCTAATGTCATGGAGCCAGGACAGAAATCCAAGGGCATGTGACTGAGCCCTCTGGCATGTGTGTGTTTGAGGGAGTGATGTAGACCCCAGCGGCAGTGAGGTTTTGGGGCTGGCAGTTTTCCTTTCCAAGCTCTTAAATCCCCCTCTTCAGTGTATTCCTCCAGTGTCTGCATCCCTCTCTCACACTCTCTCTCACTCTGTGTGTGTCTGTCTCTGCAGGGGGCATCTTTAACTTGACTGCACCCCCCACCATCTTTTGGCAGTCAATTTTTCAGAGACAATCCATGAAGTTCCTGACTCCCTCCTCCTCCTCTTCTTCTCCTTCCCCTCCCTCTCTCCCTCCTGCTGATTTGTTATTATGTACTGCAGCTGCCCGGAGGATTTTAAATAGACCCATAATCGCACAGCAGCTCCTCTTGGAAGTGTAAATATGACCTTCCTTGTTAATCTGTATGTGGTGGCAGCATTAGCACCTGGAGAGGGAAATGATGGGCAAGAGCCAACCCAGGGGTCTACATGAGGCTCTGGAGAGGTACGTATTCACAGCTGTCTTCTAGTGTCCTCTGATCTGTAATCACTAGGAAATTGCCTTGTGTGCTTCTTTGTCTAAACATAAATGGATTTGGGGCTGGTGAAAGGTGCCAGATTGACAGTCCTCAGAGACTGAAATCTCCTTTTAATTCTGAAAACAGGTACAGCATGGACAGAGGCAGCGAAAAATCCTCATAGTCTGCCCCCTTTCTCCATCTCTCCACACTGCAATGTCTCTGAACCCTGCCCTGGGAAGAAACACCTTTGAGATGAGAATAGAATTCAGACCCATTCAGTTCTTTTCCTGACATGACACTGTCAACAGGGTGGCCTACAATGTCAACTGTATTGTTTTTTATGATGCAGACACAAATAGGTAAGGAAGTAGAGTGAGATCGAGCATTTCACAGGCTCCATATCCCAATTCTAACCCCAAGCAATTTATTCTTCACTCAGGCTGGAGTACAATGAGTTGAACAATGCAGTTAAGTGAAGCTATGGAAGAGGAGGTAAACAACAGTAAATTTTGGTATGCTGCATTCAGCAGTGACTACAGGGCGTTCCCGCTATAAGTTGCCTGGTACACATCTGTTCCTCACTAAAGTAGTTGATGCTTCTTGTTAACACCCTTTTAGATACTTGAAAACTGCTATCACCTCCCCTCTCAGTCTTCTCTTTTCTAAACTAAACAAGCCCAGTTCTTTCAGTCTTCCCTCATAACAAGCCCAATTACTACCTTTCTTGTCTGTAAAATGGAGATAAAGATAACTGTCCTTTGTAGAGTCCTTTGAGCAGAGTTATATGTAGGGTTAAGTATTAGCATCCAGAACTACAAATATTGTTACCAATTGCAAATAATCCCATCTTTTTAAAAATCCAGCCACAGAAGATAATTGAGCTGAGGGAATATTTTACTATAAATGAATATTTCCATGAATGAATTTGCTGGTAAAACTCAAATGTGCAAATGTTTGTGGAAAGAGAACTTAGAAAGGATGCAAAAATGGCCAAAGAGAATTTGTGGAAAAATGTGAATGAATATCTCAAAGAGCTTCATTCACCACTATTTTACTTCAGTTTCTCTTACAACCAATGTAACTGGCTTATAGATGATACCTAGAGTAATGTAGTGGAGATTCAGCACCAAAATATTTCTGATGTATTTACCCTGCTCTGCTATTTGACTAGATGGTCTCCTATGGTATTACGTTCCACAGGTTGACTATATGCTGTATGAAAAAGAATTTAGTCTCGCTTGTTCTGAATTTATCATCTATAATAATATGACTCCCAACTGTCAGAGTGCTTCCATCATGAAACTGATATAGCATTTGTTTGAGAGAGGAAATCTGACTGGCCCCTTACCTTTAATAATCCCTTTCTAACTTTTCTCCTCTACCCCATGTGGGCATTGGAAATAAGATGGAAAAATATGTATATTAAGCATTATGAAGCAGTTAGGTTAAAATTTTCAAAAGTGGCCACTGATTTTGGAGGTGGGTGGGGGTGGAAATGCCTACAAATTGGCTTAACTGTCTTGTGCTGTTAAAAAAAATTGCAAACATTAACATGCTTAACTCTAAATTGTTGAGTAGTCCCATTTCAGCAGGATAATTCATGTGCTTAGAGTTAAGCATATGCATAAATGTAAAATCGTGCCTAATTTCCTCCCCTCTGCTTTTTTAGTAAACAGGGAGAAATCCACACAAGCGAGGATGGAGGTGGGAGGGTGAAACCCCAACTGGGCTCCTTTATTGTCCTCTTCTGTGCTACCTAACTAGTGCTGAGCACAGAGAGGAAGAATTTAACACTAAATCCCTATATTCATCTGGAGAGGGCATTAGTATAGCCCCTGGGAAGAGGAGTGCCTGAGAACAACATGTACTGAAACTGGGAATTGACTCTAGTTGCAGCCCCTGCTTGGCAGTACATCATGGGCTTCGGTAAAGGAAAGCATTAGCTGGTTAATTGTGTATTGAGCAGCTGGTTGCACTCTTTCTAACCTGTTTTAAAAAAATTATCCCCAGTCCTGATCTCAACTGCTTACTCTATTATTACCAACTTCCAGGAAAGAAAATTTATTTCTTTGTAATGCAGTTATAAGAGATTTACAATTTTGGCATTATTAGTGGTGTTACTATTATTATTCAGCATATATTTATTGTATATTGCTGGATGCCACTTCACAAATAGAAAATCTGTGTGTCCTAATCTCCTGGGCTTTGGAAAGCACATGAGCGGAATTAGTCAAGGGATGCACACATAATGGGTCACTGCTGGTGCGTCTTGACAATGGCTGATAGCGGTTAAAGGATTTAACCATGCATAGAGAGGCCTTCACAGCTGCACTGGAATGGACTGCTGCTGCTGCTATCGCCGTTGTCATGGTAACAAAGCTGGGTCCTTAATCAGGAAGCACATTAACACACATTCTGCCATCCTGCTTTCTTTCTCATTTCTATGCTCCGGCCTGGATAAATTACTGAATAAAGCCCAGTGGATAGAGAGAAAGGTTTCAGGACATTGTGAGGGGGACAGGGCTTCAAAGGGGGGATTAGAGGAAAGGTAAGGTATTCAAACTGTGCAGGATAGAAAGAGATCTAGATACCCTGGAGCAGAGAATAATTCCAGCGGGGAAGGTAGAGTACCAAGAGTTGGCTAGCCAGGAAAGGTCTAACTGTGACCAGGGTGGGAGGGGTAGACAGAGAAGGTGTCAAAAGAATTGAAGTATGTTGGATTGGCCTAAACCAGAAAGGAGTCTAAGAGCCATCTGGTCTGGTTGGGTAGCATTGGGAAGTGCGTTTATTAGAGTGAGGGGTGTTTATTTTTTCATTCCAGGTGGTGAGAAGCAGAGAAGGCACCTGATGAAATTAGCAGCTAGAATTTTAGTGCCTTCAAAGTATGTGCAGGGTCAGCTGTTGAGGAGTTGGATTGGTGTCTTCCACAATCCCTTTGTTTGAATCTGGGCAGTTTTAAACAAATTTGGGCAAATGAAGAAACCACACCTAATTTGTACCCTCCTCCTTCTTCCTTAGATTTGTGTAGAAGAGAAATTTGCCAAGCTAAGGTCAGGCCTGTTCATATGTGGAGGGTAAAATGCCAACGAAAACCCAGACACTCCAGTAAAGCATGCTGGTAATTCAGTAAGGGGTGCTCTTCTTTCAGAATTTGCACTGGTACAAAGGCCCCAGCATGGTGTTTAGATTTGGAGGTGCTTGTTGTCCATGAGTTGTAGAACTGAGGTCCCAATCACTTGTGGTCACTAACAAGTCCCTGTAGCTTTTAGCCCAGTGATCAGAGCAGTCACCCGGGAGATAGGAGAGCCAGGTTTGAATATCTGCTCTGAAACAGACCCAAAATAGACCTTTTCAATTTACTGAAAAGTGTGGTTTGGCCTGAATTGAATTTCGTATTTTTTTTAATTAAATTTGGAGCTGCTACTGAACAAAAATATCAATTATTTATTTATTTATTTTTGCTCATGAGAAAATGGGGGCTAGACCTGGTATTCTGCCCAGTTTCCAACATGGGTAGTTTTTCTTCATGCAGTGCACAGTCAATCTGTGGAACTCCTTGCCAGAGGATGTTGTGAAGACCAGTACTTTAACAGGGTTAAAAAAGAGCTAGATAAATTCATGCAGGATAGGTTCATAAATGGCTGTTAGCCAAGATGGGTAGGAATGGTGTCCCTAGCTTCTCTTTGTCAGAGGCTGAAAATGGATCACAGCACAGGGATCACTTGATGAGTACCTGTTCTGTTCACTCCCTCTGAGGCATCTGGCATTGACCACGGTTGGAAGACAGGTTACTGAGCTAGATGGACCTTTGGTCTGACCCAGTATGGCCATTGTTATGTTCTTAGAGTAATTAGGTCTAGCCTGCCTAAATTCATACTTCAGCTTCAATTGGATATGCTATTCCATCTTTCATTTATATTGTGAAATGTTGTCTAGTGTTGCTGTACACTGTTAAATTGCTGCTATTAAATGTCTACGGGGCAGAGGACTTCCTCTGCAAAAATCCATGACAGATAATTGACCCTAGACAAGGAAGAAAGCTGACTTTTCTAATGAACCCCAGAAAAGGGTTGAGGTCAAGGCCAGCGCGTGTATGTTGAACAATCCCTGCTGAAACATAAATGCTAGGAAATAAGTAGTAAAATCAAGTCCTCCTAATCAGTTGCATCTAATGCAGTTATTGGAGACATTATTAGTGATGCTTGCTGAATATGTAATATGGCAACATAGGATCTTATAGGATAGATAATCAAAGTGTTGCTCATGCCCCTGACAAATATAAATCATCCATATATTGAGGTGGGATTGTGGCCCAAGCCCTGCTAGAATCCAGGAAAAGATGAACTCTTTGGTTCAACATCACTTTTTGTAGAACTAGAACTTGGGTAAAATTTTTCAAAAGTGCCTAACTGATTTAGGAGCTCTGGTCCTAATGAACAACTCCCAAGTCACTTTTGAAAGTGGGATTTAGGTTCTAAGTCTTTTAGGCATTCTTGAAAATGCTACCCATGGCCTTGTCCTTTGAGCCTGAACATACAGAATGGGCCTATATAGGGAT
Organism: Pelodiscus sinensis; assembly: GCF_052426305.1. Lineage (NCBI taxonomy): Eukaryota > Metazoa > Chordata > Testudines > Trionychidae > Pelodiscus > Pelodiscus sinensis. The sequence goes on along the minus strand of NC_143052.1, from coordinate 88,790,033 downwards.
GTCAAATCTTATCCAAGTGAATCTGACTGTTGAAGAATGTATAGATGGAGTAACTGAAGTTTCTTACCTTGGGTTTTTAGGACTGAAGTCAGGATTAATTTAATGGGCTTTTTAACTCTTCATATCTTTTCATCTCCCAGGAAGGTGCACAGGAGGACCAGGAGTATATTAGAGATCTTGAATTTGAAGTTTGGGTCATGAGGAACACAGCCTGAGTGATGGGTTTAAAGGCCTCTTGGTAAATAAAGGGGAAAATTTAGAAGTGCTGGGTTACTAACCCTTGGGTAACATGCTCTGTTCACGGTGTATGCTCCCTATCAAAGACAACATAGTTTGAAGGATACTGGTGCCAGGGTGATCCAGTAGTGCCTAGCTCGGAAACCTTTCAGTTTCAGCAGTGAGCAAGGGAAGGGTCACCTCAATGCTGATGTCCATTTCCAAGAAGGGAACATGGCTTCTGTTGAGTGTGCCCCAAACCATACCCCAAAGGGGAGGCAAATGACAGAGATGTCCATACGCCTATGTTCACCTAGCTCAGGGGTGTCCAAACTTTTTTCAAAGAGGGCCAGATTTGATGAAGTGAACATGCGTGAGGGCCGACCATTTTGCCTGACATTCTTTGAACCATTAAAATTAAATGCAAATTAACTATGTTATGCAAAGTTTATTGCAAACGGCATACTTTTCATTTTGTCACATGGATGACAAATCTAAACAAGTGTTAAATCACTCTGCCTTTCATATCTGAAGGCCAGATGAAAAAAAAATCCAGGAAGCTGAAATATATGTCAGGAACATTGTAAAGTACATTACATATTATCAACTTTTAAGTTAAAAAAATATGAACAGGAACATAACACCAACTATACATGTTGTGTCCAAATATATTTATAACTGATTTAGACCAACTGACATTAACTGAGATTTTACAATGTATTCATCTCAATTGAAAAAAAAACTTGCCTACACTAATGTGAAGGGTGAAACTGAGATCTGGACTGCAGCACATAGGCTAGGTCTGGTTCAAAGGCAGTGGTTTTGATGCGCAAAATGTCACGCAGGTGAGAGTCACTTAGTCTTGTCCTCACGCGGTTCTTGTTAAAGTTCATAGCAGAGAATGTCTTCTCACACATATATGTTGAGCCAAACAAGCTCAGCATTTTCTTAGCCAATGTTCGAATCTCTTGAAACCGGCTCTTATCCAGTTGGCGGTAAAAGTTCACAAGAGAGAGCTGTTGGTGACGACTGCGTAACTCGCTGTCACAATGCAGCTCAATGAGCTCGAGCTGCAGCTGATCTGGAGCATCATCGGGGTCAACAGAGAATGGAGAGGAGAAAAGGCTGATCTCCTTTTCAATAGCTGCAAAATCCTGAAAGCGCCGTTTAAACTCCCCAGCCAGAGATGCGATGTCTGCTGCATACCTGCTCGTTTGCGCACTGATATTGTCCTGTGGAAAACTGTTCATTATTTCCTGCAACGCTGAAAAATGTATGGTATTGGGCTGTGTTTGTGACAACTGCCTTATGAAAAGTTGCAGCTTTGTCCCAAAGGCTTTGAGGTGTGAATAAAGCTGGTTCACCGCTGCATCTTTCCCCTGAAGACTCGTGTTCAGTACATTCAGATGCTTTGTTATGTCAACTAGAAACCCCAAATCAGCCAGCCAAATAGGATCAGATAGTTCTCGCATTGGTTGTCCCTTTGTTTCCAAGAATTCTCCGATTTCCTTTCTGAGAGAGTAGAAACGCTGCAGTGCAGACCCCCGACTGAGCCATCTTACATCGTTGTGATATAAAACATCTTCGTATTCAGCCTGGATGTCCAGTAGAAACTGTTTAAACTGGCGGTGGCACAGGGCTTTAGAGCAAATAAAATTAATTGTCTTTAGCACCGGTTTCATAACATGATCATATTTGAGATGTTTAGCACAGAGAACTTGTTGATGAATGATACAATGGAGTTTAATAGCTTTGCCTCCTTCTTCGATCACCTTGTTACAGATTAGGGTTGATAATCCACTTCGTTCGCCAACCATGGCAGGTGCCCCATCAGTAATAATCCCAGTAACTTTGTTCCAAGGCAGTTTCATGTCATCTATGGCGGAACTAATAGAAACAAATAAATCTTTTCCTCTTGTTTGGTCCGTAAGGCTCTGGAGGTCAAGTAGCTCTTCAGTCACATTCATTTCATCGTCCACCCCTCTCATAAAAATCAGCAACTGAGCTGTGTCAGATAGGTCCGTGCTTTCATCACAGGCTATTGAAAAGAAGTCAAAATCCACTCCTTTGGATGTCAACTGTCTCTTAATATCTGATGAAATCTCTTCAATTCTCTGTGCTACAGTGTTACGAGCCAGGCAAATGTTAGCAAACTCTTGCTTCTTCTCGGGACAGATATTCTCAACCATTTTCATAATGCATTCTTTGATAAAGTCACCCTCAGCAAAAGATTTGCAATTTTTAGCAATTAACGTTGCCACCTCATAGCTCGCCCTTGTGGCATTTTCATTTGACTCACGGGCTCTTATGAAAAATTTCTGTTGTGACATTAAAACAGCTTCAAGTTGCTTCAACTTTTCACTGCGGTCGTGCCCTGTAAGCTTGTCGTATGTGCTATGTCTCGACTGGTAGTGTCTCTTGACATTAAATTCCTTATAAACAGCCACAGTCTCTTGGCATATCAGACAAACACAGTGATTCTGTATTTCAGTGAAGAAATATTCCACTTTCCACCTGTCCTGGAAGCGGCAGCCCTCACTGTCAACTTTCCTTCTCTTATTTACAGTCGCCATTTTTTTAAATTGACCAGAAGGGGAAGGGATCATGTGAGCGCAGTGCCAGAGGTTTAATACACTGCCCAAGTAATACACTGCACTAATACACTGCCCAACAAGAATTCTCTTGCCTTTGTGGCTGTTTGTGGCGAAGTGTCTAATGATGACCTCCGGCGTGTTCGCAGCTCCACGTGCCTGAGCCCGCCAGAAAGCTGACAGTGCGCAGGGCCAATCACAGAGACTGAGATTGAGCAGCTGCGGAGTCCGTCCCTGATCTCAGCAGCTGTGGAGTCCGTCCCTGCACTCTCAGCCCCAAGGTAGAGGGCCTGCAGGGTCAGAGGCGGGCGGAGAGCGCAGGGCACGCTGGCCTCACGGCGGCCCGGGGGCAGGGCGAACCCGCAGCCAAGCGGGAGAGCGGGGCTGTGGACGTGCCCTACAGGGCAGACTTTAGGACCGCAGCGGCCGCCATGGACGGCGGCGGCACGGCCGGAAGCGGCGCCAGTTCAGAGGAGTGCCGGGGAGCCAGGAGAGGGGGAGGAAGCGGGGGCTGTCCCCGCACTCTCAGCCCCAAAGCGGAGTGCAGGGGCAGGGGCAGGGTCTGGGACGGCGGCGGCGGCGGCCCGAAGCGGCGCGCTGTGCGCGCCAGTTGAAAAAAGCACCGGGGAGCTGGGAGAAGCGGGGGGCCGTATTAAATCCTACCGCGGGCCGCATTTGGCCCGCGGGCCGGACTTTGGACATGCCTGACCTAGCTAATGAAAGAATTAAACCTCGTCCCCTGGAGAAGAGATCTTTCCTGGTCATTAGAACTGCATTAGCTATCAGGACTGAAGGGAAGGGTCTTCAGCTGGTGTTTGAGACATCTATAAGGAGATTGAGAAAATATTGAACAGAAAGGTAGCAAAGGGCTTCCTCCCACCTTGCGTGGCCGACAAACATGTGCTCTGAATTCAAGTGGGCAGGGCTACTATTCTCTCATCACTCTCCAAGCTGTGAGGGACAATTTGACCTGCTTAATCAAGCTCTGTTAACAAGGGAACCTTCTGTGGTTATTTCCCCACCCACAAAGATTGTTTCTTTTGGTCCTGACTAAATAAAATGACTGTGATTATTTGCCCCCTGCTGTAAATGATAATAAACTACCTACTTTGCTTAGAAAGGGAACTTTGGTGAATGGTTTCTTTTCCTACTGCAGTGGTTTTCAACTCTTTCTTTTATTTGCAAATCCCTAGAAAATTTCAAATGGAGGTACAGACCCTTTTGGAAATCTTAGAGGTTGTTTGTGGATCCTCAGTGGTCTGCAGATCATAGATTGAAAAACACTGCTCTAAAGGGAAAGATCTTGTTTATTTCATATAGATCTGTATTCTCCCCAGCCCCGTCTCTTTTGTAGATGAGAAACCCCTTTTTTCTCAGAGGTATGGAAATGGCTTTTTTATAGGGTTGTGTAATGATACAGTTGGTTTAATCTTTTGTTCCTCTCTGAGAGCGCTATTAACTAGAGGCCCAGTTTAGTCCAAGTATTTGTGTGATGAGGTGAGCTCTAACTGTCTTTGGGGATGGACTAAATTAATCCCTTCATCTCATACAGGCTTCTGAATAGTTGTCAGATGTTAATAAATTTCAGCCACTGCCTACTTGAATAGAATTGGAGCTGGCGACCTAGAGGTGAGAAGCTTCGTATCCCTTGAGCCAGGCGGCATATACAATTGTTTAAGCACACACAAAAAGATGCATAGGGCTAACGGCAGCTAACAAATGGAGGATGAGATGTAATGAAAGGGAAGAGACAACATATCAAAGCCAACATCTCTTCCCTTGGAGCAGGTGAAATGCTGGACACAGCTTTTTGTTTCCCTTCCCCTTTCATATCCTTATTTGTTCTTCTTTTGTCAAGCTCTCTAACTGGGCAGGCTTCCTGACTGAATAGCTTCTTTCTCCCTTGCTTGCTGTATCTCCTGCTGCTCCTTCCATCTATGTCCCACTTCCCCATTGTGCCTTAGCGCATGTTTAAGGAAGAGGACAGACAACGGGAGATGGAGCAAAACAAGATGCATTGGCTTCTCTTTGAGTCTGTCAAAGAACTGTTTCAATGCCTTACATGTCGTTCCCTGGTTTTTATTTTTACAGGTCCTTTTATTGTTAGTATTACTTCTTCAGCTGGCAGACAAAGGCAAATCCACCTGCTGTTCCACCAATCCCTTTCTCTGCCATGTCCAGTTTGAACAGAAATCTCTTTAGCTCATGTGCTTGTGTGATCTTGAAAAGGATGTTGCAGTTTTGGCTCCGCTAAAGGTTTTATTCAAAATATTATAGAATCTAATGTAGATAGAAATATTTGAATTAAAATAGTCATCTTTCACTAAAGAATTTCCATGCAGCATGAGAGACCTAATCTGACAAAACTCATATTTTTCACCAAGCATTTGAAAATGAGGGTGGGGTGTGGCATTATTTCCGGTTGCTTAATGGGAGGTGGCTTAATATAAACCATGCTGCTGCATTAGGTTGTATTAACTAATGATGGGCACCTAGAGCACATGATCAGCACCTCCTTTAACATATCTGAGAAGGCAAACACAGCTAACTCCTGCGAGCTGGAATACAAAGCAAAACTGATTAGTTACCACACTTTCATTAGTCAAGCCAAGAGAAGTGGAAAGACAAAACAGAAAGCACCCAAGGGGAATAGTTACTTGGATTAAAAAAAAAAGTTTTCAGTAACTTGAATGTTATGTTTCCCTGTGAGTACATTATCAATATGAGTATAATGGGCCAGATTCTTGATGATGTAAGTCACTGCAGTGCCAATTAATAGGACTGTCCACGTATTTTTGGAAGTTGGAACCCTAAAGTAGATAGCAGGAGGCTAGGGGAAACTGGCAACTCCTTTAAGATCTTCCCAGCAGAAACCCATAGCACATGCCACCTTTGACCTAAGCAGAACATCTTTCCTCTCATCATGGCTCAACAGCCTCTTTTGTCATAAAGGAGAATCTGCCATTAATACCTCTCTAGTACAATAGTGAAGGGGTATGGAAAGTAGGGATGTAATAGTGTAGTCGATTAACTGATTAACCGATAAGCAAAAGATTATAGGTTAATGCTATAGACTACATGCATCTCGCCCCCCCCCCCCCAAACATCCTTTGCCAGTACATTTTTTAGCAGGTTGGCCAGCAACCCAGCTAAGTCCCAGCTTGCACTAGGTCTGAACCTACCCTCACTGTGGCTCTGCATTTCAAGTGTATTAGGAGCCAGATGGGCAGGCAGCCAAGCTCAGTTCTGGCTTGTGCTGGGTCTGGGAGCTCAGACCCTTCCCTCCCGCACAGGGGCTGCCTGGGGACTATAAAATAGTTGACTAACCGATAGGAATTCATTAGGTTAATCAACTATTCAATTAACCGATATTTAACATCCCTAATCGAAAGGCTGACAGTCACCAGAATATGGAGAGAGAATTATAGAGGAACTGTTAAGATTAGCAGCTTCAGCAGATGTAACTTGGCATAGCTCCTCTTAAGTGCGTAGATGCATGTGCACATGTAGGAGATTTCATGTATCAGTGAGTGTTTTCTGTCTGTGAGGCAGCAGGAAGCCTTCCATTGAGTATGTGTGACATTTAATAGGTGGAAAAATGAAAGAGAGAGTGAGTAAGAGAGCTTCTTATCTTCTCTAATACCTTTGTAAATAACTCCATATACTCTACTGGCCTCACTTTCTCTTTAGTGGTGAGGAAGAGAATCAATAATCATTTAAAACTTTGCAGATCAATTAGCTGTGCAAGGCAGGTGTGATAGCAGCTTTTGGACAGAGCTTGCTGGTTGATTAGGAAAGAGTGCTAGACAAGAGGGAGAGTGGAGTTTCTACCATTTCAACCATCTTTGAATTCTAGCGATAACTACCAGTGGCTGCTGTGGTGGAGACGTGGATTCCTGGAAGCCAGACAATTGAAGCTGGATGATAGAACACCCTTACCAATGCCAGCCAATAATTCCTGCTACAGACAGCAAAAATGTATCTGCTTTAAAGCAGGGGCTGAATCCAGACAGGCACAGAAATACAGTTCTGTCTTTCCCATAATGTTTCAGTGCAGTGAACTCTCAAGTGACCACTCAAAGGACTGATGAGTCAGTTTCTGGATAGAGGTGTGTTCTAAAAAAGAGGGGGCAGAAATGTACTCCACAAGTCTGACTCTCATTTACACTAAGGCGCCTCCTGGCAGCATAAAAGGTGTGGGAAAGGTCTAGGAGCAAGTGTCGGTGGCCTCCTTGGCTGGTACAGAGCTGATGTAATGGCTTTGTGCCAGTTCTGTTTCCAGCTCCTGATGTAGAGCCTGCATTAGAATGGGCTGTGGAGGGGTGGAGTGGGGGGTATGTACAGGGCAGGAAGGAGATGTGTCCAGAGTACATTGCACTTTGGCTGGTCTCTGCTTCCCATCAAAAGTAGGATATAAGTTGCCACATTCCTGAGGCACCTGACTTACAGTGGGGCTTGGGTAAACTCCTGGCTGTTGCACAAATAAGGGACTGCTAAAATGGCTTAATGTTTCCTACTTGCTCCAATGCAGAAATGGAGCAACCGAGAATCGGACCCCATATTTTTAGAAGCAATGGATTTGGAGCTGGCTGTTTATGCTAGTCTCAGCTACAGGTTTCACTATGGCTATGTCTACACTGCACAGTTATTTTGGAGTAAGCTATTCCTGAATAGATATTGTGAAATAGCACGTTTACACTGCAGGGAAGCCTCGAAATTAGTCCAAGGCAGGCTCCCCTAATGTAGACATGCTCTCTCAATTTAGAGCCTCAGGAGGGAAAACTTAGAATGGCCCTGGTGAGGGGCTATTTAAAATAGCAGAAGTGGAGCATCTACACACACCTTATTTCGAAATAGCTATTTCGAAATAGGCATTATTCTTCATAGAATGAGGTTTACAGAAGTCAGAATAAACCATCCATGATTTTGAAATAACGGAATTGCTGTGTAGACGCTCGCATAGTTATTTTGGATTAATGACTGTTATTCCAAAATGACTTTGCTGTGAAGACACACCCTATATTTGGTGCTGCCTCACCATGGAGATGCAAGGTGATGACTCTCTGACATGAAAAAACAAACAGTGCAGCATGACTATTTCATACTGCTAAACAAATGAAAAAAAATGGCAGCCCAAAAGCCCCAGGGATGGACGAAATCATTTTGCGCAGGGCACCTGGGAGATTAGATTTGCCAAGGACAATGGAGAATGTTGGCTTGTACAAGCCTGATGCAAAACCTTGCTTGGGTCTGGATTCTAGTTTTGGATTCCATGTCCTGCCTTCTCCACATTATCCTCATTGTCCCCATAACTCTCATAGTCCCACCACTTCTCTCTGTCTGGTAGGGAGCATGAGAAAGCCTGATGACTGATTTGCATTCACACAGAAGGTGCTGCCCCAGCTGGTCTAAGAGCTGGGGGAGAGGAAGCATCGTTGGCACTTTTTTCTAGACCACTGAGGCCCTTTATGCCTTGGGAATCTCAGAAAGAGCCTCCACAGATTGCCTGATCCACTCCAGGACTTCTACCAATTTTAGAGCCTGCTTCCCCCTAGCCAATTCATTCACAAGCAGCTACCCTCAGGCCCTGGGAGTCCCATCAGCAGTCCCCCTAACCCTCGACACAAGAGAGCCTTATAGGTGACATCTCAGTCAGCTCCGCTCCTCTTCTGCAGGATGGGTCTCCTGGAGGACCCGACTGGCTAGAGGAGAAGAAAGCTAGCCGCTTCATCCCCCTTTACCTGTTGTGGTAAGAGTGGCAAATCAAGTCCACTGCAATCCTCCATCCAGAATGGGTATTGGATTATGGTAGGAACTGCAGGGACCAATGCAGAGCTGTTGCCTGTTGCTTTCAACACTGACTCTAATGTGCTGGTGGCCACAGACAGATTACTTGTGAGTGGTTGCTAGGGAAACCACATATTTGGAATTGGAACCAAAACTGCAGGGACCATTTTGTATTTGGAGCCCTAAATCAAGTCCTTGCAAAAATTCACATGTATCCTATAGTGGCGGCTGGGAGCCATGCCATCTAGGTTGATAGAAAGTGTGGGGCAGTGTCGGGGGGCCGCCCCTCCCTCGGGGCAGGCTGCCCACCTCCAGGGCATAGTTCAGACTTCTCCGGTCTAGTTTCAAAGTACACTGCCCCGTATTAGGGGAACTACAGCCCACTGGCCTAGTCTGAAAGTATGCCGGCCCGGAGGCCTAGTCCTTTAGGCAAACCCCTTCACGCCAGGGGTCAGGGAAGGAGGGGTAGGGGGACCCGGGCCCTCCCTCTCCACCAGGCCCCAACACAGGGCCCTATCAGTGGCGGGCGGCTCCCACCACTAGCTCGGCGGGGGTTCCTTCCCGCAATGTGCCGAGCTCTCCGGGGCCTTTCTGGCTCCCTGCTCTGGGTCGCTTCCTACTCCCTTCCCCTGGGCGGCAGCGGTCCCACCTGTTGGTGTTAGCCGGATGTCTGTAGCAGCATCTTCCGACGCTGCGCCTGGGGTCGCAGTGGCAGGTCCGGCGCCTTGGTCCCGTGTGGCTGGCTGGCGGCTGTGACGTTGGGGCCGAGCCCGGCTTGGGCCTTGCAGCGGCGGGCCTGGCAACTTCCTCTCTGGTGGTCGGGTCTGCGGCTCTAGAGGTTGGGCCCTAGGTCCTGCTCCATCAGCTGTCCACCCCGCCTGCAGTCCTTTATACCTGGGCCCCCCGGGAGCATGCCTAGAAGGGCTGCATGGGCGCGGCCCTCTGTACCCCCTGAGCCAGGTGGTTTCCCAGGGCTTGAGTGTGGGCTGGGGCTGCCCTGTCACAGGCAGAAAAACAAGATTGGATCCAATATGCTGGTTTTATCCCACTTCTAGAAAGCACCCTCATCTGCTGCCAGAGAACATGGTGAGCTTGTTGCTAGGTCAGCCTCAACATGGCTGAAGCTTGTTGTTTGTATTACAAGTAGCACTTAGAGACCCCAAGCAAGATCAAGGCCCCATTGTGCCAGGCATGGGACAGACACATGGTAAGAGATTGTCTCTACCCCTAAAGTTTACAGTTCAAATTGATGAGACAAAGGGTAGAGGAAGTATTCTCTCATCAGATGGACGGGGAGCAGAGGCACAGACAGATTAAGTGATTTAGGCTTGTCTAAACAAACATTTAGTTGTAACAAGCTGGCATGGCAATTTATCCCCACTAGTTTACCATACACCAGCTGCATCTATAGGCCCTGCTTGATAAAAGTTCCTTAATGCACTTTGATCTACCCTGCTTTGAAACGGGAGTAGATTAAAGTACACAACAGACTCGGTAGGGTGCACAAGCAAGGGGAGTGAGTCCCAGCTCATACACACAAACATGTGCTAGTTTGATGAGAGCTACTGACAGTATGAATAGCCGTGTAGCTGTAGTTGGCACGGGTGTCCAAAGGGAGCTTTTAAACTTCCCTTTGTTGTTTCCTCCTTCTTTTCCCTGCACCGCCCTAGTGCTTCCCTGTAAAAATAAATGGAGGACGGGCTGACTCTGTGACTGTCCGTGACCCATTCATATCTGGGCAGCAGTGGAAATTTTGTGAAAGAAGATTTGCCAACCAAAAGAGTTCGGGTGGATTTGGAAAAAGTGATGAACTTTGAGTGCTTATCTAAATAGAATCCCTATACCTTTTTTTTTTTTTTTTTTTTTTTTTTTTGAGATTTCCTCCTCACTGATCAGAAGAGACCATGGGCCCTCTTGATGAAATGAAAGATCAGTTAATTTAGAAATGATAAAAAGAAATACAACTTAATAAAGGATGTAGTTGATTTGTGGAATATACTCAATGCCCTCCTGCCAAGTACTAGGACTGGATTTTTAAGTGCTGGATAATGTTATAACCACTAATGATAAGATGTAACTTTGCCAGTTGACATACCAATCAGCAATGTTCCCTCTATTTTTTCCATCCATATGAGGAATACATATTGTTATGTACACCAAAGCATGCGTGGATGTGCCCCACCAGCAAAAACACATGTTGCTGGCTGTGGGCGCTCTGCTAATCAGCTGGGCAGCATTTGAATCTCTCCTGGGTGGCCGCCCAAGCACACAGTTTACAGGGAACACTGCCAATCAGTAGATAGTCAGATTTTATGTTACAGGGTGCACACTGTCATCTCTCAGGGCCAGAAAAAATTCCCCCACACAAACAGCATAATGTAATTTGCTGAGTGGATTATGAGGCATTTTTGCCTTTCTCTAAAGCATGAGGGACTGGTCATGTCAAGATACTTGACAAAATGGATTACTGGTTTGATCTGGTACAGTAAGAGCATAAGAGAGCGCAGGAGGGTGTGAGAGTGTAAGAGGGTGCAAATAGGTGAACCTATACTCTGATCACTCTAGTATTAATTAGTTCCCCCTGGAGAAAGCTGAGGGGGCTAATTAGTCAAGCAGGATAGCTGTCTGAGCCAATTATCTCATCAGCCCAGGGCACAGGATTAAAAAAAAAGGCGCAGGAAGGAGGGAGGGAAAGAATTTGATCCACGCCATGCCACGCCACGCCACGCCACGCCATGCCATGCAGCAGGCTGTGGCGTGTTTTGTTCCCCTCAGGTCCTGGTGAGAGGTCTGAAAGCTAGGTAAACATTGTAAATAGATTGTTGCATGGGGATAGTTTGTTGGAGGGGTGGAGGGAAGACATAATATAAAGGACCTGGAGAAGGCACAGACTCAAAAGTCTGTGCAGTTTTTGCAGGAAGAAGGTAAGAAAGGAGCCAGCCCTCTGACAAGGAGGTAGGCTTTGGACTGGTGTGGCAGGAGTGAGTATACGTGACTGGATGGACCAAAGGTCTAATCCTGGTAGTCACATATATAGTTACACCGATAGCCTAACAAACCTTGTGATTTGGTCCACACTTTATAGACTGGGTAGTTGCCACTTTCAGGTGAATTATGGCTCTAGTTTTGTGTTCCATTTTTTTTCTGGCCTCCTTCCTCTGATGCCTCAGACATGGCCGCAGCTGGAGGTGGGACACTGGATGGGGTATGTAAGGACTCACAGATGGCACTGAGCATTCTGACTCTCAGGTGCTTGGATGGCTGGTTCTAGCGTACATGCTCTGGGGCTAATGATGGCCATATGTTGGGTTGGGAAGAGATTTTCCTTGGGGCAGGAACCTTGTTTTTTGTTTTGTTTTTTGCCTTCTTCATGTGGGTAGATCTCACTTAATCACTTTCCTGCCATTGCAGGGGCCTCAGTACTGGTGCACCTGGGCCCCTCTTATTCTCTGCCTATGGCACATCATATCAAAGTCTTCTGAGGGCTGTAATACATTGGTCTAACTTCAGTGGTTGGGTACAATGTGTGGGTGCTGGATGATACTGGTGGCCCGTGATATACTGGAGGTCAGATGAGATGATCTGGTGGTCCCTTCTGGTCTTAAACTCTATGACTTATCAAAACTTATTCATTTCCCTATGGTTTAATACTGTGTGGTCTATGGAGCATGGTATATCAACAGGAGAGGGGAGGAAATATCATTCTCTTACCCCAAAACAGGGTTTGGGGATTATTGGGTGTCTAGTACCTCCTCTGTTGCAGTATGTCTGGATTGATTTCTTGAAAACCCCTTAAAGCAGGAAGTGAAAATTGCTTACAATTGTCAGTCTCCTGCATTGGTGGAGCTCCAGAAGGACTTCTTGGCACACCATCGCATATAGTGCTGCCCCTTCACTAGGCAGTGGTTGATTTTGGGGGCCTTGCAGCATGTAACTTTCTCTTATTGCAAAGAGATTGATATCATGGTGTCAGGTCTGCTATAATCTGTGTTGCACCGTGTTTGAATTCTAATCAACCTGATGTAAGCAAATCCTGTTGCTCTTAAACTGAGACACACAATTGTGCACAGAGGCAACTCTGGAATCGCGATCTCAGTCACTCTGAACAGCCACCAGGACCAGCCGTCATCATTGCTGACTCTCCACCTTCCCAACTGTGACAGACCTTCCTTTCCTGGCTGCCTAATCACCTCCTATTCGGGGACCAGAAGAGCAGCATTGAATTCATTACCCTGACCTCTGCTGATGCATTACTGCTCAACCAACATGTGACAATATTCAGCCTATCAGAACCTCCTGATAACTGAGCTTTCTGGACTCTAGCTTTGCTGTTACAATAATAAGAACTGTCTCAGAGGGGTAGCCATGTTAGTCTGTAACTTTAAAAACAACAAATAGTCCTGTGACACTTTAGAGATTATATACAGATTTTTAATAGTCTCTTAGGGTATGTCTACACTACAGAGTTTTTTTCAGAAAAACTTCAATTACCTCCACACTGCAATTGCATTCTTTCGGAAAAAAAAATAATAGAAAGAACTGAGGGGTTTTTCTGACATTGATAAACCTCTTTCTACGAGGAAGAAGCCTTTTTCCAAAAGAGCTCTTTTGGAAAAAGGCATATATGGACGGGGAAGAGGGAGTTCTTTTGCAAGAAGAGGAAAGAGGAAAAAGCACAGGTACCCTGGTGGCCATTCTGCCCATAGTAATCACAGCTTACATGCGAGATAGCATCCATTCAGTGTGGATGTTATCTGTCGAAAAAGCAGATTGCTTTTTCGATGTACTTTGGCAGTGTGGACGCTCTCGTTCAGAAATTTTTTTTGGAAGATCTCTTCAGGAAAAGCTTCTTCCGAAAGAAGCCTGTAGTCTGGACATAGCCTTAGGTGCCACAGGACTGCTCACTGTTTTAAATAAGAACATTCAGCTAATCAGAACATCTTATTCACTGAAGATTCCAAACCCTGCAGTTTGAGGCTTTCTCTTGGGAAGTTTCTGTCATCAAATGAGGTGACAAGAAGCTGGAATTGCTGCTAAATAAGATCAGTGGGGAAAAGTGTCATGAGGAAATGCCGTCGGTCCAGGCATCCCAACATTCCTTTGTGTGTGTCTGAAGAAAAGCTCTGCATATGCTCAAAACTGTCTTTCACCAACAGAAAGTGGTCTACTTACAGAAATTACCTCCCCCATTTTGTGTCTCATGTGTATGTGAGACAGGGGTTTGAGTAAGAAAGACTGTCCCTCATCTTATTGTCTATATTGCAATGCTTTTGTCTGTGATACCACACTATTCTCCGTAGCAACCCCACAGGATGTCCTAAATAGAGGATTCACAATTATGTAATATAGCATATAGCAGTATGGACAGGAATGACTGTATTGAATTTTTCAGTACTAAATAAAAGCCAAAGTTTTTGTCTCAAGTCTAGACTGAGGCTGTGGGTGAGTTTGTGGAAGGGATAAGCAGGAGTAAATGAAGACTTAAGCAACAATGAACCTATTTCAGCACTTCTACAGCAAACAGGACTGTGAACTAGAGAGAAAAAATTAATAAGACTTTGAATTTCTGTGGCATTTTCCATCAGGAACAACAAGCTCCTAACAAATGAAGCATCCCACCATGACTGTGATGAATAGCTATGTGGTTGGGTCTCCCTTTTAAAGACAAAGAAAAGCATGTAGGTCTCTTAATGATGCTCTTTTTCATCCAGAGCATCTGTGGTAATTGGGCTGAGGGCTGCCTAAAAATATAGCCCCGAATGGCAGCCACACTGTGTAAGTGAGTGTTACATAAAGATAACACCCAAACAGAAATAAGACAGCATATCGATCTCCCCCCTTCACTACGTTACAATCTGTATTGCTTAGTATGGGGTTCTCTAGGCCTGGAAGACATTGATCTGCTGCAACTGCATTAATTCCTGGCTCCTTTGAAGCTTCTTTGTCTGTTTTAGGGTTGATCCCAGTCTCCACCACACAGAGCCTGCAATTGAAGTCGTGTTAATTCCAGGCTACAGCACTGTGAGGGCGTGACCACTTCTACCTGCCTAGGGAATCCAGAGAAGCTGAGAGAACTGAGCTTATGAGAATTCACCCCCCTCCCACGGGCTTCTCCTGCCATGTTTGAGGCAAAAGTCTTGTTAAATGACACAGGTCACCAACCAGTAGATCGGGATCTACCCGTAGATCTCGGAGCTTCTAATAGGTGATCCTGACTAGTTTGGTCAAGAAGCTATCAAGCGCTGGCACTTAAGTTGCCCCTTCACCCACTGTCATGTTGCTCCTGCCATCTGCCTTGGAGCTGCCCCCTAGGAGCCTCCTGCTTGCTGTGCAGGGTGTAGGAGGGAGAAGAAGGGGGCACTGATGTCAGGGTGCCCCTCCTCCCTCCACTGTATCCTATCTCCACACAAATAGAAGGGGATAGAGGGAGCTTGGCAGTACAAATCTCTGTCACTCTCACACATTGTGTTTTTCTCTGTCATTCTGACAAACACACACCATCCTTCATTCTCATCTCCCGACCCAATACATATGGGGGGGAGGCGGTTGTTGTTATACTTTTACTGTTTGCAGAGTGGGTTAGTTTTGGCTTTTGACTGGACTGTGCATTTCATAATTTTCATTTCTCTCATGCTTAAATTTAATTCTTTGACTAGTGAGTTCTAAAATGCCTAACCTGTCATGGCTGGAATACTTATCCCTATCGTAATTGCTGCTCCTGGAAGTGACTGGCATGTCCCTGCAGCTGCTGAGGAAGGCAGAGCAGGGGGTCTCTACCTGCTGTCCTTGCCTTCAGACACCACTCCTGCAGCTCCCATTGATCAGTAATGGGGAACTGTGGCCAGTAGAAGATGCGAGCTCAGTGCCTGTAGATAAGGGGCAGCACATGGCGCCATGGAGCCATTGTTGTTCATGCTAGCTACTTTCAGGAGTGGTGCAAGGCCAGGACAGGAGTAAGCCTGTCTTAGCTCTACTGCTCCACCACCTGGAAACCATCTCAGTTAAATGGTGCCCAGTCAGAGCCTGCTTCCTGAACCCCTGTCCCAGCCCTGAACCTCCTCCAACACCCAACCTCCTGCCCCAGACGCGAGTCTCCCTGAATCCTAACTCCTTCCTAGAGCTTGCACCCTGAAACCTTTCCTGGTTCCCAAACCCTCACCCTGGGCTAAGCCGGAACCCCTCCCACACTTCAAAGTTCATGGCCCATATCACACCCTGCACCCCAACCACAACCTGGTGAAAGTGAGTGAGGATGGGGGAGAAAAGGGGATGGAATGAGCAGGGTGAGGCCTCAAAGAAGGGGTGGGAAGGAAGTGGGGCAAGGGTATTTGAGTTTGAGGTAGATCTTATATTGCACTTAAATTGAAAAAGTAATCTTATGGTTAAAAAGGGCTGGAGACCACTGAACTACAGTGACCAGCTCTGATTGATCTGACTGTAGAGGCCTGAGCTGCTGGAGCGACTCTCCACAAAGAGAGAGATATGCTGTGCTCCCAGGAATCCCTCCCAGAAGGAAGAGGAAAACTCAGCTTAACTTAATACAATTTCTGCTTGGTTCTCCCCTGAGAGGGAAGGAGTTTGTGGCGATTACCAAGGGGATAGGTGATGCTTCCTTTCAGGGGAGTGGATACACAGAAGTTCCCTTTGCATCTGGATCTATTTCTGTATAATGCTCTCCCTCCATGGAGAAACCTCAGACCTTCCCACCCCAAAGCATGGCTCCTGAGAGAGTTAGAAGGCAATTGGCCTCCATTTGAGGGGGCTAACTCTATGACACTGCTGCAACAATAACTTCAGAGCAGATTTTCTGTGGGAAGCCTTCTGTCAGCTGAAGCACATGCTGTGTCCACTGTGCAGCTCCATCCTTGGCTCAGCTCTGCAAAACTGCAGATTCCTGATCCCGTAGAGTTACAATGGGGAGGTTCAATGAAGTCTCTGCTCTCTTGTGTCAGCCTTGTTTGAGGGGATTTTTGTACCATGTTTTCCTTTCTTACACAGCACTTAGCAACGGGTAACATTTGTCCCATAGCTGGGAGAGATGGATGAGACGCAACTGCAAGGACAGGCTTGAAATCAGAGATTGCAATGATGACCTCTTCTACTATCACTCAATCCTTTAATTAGCCCCCTGGTGCTAATATCAAAGCTTGCACTCGAGCCATCTCTCTAGTCACTGGTGGCTCTTATTTAAAATTTTAGATGTGAGGGGCCAGTATAAGTCAAATCCTGCTGGGAACCTTGGGGGCCATGGAAATTTGTGAAGCCTAGATGGAAAAATGCATTATTTTTGTGCATGTTAGACAGCAGTATGGCAATTCCAAGTTTGTGATTTCAATCTTTCTGAGCAGGGTGGTGTCCTAATACCAGAACCATAGTAGTTTATGTCACTGTGCCCAGAAACTTACCTCTAATGGTGAGAACTAGCCCTTTCCGTTGTCTGGCATTGTAACCCTCCCCCCCCCTTCTTCCCCTAGTCTCTTCTCTTTCCCTGGTCAGTAGTGACATGTGGTCTGGAAAGGGGAGAAGGAGAAAAATTGCGACACTTCGAAAATACTCCTCTTGGTTTTTGTCAGATACATTTTTGGCAAATTTTTCCATCTACCTCTACCAGCAACTCAAGACAGATTTATTGTAGGAGAAAACGTCCCTCTATATGTCACTGTCCTCTCTTCCTCCACCATCCTCCCCTCTTTTCTCAGTGCTGAGCTGGCAAAGCAGTAAAGCGCATTTGGCTAGTTGAAATGCTGGGTTGATTAAGCACCAAGGAGCATAGTGCCAGGCAGAAAGCTGGACTGGCTTGAATAGTCCTAGCCCTCTTGTTTTGAGGGGCGGTTGCCCCTTCCTCCTGCGGCTGTTGTGATGAAAATGTATCATTACCTGCATAGCCAGCTAGCCTCTGTTCTTTTATTTGAGGATGAGCGTGTGTGTGTGTGTGTGTGTTTGGGGGGCTGGGGTTAGGAGGGGACACTAAATTGAGACTGAGTCTTTTAAAAACCTACCTTATTTTATTCTATTGATATTTACATAGTGCACCAATAGGCTTTGGCTGGTGAGGATCTAGGCTAAGCCTCACCTTGGGTGAAATGGAGACTTGCTATTTCAGACATGGGGGTAGAACAACCTTGTGGATATTTGGCTGTACAGCCATGTAGTTCAAGATGCCTGACCCACACTTCTAATTGTAATCTCTGAATATGTTTCAAAGTGGTTCAGCTATGTCACCCCTCCCCTTCCCATGTGTCACTACAGTCCTAAGGAAGGCCTTTTCCTCTTTGATATATACACCCTTTAAATACTAGTAGATTTATTATCTTCCATCTCTTTTAGCCAAGTGATATATATTTTTAGCTCTCTTGTTATTTTCTCAAATGAGGATCTGTGTAGTCTCTGGCTAAGGCCCTACCAAATAGACAGTCCATTTTTGTCAATTTCATGGTCATAGGATTTTAAAAATCATAAAACTCATGGTTTCAGATATTTAAATCTGAAACTTCACAATGTTTCTGAACTGTGGGAGTGACTCCCAACTCAAAGAGAGGTTGTGGCGGAGGGGTCACAAGGCTGCTGGAGGAGGTTGATGGTATTGCCACCCAGCTGTCTGTGCTGCTGCCTTTGGAGAGTGGCAGCCAGAGGACTGCTACTGTCTGGGCACCCAGCTCTGAAGGCAGCAGCACTGCCAGCAGAGGCACAGGAGTAATGATGACAATACTGTATCATGCCGTCCCACGTCTGTGCTGTTGCTGGCAGCAGTGATGCTGTCAGAGATAGCTTCCGGCCATCTGCCATGGAACTTTCTGTAGCTGGGCAAGGTCCCCGGAGATGGGTCTGACCTGGCCTTGGGAGCAGCCCATACAGGAGGAGAGAGGAAGTCCTGTTCCTATCTGTGAGTAGCAGCTGGAGCCCATGCACAATAGAGGCTCTTGGCTGGGGCGCCCTCAGCTCTGCCCCACACTGGCTCCAGGCCTGATGCTCGGAAGTGAAAGGGGCCTTGAACTGGCTGTATGGATGAGTGAGGGGGATGACCATAATATCCCCCTGACCATGGGGTCCAAGGTGGTCACCCACTTGCCCACTTGGAAGGCCAGCCTTGCCCCTTTCCCCAAATGTTGATGATGCCCGCCATTAATATGGCACTCTCACTTCTGGGCTGCAGCTGGTGGTGATGTCTTCAGAATTTGGCTCCTGGCCAGCAGCTGCCACTCTCTAGCCCAGTGGTAGAGAATGGCCGCCGGGCCATTTCTGTGCGCCCGCTGAGTGATTGGGACCGGCCCCGCCCCCAGGCGTGCGGCGCATAGGTGGTGCCAGCCCCTGGGCGCATTGGCGGCGCCAGCCCCGCGCGTGCAGCGCATGGTCAGTGCTGGCCCTGGGCGTGCGGTGGTTAGGTGGCCCTACCCCCGGGTGCACGGCGCAAGATCTGTGCCGGCCCCGGGCACGCGGCGTATGGGCGGTGCCGGCCCAGGCGCGTAGCACAGGGGTGGCGCTGGCCCCGGGCGCACAGCACATGGGAGGCCCTGCCTCTGGCTGAGCAGCGTGAGGGCTGTTCCAGCCCCGAGCTTGCAGTGTATGGGCGGTGCCGACCTGGGCATGCGACATAGGGATGGCGCCGGCCCCGGTCATGTAGCACATGGGCGGCCCCACCATTGGGTGCGCGGAGCATGGGCGCTGCTAGCTCCTGGACACGTGGCACAGGTGCTGGCTCCAGGCACGCAGGGCATGGTCGGTGGTGGCCCCACCCCCGAGCGCGTGGGACATGGGCTGTTCTGGTCCCGGGCGCGCGGCATATTGGCGGCCCCAACTCTGGGCGTGCAGCACAGTTGCGGCGCCAGCCCCGGGAGTGCGGTGCATGGGTGGCGCCGGCTGTGGGCACGCAGCGTATGGGTGGCCCTGGGTACGGGCACAACCCTGGCCCTGGGTGCAGGCGCGGCCCCACCCCCGGGCACCCGGCAGCTCCAAAAGGTTGGGGACCATTTCTCTAGCCACCCAACTTTGTGAAGTCTGGTTTCCCCAACACTAGCTGGATTTCATGCAGGAGATCAGATTTCACAGTCCATGATGCATTTTTCACATCTGTGAATTTGGTAGAGCCCTATCTTTGGACATGTATCTCAGTTCTATGAGTTTCTGGTGGAAATAATGGAAATTCTACAGCAGCTTTAGATAAGCTTATGAAAAGGAGGATTTTATTGAATGTAATATGAAGATGAATGATACAATCAGCATTGTAGCTCCTTGTATTGTTCTCATATTAAATATATTTTAAGATTTCTCTCCCAATTTCAGTGTTCAGTATGCAATACACTGACATCTTTAGGTTTCAGAGTTAATACATCCAAGACCATTACATTGAAATGTCCCATGTTATTGGTTCAGGTACTCTTCAAACTCTGATGTCACTGCATTAATTTACATTTGGATTACATTTTCAATTTTTTTTCCTACAACCATCAATGCTAGAAATAACAAGGAGTCCTGTGGCATCTTAACACTCGTGAAATGAGGTGTACCGGTAGTTCGGAATAGGCACCCTAGTCCGAACTACCTAGTTCGAGCCCCGTGTAGCCGCGCTGCACGGGGTTCGAAGCAGCGGGGATTTAAAAATGGCGGCTCCCCGCTTATGCAAATGAAGCCCGGGAAATTCAAATCCCGGGCTTCATTTGCAAGTGCGGTATGCCTACATTACCCCGCTAGTTCAAACTAGCGGGGTAGTGTAGATATACCCCCTGAGACTAAGGGGTTAAAGTCAGGTAGCTAGCAAAGGTGTTGGCCAGGGGGCTGGGAGAACCAATCGAGATAGAAGGATGAAATTTGAATTGGATATAGATTCCTTGCCTGCTTTCTTTGTGTGGGAGAGAAAAAACTAGGAGTTGAGACACACAGAATGATTTAAACCCAGACAGGATTACCATACCTCCAAGGAATTCAGAGCATGGGACTGGACTGAACAAAGAGACAATTGGAAGTAAGTAAAAGGGGGGGAGGGGAAGTGGATCTAGTTGCATTCAGGGTATTTTCTCTTTATTTTGTGGTTTTGTTTGAACTGCTCTGTGTGAATCTATGCCTCCCTTCCCCATTTACCATCTACCATTGTGCCCAGAGACTTTTCTCGGTGTTTTAATTTGCATTCCTTAGTTGCTCTATATCATCTAGCAACCAAGTATGCTTTATCAAGTTTATCTTTTGTTTTGTAATAAACATCACTTTTTTTAAGGTGATTCTTGTGTCCTGGAAGGTCTGTCTGTGTGTATCTGCATGCCTCTGACTGAGGGGTCAGGTACCAGAGACTGCAGCTTGTTTTTCTCTTTTCAAGCTATTTTAGGGCAAAAGAGCTTGGGGTACCCCTGGGGGTGGTTTCAAATGTTTACCCCTGTTTTTTGGAGATAAAAATCACTTGACAGTGGCAGCGATTCCCCAAAATCTGTATATTGTGATACTGGGTGAAGATTTTGTAACCAGTGCCTGTAGAGGCAAGGCTTTGAAGCTCTCTTGCGGGTCCCCCACTTCTGCACTCGGAGTGCCAGAGTGGGGAACAGCTCTGACAGACACAAATAAGGACTTGGGTTATTTTTGATTATTTTCTGGCTTGCCTTCAAGTTGCTTTCATTTTTATGCTTTTTTTTTGAGATGTTCAGAACTATGTATAGTGTTCTAGGAGTGATCTTAACACTACTTTGAAAAATGGAGAGAGAATTGGGTGGGACAACTGACCTAACTGTTGTTTTACATACCATAGCTTGGTGACTCTCAATTACTTCCCAGACTACAGTAACCCTTTCAGGAATCTGATTTGGCTGGCATACTTCAGGTTTCACTTCATTTAAAAACTACTTGTTTACAAGATCAGACACAAAAGTGTTCCTGCACACTACTACTTGCAATTTGTTTACTTTCTTGTTCTTATCATATAATTATAAAATAAACCAACAAAAATATATACTACTTACATTTCAGTAACTTACAGAAGGTTAAGGGACAACACAAGACTGAGGCTAGAAAGTGAGCAAGGCAGGTTATGTCTGGGTACTGGGATAAGCTTTTTCTTTCCAGAGTTGTTCAGCTATGAATCAAATATTCTGCTAAAGGAGAGAGAGTGAAAGCAGATAATCAAAAACACTCTTAAGGAAATAATGGATGGACAATTTAGCTAGGACTTAGGTTGAAAAGCAGCTTTGCTGGCCAGACAGTAGACAGTGGTTTTGGTACAAATCTTCTCTTCACTCTAAATTTGTGTGTGTCCCGAGGTAAAGTTTTAGGCACTTACCAGCTTACTGTGTGCAATGGATCTTCTCTGGCCTAAAACACCTGCCTATTTACCTCTTTTGCAATTCTTCAGGCTTGCTGGGAAGAGGCAAGGCCAATGATTCATTCCTAAAACTGCCAATTGGATGTGGATGACCCACCTTATTGTAACTTCAATCTCTGCCTCACCTCAACATTTAATTCTATCATATTTTCAGGGGTTCAGCCCTAACCCATTGAAGCCAGTGAGAGTTTTATCATTGATTTTACAGGGCATACAGTCAGTCCATAAATGAAACTATTATGAAAATGTTTCCTTCATTCCTTTCAAACATGGATTGAGGAAATGCAGGGATTTAAAATTACACAGGACCATTGACAAATTGCAAGTGTGATGTATTGTGAACTACCCAAATGGAAAACACTTTCCCTGTGCCATTGGCTAGCTGGGATTTGCAGAAAAGCTTCTTACTAAAGATCATTTTTTGAGGTTTTAAGATGGATTCATTTAATTTTTTCTTCATGCAAAGGGCTGAGCATGGTAAGAAAGGCAACCTGATACAGGTGGAGGGATAACAAAAACACTTTGGCTATGTCTACACTGCACGCTTCTTGCGCAAAAACAGTTTTGCGCAAGAGTTCTTGCACAAGAGAGCGTCCACACTACCATGTGCTTTTGTGGAAGAGCTGTGCTTTTGCGCAAGAGCATCCATGACAGTGTGGATGCTCTCTTGAACAAGAAAGCTCTGATAGCCATTTTAGCCATAGGGCTTTCTTGCGCAAGAAACCTCTGTTGCCTTCTTGTGGAAGAGCTCTTGAGCAAGAGGGCTTAGTCCTTGTGGGGAGAGGAATAACTCTTGTGCAAGAAGCCCTGTTTTTCGATGCTTTACTGTAAATTTACTTGCGCAAGAATGCACGTGCAGTGTAGACACCTGGGAAGTTTTTGCCCATGAACGGCCGTTCTTGCGCAATAAA
Organism: Pelodiscus sinensis; assembly: GCF_052426305.1. Lineage (NCBI taxonomy): Eukaryota > Metazoa > Chordata > Testudines > Trionychidae > Pelodiscus > Pelodiscus sinensis. The sequence continues at coordinate 88,767,228 of NC_143052.1, read as the reverse complement.
GGTGCAATGTAGACACAGCCTTCCAGTAAAAATAGCATTTATTCTGTCCTCACCTACCCTGAACTCACTCATCCTTCTCTTCCAGAATTATGTCTAATATTCCAGACTCCTAAGCATTTTCAAATAGTTACCATGAAAAAGAAAAGAACACCCACAATAAAATGTTTTCTTCCTTCCATGCTCGGTATTTGCCCAGCTCTGTTGTTAATAATCCTTGAACAATGCTGTAACACAGAGGCTCTTTGGCAAAATATTGCCAAAAATCCATGTTACAAACATCTGTTACCTCAGATCTGAAAAACTCACTAAACCAAACAGGATATTTATCCTTAAACAGTAATAAGTAAGGTGTTGGCAGAAAGCTAGAAACTTGTTGAGATTCATAATTCTTGTGAGATGTGTGTACAGATAGCATTTAAGGAACAATTTATTTATATTGAAAGTATAATTTATAAAATCCAGGTATAAATTAATCTCAGGTGTAACTTGATGACCCCTTCTCAGCTGGCAAGATAATGCGAGGTACTATTGTATACCCTGTTAACATTTTGGAAACCATCAAAGACCATTCCATATGGCCAAAACCATTCAGAGGTGGAAGGAAACAGTATCGTAGTCCATGTATAAAGACACAAGATGGTTTTAAGTAGAACAGGATATAAGGAAAAGCCCTCTGTATTCATTCATTTGAGGAAACCCCTTAAGAAGTGAGGAACTTTCATAAACATTTGGATCCTGGCTCTGCAGCAGACTGACTGTTGTGGGCAAACGACTTTATTATATAGGCGAGGTTCTTGGTTTTTGATTTGTTTGGTGTTGTCACCATTTGCTTCCAACACTTTCTTACAAGGGCTGTATGTTAAACTGGTAAATTGAGGTACATGGGGTGCAGAGGACCTGAAATCTCTGTGAGCAGCCATATGTTGGAGGCTGGATATCACTGGGGAATGATTTCAAGGGGTGTGAGGATTGGGGCAGTTATTGTTAATCTCTAAGGCAAAATTAGGGCTGGCATAAGCCAGAGGAAAGAATGCTTGGGTGACTGTATGGCTAGTGGTGCCAGAGAGCTGACACCCAGTTTCCACAAGAAACCCTCCCTCTTGCAGCAGGCATGGCTAACAGGATGACTCACAGTCCTATCCTAGGTATCCTGAGAACTGTCACACCTTCCCAAAACACAAACAAAAGAGTGTAGATTTGCCCCCGTGATTGCCCTCTCATTGGAGCTGCCCATGAACTTTGCTTTTTATTTCCTTTGACCCCCTTCTTGGTTTTTTCTTTTTTTTATTTTGCTCTAGGATGAGTCATCCATGTTCTTCCAGTTTGGCCCATCAATAGAACAGCAAGCCTCTGTCATGCTTAACATCATGGAAGAATATGACTGGTACATTTTCTCCATTGTCACTACCTACTTCCCTGGCTACCAGGACTTCGTCAACAAGATCCGCAGCACCATCGAGAACAGCTTTGTGGGCTGGGAGTTGGAGGAGGTCCTCTTGCTAGACATGTCCCTGGATGATGGAGACTCAAAAATCCAGAACCAGCTCAAGAAGCTCCAGAGCCCTGTCATACTCCTCTACTGTACCAAGGAAGAAGCCACCTATATCTTTGAAGTGGCCAACTCTGTGGGTCTGACAGGCTACGCTTATACCTGGATTGTGCCCAGCCTGGTGGCAGGGGATACAGACACAGTGCCATCTGAGTTCCCCACTGGCCTCATCTCTGTGTCATACGATGAGTGGGACTATGGCCTTCCTGCCAGGGTGAGGGATGGGATAGCCATAATCACCACGGCTGCCTCTGACATGCTGTCTGAGCACAGCTTCATCCCGGAGCCCAAGAGCAGCTGCTACAACACCCAGGAGAAACGGATCTACCAGTCCAACATGCTGAACAGGTACGGGGAATGGGTGGGATATGGGTCGGCGGGGTCACAAACAGGCATCTGAAAAACCCTTCTAAATCTGTGGCATTTAGGAGACAGTAGGATCAAAGGTAAAAATAAGTGGGCATGCCCCAGTGCGCAGCTCTGGAAAGAACTGACTGAGCTGTGGCAAAAACTATCAGGGAGGCTATTTAAAGAGCTGGCAGGGACCTGGGTTGCAATACAACCTATAAGAAATTTTAAATTACTGTCACTGCTGCCCAAGACTATGTTAATTGGAACCTGAGCAAATGGAAGGTTTTTTAATGGTCTGGCCAGTTCTGAGATGGGTCATGTTCTTTCATACTGCCCCTTCGGCAGCTCTTGGTGAGGCTGGTATGAAAGTCAATACAAGGACAGGAGCCGGAGGACCCAGGAGGTGGGTGAACAATATAGTACAAAAGCATGGGTGCATGTTTCCAAAGGTGAACAATGTCATGCGTGTGTGACAAGAATAGAACCTCTCACTCTTACAGGAGTCTCCTTGCATATAACTCACATTCAGCTGGGGTAGTGCTCTACCCCTTGCTCATAATGGGTGGAACAAACGTAAAGACTGACAAACCCTTGTCTTAACAGACTTGGGTCTTCTAGCCCAGCCACTGGAGGCTCATATATTTAAACCCAGAAGGTCTGGGGTTTAACCCCTCCCACTGCCAACAATGCACGCAGAGGTTTGGTTTGTAGGTAATGGGCAATATTTTTATTGGGTATTCATATGGCCCCCATTATTATGGTTTCTGAGCTCCTCACAATCTTAAATGTACTCATTATTACCACATCCCTGTGGGGGCAGGGAAGTATTATCTCCATATCGCAGAGGGTAAGTGACTTACCCTGGGTCACTCAGGAGGTGTGTGGTGGAGCAGGGAGTTGAGTCTGTCTTCTGAATCTCCAGGTTAATACTTAATCACTGGGGGTATGTCTACACTAGCCCCCTAGTTTGAACTAGGGTGGCTAATGTGGGCATTCAAACTTGCAAATGAAGCCTGGGATTTAAATATCCCGGGCTTCATTTGCATGTTCCCAGGCGGGCGCCATTTTAAAATCCCCTTAGTTTGAACTGACTGCCCGCGGCTACTCGCGGCAATCAGGTTAATCTGAACTAAGTCCTTAGTTCGGATTAACTGTTACTCCTCTGCAATGAGGTGTAACAGTTAATCCGAACTAAGGACTTAGTTCGGATTAACTTCTGACTGCTGCGTGTAGCCACGGGCAGTCAGTTCGAACTAAGGGGATTTAAAAATGCCCCCCCCCCCCGGAACATGCAAATGAAGCCCGGGATATTTAAATCCCGGGCTTCATTTGCAAGTTCGAATGCCTACATTAGCCACCCTAGTTCGAACTAGGGGGCTAGTGTAGACATACCCTGGGTTTCCTTCCTCTTCCCATCTCTGCCCCCCAGACCATCGGCATGTTACACCAGTCCACAGAAGGAAATCTGAGTTGGGCAGGGATGCAAAATCCTCATCTGGCTTAATGGGTCCTGGGTTGTCATGCTTTAGTGCAGCAATAGGCAACCAAGAATAGTGAATAGGCTGTATGAATGGCCTCCTTCATCTTCGTGGGTGGCAGCAGCTCTCAGCCCACTGGGGTTCCACCCGTGGCCCTGAAGACCCCCCTCCACTGCCGTGGAGCCCTCCAATTCCTACCACTCCCCCTGCCTTCGAGCACTTCCGTAGAGCTGTGAACCATCTGATTCGTGGTCTGTCCCTGCTCCTTCCCCTCCCTCCCAGACATTGAACAGTTGCAAACAGCTGATTCATGGCTGTTCAAGCTCTGGGAGGGAGAGGTGGGAGTGGGGATAGAGCACGAATCAGGCAATTTGTAGCGTTCTGTGGGTATGTCTACGCTGTATCCCTCTTTTGAGAGAGGAATGTAAATGCAGCTGAGCGAAATTGCAAATGAAGTGCGGATTTGAATTTCCCGTGCTTCATTTGCATAATGGCGTCCGGGCACTTTTTCGAAATACCCTATTTCGGAAAAAAAAACCAGCCATCTGGATGGGGTTGTTTTGAAAAAAAATCCCTTCTTTCGAAATAACCCTTACTCCTTAAAAACTAGGTTTAAGGGTTATTTCGAAAGTAGTTTTTTTTTTCAAATTAACCCCGTCTAGATGGCATTTTTTTTCTGAAATAGGGTATTTTGAAAAAGCGCCCGGATGCCATTATGCAAATGAAGCATGGGAAATTCAAATCCACAGTTCATTTGCAATTTTGCTCGGTTGCATTTGCATTCCTCTCTCGAAAGAGGAATGCAGTGTAGACGTACTCAGAAAGTGCTGGGTGGGCAAGGAGTAGGAAGTATGGGGCCCCGGTGCATGAGAGGTGTGTCGTGGAGTAAGGCAGATGGGATCCATGGACTGCATGTTGCTCACCACTGCTCTAGTGACTTGCTGCTCAGTTTGTGCATATAGACATCCTTGGGAAAGTTGGTCCCATTACTGCTGGTGGAAGGAGTTAGGGGAATCCAGGTTACACTCTCCAAAAGGGGTCTTCACAAAGCATGTGCATTTTTGTTATTAGCCTGGGCACAGTGCAAATATGGTAGGTCAATCAAGTATTTCCAGTGGTGGTCTGGGTGTTCTGATTCATCAGGTGTAATTTGTACTAGGGATGTTAAGGACCAGTCAACTATCTGATAAGCAAATGCTCTGTCTATCAGACAGAGGCAGCAAGGAGGGGGGTACTTCAAAGGGCAGTGTCCCAGGGAGTCTGGGCTCCATTTAGCACTGCCCCTTTGGAACGCTGCCGTGGAGTTACAAAGGAGCAGCGCCACACAGAGCTCTGGGTCAGCTGGAGTCCCCAGCTGACCCCAGGCTCCTTGTGGCACTAAGCGTGGGATCAGCTGTATGGTGCTGCCCCTTTGAAATGGTGTTTCAAAGAGGCAGCGCTGCGTGTAGCCCAGAGTCAGCTGGGGAGTCCCCAGCAGATCCTGGGCTCTGTGCAGCACTGCCCCTTTGAAACGCCGTCGCTGCATTGACTATTCAATTAGTGAAATACTTGCTACTTAAGGGAATGTCTACACTAGCCACCATAGTTCGAACTAGGGTGGCTAATTTAGTCATTCGAACTTGCAAATGAAGCCCGGGATTAAAATATTGCAGGAGGAGTAATGGTAGTCTGAATTAGGGGCTTTAGTTCTAACTACCTAGGCTGTGCTGTGTGTAGCCGTGGTCAGAGAGTCCGAACTACCGGGCATTTAAAAATGGCGATGCCCGGGAACATGCAAATAAAGCCTGGGATATTTTAATCCAATGACTACATTAGCCACCCTAGTTCGAACTAGGGTGGCTAGTGTAGACATACCCTAACATCCTTAATTTGTACCAGAGATTGAAGCCTGTATAGAGCAGATTTGTAATATGTTCCTTAGTGAATCAGGGATTGATTTTTTTCAGAGGTGATGAACACTTGCAGATTCCATTGACTTCATCTGTAGTATGCGCTTCTGAAAAATCAGGTCCTTCATGACTACATCTGGTACTTCATAGTAACTGTTGATCAAATTGCTTGCTACTTACACAAAACCTTTTGGTTGTGCCCAGTTCCTAGCTAACACTGGCAAAGAACCACTTATTGGCATCCCTCTTAAACCCTTGCATTGGGCTCATAATCAGATCAAATGTAAATAGGACATGAAGCTCCTTGTTCATGCATAAATAGGAATGGAAGGTCTTCTCCAGTTATTTCAGACAGAAGGATCGGTAAGAAAGTTTCTGTACTGAACAGTATCATTGAATCATAGAAAAAAATCAGGACAGGAAAGGTCTCTCTCCACATACTGATCACCCCTGAACCCATCCTCTGTATCATAATAGGATTGTTACCCTCAGTGTTTTGCCCAGTGCGTTTTTCTGTTACCCTGGTAATGGGATACCGAGGAAGATGCCTTCTCTCTGTCCCCTCTATTCTTTAAATTATTATTCTGTTTCCTACTTTGCACACGCTTTAACAAAGACAATGTGAAATAGTAGCAAACTTAATCTCTTCCAGTCTGGCTTCTGTTTGCTCTGCTCCCCTGAAAACTATCTTGACTGTGGTCCTTAGAAGACTCCTCTCTAGCTCAGTCTTCTCTAGTCGTCTTTTTTCTTCTGAGTGATGCAGTAAGGGAAGATTTAAATTGAATTCATACAAAATTCTCAACTACAGCATCAAGGTAAAGCTGCTTGGTCTACTCATGACCAGTGATTTGGGTTACCATCTGGATTCGCTTTAAAGAGGAATGGTTTACAGAAATTACTGAGTCCCAATCTTTTGAAAATCAAGTCTCTTTAATATGTGTCATGTTGGGCACCCAAAAATGTCAGCAGCTAACACTACTGGTCACATCTGAAAATGTAGATCTTTTCTTCTGGTCTTCATTGCCTGAATAATGCTATTTCTTAGTTGTCTAGTGTTCTCTTACAGCTGACACACACTCCTCTCATCTTGATGTCCCATTCTTCCATTTTCCCCACAATCATCACCAGACCCTGTTTTTATGCTTCAGTATTTGGTGTTCTCTCTGATACTGTGTAAAAAGGCCTGATTTTCAGAGGGAGGGTGCATACTCAGCCTTTCCTTAAAACTGGGCCCCTCTATGTTGTATAAAGTTAGGCACTTTTTAAAATCTTGGCTATAAAGATACCATATGCCATTGTTGTCTCAATCCCACAATTCAAAGTATAGGTAAGTGCAGAAAAAAGAGGGAGACCTCTTATGACCCCCACTTCTCACTCACTGAAGTCAATGGAAGTCTTCCTATTACTTCTTTGGCTTTGGATCAGGCCCCTAAGTTTCTCTGCCTTCAACTGTACTTACAGGCACTAAACTTTGAGCACATGCTTAATAGCTTTGTTTAACTGGGGCCCTAAAGTCTGTTTACCTTTTCATTTTTCATGGGTACCAAGTAGTAAATAAAAACATATTTCTCTAGTCCCTTTAATCTCAAATACAGTGCAACATATAGAAGCTATGTATGCATGGATGAAAAAGGTCAGAAATGCTTGCGCTTGGACTGCAGTTTCCAGAACACCAACTGCAGAGTGTCAGTGGACCTTTTCAGTACTACAGGAAACCATCTACTGCTTGCAGTTACCCCCCAGATATGCCTACACAGAATGGAGAAAAGTATATACATGAGCCCAATGGGTGGGGTTTATCTACAAATGCTGCATGATCTGCTTATACACCTGGCATCAATTGACAGCCATGTAGTTAGTATTTCAGGAATTACTGTCTAATTCAAAGTGGGTCCCCATTGGTTCAGATCCATAGCTGGGAGGTAATATAATGAAGGAATTTTGCCATTCTATCCTAGAAAGAATGACGCATCAAGCTAAAGAAGAATTTAATTTAGTTCATTTTGAGCACATTATGAATTAAGGCTGTGAATTAGTCATTTCCCAGGGTTTGTGCTTGAATCCTGACCATTGCTAACCAATCTATTTTTGTGAAGTACAAGCTCAGGATGCAGCCAAAATCAAATAATTTCTGCTTCTCTTGGCTCTGTTAGTGGCCAGTAGAACTGGGCTAATAATGGGGAAAATGATCTGAACGTTTTAGAGAATTATAAATAGTATTTTGGTTAATCATGTTCTCTCACTCCCTTTAAATTCACTGTTGCCAATATTAGTACTAGCAAAGATGTGTGTGAATGAATGTCCATATGTAGAGTACATCAGATGAAGGATGGACTCTCATATGAACTCCCCCCACTTGCTAATATTAGTAGGCAATTACAATTTTTACATGAGGCTGACTATCTATCTTGAAACTGATACTACTTTGAGGTAAGTTAGTGATGTGAGTCTTTGATCCTGATGAGCAGATCTTGCAGATTTCTTTCTAAAAATAACTCTTTTGGTGAAATAGCTCTGCAGGTTAATAGGGAAATGGCACTCTGAGAAATACTTATCCCATATGTTATAGTGGTAATTTTTGACATATGGGGAGATTTTACTCCTATGGATCTTTTTGTTCCTCTCTGAGGGTATGTCTACACTACCCCGCTAGTTCGAACTAGCGGGGTAATGTAGGCATACCGCACTTGCAAATGAAGCCCGGGATTTGAATTCCCCGGGCTTCATTTGCATAAGCGGGGAGCCGCCATTTTTAAAACCCCGCTGGTTCGAACCCCGTGCAGCGCGGCTACACGGGGCACGAACTAGGTAGTTCGAACTAGGAAGCCTAGTTCGAACTACCTAGTTCGTGCCCCGTGTAGCCGCGCTGCACGGGGTTCGAACCAGCGGGGTTTTAAAAATGGCGGCTCCCCGCTTATGCAAATGAAGCCCGGGAAATTCAAATCCCGGGCTTCATTTGCAAGTGCGGTATGCCTACATTACCCTCCTAGTTCGAACTAGGAGGGTAGTGTAGACATACCCTGAGAGGCTGCAAGTGATGGTACAAATGAATTATGCAGTGGGAGCATCAGTCCGCCTGGTAAAGTATCCATTGTACCACCAACATGTACACATTCTTGGTTTTGCTTGAAGGGAGGTGGGCCCTATGAACTGGTTGATATTTGGACTGGGTGATATTTAGATTCAGGGTTGAAATATAATCTGAACATTAGACTCTCCAAATCCCAATACCCACTCATTCCTATTAGTGCCAAGAGCCTGTTCAGTTTCTTGCTTAGCATCATGGACAGGGTATCTGGACATCAGCACTGCTAGTCTAGCAAGACTACAGCTGGCAATATAAAGCCCTAAATGGGATGGGACCAAGTTATCAGAGAACTCTCCTATGTGCCCACGCCATACTGCACTAGCTGAAATCACTAGAGGTGATGAAAGGGAGTTTACTGAAGGGCATATTCTATGAAAGGGCCTCGGTTTTGGAACTTGCTCGTTTCATCTGCCAGAGCCCACATTTGTTAATCTTCCAGGCATTCTCTCCCTTCTCTAAGGCTGCTGGGAGAGAGTGGATTAGGGTTGATTTATGGAAGTCTTTTTTTGGTGACTTCAATGTATGAGAGGGGTGCCCATCCCACGGCAACTATAGTTAGATTTTGGAAATATAAATCTGCTACTGTATATATTTGAGAGCATTTATCTATGAGTGTATCTGATTCTTTGTTCAAGAATTTCTCCTAAATGGTAAGAATTAGGACCACCAGATTTGGTACTCAGCTTTATCTTATTTTAACTTAAAGCAAGGTGAGGGTTTGGTTGACCCAGGAATATGGGATGTGCCTGGAATGGTATTGCTTCTCATAAAACCTGACCGAAAAGAGACAGAATCACCAGGAAGATGAATGGGGCTGGCTGGTGCACCCCTCTCTGGGACTTCCCCAGCCTTGAGCTTCCTATTCCCTAGGCACCCTTTAAGGAAGGCAGAGGGGGCTGAAGCTGCCCCTCCTATTTGTACGGAAGCATTGCTGGCTGTTCCTTTTAATCAGGGAACGAAGGAAAGTGCACAGTTTGCAGCATTCTTTGCTCTGGCTGGGGAGGGCAGGGGACAGAAGAACCAGACCTGCCCCAGCTGGGGAACATGCACCCCTCCCCTGGCAGTGCCCACTGTAGCTACAGTGGCCATGGAGACACACTTCATACTTGATCCCAAGTTTCTGTGGTGAGAGAACGCTGGGATAGCCCTCTCTCCCCAGGGCAGCTTGCATACTGATCTCCCCACCACATCATTTTATTTTCCAAAAATAAAAAAATTAATTGAGTTAAGGACCTGAACAATGCTGGGTAAATCTTCTAGTAAATAAATAAAATAAACAACACAGACATACTTGAGACTGGTGCTTGGGGATGAGTCATGAGAAAGAAATATTTCTAGGACACATGGTTTCATGAGCAGAACCCTGTTCTTTTTGTATGGTTGCTCATGATTATTGGGCAGTATATGCTGTATTCTTATTATAGAGATTTCCATGAGACCCACACTGTTTCTACTGATTGGTTTTTGGCAAAACTTATTGTGAATGCTGGGCCATTACTGTTAGTTTGTTGTTGTAGGGTTGCTAATGACTTCTAGACTAATTGGTATAAAATGAGAGACTATTAAAGCCAGTCTGCACACACCACTTTTCAGTTTAATAGAGTACTGATGATTTGCTTTGGAATGAAACCCAAACATGGGATTACACTGACTGTGCAAAGAGATATAACAGAAAGATGAAAAAGGTACATTCAATTCCCCACCCTTTAAAAACAGCTGATAAACTGGAGTGGTAGGGTTTATATTTGATGCTTCTACTGTGGCTGATATGAACACTTGTCTCTGGAACCTCCCATGCCAGGTTTTGGAATCTCCCATGCCAAGTAGTTCAGAAATGTATTGGCAACCTAAGCAAACAGTTTGGAAATTATTCTGGCTGAAACAACGTGAGCAGAACTCAGTTCTTCCAGAGCCATATTGTTCTATTGGCAATTAGGAAACAGGTCAGGGATGGTTAATCGGATACAGATCTTTAGAATCAGTGAACAGAGGGAGAACTTGAAATAAACATGTATTAATGTGTTTCTTCACTGGATGAGAATATAGACCATTGGGATCCAGATGTCTCTCCCTTAGGGTGTAATAGACTTAGTGATCTGTCTCCTTCAAGATCTTATTTCAACACGGTTGGCTGGAAGCAAAGAACTGTCTGTGACCTTCCTGGAGCAGAACCCTGGAGAGCTCTTGTGGTAGCAGGACTAATGGCAGACACCTTGAATTGACTGGTATTCATATCATTAGTCATTCCGGAGACTGCAGTGTAGCCATGTGCAGGCAAGAGAATAGCATCTGAATGTTTCCTGAGGGTACTGAAAGTGTTCAAAATGTGTTTGAAAGGGACCATAGATATTTTCACCACTAAATACAAATAAAGTAAAATAAAACTCTAGGGGTGGTATGTCTAGACTACATGCCTCTGCCGACAGAGGTATGTAAAATAGGCTACCCGACATAGTCAATAAAATGGGGATTTAAATATCCCCGGCTTCATTAAAATAAAAATGGCCGCACACTCAAGATGCGGATCGGCCGACAAGGGAAGCCACAAGGGAAGCCTCGTGGAACGAGGTTTACAGGAGCGATCTACAAAGGCTTCCCTTGTCGACCGATCCACATCTTGACTCGTGCGCTGTGCCAATGATCAGCTGAGCTCGCACAGCGTGGTGGCCAATTTATTTTAATGAAGCTGGGGATATTTAAATCCCCACTTCATTGACTATGTCGGGTAGCCTATTTTACATGCCTCTGTCGGCAGAGGCATGTAATCTAGATGTACCCTAGCTGTCTTACTGAGGGGAGTGAGCCAAACTGCTACTCCTAGATTACGATGGATCACCTGGGTTCTGACATGTATATCATGCCATTTGTGGAGAAATGGAGGGTATCATACAATTTCATCCTATTGGCTTTTATGGCTAAAAACATTGAGTCAAATTAATCTTTGGTGGAAATTCAAGGTCCTCAGTTGATTTACACTAGGGATGAATTTGGCCCATCCATTCTCAAATGATCGGAGGAATGTGTATGCGACAAAAAGCCACTTATTTAATCAGTTTTTACAGTAGTCTTCACTTTTCTTTTTAACCAGGCCTGGACAAAACCAATTATAGCTATCTCCTACCCCACTCCATTTGTGGTACTTTCCTATTGTGACAGGGCCAGGCTAGGTGGCTACAGAAGAGTACCTGAAGGGAGATACGTGAGCCCTAGATTAAGTAGGTCTCTGTTCCTTGGGTAATCTGGCAGGGTCTGGCCTAGAACCAGCAGGAACTTTTCAGAATAAATCTGGAAAAATCAGGCCAGTTAGAACACCTGGTGCCAATTAGAAGCCTTCCAGAGCCAAGGGAGTCAGGCTAATCAGACCAGGTTAATGAGATTGTTTTAACAGGGATCCTTGTCTGTTAGTTCAGAGGCACATACGGAGTTTAGAGGAGGGAAGGAGCCAAAGATGTGAGAAGTGTCTGAGTGAGATCTGGGACCTGCAGGTAAGGCAGAGTGCTGTGGAGGAACAGGATAAGCTGCTCAGGTACCAGAGAAAAGGCATTGGGAAGGATTGTTTGGGGAAATGGCCCAGGGAAGTAGTTGCCAGACTAGGAATAGAACAACCCCCTTCTTTTGCCACTGCCTTAGGGTCTCTGGGCTGAGCCAGTGGGCAGGCCCTTGTCCCCCCCAACCCTTCCTATGCTACTACAGAGTCTGTTCCTGGTCAGGGAGACAAGAGGTTTCACACCATACCAAGGACTAACCTGTGGTGAGTATGGCTCAGCAGGCTGTAACCCCTAAAAAAATGAAGAAGCCGTGTGGAGGGTCACAGCAAGCCTCTGAGGCTGAAAGCCATCTGCCAGAAGTGCAGGGCCCTCCAGCACACCCAGAGCTCTGTCACACTATATATATCACCATGTTGGCTCTTCCCAGGGCTTCTCTTATATTGCTCTGTCATGCTGTCCTATGCAAACATACGTACTGAATTGCCTTATGTATGTCATATACACACTGAATGGCATGGTGCTCTCCTTTGTTAGCTTGCCCTTTAATCCTTTACCCCTGCTCTCCGGCATCTCTTCTCTTACCCTGTCTTCCCAAAATTAGAACAGATGCTCTGTGCCAGATTCAACCCAGGAACACTCAATTCCTTTCACTTAGATAGGAGTCAAGCCAGTTTGTCCCAGAACTGAATTTGGCTGTCTGTCCTTCAGGAGTCCAGAGAATGCTCTTGGGTGGAGGGTTGGGAAGCAGATTGAGATGAAAAGGAAGTACCCGGGCCTTCTTGTGTTTTAGGGATAGGTTGTGAACCTTTTGTTCACATAAGGGAACACTTACCCACCCACATTGCCTCATTGTAGTCTGTGGGGCTATTCAGGCAAATAACTGCTCATTAATGGCAGGAGGGTTACACAGGCCAGTCCTTGGAAAGCCTCATTGCTCACGTTGGGGTGAGGATGGTTGAAGTTGGGCCACATGAAGACAGTGACCTTCAGATTTCATCATTAGCATCTGGAAGGGGTGAAAGGACCTGGGGGATGTGATCTTTAAATCAGAGGCACAGGGAGATGTTGGCAGGGTGGGGGGCTCAAATGAGAGGGTGCTGGAGCATGATTATCACTTGACCTTTCACAGCCTCTGAGCCGGGGTCTCATTAGCAATTCATTATATTCCTAGCAGTTGGCAAGTCTGGCTGCCCTCAGGCTGGCACTAGATCCCTGTGCCATGCTGGCTGGCTGCACGTGGAGTTACTGCTGCTGACAGATTAGAGATCCCTGTTACTGAAATCTGTTCACTCCTGTCCCCTTTCCAGCAGCCACTGCAGCATCTGGCTGGAGGCTGCCCATGCCTCCTAAGTCACTGATGGTCTCTCTTTCCCTTTCTTTGTCATTGTGTCTCCCTGTCCTCTGTCTCTTCTTCTGTCCCTCTTTTACTTCCTTTGTTTTCATTGTATTTCTCCATACTGTGTGGGTTTCCTCTACCCCTGTCTTGTTTGTTTGTTTCTCAGAGGGAGTTCACTTCTGGTCAAAGGTGCTGAATTAGCAGCCATGAGGCCTATAATCCCTTTCTAAAGCATAGAGCAGGTGCAGCATAGGGGAGAGAATCATTCTGAAGGATGGTCAAAGCAGAGTTACAGCCCTCTGTTCCATCCCCAAGGCATATCCTTCCTGCCCCTCTCGTAGGCTGTGCATTTGGATGGTTGCTAGGTTACGCTTTCAGGGTTTGGAGAATGCTTTATAACGGTACCAACACATATGCAAAGCCAAAGCATCCCATCCCTCTTCCCCCCAAAACCACCACCGTCCAGACTTAAAACACTATTGTGGAATGATCTACTGCAAGCTGCTGCCTCTCTTTCTCCTAGTATTCTGTCTGGAGGAGCCATGTGATGTTTTTACATTAAAGTGATTTAGGGCAGCCCTGGGGTCTGAAGGCCTCTATTTACTCTCAGGAAGCATATAACCTGGGCAGCAGCAGTACAAGCTTTCTGCGCACCTACCACTTTTAACAATGTGCCTTGACTCTGCACTGGAGGAATTATCGCTAGGGAAGAGGAGGACTTCGGTGTATTTTGACCATTCAGTTCTTGGCATTTCTGATGACACCACTTGAAAGAGAATAAAATACTATCAGTTGTGACCGCGGAGTTTGTGCTGTGGACATTTCTGCATTTGGAACCAGACTGAGACCCACCCAAGTCATTTCACATAAACCACCCAGGAGGGAATAAATTTTGGTCTGTATCAACAACAGTCAAATTGATAACATTTCTGTATCCCATTTCCAGCCCCATAAGCTATTTAGTGCTCCAGAACCAAGTCCTTTTAGTGCAAATACCTTACAACTTAATTTGCTGCTGGTAATATGCTTTTAACACATGAGTTTCAGTTCTTTTTCCTTGTAATGTGAAGTCAATCTAAACCTTTCCTCTAAAGTATCCAAGGAGTAATCAGAGGAGCAGAATACACAAATAAGGAGAAGAGATATCCCCAGTGATCACAGGCAAAATGCCTTTGGGAATCCAGTGAGTGTTAAAGCACTGTATGAACTGTGGCAACAAGTCAGTATTTGATTATAGCAAAATGTAGATGGGAAGGTGGGGAGCACCTCATTTCTGTCCATTCAGTGACTGTCTGCTGATTATCTTACTATATCTGGGCTCTAAATATGAGGTACCTATAAACAAATGATTAGTTATTTATAGACTCATAATTAGATTAATTAAAGAACATCTGCACTTTCTGTTTTTTTAATTGCAATTTTTTTTCTCCTAGATTTAATGCTCTTACTATATCTTTCAAGTTTTAAAAATAGGAACTGCTGGGTTGCCATGGCTCCCTCTGCAACTCTAGAGCATCTTTCCCTTCCCTTTGATGCAATTTCACTTCAAAATGTGGTTTGACACGGCACCAGCTCAGTGCGTCCCCTAGTGGCTCAGTCCTGAGGGAAGGCCCAGATAATATTCATGATAATATTCATGATCATTAAAAGATCCTGTGGCGCTTCTTGCAAAGAGTTGAGGTGTTAACCCTGATATGTCCTGGCCAGTGGCCAAATTTTAATTTGATTAATTACATTGTGCCATCCTAAATTCCCCCCTGCAGTTTCATTTGAGATGCAGCATTCTTTTTTCAATTTCAATCTTGCACAATTCTTTAATGTTGCTGTGATGTGTGAAACATCTGGCATAGTTCTCTTCAACAGTTGCAATTCAGCGGGATGTGTATGCATGAAATGGCTGCTTTGTGGCTCCAGTTGAACTAAGTCCTTACACCCATGTTTAAAAGTAAGCATGTGGTTAAGGCCTTTTGCTGAATCAAGGCTCATAGGAACAAAGTGAGGAGAATGCAGATAACCTTCTGAAGGCCATTCTCTTCCAAATCCCTGTGTTATGAATGGGTTTGAACCAAAACCCTAGATCCGAACATCTTCAAACTGTGCTAGTATGAGAATCTATTTATGGACCAAGGTCCAAGTGCAGTGTCTGACTTTTTTTCTCTCTAATGGGCTGAACTGAACTCTGGTTTTAAACACCCCTTAAACTTTGGAAATCCCATAGTCTAGAGTGTATAGTTCACACCCATTTCTATAAGCCTTTTTTCAAGCACCTAGATCTTTCTGAACAGATTTTATTTCAGGCAGAAATGTCTCATGTACATTCTCAAACCAGAGGAGAATGTTTTGGAAAATCTGAGCAAAAAACTGTTTTCCAATTTTGAGTTATAAGAGCGTGAAATAAACGCATTTGCTATGCTTTCAAATAATTTTTCATCATAAATAACTAAAAATGGTTTCCCTTTTGAACTTCAGACTTAGCATGCTTGTAATGCTCAACCAGGAATGCTTGTTGTACTAAGGTTGGGGAAAATTTATTTGGGAAATAGTTTTTAACTATTAACATTTTGCATTATATACGCATTGTGTGGTATATTTTAAAAAACATTTGATTGCATGATGTTATTGAAATCTGATATTATTTATCTTTCATGTGTGAATAAAATTATAGAATAAAAATCAGCATTAATTGAGATCCATTTAATCACTTACTCCATCTTCTCATCTACTGTGTAATATCTATTTTGATTTAAATAATAAAAATGTGCCTAGACAAGGCTACAGGTGCCTAACACATCATTAATATTAAAACCAACCCCAGCAGCATTAAATAATCATTCTGGCATAACTCTTCCTGCCAACCACCTACAAAAAAGCTCCTTTCTACTTCTATTAAGACATCCCTTAGCATGTTGTATCACACTTAAAAGGCCCCCGCACCTGTCTCGGTCAATTGAGCGAAGATCACAAGGTGAAGAAAGCTCATCTCTGCAGGAATATACTATGGAAAATGTTCAAAAGGCAAAGTTTGTAAATTACAATTGGCATTCTGAGCCTCTGGAAGGTGGATGCCAACTTGAAGAGGCTCATCATTGATGAGATAGCTGATCTGGTTAAAGACTGGAAGTCATTGCCAATCTGCATTAATTGTGGGTTAGTTATTCAAAACAAACGAATGCTGAATGTTTTAATATATTCATTTTAATATAAAACATTGCTATTTTCTGTATGGTTTTTAAAGCAGTATTAAAACAAGAGAGAAATGAGTTTTCAGTGTCTGACTCTGGAATCTTCATGGTATTACTAATGTCGGAAATGAAAGGTGGCTGGTTCTAGTCAGACCATCAGTGCCTTATGTTTGTTTGTGATAGACCACACTATTTTATTTTTACCTCTTTTATTTGTAATTTCAAAGCACTTTACAAACTATCAAGGGGATGGCTGAATTTACCACTGAAATTCAGCCACCGTTGGGGTGAAATATTGCTGGCTTAATGACATGCCAAAAGAACCAAAGGCAAATACCACAGTCCATTGACAGTTCTGTAAGAATTTAGATTGGCAGAGTGTAACTGCCAAAGGTGGTCTTTGGCCAGAACATCAGGGATCTTTAATGATCACAAGCGATTAAGTGGCATTATTTCCTGCCACAATACTTCTGATATGAGTGTACACAACAGACTACAAGCAGTTCTAGAAATGGTCTCAGAGAGGAGCTGGCATCATTTTGTAAGTACTATGAAGTGAGGTATTGAAAATGAGCGATTCTGTTAGTCCCTAACTTTTGATGACAGAGGCACTGTGGTGGAAACAGCCTATCATAGTAGCACATGCAAGAGGAAAGCAGGGTTATTCTGTAGTTAGGGAAAAAGCAGCTGATCCATGGAGAGAGAGAGAGAGCAGTAATGGAGCAGTACATGTCTGTCAGTGGATATAACCACAGATTAACTGCAGTCACATGAGTATCAGGGGCAGGGTTTATTTGTAGAAAACAAAACTCATGACATATGTAACCTCTATAGTCAAAAAAGGAACATGTTTTCCATAGAATTTTTGCTAAAAATTGATCCCTTTTTTACCTTTCTCTTCAGACCAGCTTTACCTGTGCCCCACAAAAAACCGGGATGTGAGTGTCAGGGATGTGACATGCAGTCACCAAACACTGTCTATTCACCTCCAAGAAATGCCACATGCAAAAGAAACATCTTGTAAAAAAATGTGAGGCGAACATGTATTGGGGACACATTATAGCCACAAGAAATGCCCCTCATCTGAATCACACGGATAACCACTGTGCCCTGATTCATCCAGTAGGAAAGATAGGGAAGGGGAGAGTGCAAGTGAGCACATGGTGGTGAGTCACAATTTTTCTGGTTAGGCCAGGAATAAATATGCTCATCAACCACACAGCTGTTTTGGAGGATCAAGGAGCCATCAAGATGGAAGTGCAGATGCCAAGGGGATCACAGCCAATGGTGTTCTTTGCATCGCTCAAAACACTTAGGCTATGTCTACACTATGTGTTTTGTCGGAAGAGGTAATGCAAATGAAGTGCTGATTAGCATTTTGTTGCGCTTCATTTGCATAATCTATTCCAATCTGTTTTTGCGCAAGAGGGTTTTGTGCAAAAACATGCAGTATAAGGATAAGAGGGTTTTTGCGCAAAATGGACACGTCCACACTGCATGTTTTTGTGCAAAACTCTCTTGCGCAAAAACGGATCGGAATAGATTATGCAAATGAAGCACAACAAAATGCTAATCAATGCTTCATTTGCATTGCCTCTTCCGACAAAACACGTAGTGTAGATATAGCCTTAGATGCTGTTCTGCTTTGTGCCCTGTTTTCACCTTTGTAAGCTACACTCTGTTGCAGGAATATATGGCATTAGGTTTTTCCCCTAACAACTCCCTCTTTGCCTGAGACCATTACCCATGCCTTCACTGAGCTCTGTGGACGTGCAACCCCATCTTATTTCCACTGAGTTAAAGAAAGCAAGTAGTGCTGGGCTTTTTGTGATCTTTATGCACTGCTCAATTTATCTCATCATCCCTTCCCTTACATATGATGTAATGGATAGAATTATTTGGGGCCTGTATTTGCAAAACATTTCAGACTATAATTCTTTCATGTTGGACATGCAAGTTTATTGGACTGAATGAATGAGTGTAATATAGACAGAACAGAGTTGAATATTACTTTAAAAAAGATGTTAGAGAATTACAAGAAATGCTACTTTTTGATTGGTTAGGAAGAAACATCTGCTTAAAATAACATAACTTTTATTTAAGTGAAAAGATCAAGTTGAGCCATTCAATCAATTAACCTTTTTCCGGCTGTGAAATTGATTATGGAAAGTTTATGATAACACCAGGAAATTGATTAACAAGAAGTTTTGGCAAGGTTACATAACTGACCAAGGAGAGGGAGTAGCACTGGCAGTGCCATATTTGTGTTGTCACAAGAGGGTTGCTCTAGAGGTGCTGGATAACTCATTAAGTAGTGTGTTTTAAGAAAACATTTAATAAGCTGTGAAGGCTGCTTTTTTTAAGGGGGGTAGCTGTGAAGGAGCATAGAAGGTGGGTGTGGGACTTGGAAATGATCTCAGTACATAGGACAGAGGCACATGCTGGGATCCATTTTGAATCTAGATGGTTTTCACTATGATTTATATGTCTAGTGTTTTTCCCCCCTCTTTTGAGTCTTCCATGCTTCATGAGCTTAGGGAAGGATGTTGCATCTGCATGCTGAGCTGCACTAGCTGCTGATACAGTTGCCTCAATCATTAGTCAGCAGAGTGGAAATACTGTGTCTCTGGGAAAAGGCCCTGCCAGGAGCAACAGTTTTTTTTTTTTTTTTTTTTTTTTTTTTAAGGGAGAATGGAGATGAGCTGCTGAAGGGGGAGCATCTCCCCACAAAGGGAATGCTGAGGTAGTTTGGGTCTCTGTAGATGTCGCATTCCTTATATGGTGAGGACTATGGACAGTACTGTAACTTTGTGCCACATTGTTGTGCTAATACGATTGCTTTAATTCACACCTCAGCTTTTCTGCTGGTGTAAATGGGTGCCTTTTCATTGGAATCAATAGAGCTGAGGGTCTGGCCTATGAACATTATGGTGAAATTAAGCGGTGGTGGTAGAGCGCCTCTCTAGAATTCCTAAAGCTTTTCATTACTGCCAGATGAGAAGAAGGGAAAACTCAGCAGTGGAAATGTACCACGTATCTAACAGAAGTTCCTTCTCGATGCTTAACACAGAATTACAAAGAGACGAGCTATTATTAGTTCTTTGTATTATTTTAGCATCTAAGGGCCCAATTGGGCCATATTGGTATGGACACTGTACAACAGGGATGTCAAATTTAGTTTAATGAACTAATTGACTAGTTGATGGCTTTTTCCATCGACTAGTCAATAAGTGCGGGAGCCACAGTGGGGAAAGCCCCCGACCTGGGAGCTAACCTCGCTGCAACTCTTCCTTTTAAATGGATTAAGGACCTGTCAGTTCTTAATACATTTAAAAGGCGGGTGTGCCGGTGGGACCCTGTGTGAGCCATGAATTAGCTGTCCTGGCTCACAGCGGGTCCGCCCCACCCCCCCTTAACTGTGCAGGCTCTTAATATATTTAAAAAGCAGAGGCACAGAGTCTGGGATTGGGCATAAGCCAGGAATCAGCTGATTCCCGGTTTGTGCCCAGTCCCCGCTACCCCCCAGAGACAGTGCTGGGGAGAACAGGGTTTTAAGTCAGCTCCCCCTAGCACCAACTCCTTCTCCCCCCTCTTGCTGCCTCTGATAGAGGCAGCAGGGGAGAGGAGCAACTAGACAAGGGCCTAATTGACTATCTGATAATCTTTCGCTTATCGGATAGTCGACTGGTTGCTTACATCCCTACTGTACGAACACATATTGAGAAACCGTTCTTGCCCCAGGGAGGTTGCTGTCTAAATCTGAGAGGAACTGAGATGTATCACTGGGAGGCAAAAATCAACCAGGGATGCTATAAAATTCACTTGGCCTTTAGCCACAATGGTTTGATGGAAATTCAGATGCTACTGGAAGTGAAGGTGGGGCTTTGGCTTTTAAGTGAGCCAATGTCCCACTGGTGGGGTGGGAAAGTGCTGTTTATTAGTAAGTGTGCATGCCCCAGACAGGCTACCTCGGCAAAACATATGGGCCTAGGCAATGCAACACTTTTTACAGCAGAAGTGCTAAAAGCCAGCTAGGAAAACTATAAAGCAGTGCCCCCTTATCACAATCTCTACACCCTGTCCCCCCCAGAGCTGAGACTCTGGGAAGGGAGGTATGGACAGGCATAAAGAGGGGGCTAAGACTGGTGCCATGGTTGGAGGCAGGTGTGGGGCTCTCAGCTCGGATGCTGGGCCAGGAATTGGGAGCCCTGAGTGCAAGTCTCTGAGCTGGGGTCATGAGTAGAACTTGAGGCATGGGGATGAGACCTGAGTCCCAGGCACAGGGCTCGTAGCTGGGGCCAAGAGCAAAGCCCCCAGTGCAGGACTGGGAGCTGGGTCCAGCAGTAAGAGCAGAGAGTAGAGCCTGGGCATGGGGCAAATGGCTGGGATCCCAGGTGCAGAGATGGTGGATGGGGATGAAAACCAGGACCCTGGGAGCAGGTTGGAGATTCTGCAGCACCCTCCCCCTGCCCAAAAACACACACACACACACACACACACACACACACACACACACACACACACACACACACACACACACACACACACACACACACACACACACACACACACACACACACACACACACACACACACACACACACCCCCTAAATCTGTAGTCATGGAAACTAGGAATGTAAGCAACATGTGCTCAAATAGGGAGATGTGTGAAAGGATTAGGGTGATACAAACAGGGAGAGAAGTGAGGTTGATAGTTATCTTAGATGAACAGGCACTGAGCCCATATGAAGGAGAGTTGGGTTGGTGGGAGGAATGATGAGATACCGCTTCCACGCTCACTCATCGTCCCTAAAATAATGAGCAAAATCTCCCTTTCTGGAAATAATAATAATTTTCCCACCCTGCTGCCAAGCACATGGGGACTGGCTAATTTGTGCAGGTGAGTGGGTGGAAGGGGCTTAGTTTAAATAGGTTTTTGGGACAAACATAACTGAGTTCATAAGTGGTTAGAGAGCAAAATAATAGAATTAATTCACAAATGGGTGGAGTCACTGGCAATTTTGCAAACTTCCCCCCCTCACATGTGGTGCTAATGAGCTCCCTCATTGGTAATCTCACAAGAGAGGTTGAATGTGGAACAAGCATGGAAAATGAACTTTTGTCTTGCTCTCACAGGTGGTCTCTCCAGGTGAGGGCTGAGGCCCATTGATTGCCCAGGCTAGATGTGAGGAGGGAGCTTGTGTTGCTGCTGTCCCAGTTTTGTGGATATTTGCAGGGATTCTCCAAAGCTGCCAATCCAGTGCTGCAATTCACAAACCACCTGTTTGAAAACAGGGAGAACATTCTGGAGACAGACCTGCAGAAATGTGACTTTGTTGCCAGACAAATGTGCATGCAGCAAAGACTAAGAATTGTGCACTGAAATGCTGGCATTTCTGCTCTGGAGGCGGGCCTTTTGCATCCAAGAGTGTGCCCACTACATATTGTGCTCTCTCGCCGACTGTTCCCCACCAACCTTGTGTGTCTTTCTTTCTTACATCTCTCTCTCTCTCTCTCTCTGCCTCCCACCAGCCACCTCCCTCTCTCTCTCTTTTCATATGTAATTTCTTTCTCTAAAGGAAAAATAAATCTTGTTTTAAAACAGAAGAAACATCTCATTTTTCCCACCTCCTTTCTTTCTTCCCTTTCATCTCTCCTTCTCATTGAAATGTTTGAAACAGCACAAATTCCTGAGAACAGCATTTTTCCCTTTGAGCTTTGCCTCTGCATCCTCCTTCATTTTATCTTCCCTTTGTTTGCATCTGCTTCATTTCTCTGTTTTTCCCTCTTATCCCTTCTTCAAGGCACATTCTTAATTAATATGTTAATTCCTAACCCAGGATTGCTCCTTGCAGATGGAGAGCTGTTCACCAGGATGAATGGAGGAGGGAGGGAGAAAACGATGGAGGGTAATTTACAACTGGACTGGACAAAGGGTATATATAACATAGGGGGAAATCTTTGCTGGGGGTGATGAGGGAGAATCTATGGATACAAGAATGGACTGGATGACTTAATAAAACTGAGTGAGAGAAGATTTTCCTGTCCCATGAAAGTATTAGAGTATCTTTTTCTATCACAAAATAGGACAAAATGTTAAACTCTTAAATTTTAATGAATTGGTAATCTGGAAACAAATTTCAGATTGTTGCAATAAAAACATTTTGCTTCGGTAGTTTTCAGACATGTTTGTTTCAGTGTTGACCTTTTTAAATGTGAACCTTTTTTTTTAGTGTAAATCAACTGCTTTTTAAAAAAAATTGTTTGGAGGTGAAAACCAACCCTCCCCCCTCCCAGGGTAGACAGAAAGAATAAATGTGTCCACTAACTTTGGGTATCCAATTTGAAAATCCTAGGACCTAATTTTTCACTGCACTTAGCATTCCATTGCACTTAACTATGAGACCATCTCTTCTCTTCTGTAATCTCCTGCCTCTTTCACTGCACACATTCCGACTTTGGCAACAAATGAAGAAGGGGTATGTGGTGGGGTCCTCCCCGCCCTGTTCTCTCCTCCCCGAGATTAAAGCAGTTCCGCCCCACTCGTAGACCCTAAGGTCTGGTCTGGGGGGTGGTTAAAGCAGGCCCAGAGGCCTCGTCCAGCAGCCACAACAGGCCCTGAGGCCTAGACTGTACCCTGAGGGGTTGGAGTAGGGGGTCCAGGCCCTCCCTCTCCACCAGACCCCAACCCAGGGCCCTAATAGTGGTGGATGGTTCCCACCACTGGCTCAGCGGGGGGGTCCTCCCCGAAACACTCCAAGCCCACTGGGAGGGGGGGGGTTCCGTGCCCCTTGCCCTGGGTTGCTTCCTACCCCAGCCTTGTGGCCAACGGTGGTCCCACCTGGCGATGAAGGGCTGGCAGCGGCGGCAACGTCAGCCAGTCCCGTCTCTGGAGCAGACGCGCAAGGGTTGTCCACTGCAGCGGGGCGGGCGGTCCCCCGGAGTTGGCGTTGGGGCCGTGCTCGGCCCAGAGATGGTAGCGGCAGCGGCGGTACCTCCGGCTTTGGTTCGGGCCGCAGGTCCGGCTGGGGCAGAGGCTCCTTCCTCCCCGGCAGTCCGCCCCAACTGAGCGGCCCGGCAGCCTTTTATAGTGAGGCTGCACTTCAAGCATGCCCGATAGGGCTGTGGGGGAGGGGCGTATTCCACCCAATAAACGGGCTCCCCTCCCTCCTGCTCAGTGCGGGGCAGGCTAGCCCCGTCACACACCTCCCCCCTTAAAAGTGTCCGTCCTGGAAGTCTTTCCTCCCCTTCTTTAGGCCCTATGTGCGGAAAAAAAATCCGCGTTTCCGTGTGCCTTCCCTGGCCTATGTGCCACTTGAAATGAATACGGCTGCAATGCTAGATACCAGCGCATGATACGCGCATTGGTGTCCTTCATTGTTTGCAACCACCTTAGAGGGACATGATCCATCACTATCAAAAAGGTACTACCCAGCAAATAATACCTCAACGTGTCCACGGCCCACTTCACTACCAGCGCCTCCCTCTCTATGGTGGAATACTTAGTTTCCCTAGGGTATAACTTGGGGCTTAGGTACAGTAGAGGGTGTTCTACTCCCCCCACCTCCTGGGATAGCACGGCCCCGAGGCCTACCTCGGAAGCGTCTGTCTGTAGGATGAAGGGCTTGGAAAAATCTGGCTGGGCTAATTCTGGCCCCTGGATAAGGTGGTCTCTCAAGGTTTGAAACGCCCTTTCGCACGCTGCTGACCACTCCACCCGCCGTGGGTGTTGGTTTTTGGTCAGGTCCGTCAGGGGGGCCGCTATGGTGGAAAAGTTAGGGACAAAGCGCCGGTAATATCCCACCAACCCCAGGAACTGTCTCACCTGTCGTTTTGTGGTGGGAGTGGAGTATTCTCGGAGGGCCTGAATTTTGTCTATTACGGGCTTCACCCGTCCCTTCCCCACCATGTACCCCAAGTAGGTTACCTCTTCCTTCCCTAGGTGACACTTGGCTGGGTTTGCTGTCAACCTGGCTTCCCCTAGGGCCCTTAACACCTTCTCTAAGTGGGTTAGATGTTCCTCCCACCCTTCGCTGTACACAATAATATCGTCGATGTATGCCGCTGCATACTCATCGTGGGGTGCCAAGACTTGATTCATCAGCCGCTGAAATGTGGTGGCGGCCCCATGTAATCCGAAGGGCATGATTGTGAATTGATAGAGCCCAAAAGGGGTTGGAAATGCTGTTTTGGCTTTCGTCATCGGTGTCAATGGGATCTGCCAATAGCCTTTTGTGAGATCCAGTGTTGAGATGTACCTGGCCCTCCCCAGGCGCTCCAGTAGCACATCTACCCGGGGCATGGGGTAGGTATCGAACTGGGAGATGGAGTTCACTTTTCGGAAGTCGACACAAAACCTCACTGAGCCGTTGGGCTTGGGGACCAGCACGATGGGGCTCCTCCACTCGCTTCGGGATTCTTCCACCACCCCTAGGGCCAACATTTCTTTTAATTCCTGGTGCACGGTGTCCCACATTTTCCTGGGGAGGGGTCGATGATTATCCCGTATTTTCTGCCCCGGTATTGTGGCGATGTGATGACTAATCAACGGTGTCCTTCCCGGTTTGTCAGACAACACATGCGGGAACCGCGCAATGAGTTCTTGCAGCTGTTGCTGTTGTCCCTTCTCCAGGTCTTGCCCAACATCCACCTGGGGGAGCTCCGTCGAGGCTCCCACTTGCGGTCCCAACTCGTCCTCTGGGGGAAATGGGGTGATCAGCATTGCCTCCCTCTCCTTCCAGGCCTTCAGGAGATTTACATGGTACACTCGTAAGTCTTTTTGCCACCCTGGTAACCTCACCTCATAGTCGACTGGCCCTACCTTCCGCACAACTTCAAACGGTCCTTGCCACTTTGCTAGCAGCTTGGATTCTGAGGAGGGCAACAAGAGCAACGCCCGTTCCCTGGGTTGAAAAGTCCGCACCTTCGCCTTCTGGTTGTAGTGGCGCGCCTGTGTTTCCTGTGCTGTCCGTAGGTTCTCCTGGGCTAGCCAGCCCAGTTCTTCTAGCCGCTCTTGCAGTTGTAACACATAGTGGATGGACCCCTGGGCGCGTCTTTCTTGTCCCTCCCAGGTCTCTCTCACTAGGTCTAGAATCCCCCGCGGTCGCCGCCCATATAATAATTCAAATGGGGAAAATCCTGTGGAGGCTTGGAGAACCTCCCTTTCAGCGAAGAGAAGAGCCGGCAGCCACCTGTCCCACCGCCGTGGGTCGTCTTCAACGAATTTGCGCAGCATCGACTTCAGCGTCCTGTTGAACCGTTCCACCAGTCCGTCCGTCTGGGGGTGGTACACAGAGGTTCTCAGGGACTGAATATTCAGTAGGCGGCACAGTTCTGTTATCAGTTTGGACGTTACATTAGTTTCCTGGTCTGTTAAGAAGTCTTAGGGAGGCCCACCCTGGCAAACACTTTTAAAAGTTCATCGGCAATGGCGCGGACGGTCGTGACCCGTAGGGGAATCGCCTCCGGGTATCGGGTGGCGTAGTCCACAATGACCAAAATGTATTTGTTCTTATTGGTGCTTTGCTCCAGCGGCCTGACCAGGTCCAGCCCTACTTGTTCAAAAGGCGTCCCTACCATGGGCAGAGGGACCAACAGGGTTCGGGGAACCCCACTGGGGTTAGCATGCTGGCATTCGGGGCATGATGCACAATAGTCCCTCACAGCATGGTGTATCCCTGGCCAGAATAACCGCTGGGCTAGTCTGCACAACATCTTTTCCCGGCCTAGGTGGCCCGCCCAGGGCACGTCGTGGGCCAACCGCATCACCGTCATCCGAAACTGTTGGGGTACCAGCAGCTGACAAATCTCGGCTTGGGTTTGCGGATCTTGGGTCAGGCGGTACAAGAGATCACCCCGTATCTCGAACCGCGGGCCTTGGGGCCTCTCTTGGGGTGGCCAGTCTGTCAGCTCTGGTCCTCCTGCCTGCTCCCAAGCTCGGCTGAGGGTTGGGTCATTCCTTTGTTCTTCCAGGAAGTCTCCATCCAAGGCGATGTTGGTTTCTTGGGTGTCTATAGGGGGCGTATCGATTCCAGGGCGTCGTATTGCTCCCCTCCTGGCCCCCCCTGAGGTCCCTTCCCCGGGGTCTTCTTCCGCTGGCTGTCCTGTTAACGCCGCTTGTGGCTGTTCTGGGTCCTCCTCACTGGCGACCCCTCGCCTGTGGCCCTGCAGTAGGGCCCAAAAGTGGGGCCAATCGTGCCCTAACACCACGGGGTAAGCCAGTCAGGGGACTACCCCTACGCTGCACAGCTCTTCTTGCGACCCAATGGCTAACTTCACCTTAGCCGTGGGGTATGTCCTCACCTCCCCATGAATACACTGCATTCTCACAGGGGGCCCCCATGGCTCTGGGTCGCCGACTAGGCCTTCCTCTATCAGAGTCTGCCCACAGCCCGTATCCACCAAGGCTGTGGCCTCTTCCCCTTGCACCTTAACTAGGATCACCATCTTTGTCCCATCTTCTGTCTGTGGTTGCACCCCAGCCGCTAGCACTTGCCCATAGCCACAGGCCCTGGCGATACCCCTAGCTTTACCCAGGTTTCCCTGTCGGCTCCCTGGGCAGCCTATCTTCCTCAGGGCTCCTCCGGCAGCCCAGTGACCTTCCAAAAGGGCTACGGCTTGTCCCAAGGTCTTGGGCCCCCGCCGCCGGATCCACTCCCGATCCTCCTTGGGCAAAACCCTCAAGAGCTGCCCCAGGGCCCCTCTACTACCTTTCTGGGGGGCCATCTTCCCCTATGCCCCCTCAATAACACCAGCGCCACTTAATCCCGCTTCTCCCTCGTGCTCTAAGCACCTCGAAAAACTCTCTGCGCCCCTTCTTATCGGGGGGGGGGATCAGAGTACCCACATTCTCCACCAGCTGTGGCGGGGTCCTCCCACCCTGTTCTCTCCTCCCCGAGATTAAAGCAGTTCCGCCCCACTCGTAGACCCTAAGGTCTGGTCTGGGGGGTGGTTAAAGCAGGCCCAGAGGCCTTGTCCAGCAGCCACAACGGGCCCGGAGGCCTAGACCGTGCCCTGAGGGGTTGAGGTAGGGGGGTCCGGGCTCTCCCTCTCCTCCAGACCCCAACCCAGGGCCCTAATAGTGGTGGGTGGTTTCCACCACTGGCTCAGCGGGGGGGGTCCTCCCCGAAACACGCCAAGCCCACTGGGAGGGGGGGGGGGGTTTCCCTGCCCCTTGCCCTGGGTTGCTTCCTACCCCAGCCTCGTGGTTGACGGTGGTCCCACCTGGCGATGAAGGGCTGGCAGCGGTGGCAGCGTCAGCCAGTCCCGTCTCTGGAGCAGCTGCGCAATGGTTGTCCACTGCAGCGGGGCAGGCAGTCCCCCGGAGTCGGCGTTGGGGCCGTGCTCAGCCCAGAGATGGTAGCAGCAGCTGCGGCGGTGGCGGTACCTCCGGCTTTGGTTCGGGTCGCAGGTCCAGCTGTGGCCCTGCAGTTGGGGCAGAGGCTCCTTCCTCCCCAGCAGTCCGCCCCAACTGAGCGGCCCGGCAGCCTTTTATAGTGAGGCTGCACTTCAAGCATGCCCGATAGGGCTGTGGGGGAGGGGCGTATTGCACCCAATAAACGGGCCCCCTTCCCCCGCTCAGTGCGGGGCAGGCTAGCCCCGTCACAGGGTACTAGAGATAATAGTCTCCTTAACTACAAGTTATAGCCATGACTCATCCCGAAGCAGGACTTGTGCACGGAATGAGGCAGGGATCCTGTGGGGAAAAAAACTCAGTATGTGATCATGTAATTAAAGCTTGTCTCATAAAGCATATGCACAAGAGAGGCAAATTTAGGTTGCACAAGGCAGATTTAATTCTGGCATTTCCTAACTTCTGAGTGCTTGACTTAGCATCTTAATAATGTTCTTTTAATGTAGTTTGTTGTGTGTAATTTCCTATGAGTTTAAAAAAGCAAATTGAGAAAACAGAAATTCCATCATATAACATGATATTGACACCTATAAGGTACACCAGCAGGGGTGGAACTCTTAGTTCAACTTCTCAGACCATTGCCTCTTGAGCAAACAGAGTACAGGTTGAACCTCTCTAATCCAGAACTCTGATCCAGAAACATCTGTGGTCTGGC
This sequence comes from Pelodiscus sinensis, assembly GCF_052426305.1. Classification (NCBI taxonomy): domain Eukaryota; kingdom Metazoa; phylum Chordata; order Testudines; family Trionychidae; genus Pelodiscus; species Pelodiscus sinensis. The sequence goes on along the minus strand of NC_143052.1, from coordinate 88,738,799 downwards.
ATGATTTTAGTTAGCTGGTTGTTCACTTATCATGGGTGTGGTCAAGTTTCCCATGGTCCCATAAAATTTGTTTATAGCCACCAGTCCTAGCTCTCAGTGTTCTATACTATTATTTTGCTTTAATTTACCCCTAAATATTTTCTAACAGCCTCATAAGCAATGGAAGTGTTGGCAATGCTGCTAGACAATACTGACCTCCTGTAGTCCAGAAAATTCTCTTGTTTGGAGCCGGTCAGATCCTGAGCAAGGTCCCCTTTTCTGAGCTACACAAAGAGGTTCAGAGCTCCCTGCACAAGCAAGGAGCTCAGCTGATCAACTGTGGAAGGGGGGCGGGGCACTTACTGTCTCATGGTGGAGGAGCTAATGTCTGCTATACTGGCTGTAGCCTCTACTCCCCTCTCTTTCCCCCCTCCCTCCCTCTTCCCCAGGGTCTGTACTTACTGGGGGTAAGTGAATTTTCCAATCAGGGTGGTAGGAAGTACTTCGGGGATCATGTGATCCAGATCACGGTGAAACTGCTGGCTGAAGGGGAGGAGAAATCGGTGCTTCATTGCCTGCCACTAGCCACATGGGAGAAGCTGAGTAAGTTACAGGTGCTGCCAGATAGGATCAACTTCTATACTTTGCTTCCAAATCCTCCTCTGCCCCGTGAACTGCTAACTGAGCAACAGCCTTCCCGCTCCCTTCCTGCTTATCCTGCTAGCCCTCCCGTTGGGGAATTGGCTGGGCAAGACTCCATGCCTGCCGGAGCTGAAGAGCATGTTATAAAAGATATTAGTGATGATAAATGATAAAAGATAACTGGGCAGCATAAACCAAAGTTGGGAAGGACACTGAAAGGGAAGGTCTGTAAGATTCCAGTGTAGCTCTGGAGGATATGGGAAAATGGGAAGAACTTTTTTGATCTGGGTTCTTTCAGCACCTAGCACAATGGGCTTTTGGTCTATGACTGGGGCTCCTAGGAGCTACACTGACCCAAATAGATGATAATAATAATAATAAAGATAGCAGGGAAGGTTTGTATTGGGGAACAAAGTGTAGAGGTGGGTGGATAAAAGACAGGAGACAAGAGGAACTCCCGTGCTTCCAAACTGGTCTGTATGTATTATGATACAGTCTTTAACTGCATACACAATCACATACTATTTTATTCCACAGGACTCTTGCCTCATCCAGTGCACAGATGGATAGTGATAAATATTTTGTTTTCTCCTAGTTTTTCAGTACGTGGCCCTGGGCCTTATTTACTGTGCACTAGTCCAACCTGCTTTGAAGACAGAATTACTAATTTCCTCATGGGCTTTTTTATGGCACTCAGCACTATAGTATCTGAGTGCTTCATAAACATGAATGAATTTATTTTCACAGCCCTCTTCCCCTCCCCCCCATACTTACTGGGGGTAAGTAAGTTTTCCAATCAGGGAGGTAGGAAGTACTTGGGGGATCATGTGACCCAGATCATGGTGAAACTTCTGGTTGAAGGGGAGGAGGAATCGGTGCTTCATTGCCTGCCACTAGCCACATGGGAGAAGCTGGGTAAGTTACAGGTGCTGCCAGATAGGATCAACTTCTATACTTTGCTCCCAAATCCTCCCCTGCCCCGTGAACTGCTAACTGAGCAGCAGCCTCCCCCCTCCCTTCCTGCTTATCCTGCTAGCCCTCCTGTTGGGGAATTGGCTGGGCAGGGATCCCCTGTTTTTCCCTGTGTCCATTCTTCTGCTGCCCATTCAGAGCAGGACAGTTGACTTCTCTGTCTCCTGTTTTCCTCCTGCTCTTGCCAATTTGCACCCCCTCCCGTTTCGTGGTAACAAGACAGCACCTCTCTCTCTTTCCTCTCTCCTGTGCTTTCAAACTTTCACCCCATTTAGAATCAGGTCAGTATCTCTTCCAGTAAGAGCAAGACCTAACTTCTCTCTGTCCTGTCACTGAAAATGGGAAACACCCTCCCCCATCCCCATTTCAGCCATCTCTCTGATCATGTTAGCCCTTCCCTCTTTTTAACTCTGAGTTCCATGCTTGGAAAGCTTCCCTCCCTGGCTGCAGGAAATAGGACAGTCACAGTCTACATGTGCAGAGGCTTCACATGGGACAGTGGGAGGTGATTTTGTAGCTGAATCAAGACATTTGGTAAAGATTTCTGGGGGGAGGGAAAGAACCCCACGTTGTGAGGAGACGTTTTGAGAGGTGAAACATAAGACTTTGGATTTAAGAGCAAAATAATTGTGAAGCTATGTTTCCTTGGGAACAGTGCAAGTTGGAGCCTCTGGTAAATTTGTTCTGTAAATGTTACCTTATGCAGTTAAGGGAACCGGGACTTCTTTTAGTACCAGAAGAGTTTTCTTGGAAAGGACTTGAAGCAGGCTGCATGGGAGGAGGGGTGTGTGCCAGGACTTTCAAACAAAGTTTATATAAGTGTTAAGGGCTTAAGGTAAGAAAGAAAAAGATTCTTTTAACATAATTTTTTTAAGTGTTCCAGATATCTAAAACTCTGATCTTAATGATTTTTTTTAAATCCCGTGTTACAAATTAATTTACATTTAATGGTAAAGTGTATTGCATTAAGGCTAGATCTTTGCTATCTGGTAGAGTTCTGGCTCTTATGAGTCAGAAGTAGCAAGTACTAGATGTGATGCTAGTTGTTTTGTAGAATGAAACCTTATTTGCAGGATCTTTGAAACATGCATCTGTCTATTAGAAAGGATGATGATACATGCACTCCAAGGTCTCAGAGGGTAGCTGTGTTAGTCTGTAACTAAAAATACTTAAAAAACAACAATGGTCTTGTAGTACCTCAGGGTGTGTCTAGACTACAGGGTTTTGTCGACAAAAGTGGCCTTTTGTCCACAAAACTATACCTGCATCTACACTACCGCCGAGTTCTGTTGACATAACGTTGACAGAACTCAGCAGTTTTGTTGACGGTGGTAAACCTCATTCTACGAGGAATAACGCCTTTTGTCGACAGAGTTCTGTCGACAGAAGTCGTTATTGCGTCTACACTGTCCTTTGCGTCTACACTCTCGTGTCGACAAAGCAGCTTGCTTTGTCGACAGAACTGGATGTAGTCTAGACGCTCTTTATCGACAGAAGCTTTGTCAACAGTATCTGTCGACAAAAGCCCGTAGTCTAGACGTACCCTTAGAGACTAACAAAAATATATCAATAGTATCATGAACTTTCATGGGCATAACCTACTTCTTCAGCCAATGGTAGTGTTAATTTTCTTTTTATTTGATTTCATGTTAAATAATCATAAGTATTGTTCCTTGTTAATTATCTCTTTTTTTAATATATTTTCTTCCACGCCTATGGATTACTTAAAATATATATTTATATCTGCGGTTTTTGTTTGTACTGGTAGGTGCACGTCCTCACACTACCTCAATACTGGGGTTGCACCTAAGAAATTTCAACCCACCCAAAAGAAAATTCAGTCTGCCCAAGAATAGAACTTGACAGGTGGGCAGTTTCTACCCCATAAAAGCAGGGCATCTCTTGCTATCCATATAGGCATGTTTACTCAGAGAGAGCTCAATGAGACTTGTAACACACAACTTCCAGGAGCTACCTATATCCAGTGACTTATCAGTTAGCAAGAGCAAATGGGACAAATTCCCACCTTTGTCAAAAAGTGGGGTGCAGAGGAACGGAGGTAGGGGGCAGCAATGCCAGCCTTGTGTGGAGATGTCCAGGGGAGACGGGGTTGTAAAAGCAGTAATGCCAGCTCGGGGGGAGGATGCAGGGGCTCAGGCTAGCCTGATGTGCTGTCCCATTTTATCTTTGGGAAATATGGTCAGCCTAGTCCTCTGTCATCAGAAAGGCCAAGGACTTGAATAGGCAATAATACTGACCTACCATGTCATGACTGGAGGTGGATCTATCTGATCAGGGCTGAAGAGTCTTCCACCGTCACTGCTGGTGTTGTACTTGTCTTGTGGAGAAATATAGATCTCCCGAGCTTTTAATCTGGCTCCTTACATGAGCACTAAAAACACAGATTTTTTTTTTAAAAGAAGAAACAGATGCAATGTCAGCACCTGAAATGATGTGAGAGGGGGTTGGTGCCTTCAGGGCTGCGTGGATTTGATTTCATTGCTTTGTATTTACTTCTATTTCTCCTCTCTGAAAAGGGGACCTTCAGGCAGTTTGTTAAATGGGCTGAGAGGTCTGTCTGATTTTACTGATGTTCCTGTAAATGCCTCCATGTTATTGCTCCACTCAAATTCTTCTGAGAAATTTTGTGATGGCTCTTGGCAAACCAGAATGTTATTAATATCGCGCTCTTCAGTGGCAGACTGTGCTCTGTGCTGGGGGGTCCTTTAGAACAGCAGTGCTCCACTAGGGGTCCAGAACACCTGGGAGGCCACAAATAGGTTGCAGGGGGTCTGCCAAGAGAGGTTGGCATTACAGTCAGTGCGGCCTGAGGCAGGAAGCTGAAGCTATCCTGCACTGGGCTCAAGCCTTGCCACATAGGGCTGAACCTGAAGTCTGAGCAATTTAACTTTGTGGGTCACTCTGTGGTATTGGGCCCTCTCCAGTTGCCCTGCTTGCTACCCCCTAATGTCAGCCCAGGCTCCAGGAGGATTGACAAGATTGCTGAGGCCCTGGACAATGTGAGTGGGGCCTGACTCTGGGCTCCTGGAAGGGGCAAAGCCTCAGGCGGAAGTGGTGGGGCAGCTATCCCCCAGTGCCACCACTGCGTGGCACCCCCCATACTGGCCCTCCGAGCTGGTCAGAGTATGTGGCATGGAGCTCTGGAGCGTGTCGTGTGGTGCTCCTGCAGCAATTTGAAGGGGCCTGGGACTCTGACTGCTGTCACAGTAGCAACAGCAGCGGCAGGCAGCTCCTGGCCCTGGGCAATACCCATTTGCTTACAGAAAGAACCACACACCCACTGGTAGGCCTGCAGAAAACCAATTTTTATGGCACAAGTGGGCTGTAGAGTTTTTGCAGTGGGAAGGGGGGTCAGGACGAAAAAGGCGGAAAACCCTTGCTTTAGGAGGAATAACTACGCTGATGTTGTATAACAGTAAGCATCCTAATCCTGGAGAATATAACTATCATCCAGTTAATTTGGGTGCGATCTATAGAGTGGCATGAACTCTTAGCTATAACAATTGGGTGAGTTGGAAACATGGTTTCTTTCTCTGGTGCGGTCCCTTTGTTTTATGGAATTGGTTTGCTTGCTAACAAGCCTGTGAAGTACTATTGTTTGTGCACTCTCACAGAAAACCCTTCTCTGGAGACAGAATTCAATTCTGACCTAATTTGCACTGATGTGAATCCAAAACACCTGTGACACTACAGAGATGAGTGCCACATAAGTACATAAACAGATAGAGTTAAGTGGAGTGATTCCAGATTTACCCCTGTGGGACTGAGATAAAAAAATCTGGTTCTGAGGCATTAAAAATTGGAAAGAGTAAATGGATGACCTAGCTGAAAGAGGGAATGTGCTTCTTGTGCTTGGTTCTGCTGATGGGTTTATTACATGCTTTCTCATCCTGGGGAGTAGCAAACAGGTGTTGGGGAGGGTGCTGATAGCATTCCTTTCTAGTATTGCTAAACAGGAAGAGGTCCAGGCTACATTGCAAATAGATGGGATGGGAGATCCCAGTGTGGTCCTGGAGTGAAAAAGATTGAGAACTCACTTGGTTAAGAACTAGAGCTGTCTGGAAAAAATTCTGACAAAGCATTTTTTTTTGCTGGAATTTGACAAATCATCACAATTGAAACCTTCCACGGAGATGATTTGATTGTGACATAGTTTGACAGAACCCCGGCAAGGTTCCATCAGAAACCTGCCTGGTTTCTTGCCAGCACACCTGCCCAGTTCCTCTGCCATCTTCCCTGCAAGCTGATAGGCAGCTGAGAGCCTGGAAGCTCTGGGAGTCCTGGCTCGCAGATCTTTGAGTCAATGCTCCCAAGGCTTCTAGGGCCCGTGAATCTGGGGCAGCCCACCAGGCAGATGGCCCTGAAGCCAATGCACCATGCCCTGTCGTGGAGAATTTAGCAATGTTTGGCTTCTATTCCAGACTGGAACAAAACGAAATTTCAAGATATCAAAATTCTGCACAAAATGGAATGATTTTTCTCTGCTACGCTCTGCTGAGAAGTATTATCTTGCTACATCTGCGAATTGTACGCATAGCTTGTCTATACGGAAACATCCTGTTGTTGTTCCTTCGTCCTTCCTCCCTCCACTTGTTTGTCTCATCCATCTGTTATGTCTTGCTTTTGAGAGAGCTGAGCAAATAATTGATTTTTCGGTTCAGTGGCCGAAATGGTTTGTTTAGAAAATGTCAGAATAAACCATTTCAATTTTTTCCACAATTTTTCCTAATTGTTTTATTGGAAACAATTTGCTGAATTTGACCTGAATTTGCTAATAGTTTTGGGTATCCCAGAACTGTGGCTTTGGGAGAATTTACTATTAGACAAAATAACTGTCTGTTTTTTAGTTTTTCACTTCATTGGGGCAGGAACTGCCATCACCATCTAATTGTATACAGCTAGACTATATATAAATAGATGGTGAATGGCAGCTCCTGCCCCAAAGAAGCCCTGGCTTGCTTGAACTGTGAGGAGCCAGATTTGCAAAAGAGCTTACATCCCATTCAGACACTTCAGACTTTCAGAACTTCTCAGCACCTAGCCCCTTCCACTGTAGGCACCAACTTTTATTTTTCCCTGGGGTGCTTTATCCTCTCTCTGTATTGAAGGTCCCATCCCAATCTGCTCCAGCCTTGCCCCACCTCTTTCTGCCCCTACTATGTCTCCTCCCTAAGGTCCCCACCCGACCACCAGTTGCTGTTGTCCACCTTCTTCCAAGCCTATCACCAAGCCTCAAACTGCTCGTGGGCAGTGCCCTGAATTGGCTAATTAGTCAGCTCTTATATCTCCCATTACGATGCTTGAAGTCAGATTTTCAAGAGTTCAGCACCCAACGAATTTATTTCTTTTGAAAATCTGGTCACTTACTCTGATGCCTAAATGAAAGTTGAGCTTCTTTGAATTTCTGGTCCTAGGCTGCCAACATGTCAGACTGTCAGAGAATTTCTGAGTGTTCAACTTATATTTGTGAGTTAGGGAGACAAATTCTCTGCTGGTACAACTCTGTCACAGTCAGTAGGTTACATCAGTGGAAAATTTGGACCAGAATATATAAGTGGAGCAGTGCAAGAGGGAGTTGAGAAGAGACTTGAAGGAGTTTATCTGAGTAAATGGCTTTTTGGTGGGAACGGGACTAGCAATGGTGTGAATGATGAGAGAGGAAGCGTGAATGAAGCCAGGTATCTGTGGGTGTGAGTGTGAATGAATTCTGGCAGTCATGGGTGAATGAAAGTTGTCTCCTGCCGTTCTGATCATGGTGTGAAGAACATGGACCCTGAAATTTAGGCTTTGATTTTTGTTGTGAATCCATCATGGTCTCCCTTGTCAGCGGTAGCTGGGCACTGGATTAACTCCTCAGCTATTCAGGACATTACAGCTTCCTGATTCTCAGTAGGTTTTTTCTGGAGTAGCTTCCAGCTGTTGTCAGTTGTGGCAGAGCAATGAACCCATTTACATCTGAATAACAGAAATTATAAGTATTGCACCATCTTCTCTCTCTGCCCTCTCACTCTCTCTGCAACACTTACTGTTATTAATTGTTTGTTAGCTCTTTCTCTCTGTCACTTTCAGATAGAATGAACTTTCCTTTTACAACATTGATTCTGCATTAAGCCTAGTTAGCAATGTGTTTGCTCACAGACGAGTCAGTACTGTACAGAGATTGCATTGCCACTTTGAGAAGGGGTAAGCAGGGAGGATAGGGAAGGTCCAAACTGCCCTGGAGAAGTGCAGAGAGTTGGAATAAAAAGGCTACCAATGGATGGGGCCTGGAGGATGTGCTGGCATGAGCTTTGAGGAAAGAATTTGTGCTAGCAGGAGACAGTCAAGCACTGGAAGAGAGGAGGGCTATAGAGAAGAGGAGGCAGAAATATCGGAGAAGGGGCAGGTGCTGTTTCTCAATTCTTTCTCATGTTGGGACCCTCATGCCTCACCATTCTGCATGGATGTGCTGTGCTGTCACTCTATGACTGTGAATAGTTGGCAGTAGGAAAGCTGCCTCCAGAGACGGAGCCGGTGGGCATTGTAATTTAGGTGAATGGGACAAATCCCATATTGTCTCAAAGCATCTCTCACAGATGCTCTGCTTGATTCTTCCTTTCCCACGTTTTAGATCTCTGCCCTACTTTGACTCTCGACCTGACATAGCTCAGCAAGCGTGTGGTGTGGGAGAGCATCCCAATATGCTTGCTGGCTACAGCTTCACTGGAGACTAAGGGCTAGCTAACTACAAAAGCATTTTCTCCTCTCTTGGTGGTCACACCTCCACATCAGCTGCTAGAAGTGGGCCTCATCCTCCCTGACTGAATTGACTTTGTTATCTCTTGCCTTACTCTTGATTGAAACTCTTTTCTTGTGCCTGCCTCTGGAATTTCTGGAATTTCCACTATATGCATCTGACGAAGTGGGTCTTTGCCCACAAAAGCTTATGCTCCAATAAATCTGTTAGGGTATGTCTACACTACCCTCCTAGTTCGAACTAGGAGGGTAATGTAGGCATACTGCACTTGCAAATGAAGCCCGGGATTTGAATTTCCCGGGCTTCATTTGCATAAGCGGGGAGCTGCCATTTTTAAAACCCCGCTGGTTCGAACCCTGTGCAGCGCGGCTACACGGGGCTCGAACTAGGTAGTTCGGACTAGGCTTCCTATTTACACGAGGTGTACCGGTAGTTCGGAATAGGAAGCCTAGTCCGAACTACCTAGTTCGAGCCCCGTGTAGCCGCGCTGCACGGGGTTCGAACCAGCGGGGTTTTAAAAATGGCGGCTCCCCGCTTATGCAAATGAAGCCCGGGAAATTCAAATCCCGGGCTTCATTTGCAAGTGCGGTATGCATACATTACCCCGCTAGTTTGAACTAGCGGGGTAGTGTAGACATACCCTATGTCTATAAGGTGCCATAGGACTTCTCGTCGTTCTTGCAGATTCAGACTAACACAGCTACCCCTCTGATAAGGGCTCATGGATGGCTGATACAACCTCCCCATGTACAGTAAAACTCCGATAGGCCGGCATCCAACTGTTCGGCACTCCCTGTACTCCGGCATCAAAATGCCAAGCACTCCTGACCAGCTGATTAAAAAGCCTGCCGCAGTAGACGTGCTGGCTGTAACCAGACGGAGCATAAAGTTGCGGGCGGGGGGGGGGGGGGAGGACGCGGACGACTGGGATCGTGTTACAGTATGAAGAAGAGCGTTTTGATACCAGTCAAACAGGAGGATCAGGTTACAGCAGAGAGGAGAGAGACGCGAAGAGGAAAGTGGGGGGAGAGGGAGGGAGATTGTGTCCTGGCCAGCTGTTAAGCCGTGCAGCTGTATCGGACCTCCCGATTCTCTGGCAAATCTGATAATCCAGCACTACGTAGGTCCAAAAGGTGCTGGATTATCGGAAGTCTACTGTATTAGTTAATGGTTGTGCCTACATCTCATTGTGTGTCATTCTCTCTCCAAAATCTCCCCTCTGCCCCAGGCTCATGGGACTGTCCACGGACCTAACATCAGTCTCCTCTGATTCTCTGAACAGTGCACTGTTTTCAACCCTTTGCCTATCCTGGGTGTGTTACTGTAGGGCCTTCTCCCTTTGAAAACAGTAGGCCTGATTTTTCCATGGTGATGAACATCCACCTCTGAATATCAGGCCCAAGATTCATCTAATCTTGGCTAGTTATTAACTGTCTCTACCATATTCCTAAGACATCTATTCCTGTGTAATCACCACTCCTCTGAGGTTTATCTCTGAGTACTGCAGGGGGGCTTTTTCCCCATTTTGTACTGGGGCTAAGGTTCCTTCCTTCACACACAAGAACTAAGGGTCACCAAATGAAATTACTAGGCAGCAGGTTTAAAACCAGCAAAAGGTAGTTTTTCTTTACACAGCACACGGTAGGCCTGTGGAACTCCTTGCCAGAGGAAGCTGTGAAGACCAGGACTTTAATAGAGTTCAAAAAAGAACTAGATAAATACATGGTGGATAGGTCCATTAATGCCTGTTAGCCAGGATGGGTAGGAATGGTGTTCCTTACCTCTGTTTGTCAGAAGCTGGCAACGGGCGACAGGGGATGGATCATCTGGTGATTACCTGTTCTGTTCATTCCCTCTGGAGCACCTGTCTTAGCCACTGTCAGAAGACAGTGGGCTAAATGGACCTTTGGTCTTACCCAGTATGGCCGTTCTTATATTCATGAATAATTCCCATATCTCCTGCTGATCCCACCCCACTTTCTGGGAGAGATTGCGTGTTTTCACCACGTCAGTATAAATTGTTGGAATGTTCCATCTCTGCCCCAGTCAAATTCTGTTCAATAACCCAAGAACAAAAAGTACTCAATGGAATGAAAAGGCAGCAAATGTAAAATGGATACAAAGGAAAAAAACCTACGTTTTTTTCAATGTCTAATTAGACTGTGGAAATTGCTGCTATAAGAGGATATTGCGGCAAATAGCTTAGCAAGATTCCAAAAAGGATTAGACGTTTTTCTGAGCAGGACTAACCTCAGTAGTTGCACTAGGCTGGATAGAAATGATAAGAGCTATCAGCCCCCATGCTCAGACCAAATTGATTACTATCAGTGTTGCAAAATAAGACATATGATTGTGGTAATGGGGGTGCTGAGAGGGAATTGCAGGCATTGGGCACAGACAGAGACAAGACTTGCAGGCATTGGGCACAGACAGAGACAAGGCAGTATATCAGAGGGACCACTAGTCTGTTTTAGTTTGGCAGTCTCTGTGGACTGTTATCAATAATGAGAAGCAGTGGAAGGGGGTAAAAGCTGTGCCCAGCAAGAGAGATGGAGCCTTTTGAATTGGGGAAGAGCAGCTAGGCTAACAACAGGCTGGTCTTTTTAACTGACTCATTCAGGACTCATTCTCATAGCTTGTGGACACACAAAAACTGCACTGGTTTAACTTCTAGTGATTTAGTGAAATTGATAGAACTATTTCAACTGTGCGTGCTCACACTGTTGCACTTCTACTGGTGCAAGCAACTTGAGATAGGAGCACTGTGAGATAGGAAGGTATCCTGGAGTCCCTTTTACAGCTTCCAGGCTCACAGCATTCTGAGCACTTTTTGTGTCGTGTTGTAGGATATTCATGGATGTCCAGGGGAAGTGTGGGAGCAAAAGTTACGAATCCTTCTCCTATTCTGCCATATCCCAGAAACCAACTGAAGGCTGTGCTGTTTCCAAATGGCACTTTGCTGTCCTCTCTGTGTTGTGGTCACCCGTTCATGATGGACTTGTTCATTCTACGTGGGTTTGGGAAGTAGTGCAGGTGTCATGGCCAGTGAGGCTGTACCCTGAGGGACCTGAATGAGAAACTAACAATACTTCAGTGAGAGGCTCTGAAAAAACTCAGAATTTCAGTTCAGCACCCAGTATATGAATGCTTAGTTTAAGTATTAACTCCCGTTGGCTCTGCAAACTGGAGCTGGAAATCTCACAAAATCTGGCTTTCCTTGCAAGATTTCAGGTACTACTTGTAAATGTTCTGATTTTATTAAAACCAGATACACAATGTCCCCTAGCCCTAACTGTTCCTTCTCCTTTTCTCTGACTCCCTCACTCTGTCCACTTCTTCTTTTTTCCCAGCCCATGCCTATCTCCCCCACCCTATCCGTTCATCATTATTATTACATTTATTTTTGACATTCTGCTTTTCAGAGTAATTTGAGATCTTCATTGCTGCTGTTTGCCTCGGTTGTTGAATTTCAGTATGGTCCTAAGCAACACATTTTTTGTGGGGAGAGATGGGCAAGATGATTGTGATGTGAAACAGCTGAGCCAGTCATCACAGAGTTGATGATGAGTCGATTAAGATGCATGCTGTGTTCCTATTGGTTGGAATGCTCTGGAAGTCCATATGGAATATCACATATGGATTAGTGACATCAGTTGTGAGAGTTGACCTTCTACTCACCTTACACTGTGTGGCATCACCCAGGCATTCTAGTGGAAACAACAGTACCCAATGTTCATTTCCCTAGGCACAAAAATGCATTTTTTCTTCCCACGGGGCCTGACCAAACATTGCTTTCTAGGAGCACATGAAATCAAATTCAGGGCCACCTTCTAAGGGCTGCACTCAATCATGTGTATCTTTCTCCAGTCTACCCAGCTGCCCATGGGGCCCTCTTCATCATAGGATTTCAGTGCTGTCATTGCAACACAGGTGTGATGTCGCATTTTTATCATGTTTGAATAAACTAAGAGGGGCAGGGCACCTTAGCCTATACCACGCCCAAACGCCTTAACATTTTTCTCCACTGAAAGCTATTTTCCTGAAGTTTGGTTTTCTGCAAAGACTCAGGGGATTTTTAGTAATATCAGATAATTTAATTTTTTAAGACATTAACAAATGGGCTAAAGAATCCTGTTTTAAATGATTGAATTCTTGATGTATCCTGAAAATGTACCACTTAAAGCACTTAAGGCGTAGCAAGTCATCTTATGTCCCTTCCCTGTTATCCCTTGTCAGAACTGGTCTAGATGGAGTGTGTGTGGACTTGACAGCTGACATTTGCAGCTGCAGGAGGCCGGGTTCTTTGCAACATTATTCTTTGGGCACATTATTGGGGCATCCCTCCATCCAATCACTGCTTTGTAACGTCCCCTCCTTCAGCCCTCTTCCCTAACTATTGGTCTTGGTGGCAGTTCAAACCTTACATTTGGCTTTGCACTTTAGAGAATTTTAGGGGTCCAACAGAGAGGTTCCTTTCTTAGGCATAAAAAAGAAATGTGACCCTCACGTAAAGCATTCTCTGAGACCTGTATCATCTACAAACTTTTTGCAGTCTGCAAAAGCAGCATTTTTTGCAGTGGGTCAGCTCCCCCTTTTCATCTTGAGCTATTGGAAGAGCTGACTGCAAACAGATTTTCTCTGCCCCAGTGTGGACTTATGTCAGACAGAGCCCAATGAGACCTGACAAGCTGACAGACCCAATTCGTCAACAGAGAATGGGGCAGGAGGGGATGTCTTTTTACCCGCCTTAGAGACAGAGAGTGATGCCACGGATGTGCCAGTGGAGTTCCTGTAAGCGATACAGGTCCATATTTAGTCACCTAATTTCTGTGATGTACTGTAGGGGAGGAAAAAACACACCTATGAAAAAGTTCAACGTGAGCTGTAAGTTGTAAATCCTTTAGTCAGAAGTAGCCAATAGGAATTGGTTTTTCTGAGAGATTTTCCCCTTTGGTACTACAGATGACCAATAAAATGTTAGTGTCAAGTGCTGATGATAAGAGCCTAGAATGTGTTGCTCTTCAGTCTGGTAGCTTGGCAGCCCTATTTTTAGTACTGATTAGCCAGGGCATAGGTAAAACTGAGTTCAAAAGTGCAAGGTCTTTGAGTCCAGACACCTAGCCAAATTGTACCTTCAGTCTCCCCTTTTCACTCTGCACAAACTCTAGTAGAGTGAATGTTTGAACCAGCAGAGGAACAGTTGGACTCCATCTCCAGGTTTGGGAGATTGTTCACCTGAAAAGTAATTATGATTGTGAGGCTGAGGGGCAAATATTCAGGGCTGCATATGTCATCGCTCTGTGCTATTCTGTTACAGGTTGGACCTCCCTGGTCCCGCATCTTGGGGACCTGACAGGTACCAAAGGAGAGAGTTTACCAGACCAGGGGAGGTTAGCCTTTCTGCCAGGCTCCCCTGCCCCTATGCCACTGGGCCCCCATCTCCTCAGCCAGTCCCAGAGCTGCTGGGGCTCCACTGCCCCAAAGCTTTCAGACACAGGCCTCTGCTGCCCCGGAGTTGATGGGGCTTTGCTGCTCTGGGGCTGCTGGAGCTCTGAAGCTAGCCCCAGGGCTGTTGGCACTCCACATCCCCGAGGCTGTGCCATGATGCCAGGACTCCGCAGCCCTGCCGGGGTTCTCTGGTCCAGGGGCTCTCTGGCTCAGCAACATCCATGGTGCTGCTGGACCACAAATGTTGCTGGACCAGAGGCTAGAACATAAGAATGGCCATATTGGGTCAAAACAAAAGTTCATTTAACCCAGTATGCTGTATTCCAAGAGTGGCCAGTGCCTGATGCCCCAGAGGGAGTGAACAGAACAGGGAATCATCAAGCAATCCCTCTCCAGTCACCCATTCCCGGCCTCTGACCGAGGCTAGGGACCACCATTCCTACTCATCCTGGCTAATAGCTCAGACGCTGGGAATGGCAAGGAGTTCCACAGACCAATCATGTGCTGTGTGGGAAAAAAAATTCCTTTTGAGTGTTTTAAACTTGCTACCTATTAATTTCATTTGGTGACCTCTAGTCCTTATGTTGTGGGAACAAGTAAATAACTTTTCCTTATTCACTTTTTCCATACTAGTCATGATTTTATAGACCTCTATCATATCCCCCCTTAGTCTCCTCTTTTCTAAGGGGAAAAACTATTTCACTGGGAGGGTAGTGAAGCACTGGAATGGGTTACTTAGGGAGGTGGTGGAGTCTCCATCCCTAGAGGTGTTTAAGTCTCGGCTTGACAAAGCCCTGGCCGGGTTGATTTAGTTGGGATTAGTCCTGCCTAGAGCAGGGGGCTGGACTTGATGACCTTCTTTTCGGTAACCGGGTTTGGTTCTTTAAAGGATTTGAAACCACAGAGAGAGGAATACTTCTTTTTAGGGTCAAACAGATTATTTATTTTTTCTATTTACTTTATAATCAATTTTCCATTTAAATCAATTCATTATTTTTGATTCTTTTAAGACAATATAATATACAAAGAAAAAGTAGAAAAACAGTACAGTTAAAAATAACAAGAAATAATAACTTCTCCTACTGATATACCCTCCTGAGTTACCTTTAAAAAATTTATGGAGTTAACAGTTATATAATACTCACGTTAAGAAAGATAGAAGCATTGCTTAGATTCAGGAGATATTCTTTTCTTTATGTTTTTCCTTTCTTTGGATTTTTCGTTGCAACTTACGACCGGTATTCGTTCCCCTTTCGGAGCTTATTTGTTCCCCTTTTCGGAGCTTATGTGCGGCAGCGAGATTCAGCGCCGGAGAGGGAGCCCTGGTTGATCAGACCTGGCTTTTCGGATTCGCAACCCGTCCGCTCGTGGTCTGTTTCAGCCCACCTTATATACCCTGTTTCGGTATTTTGGTACTCCTCCACTCGCCTGACAATTGCTGACGTTAGATTTTTGTTGTCTCATTCTGCCCTTACAAAAAACTTTCGTCTGCTCCATTTGGGGTAATCAGCACTTTGTTGCATACTGCTGTCTGAGTTACTTACTTCCCTAAAAGCGGGGTTATTGTTGGTCAACCAATCAAATTTTGTTTTTATTTTTATCTCCTGTATCTGAGAGTGCTGCCTTTCCTTTCCACTTAAAATTAAACTGGTGCTCATTTGACATATTCTGGGTAGGCCTCAATACCTTCCTTTCACACTTCTGAGGTCTCTTCCAGCTCTATGGTTCTATGATTCTGTGAAAAGCTCCAGTGTTTTTAATCTCTCTTCCTGTGGTACCCATTCTAAATCCCTAACTATTTTTATTGCCCTTTTCTGAACCTTTTTCAATGCCAATATTGAGATGAGGCGACCACATCTGTATGCAGTATTCAAGATGTGGGCGTATCATGGTTTTATACAGAGGCAATAAGATGTTCTCCTGTCTTATTCTCTATCCCTTTTTTCAATGATTCCTAACATTTTATTTGCTTTTTGACTGCCACTGCACACTGAGTGGATGTTTTCAGAGAACTATCCACAATGACTCCAAGATCTCTCTCTTGAGTAGTTATAGCTAAATTAGTCTCCATCATATTGGGATTATTTTTTCCAATGTGCATCACTTTACATTTATCAACATTAAATTTCATTTGCCATTTTGTTGCCCAGTCACTTAATTTTGTGAGATCTTTTTGAAGCTCTTCACAGTCTGCTTTGGTCTTAACTATCTTGAGTTGTTTAGGTTCAACCTATAGTTTTCTCCAAGCTCAATGAAGTGCTTGGAGCTGATAATTATCCTACTAAATAATAGTAGTGCCCATTTGGAACTTGAAGGGTATGTCTAGATTACATCCCTCTGTCGCTAGAGGGATGTAAATTAGACATACTGACATTGCAAATGAAGCAGGGATTTAAATCTCCCGTGCTTCATTTCAATAAAAATGAACACCGCTTTTTGCCGAGTCATCAGTTTATCGGCAAAAAAGTGGCTGTCAAGACAGGGATCGGGTGACAAAGAAAGCCTTTGTTGCCTGATCCCTTTGCCTCGTAAAATGATGTTTATAGGATTGGCCGACAAATGCTTTCTTTGTCGCCTGATCTCCATCTTGACAGCCGCTTTTTGCTGACAAACTGCTGACTCGGCAAAACGTGGCATCCATTTTTATTTAAATGAAGCGTGGGAGATTTAAATCCCTGCTTCATTTGCAATGTCGGTATGTCTAATTTACATCCCTCTGGCAAAAGAGGGGTGTAGTCTAGGCATACCCGAAGATAGAGAGTTCTTGAACACATAGTCTTATCTGACTCAAACCTCTCTGCAAGCACTCTTGGGGTACGTCTAGACTACATGCCTCTGGCGACAGAGGCATGTAGATTAGGCTACCCGACAGAGTAAAATGAAGCGGCGATTTAAATAATCGCCGCTTCATTTAAATTTACATGGCTGCCGCGTTGAGCCAACAAACAGCTGATCAGCTGTTTGTCGGCTCAGCGCGATAGTCTGGACGCTCCCCTGCCGACATCAAAGGGAGTTGTCGACAACCCAGGTATGCCTCATCCCAGGAGGCATACCTGGGTTGTCGACAACTCCCTTTGATGTCGGCAGGGGAGCGTCCAGACTATCGCGCTGAGCCGACAAACAGCTGATCAGCTGTTTGTTGGCTCAACGCGGCAGCCATGTAAATTTAAATGAAGCGGCGATTATTTAAATCGCCGCTTCATTTTACTCTGTCGGGTAGCCTAATCTACATGCCTCTGTCGCCAGAGGCATGTAGTCTAGACGTACCCTTGGTTGGCGAAGGGCACTATCCCTCCTGAAGAAGTGTTTGGTTGGGAAGATGTTGGGGCCAGTTTTGGACTGAGCTAGGGTTAGAGTTGGGGCTGGCTTATGAGTCTAGGTCAGTGAGTTGGCCCAGCCTCTTATACAAGTGCATGAAACAGCACCAAGGTTACCCTTATCTCAAGCTCAAAATCCAGTCTGCATAATCCTAGCCTGGACCCACAAACTAGCCCAGTGCCAACCCTAACCTGGGCCTGTAAGTGGCATTAACCTTAACCATATCTGAAGCCCATAAGCTGACCCCAACACTAGTTAGGTAACCCTCAAACTAGCCCTAAATTCAACTAAAGTGGCTTCAAACATTTTGTAGTACAAATCTGGAAGTTGGGCTAGACACCAGTCCTTGTTGGACCCCACAGATTGTCCCCAATCTGCACTTTACTCTGTGTGCATAAAAACTTGTCCTCTGCTAACTTTACCACACAGAACAGTCACATCCGTAGTGTCACAGAAGGGTCCACTATGATCATCCAGTCCAGCAGTTCCTAACCACCAGTCTGCGGACTGGTGCTGGGCCGTGAACTGCTGGCTGCCGGGCTGTGGTGGCTCTGGGGTCCGGGGCTTGGATACGTATCCCAGTGCCTCCCCTCCCTCCGTGGCTGTTGGGAGAGGTGTGTCCTGTCCCACCTCTCGGACAACCAGTTCTGGGCAGGGGCAGGGTCTCCTCTCAGCCGCGGAGGGCTGCAGGATGCGAGAGGCTCCCAGGTGCTGCTTATGCAGGGGCAGGCGGGTGAGTGCAGCCCAGCCCATATCCCCATGCAATGGGCCAGCCAGGGAGAGAGGGTGGCCTGAGCACTGGCTGCGCCAGGCAAGTTCAGGATGTTCAGCATGAGCTGCCAGCTAGGTGCCCAGACCTGCTGGGGTGTGTGGCCGGGTGGCTCCACGTCAGGAAAGACTCTCAGGGCCATGGTGACTGACAATAAGTGCGAGCCCCAGTGCCAGCCTGGGACACCCCTTCCTCTGTGCGGGGTCAGCACAAGGGTCTGCGGCATGGAAGCCCCCCTTCCCCCTGGATGGCACTGGGGAATTGGCCTGGCCAGGGATGAAGCCAGACCTTCACCCACCTGTCCACAGCTCTTTCCTGCCCCCTTGCCGTAATCTCCCTTCCCCCGGCCCTGGGGTTCTGGCCTCCGCTCAGCCCCCAACACACACACCAGCCTGCCCTGGCCCCGAGCCCTGCCATCTTCCTCCTCTACCCAACCTTCTGGCCTAGTTTCTCACTCCGCTTTGCCCCCAGCTGCCTGCAAGCCCCTCTGTTGCCTAAGTCTGGTGGCCCAGTTACAGCTCTCTCTCCTCCCAAAGTCTGCATGTGCCCTGCTCTCTTCTGTACTCCCCTGAGCAATGGGGAACTCTTCTTTTTCTCTTCTCGGGGGAGGGTGAATTGACTGGCCTGCCCTCGGCGTGTGCTTTGTCTTTCTGTTCCTCCTGTTCTTCTCCCCTGCACTCCACATAAGAATGGTCAGACTGGGTCAGACCAGTGGTCCAGCTAGCCCAGTATCCTGTCTTCCCACAGTGGCCAATGTTCCAGGTGCTTCACAAAGAATGAAGAGAACAGATCATCATCAAGTGATCCACCTTCTGGCAACCATTGCTAGCTTCTGGCAAACAGAATGGTTTGAAATGGTGGTGGGTAAATTCTACAAATTCCCTGCACTCCACATAAGATCCCTGGTTTGCCATGGTATCCCTGGCAAACAGAAGCTAGGGATACCATCCCTGCTCATCTTGGCTATTAGCCACTGATGGACCTATCCTCCATGAACGTGTATGGTTTCTTTTTGAGTCCTTTTATAGACTTGGCTTTCACAATATCCTCTGGTGGAGAGTTGACTGTCTATTGTGTGAATAAATTCTTCCCTTTTGTTCTAAACCTGATAGGTATTAATTTCATTTCGTGATCCCACCCCTTCCAGGCACTGGTTGGCTGAGCGGCGGGGCAGGACATACCTCTTCCTACAGCTGCGGCTGGAGGAGAGGTGCTGGGTGGTGTACCCCAGGTCCGGTCCCCAGAGCCACCATGACCCAGGCAGCTGGCGGCTGGGAATCAGTGCAGGGCTCGGTGAGGAGGGAAGAGCTAATGCTCTGAGGCTCTAAGTGTAGGGGGACTGACACTGGGGGGCACTGGGGTGTCAGGGGTGATGGCACTAGGGGAGGCTTTGGGGGGATTGGGTGCAATGGGGCTCTGGAAACAGGAGGCTGGCACTAAAGGTTCTGGTTCTGGAGGGCTGGTGGCAGAGGCTTTTGGCAGACTGGCAACATTTTATGTGCATATTTGTGAATTCATTATTTGCATGTTACCAGTTCGCCAAAAGTTTGCGAATGGGTTTGCTGGTCCGCAGTGTAAAAAAATTGGGAACCACTGATCTACTCTTCCCTTCTGCAGAACGCAGGCTGTAGAACCTCTCCCAGCAATTTGTGCATCCAGACACGATGTTTAATGTTAGCTCAAGCCTAGAAATCAGACCCAGTCCTTTGCGTTGCCAGGATCCTGAAACTGGCTCCAACCTTCATCCTGGTCCAAGCCTGACAACATTTAATTCCAGGCCAAATGAATCCTACTTGTCTTTAGTGGATCCTAATGGACAGCTGTGGTATGTCTTGAGGTGTGTGTTGAACACTCAAGTTATCCTGTCACTCCAGCTTTCTGTCAGGCGTGTGAGTGTGGAATTTACCCACCACCATTTCAACCAATGTCAGCTCCTTGTACAGCACTGAATATGGAGATGGCGGTGGAGCCAGTGACTTCCTTTGTTAGAAGTGGCAGGGCTTGGAGTCAGAAGCTTTGTCCCCCGGGTTCCAGTGGAACAGTGCCTGATGTACACATTCACCAAGCAGTGGAGCTGTGCTCAGACGCTATGCCCTGAAGCACAAAGGTTAGGGTGTGGCTGTCATTAAGTAGTTGTGTGGTGCTGTTAATGCAAGGTGGCTGCCCTGGTTAACTTAGGAGGTGACTTAGTGAGATGAATGGTTCCAGCATTCACCACAGGGTTATAGCCACATGTGGGCCCTGGCCCATGTACTTTGCATCCAGGCCCATCCCAGCAGTCCTCCCTGGCTCTCCTCATGCCCCAGCGCTTGTCCTGGCTGCCTCAGCCCACCAGGTGCTGCAGCTGGGGAGTGGGGTCAGAGCACAGGGGTTTACTTTGCTCTACTTAGTGCTGCAGCCAGGGGGCAGGGTTGGGGTACCAGGTCTCACCCCACTCCATTTGTTCCGTCAGCCAGCGAGCAGAAGTAGCAGGGCTAGAACCCAGACTGGAACACTGGAGCGACAGGCAGGCAGTGGAACAGGGTCAACTCCTGCGCGCAGACCCCACTCTTCGAGTGCATTTTCTGGCTCCCCTGGTCAGTTGTAGGGGAGGTGGCCCCATCCCTCTTGTCCCACTCCCTCCACCCCCTATCATTTCCCATCCACCAGATACACAGTGTGAAAACCTGCTACACCACTGACACAATGTGCAAACCTCTTTGGGGTCATCTGGGAAGAAAGACACTAATGAATCATAATGGCATTACATTCAGAATCAAGCTGTTTCATCTGTACCATGTAATCCATAGCAACATTATGAATTGTCTAAAAGAATGAAAATTAGGTGGCTTATATTGGTGTAGTTGGGGCATGGCTCTTAGCTGGGCTCCTTCCATCCTGCACAGTGGGGGGTGTATAGAGCAGGGCAAAAGTTTGTCAAACAAATAGTTTGTTCACCACAAATGCAGCCTTTGGATGTCAAAATTATTTGTGAATTTGGCAGAAAAAAGAGAGAAAATGTTTCTTTTTGAAAGTCTAGACATTTTATTTGAACATCTTAAACAAACCATTTAATCTTTTCGTTTTGGAATGACTTTTCATTTTTAAATTGTTACATGTAATTTTGTTAAGGTGAAAAGACTCAACCCCCCCCTTCCCCCCCCCATGTTTTGGGTCAAACATTTTTTTGTTTTGTTTTTCAATTTGGTAAGAAAAAAAACAAACAAAAAAATGTCTGTCATATAACTGCACGATGAACTCTTCCTCTGAACTTTATTTGGCCAGACCAAATAATCAAGTATTCAGTAAGTATGACTTGCTGGTTGCTACCTTTCTGTATTTTTTTTCCTTTTACATTGCAAAATATCCTCATGGTACTGATTTCCAATGCAGTGATGTGGGTGCTAACAGATACTGCATGAGAAAACAAGTTTCCTCCATAGTTGTCCTAGCCAGTTGGTACAGTCGAGTGGCAGTGGATTGCATCCTGACTTCTGCAGCAGCCTGCTTGCATCCTGAAACATGGAACGGATTGTCTTTATCTTTGTACACACAACTGTATATGAACATTTTCCATCTCCCTTAAGTTCTTATCTTATTAATTATGTCCTATGGCAGAAAACTGCAGGCATTGAAAATACGTTGCATAAAGGAGTGTCCTTTAATTTGACAGCCTTGTTCTCCCTTCCTGTGGTGTAAGACAGCATTGGAAAATGCATTAATCATTTTTAAGTGACGCAAGATGGGATGAAGATGGACAGCCCTTGGTGGGTAAAGAGCAGGTTAGGAACTATTTAAAAAAGTTAAACGTACACAAATCCATGGGTCCAGACTTAATGCATCTGAGGATACTGAGGGAGTTGGCAAATGTCGTTGAGGAGCCTTTGGCCATTATCTTTGAAAAGTCGTGGAGATCGGGAGAAATCCTGGATGATTGGAAAAAGGCAAATGTAGTGCCCATCTTCAAAAAAGGGAAGAAGGATGATCCAGGGACCTATAGGCTGGTCAGTCTTATTTCGGTTCCTGGAAAAATCATGGAAGGGATCCTTAAGGAATCCATTTTGAGGCACGTGGAAGAGAGGAAAGTGATTAGGAATAGTCAGCATGGATTCACAAAGGGAAAGCTGTACCTGACCAATCTTATTAGCTTCTATGATGAGGTAACTGGCTCTGTGGACATGGGAAAGTCAGTGGATGTGATATACCTTGACTTTAGCAAGGCTTTTGATATGGTCTCCCACAATATTCTTGCCAGCAAGTTAAGGGAATGTGGATTGGATAAATGGACAGTAAGATGGATAGAAAGATGGCTAGAAGGTCGGGCCCAACGGGTAGTGATCAACAGCTCGATGTCAGGATGGCGGTTGGTTTCTAGCGGAGTGCCCCAAGGTTCGGTTCTAGGACCGGTTTTGTTCAATATCTTTATTAATGACCTGGATGAGGGGATGGATTGCACTCTCAGCAAGTTTGCGGATGACACTAAGCTAGGGGGAGAGGTAGATACACTTGAGGGCAGAGATAGGGTCCAGAGTGACTTAGACAAATTGGAGGATTGGGCCACAAGAAATCTGATGAGGTTCAACAAGGACAAGTGCAGAGTCCTGCACTTGGGAGGGAAGAATCCCAAGCATAGTTACAAGCTGGGGATCAACCAGTTAAGTAGTAGTTCTGCAGAAAAGGACCTGGGGGTTACAGTGGATGAGAAGCTGGATGAGAGTCAACAGTGTGGCCTTGTAGCCAAGAAGGCTAATGGCATATTAGGTTGCATTAAGAGGAGCATTGCCAGCAGATCCAGAGATGTCATTATTCCCCTTTATTCGGCTTTGGTGAGGCCACATCTGGAGTATTGTGTCCTGTTCTGGGCCCCCCACTACAAAAAGGATGTGGACGCATTGGAGAGGGTCCAGTGGAGGGCAACCAAAATGATTAGGGGGCTGGAGCATATGACTTATGAGGAGAGGCTGAGGGAGTTGGGTCTGTTTAGTCTGCAGAAGCGAAGGGTGAGGGGGGATTTGATAGCAGCCTTCAACTTCCTGAAGGGAGGTTCCAAAGAGGACAGAGAGAGGCTGTTCTCAGTAGTGACAGATGGCAGAACAAGGAGCAATGGTCTCAAGTTGTGGTGGGAGAGATCCAGGTTGGATATTAGGAAAAACTATTTCACTAGGAGAGTAGTGAAGCACTGGAATGGGTTACCTAGGGAAGTAGTGGAGTCTCCATCCCTAGAGGTGTTTAAGTCTCGGCTTGACAAAGCCCTGGCCGGGTTGATTTAGTTGGGATTGGTCCTGCCTAGAGCAGGGAGCTGGACTTGATGACCTTCTGAGGTCTCTTCCAGCTCTATGGTTCTATGATTCCTTAAGTGCTTCAATCCTATCTATTCAGTGCCTTCTAATTCTTGTTGTTCCCATAACACAGTGACATTTGTATCAGATTTCTGTGATATTTTGGGACATTTGCAATACAGTATTTTGTGGAATATGCACTGTCAAAATTGGGAGAGTCCACTCCTAGGAAAGTTGAAATGGCTCAGGGGACTCTGAATCAGATGAAAACCTTTATTTTTGTTTTTGTTTCTGTAACTAACTTCATAGGGAGGTAAGATTTCCATCTTAATTTCAGAGATTACAAATGACATCTTCTTTCTTCAACCATCTGGGGTGTGAAAGCAAATACATCTGCGTGGTCCAAATTGATCCGGAGAGGTGGAAAGCAACTGACAGCTATGGGGAGAAAAAATTTCTCTCTTTCTCTTTCTCTCATTTTCAGTACCTTACTTTCCTCCTCCTCCTCCACTGCACAACTCCACCAAATTTGGCTCAGTCTGGCAGAGGTAACTGTGCCAGTCTTTTCAGAGCTGCAGGAGGGAGGTCTATGCAGATTTCTTATCATACCCCAAAATTAGATGCTTTCATTCTAAAATGTGAGACAGGGGGTGCCCACAAAGGTGGCTTCATACACAGATAACTTGTACTCAGTTACTGTTCTCTCCCTCCTTTCATCTCCAACTCCTTCCTATACCCTTACTAGGATCTTGACTTACTTTGGCAGTTAGTTGCATATGTAATAGGGTTGCCATGGGAACATTACCCAGCAAAGTGTGCTTTATCTCTCAGTTCTCTCTGTCTGTCTTTCTTTCCCTCTCCTTCTCCCCTTTCTGATGCCTGTTGCCATGGAAAACTTATAATTCACCATGAATTCCAGACTTGTTTTTCTTTTAGTTCATAGTTTGCTTATTATTTTAACTTCAGAGCTGCGGGGGGTGGATGATTGGGGGTGGAAATTCTGTCTGCCTCTTTAAAGCCTTGCCCATTGAAGTTGGGGAAGGTTTTCTGTCCTGAACTTTAAAGCCCTCTTCAAAGAAGGTGGTGGGAAGCTTAGCAGGGGGAATTCAGGAATTGGGGATGTTCAGTCATGATATCAGGTCAATTTTGAAAAATGCCTAAGTGATTTAGGGCTTAAAGTCCCATTTTCAAAAGTGACTTTGCATTTAGAATCCTGTCTTAGTGAAAACCAATGGGATTTTGGCTTCAAAGTGACTTAGTTGTTCCTGAAAATGTTACCCTGATATCTGCTTTTCTGAAATGTTAAACTGAGTGTTGCAAAGTGAAATTGGTACAGATTATTCATTATTATTTACTGTAATATAGGGCCATATGGTGTTTCTTCTGTGCTTTCTGGGGATGAAACACAACAAGACACTGGTCCTTGAGACAAATCAGAACTAGTGTCAAACTCTTGCCTGTTTCAGACCCAGTTAAGGATGTTAAATTGCAGTTAGCTGGCTAATCCTGCAGTGAATACAATTTGTATCGACTACACGATTAGTCAATAAGGACCGCTCTGCACTAAACAATCCTGGCTCATGCCAGCTCTCGGAGCCACCCTCTCTGCGACTCTGCATTTTAAATGTAGTAAGAGCCGCTGGGCTCTTACTACATTTAAAATGCAGAGGCGCAGCATCCTGGACCAGTGCGAGTCAGGACTGCTTGGTCCTGGCTTGTGCTGAGTCCAGCAGCCCCTGTTTGCAACAGCCGACTTGTCCGCCACTAAGAGAGGCTGCTCCAGCACCAGCCCCTGCTGCCAGCCTGGGCTGATGTGAACAGGGGCTGTTTGGTGGAAGCAGCCACTGTCCGTGGAGGGAGACCCAGTTCCCCGCTGGGTCCCCCACGGACAGGGGCAGCTGCCAGAGCAGCCTCTGCCCATGGTGAGCCTTAGCCCGCCATGGACAGAGCCTGCTTCACTGCAGCCTCCCTTATCCCCCGCCACTGCCTCTGTTGGGAGTGGGGGGAGAAGGCAGCACTGCAGAGACAGTGCTGCGGGGAACCAGCTTTTAAGCCAGCTCCCCTCAGTGCTGGCTCCTATTCCCCCCTTGCTGCCTCTCAGAGAGGCAGGAAAGCAAGCAGTCAATAGTCCAGTCAACTACTTGCTAACATCCCTAGACCCAATTCTTGAGCTTTTTCTAAATCTGAATGTTCAGTTCATATTCTCCACCCTATTCCCTGCTTTCACTTGTGATATGATCAGACTTCCTGGTTTGGGAGCTGAAAGTCAGAAATACCAAAATAACTGTGGAAAGGCTTTAAATTGTAGCATTTCCTACCCAGCCAGGCCTAAGAAGCCTAGAAATCTGCTGAAGAAAAATTTATTCTGGGTCAATTTTCAGGGCTTAGTAGCAGGGAGGAGAGAGTGGAAAGGTTCAAGCAAACCTTTCCAAATTGTGGCTGTTTGCCTAAATCAACTCTCCACACCTTAGGAGATTCTAATGAGGAATTCACTATCATAGTCCAGACCTCTTATGACTGACTTCTTCCCAGGGACTGAGGAGAGAATTAATTTAGAGTCAAATTCAGTCCTGGACTAAGTGTGCATTGCTCCCAGTGGTTTCAAGGAAGTTTGCACCCCCTTATTTTGGAGCTAAATTTGGTGCTCTCTCCCCTGGTCTGACATGTAAGTCTCCTCATCATGAATTAGTGTAAATAGAAAACATTTTCTTGTACAGCGTCTTTATTATGTCATTAGTAATATTAGAAACTTTTAAACATGTTTTCCTCCACAGTCATCATCTTATAATGCTGCATGCTTCTATTGAATTGATTCACTGTATGAGAAAGGTAATGGACAAGCAGTTCCTAAAGACAGAAATTCTTTATCTGAAGATGAGGTAAAGAGTGACCTAGCAGGAGTGCAGGATCTCTCCCATTTGTCCCTTAGCCTGTCAATATGCCTTGATGCCATACAAGATGGATCAGCTCTTGGGGAGCTTTTTCTCTTTCCATCTTTGGCCTCTTTGCTGACACTGACAAAAAGGAAGCCCAGTTAGAGTGCCATTGTGGACACTTGTCTGGCAGAGACTGTCAATGTGTTTTGCAGAGGGTGCTAAATAGCAACAAGAAGAGAATTGTTGTAATCCCTATGGGTATGTCTACACTAGTCCCCTAGTTTGAACTAGGGTGGCTAATGTAGGCATTTGAACTTGCAAATGAAGCCCGGGATTTAAATATCCCGGGCTTCATTTGCATGTTCCCGGGCAGGCGTCATTTTAAAATCCCCTTAGACTACTCGCGGCAATCAGAAGTTAATCCGAACTAAATCCTTAGTTCGGATTAACTGTTACTCCTCCTGCAATGAGGTGTAACAGTTAATCCGAACTAAGGACTTAGTTCGGATTAACTTCTGACTGCTGCATGTAGCCGCGGGCAGTCAGTTCGAGCTAAGGGGATTTAAAAATGGCGCCCGCCCAGGAACATGCAAATGAAGCCCAGGATATTTAAATCCCGGGCTTCATTTGTAAGTCCAAATGCCTACATTAGCCACCCTACTTCGAACTAGGGGGCTAGTGTAGACATACCCTACCAGTCCAGGCCCCGCACGCCCACCAACAGGGGAGGAGGGGATAAAGGGGGCAATTGCCCTGGGACCCAGTAATTCTAAAGGACCAAAGGCTCCCAGCTGCTACTGCTGTTATTGCAGTAGCAGCAGCAGCTGGAGCCTGGGCCCCTTTGAATCACCGATGGAGTGGCAGAGCACTGTGGGGCTCTGCGGGCTTGGGGGGGGCAGCCCTGACCCCGACTCTCCCTCCTGAGGTTCAGAGCCGGTCTCACCCCCCCCACACATCTTGCTTGGGGCCCACAGTGGATGTTGGCCCTATAGGGGGCCCAAAGTTGACCTGGTGACCCTAGAAGTGAATATTTTCTTTCCTCTAGCACCACACATACTCCAGGGATCGATCCCAAAGCATCCTAAAGTGCAATGAGTGAGCAACTGAGAGTGCAGTGACCGTGCGGGCAAATGTGACAGCCATTCTGCACTCAGCAACCACTTGCGCAGCCTAAGACTTTGGCATCTGTTTTACTGAGCGGGGGAAGGCAACTTTAATTTAGCATAGTGTCTTTTCTACAAACCACAGCACACAACAAGGTACAAAGTTTAATAATACAGGTCATCTGACAGAAAGTGGTATAAATGATTTAAACACACGAACCCTCGGTAGGATATCGGTGTTGTCTCCTGCTCCTTTCGAAATAGGCCCAATATACCTATAATTAGCATTGGCTGGGAAATAAGAATTATGTTTCACAAACTTCTAGGTTTTAAATTTGTTTCGTGAGGAAGATGAGACCATTTGAAATCTTTCATGAAAAAAATGAGAGACAGTCAACACCTCTACTGCTGCACAGCAAATAGCCCAATGATTAGTCCATCCAGCTGGGATATAGAAAGCCCAAGTTCACTGGTTGTAGAGTCAGTCTCAGTCTATTCAGTTGGAGCAGTTCTATTTCATATAAAGAATGAAATACAAAGGCTGGCTGGCTCTCTAGGGGTGCATCTACATTGTACCGTGGGTCAAAATAAGATACGCAAGTTGAGCCACACAAATTGTGTATCTTATTTCCATGTTATTTTGAAATAGCTTATTTGGCACTGTGTACACAACACTTATTTCGAAATAAATTGCTATTCCTAAACATCCCTTACTCCTTGTGGAATGAGGTTTACAGGGACGTCGGAATAGCGAGCCCATTATATTTTGAAAGAACGGGCGTGCTCAAAAGACACGGAATAGATACTTCTGGTATCCTGAAATAGCACTGCAGTGTAGACGTAGCTTAGGTATCCTGGGGTGGAGGCTTAGAGCATTCACCTGGGACGTGGGAGATTCAGGATCAATTCTCTGCTCCAAATCAGGGAGAGCAAGACAAGTAGTTAGACCTGGGTCTCCTTCATCCCAGCTGAATGCATTAGCCACTGGGCTACTTGCATGCTGTAGTTTGACGAGAAATCCCATCTTGAACCCAGGAAAACTTCCTATGGAAAAGCTTTGTTTTTGACGAGTCAGCATTTTCTGGTGAAAAATTTGTCTCTACTTCTAACTCCCATTTTGAGAGTCTGCCAAAGGCAAGCAAAAAAGACCTTGTTTGAATTTTTCACTTAAGGGACAGCTCTTAGTGCTACAATGGGAGCAGAGCCTTGAAAGCCTGATTCCTGGCCTGAGAGTTAAACTCTAGCCAGCTGATCCAGAGGTGTGAGCATGGGCAGTGAGTGGAGCTGCTGCTTGGAAATGCAAGCTCCCCAGCCTCTGGCCCTGCCTATTCTCCACCCCAGCTTCACCTACTCTGCCTAGGCTCCATCCCTTTCCCACTTCTCTTCTATCCCCCTTCCTGCCTCCAGTGAAATCCCTGAACCCAAATGTGGAAAATGACATTTGGGGAAAAAAAAACTCTCTTCTAAAATCTCTTTCTAAAGGAAATGGAGCATGTTTCCCATCGTATGCCAGATTGTGAAGACTGGACATGCAGAAGGTATCTAATTAAAAGCACTAAAATTGGGAATAAAAAAATGTCAGTCACAGGTTTTTTGAAATTATCTGAAGTTTGTCAGATATATGTGCAAAACACTTTGTAATGGGGGGGAGATGGAGATGGAAAAGGAGAGGAGCATTTGCCCTGCGGCGCAGTGATTCAGAGAGGTCTGAGGCTCCAGATCACGCTGCTGCTAGCTCACCATGTGCTCCAGGCAGCTCAAAGGGCTGGGGGTAGGGAGAGACGGCCCCAGCCCTGTCCCTTCCACCCAAGCCTCCACCCTTTCTGAGAACACAGAGCCAACCCTCCCCACCTTGCCCAGGGGCCTGTGGAGGCTGTTGGCTCCCCTGAATAAGGGAAGCCAGATATTATGGAATACATGTTGCAGCTCTTCTCTGTTTTACATTTCCTTAATCAGTATTTCTGAGCTGATTTTATATTTTAAATGTGCTATTAAGCCTTCATAAGGTAACCAAATTACTACATATTTAACACACTGAAACAAAGACATTATTTTAAATTAATCAGAGCAGTTTGATGTGTTCATAACGAAGTTCATTGCTTTTAGAAAAAGGGAGCACTAATTTATTTTGTGCCATCTCCATGACAATAGACATGTTTATGAAATGTCATGTTTATGTTAAAATATGCTCCCAAAGAGTTAGGCATAAGAGATGATTTTATATCTTACTAAGGTACTGATTTTGGTGGAGTGTTCTCTTAAAAATAGTTAGAAGTAAAGAAAGGGAAACTCATTTGTCCAGCTATCTGGAAGAAAAGGGATGTTGTCCCTTTACTGGCTCCATTCAAGGGAATGGGGTGCAGGTAAGAGAAGAGCAGGAGTGGACAGAAAGGACAGGAGGACTTTGGAAGCACGTTTCTGTCTTATAAAAATTAAATGTGTAGTTTAGATAAGGGTGGTCTTTTGAAGAGTTGATTTTTTTAAAAAGGATGTCTGAAGATCTAAGCCTTTTAAGGCTAATGCTGAATACTCAGACCGTGCATCTAAAATCTATGCAAGGATTTTTAGAGATGTGATTTTTAAAATTTTCAGGAACAAACTAATGAAATATTTAAAGCAAAATTTAAACTATGGTCCTGTAGATATATTACAGTATGCACAGCTATTTTTGTCAGTAAATTCAGAAACTGACAGTGTATGCCTCTGGGTTGGCACATGCCTGTTAAATGACTTCATTACCACTTAATGGCTTTTTCACAGGTTCAATGTTATGCTAAAAGGTCTGGCAGTAAAGAAGGCTTTTCCCTTTTATGTTACTAGAGCTACAGAAGGAAGACTTAAGAGGCTTTAACAGAGCCTGTAGGAATGGTCAGAATTAGGGATAGGAAGAGGGGAGAGGTTGAACACTAAGACCCAGGAAAGGCACTACCTCCTCTTACCTCTTATACCTGCTACCCATGGGTGTGAGTGCCATCAGTGGAGCCACACTTGACACGTGGCAGGGGAAAAACAAAACCAAAAAACACTATGATGATGAGATATTGATGCTGCAAGAGAGACATCTGTTGAGGATGTGGGTGGCGTAGTTGGGAAAGATGTGATTGCGGGAGTTGTCAGGCTGGATGTCATTGTGGACAGACAGCGGGAGTGCGTGAAGTCAAGCAGGGGACTGAAAGTCTGGAAAGGGGAGTTAGGGCCACTGATTCCATGTCTGACCTTCTTTCTGTAAGACCTCACTAATGCATACAGTGGTGGTAGAGATCACGGGGAGGATGGCAGCAATGGAGATTTCAGCAGTGATAAATGTGCTCAGGTCAGCAGAGAGCACGGTGATGAGTCTGCTGATGGAAAAGCTACTGCTGCTCCTGTCCTACCCTGTGGGGAAGGACATAGATTGCAAGGAAGGAAAGATTCTGTGGCGGGCAGATGGGCTGTGGTACTCCAGTAGGATTGTGGTGGTGGGAGGAAGACGTATTGGGACTCATCAGCTGCTAGAGCCCTAACAGTTCCAGTGCTTGGCTGAGCCATGCTACACCTAGCAGGGACGGATGCAGGTATCACAGAGCACCAGGGACCCCCACAGAGGGTGACAATTATGCACGAATGAGCTTACAGAAAGGGAGGGTTGTAATGATGACACAAGAAGGCTGGCTGTGAGGAAGGCGATGGGTAGAGGCCATGTTGTAGCTGTGCTGGAGCCGAAAGTGGCAGGTGGCATTACAGGGGAGGTGATAAGGATGATAGCAATGACAATGGCCAAGATTTGGGTGGTGAAGATGAAGTTAATAGTGAGCAGCAGCAGAGAGGAGGGTGCTGGTGTTGATGAAGACATTGATTGCCCTGAGCATAACGATGGCAGTTGGAGTGGCAAAAGAGATGATAGTGGCTAATTACTGGCCTGATTAAGAGAAGGAAGCTGGCTGGAGAAAGAGTGGAGATGGCTGTGATCACGACAGCTTTGTTTCTTCCCAGCTCTCTCACTCCACTTTTTTTGCTACAAGCATTTTTCCTGTTTGTGTGTGGAGAGACATTTCAGTAATGGCTTTACGTAAAAATAAAACCAAAACCAGTAAGCTGTAAATGAAAATCTTAAATCAGACTGTTCTCTATATGCTGTCTCCTCCCCCTCCCCACGCCCAGTACACACCACTCCATATCCACCGTCAGGTGAATAAAGGTTGTGCTGTCTTCCCAGGACTAGGAATGATGATTTTCGAGTGCTTTAGCAAAACAATCTCAAGGAAGGGGGAAAAAATCTTTGTAACCTGCCTTGGCCAGGAAAGAGTTAATGCTTTAACGGCAATGTAATTTCAGAAGCATTAAAGAACATGTTTCCATGGAAACATCAACCCACAGAGAGAGAGAGAGAGAGAGAGAAGAGAAGGAAGAAAGAAAGGAGCGAGAACTTGTCCTCTGACAAAGGAGGAACAGCAGAGTTCTAACCCCTCTATGGTACTGACACAAGTGAACTATCTGTTCCTTCTAATCAACTCCTTGATGCAATTGTTGGAGGGATTGAAACCATCGCCATGTTATCTTGTGTGTAAGGGAAGAGAATGGCACCACGTAAGATAAATTAAAGTTGAATCCAGATTTCTTTGGTGGTGAGGCCTTTAGTGGAGTGACTGTGTCAAATTCTGAGTCCTTTAATATGCAGTGTACGTTTTTGGTGTTAAATAAATGATTCATAACCCAAAACCCCCAAAAGTATTTTGGTGGGTTGAAAAAGTTCATTTAATTTCTGATTTAAAAATAAATGCTTTATTTAAGTTTTCTGAGCTTGCCTCAGCATTGCTCAGATTCAGACCACACTGAAATGCTGGAAGGAAATGTCTTCTGGCAGATTTTAATAGCCTAACTGAAAAAGAAGAAGGACCTGAAATCTCTGGAGGAAAATCTGTATTGCTTATGAAGTTTTTGGCCCTGGTTTCTAGTTCAGAAGTTGGAATGAGTTCCTGATAAACATAACAACATTCTGGTGCTTATATATGATGGCAGTAGGCACTTAAAAATACCAGTGACCCTGATCTTGCTGACACTTACTACTTACCTACCTACTGCTGCCATGAAGTCCTGCTGACTTTAAAATGCTCTTGGTGCTATTGGCTTAAAGGTCATGTCTGTGCTAGAGAGTTATGTCGACTTAAGTTACATCAGTAATCAAAACCTGCTGTAATTACATCACTTGTGCATGTCCACACAACATTTCTTGTGTTGGCAGGGTGTATCCACAGTAGATGCTCCAGCACGAACAGAGAGAGCAGTGTACCATGGGGAGCTATCCCACTGTGATAATCACCATGTTCTCCCACTTAAAATTCTGAAAATCCATCACAGTGCATCATAGGGGTGGGATGTTGCTCCTATAAACTTTGCATCCATCATCTCTACTTGGAAGAATGGATCTTGCACTGCTCACCAGAATTGTGACAAGAATTAGAATCATAGAATACTAGGACTGGAAGGGACCTCGAGAGGTCATCGAGTCCAGTCCCCTGCCCTCATGACAGGACCAAATACTGTCTAGACCTGATATACATTTATCAAACCTACTCTTAAATATCTCCAGAAATGGAGATTCCACAACCTCCCTGGGCAATTTATTCCAGTGTTTGACTACCCTGACAGGAACTTTTTCCTAATGTCCAACCTAAACCTCCCTTGCTGCAGTTTAAGCCCATTGCTTCTTGTTCTATCCTCAGAGGCCAAAATGAACAAGTTTTCTCCCTTCTCCTTATGACACCCTTTTAGATACCTGAAAACGGCTATCATGTCCCCCTTCAATCTTCTCTTTTCCAAACTAAACAAACCCAATTCTTTCAGTCTTCCTTCATAGGTCATGTTCTCTAGACCATTAATCATTCTTGTTGCTCTTCTCTGGAACCTCTCCAATTTCTCCACATCCTTCTTGAAATGCAGTGCCCAGAACTGGACACAATACTCCAACTGAGGCCTAACTAGTGCAGAGTAGAGCGGAAGAATGACTTTTCATGATTTGCTCACAACACACCTGTTAATGCATCCCAGAATCATGTTTACTTTTTTTGCAACAGCATCACACTGCTGACTCATATTCAGCTTGTGGTCCACTATAGCCCCTAGATCCCTTTCTGCCATGCTCCTTCCTAGACAGTCACTTCCCATTCTGTACGTGTGAAACTGATTGTTCCTTCCTACGTGGAGCACTTTGCATTTGTCTTTATTAAACTTCATCCTGTTTACCTCAGATCATTTCTCCAATTTTTCCAGATCGTTTTGAATTATGACCCTATCCTCCAGATTAGTCGCAACCCCTCCCAGCTTGGTATCACCTGCAAACTTAATAAAGATACTTCCTATGCCAATATCTAAATCGTTGATGACTATATTGAAGAGAGCTGGTCCCAAAACCAGGAACACATTGCTGCTGGTTCTGCAGTATTTCATGAACTGTGAATCTGAACAGGTATTCATGCTGCCTACTCTGCTGCATGTGGTATGGGAAAAAAAACAATCAAGACTGAGGTTGGCATTCATGGAGCAGCTGCACATGGTGGACCGTTACTACTGGGCTTGTGAAAACAAGCACAGATTGGTTGGATCAGATTGTGGTGCAGTTATGGGATGATGAGCCGTAGCTTTTTGCAGAAAGCCACCTTCCTTGAATTCTGTGTGAAGCTCACCCCTGCCCTGGTGTGCAAGGACACCAAAATGAGAGCTGCCCTAATGGTGGAAAAGTATATGGTGGTCACTGGCAATTCCAGATGCTATTGGTCAGTCATTAATCAATTTGGAGTTGGGAAAGTCTATTGTAGGGGTTGTGGTAATATAAATTCTCAAGGACATTAATTGCTTCCTGCTACAAAAGACTGTGGCTCTTGGCAATGTGCAGGAAATAGTGCATGGCTCTGAAGCAATGGATTTCCCTAACTATGGTGAAACAATAGATGGCAAACATATCCCAATTTTGGCCTCAGACCAACTTGCAATGGAGTACATGAACAGTAAGGGCTACTTCTCCATGGTACAGCAGGTGTTGGTAAAATGCTGGGGTTATTTCTCTGACATCAGCATAAGGTGGCCAGGGAAGTGCATGGTGCATGCATCTTCACAAAAACTGGCCTGTATAGAAAGCTGAATGCAGGGGCTTTCTTACCAGTACAGAACATTCCAATTAGGGATGTGAAAATGCCTAAAGTGACCCTGAAACACCAATCCTAGCTCTTACTCCTGTGGCTCATGAAGCCTTACACTGGAAACCTTAACAGCAGCAAGGAGCATGTCAACAGCAGACTCAGGAGGTGCAGAATGATCATAGAATACCTGTTTGGAAGATTAAAGGGCTTCTGGTGCTGCCTTTTTGCAGGTTAGACCTCAGTGAAGAAAATATTTAGATGGTCATAGCAGTCTGCTGTGTTCTGCACAACATCTGTGAAGCCTAGGGGGAAAAGTTTTCCCAGGTGAGGTGCATTGAGATCTATCGCCTGGCAGCTGATTTTGAGCAGCCAGACAATTGGCTTGTTAGAGGGGCTCAATGGTAGGGCTTTTTGAACCAGCAACGCTTTGAATCAGCATTTTGACAATGAGCTCCAATAATGTGTAGGTCAGAAATAATCACCATCTTTGTAAACCTAAATTTTTGTTAAACAGCAACACAAAAATTAATATTTTTTACAGGGCACGTGACAGTGAGTAGCACTCTTTGAAGTGAGGATTTCACAGCTGTGTGTAAGTCCAGTTATTGTTATGGAAAATAGCCTTACAGGTAGAGTACAAAAGGTGCTGTGATAGACTGGGAATGTGGGGCAGGTGAATGGCAAGGAAGGCCATTCTGTATGGTCTTCAGGGAGAGTTGAGCATGGATGTGTTCCACCTGCAGTGTAATCAGGGACCTTATTGTGTCTGTTTGGTCCTCCATGAGCTTTATCATCTACCCCTGGCCCTGACTCCACTCCTGGCTGTCAATCTCTACTTTTTCATTTGTCTTTCTTTGTGTTTGCTGTTGGCCTACTTTGACAATTGCACCACTTCATGAAACATGTTTTCCTTATTCTTCCTTGTTCACCTCCTTATCTGATGGAGGTGCTCCATTGGTGTGTGGGATCTGGCCTTTAAGGACCCATCTGAAGAAGCAAAAGAAACAATATACTGAATCAATATAGTGTGTGCACTCACAATCTTGATCCATGCCAGTTACATACACTCGGGTGGAGGATGTGCAAGACAGGACAAAGGGTCTGGATGATTTCAGAAGACCAGTATAGGTGCTTATGGACACTGTTCTGAATGCTGGCACAATTTTTTACAGGCAGCAGTGAATGAAGCTGAAATCACCCTCCTGAGAGTTAGTGAAGATGAAAATGCAAGGATGCAGTTCATACATGTGTGCCGCTTTTGACCAGGTTCATATGTTGCTCACCTATGTGCTGCTCCAGGCATACCAAAACCAGACTGCTAGGGCTGGCTAGACCCCTTCGGAGACAAAACAAGGTCCTGGCTCATCATGCTTCCAGATGAGCCTGCCACCTGTCCCCACATTCTCCTCCAACATGAACTCCTCATCCACAACTTCGTCTTGGCTGCTGCCTTTGGTCCCCTGAAGTATCCACAGGACTCTTGGTGGTGTTGGGGAATCATAGCCAAGTATGATGTGCAGGTCCTTGTAGAAGCAGCATTTTTCTGGTGCTGCACCAGGGCAACAATTGGCTCTTCTTGCCTTCTGGTATGCCTGCCTCAACTTCTAGATCTTAGCATGATACTGCTACATGTCCCTTTCATGTCCCTTCTCATCCATACCACAAGCAATCTGCTTGTTGGTGTCAAAGTTCCTATGTCTGGGTCAGAACTGCGACTGCACTGCTTCCTTTCCCCATAGACCCAACAGGTATAGCTCTGGTGTAGTCTGCTTGCTGTGGAAAGCTGGGGTGATCAACTGGGAAAATGTGATGTGAGCTGCCTATGCTGAGCAAATGGGAAATAGAATTTCAAAAATTATCTGGGTTTTAAAAGGACAGCGGCACATGCCTCTGTACCTGGATGTAGAATAGAAACTGCTTTCCAGAGTGATCAAGATGGACATTGTGGGGCACCATCTGGAGGCCACATAGGGCAACATGAGCAAGAGCAGGGTCTACACTGACAATGCATCACTCTAACTTTGTTGCAAAAGGTTCTATATCTCTTGTTGATGTGACTTTATTATGTTGGTGTAACAGGAGGGTTAAATAAAACCTGAGTTTTGTTCACAAAACTGTGTATTGTAGACAAGACCAAAGATAGTTAAATAGATCTGATGCACATTTCTTGGCCTTTCTGTGTTTGCCTTATGTCAGGAATCTGTTAGGTGAGTGCCGAGGAGTTATTATCATCTACTGACAGGACATCTGACATTGGTGATTTTCCATACTTTTGTTGCCTGGTACTTCTTAAAAGAAATGGATTGCCAGTGCTCCAGCTCCCAGTTTGGATGGAAATGCTCATGAGAACAGTGATATATTACAACATCTATTCCAATTGACTGAGGAAGATGGGGCAGCTACAGAAATGAAAACTAACACACCCAAAAATTAGTTAGCCAGCTTTAAAAAAAACCACCCCAAACAAACCTAGAAGGCATATGACATG
Source organism: Pelodiscus sinensis (assembly GCF_052426305.1). Classification (NCBI taxonomy): domain Eukaryota; kingdom Metazoa; phylum Chordata; order Testudines; family Trionychidae; genus Pelodiscus; species Pelodiscus sinensis. Next base: position 88,702,074 of record NC_143052.1, on the reverse strand, counting down.
AACCATGTTTTGACTGAAGGTTTCGTTTTGTTCATGTTTCTTCTAACCAGCTGTCTCATGCCTTGCATAAGGCTCCCCTGTACGGTTAGCAATGGGGTGAGCTCTAAGGGGCTGGATGTTCGGGTAATCTAAATTTTTGGAGCTAGGAAGGCTTATGAGAATGGGATTATTTCCCAGGAGATTTACAGGATTGTTCAGCCTCAACAGGATCTGGAATATGGTCATTGTCTGGTGCTCCCTGAAGGGACTAAATCTGTTTCCTTTCTTGCTGAAGTGCATCATGGGGGCCGTTGGCCCTCCATCATCACGTATACGAAATCTGGCTTGGGAACCTGGCCCAGATAGGGGAATGGGGACATGGGGCAACCAAAGTACAGCTTCCATATGTCACTTGCAGTGGCACTTCCAATATAAAGTGTCTCTATTTTGGCCAGAATCTTTTCAATTTTCAGTTGCTTGTTTTTTGATGTAAAGTTGACATTTTCCATGGAAAGCAGACACTTCTGTAAAACATTTGTTTGAGTAGAAAAACTATTTTTACACTGAAAACAAGTTTGATAGACAATTTTTGGTCCGTGTTGGTGTGGATGGTATTTATAAAAACAAGTTTGTCAAATACAAAGACCAAAGTCTTTCACGGACAGAATTGAGGTTTGAACTGGGTTTCAGGGTTAGTTTTTGATGGGATGAGGAGGGAAGTGAAGATTTGAGCCTGCTGTTTATTCCAAATGAAATCATCCCATCCTGAACTGTACCTACTTTTCTTACTAAAACCTTATTCTCCACGACCAGGTGCTTGCACTGCCATTTAAACCTCTGCAAAGAGAGTATTAAATACCACCAGATCAAGAGGTCAATGTCAAGCTGACCGTAATTATTCAAGGGCATGAATACCTACCTCGTGGTATACTCTAGGAACCAGGGCATAAATCCCAAATTGGTTGTGAGTGATTTCACCAACCAATCAGGTGTAAACTACTTAGGCATTATATAATGGCACAAACAAGGAGTCTCAGTCTTCTCCAGCATTCTGGTCTGTTTTGCCACCAAGGGAAGCCTATATTTGTGATAGATTGTTTCACAGCAATATTCAGGATGCAGCCAGTCCAAATGCACCAGTCACTTAGCCCAGGTCAGTTGCACTTTAGATCTCACACCAAAGACGACACTTCTAGCCAATCCTATAATAAACTACCTAAAGATTTAGTCCACAGGAAAAGGAAAACAGAGTTATTTACAAGGTTAAAGCAGGTACCCACCCACAAATGAGTTCCAGTGGTAAGTTTTAAAAGGTAATAGAAGGTTCTATAATTAGCAAACACTGTGTGTCCTTTAGGGCTAATACAGGCTAGGCAGTTTGCTTATGCCTAGTAATCCTTACTCTCCAGAGTCCAGGCAGCACAAAGATATAGTTCTTCTTTGGTAGGGGTTTTTATTCCATTCCCCCCCTTGTGGTTTGAGCTGCAAACTCAGCTGATGAGGAGGAATTCATTTGTGTGACTCATCTTCAGGGGGGAGGTGCAAGTAAATTAATAAAGACTTTTTTCCTCTTTAATGATCCACACAGTCTCCTGTCTCTGGGCCTTCCTTGTGGGACAGTGCATAACACCTTCTGGGAGAGACAAGCATTTCATATTAGTTAATGTCTCTCTCCTGACTGGTGATTTACATGGTTACAGAGGCTTGCAATGCACATGCTAAATATTATCTTACAGTATGGGAGGCGGATGTTGTAAGAGAGATTAATGCATGCAGTAACTTACATGCATTCCATAAACACTAAGGCTGTGTCTGGACTGACAAGTTTTTCCGCAAAAGCAGCTGTCTACACTGGCCGCTTGAATTTCCGCAAGAACACTGACTTTCTACTGTCTGAAATCAGTGCTTCTTGCGGAAATGCTATGCTGCTCCCATTAGGGCAAAAGCCCTCTTGTGCAAATGCTTTTGCTCACAAGGGCCAGTATAGACAACGCGGTATTGTTTTGCGCAAAAAAGCCCCAATCGTGAAAATGGTGATCAGGGCTTTCTTGCGCAAAACCGCGTCTAGATTGGCACGGACGCTTTTTGGCAAAAAGTACTTCTGTGGAAAAGCGTCCGTGCCAATCTAGACGCTCTTTTCTGCAGATGCTTTTAACGGAAAACTTTTCTGTTAAAAGCATTTGCAGAAAATCATGTCAGTCTAGATGTAGTTTAAGGGTATGACTAGACTACATGGTTCCATCGATGGAACCATGTAAGTGAGTTTACTAGACATAGGAAAATGAAGCGGCGATTTAAATAATTGCTTCTTCATTTACATGAAAATGGTCGCTGCGCTGTGCCGATCATCTGTTTGGTGACACAGTGGGGCAGTCTGGACGCGCCGTGGTTGACAAGGGAAGCCTTAATGAGGCATACTGGAGTGGTCGACAAAGGCTTCCCTTGTCGACTGCGGCGCGTCTAGACTGCCCCGCTGTGCCACCAAACAGCTGATCGGCACAGCGTGGCAGCCATTTTGATGTAAATGAAGCGGCGATTATTTAAATCGCCGCTTCATTTTCCTATGTCTAGTAAACTCATCTACATGGCTCTGTCGATGGAGCCATGTAGTCTAGACATACCCTTAAAACATTCTTATAATTCTAATACTTGTTTTTATCACTACTGACTCACAAGTGAGACAGACTGATTCCAGCTCCGTGTTTATTCTGGAGACTTTGATATGTGATCCGCCAGCATGGCAGGCCTAACTTTCACCTACTCCCTCCAAGGCATAATCAGTTCCACCAGGTGCAAGGCTCTGGAGAATCAGGCCCTGGATGTTCTTTGGTGGGTGAAGAGAAGTTACTGAGGGGAATGGATGGCTCAGGGAGATTATGGGATAATAAGGCTTTTCATCTTTAGATCAAACACCAGTCCTTCTCCAGGCTGGCAGTGCCTGAAAGTTGTTACCAGTTGATGGCCATTCAGTAGCCATGAATTCCATCTCAGTACAGTTCCCAGTGGACAGGTATCTGTGTGGCAGAAACCACCATTAAACTATTACACTTGCATGAGAGAGGCATTTTTGTTAGGGCTCTCAATAGAGAAGCAATAGAGAAGCAGAGGACACCGGGGCCATGGAAACCGAACTTCTCTTTCATTCCCAGGGACAGTTTCCTTTAGTTAGAACTGCACAGTGTGTATGGGAAACTTGCCCTGCCATAGTCCATGCTGTATGGATTCTGGGGATAAATACGAACACTGTCACCAGGTGCTGTCATTTCAGCATTTTTCCCAAGTGATAAATTCACTGAAAATAAATAGGCAGAGGAAAAATGCAAAACCCCAAAGTTAACTTCTATTGGTACATGTATTTCTATTGCAGGAGTAATGGAAAATGCTCATACTTAACTCCATTTGTCCTGCAAGAACATGGTGCAGTAGCAATAATATGGAACTATTAGCACACATTTTTAAAAAAATGTCTTCAAGGAGATAATGGAGAAATAGCAATAAGGCACAAGTGATAATGTCCCTTTTATTAGAAATGAACATTTCACAAGTCAGGATAAAGCATCAGGAAACCCAGAACTATGGGCCTGAGCCTCTGCTGGCCTAAACCAGTGTAAGGCCATTGAAAACAGGGAGGCTACATCCATTTACACCAGTTTCACATATTTTACATAGAAGTTGATAGCACATATAAACTAAACAAATGTCTTACATTTCTACAGTGCCATTTAGCCTAAAGGATCTTAAGGAGCTTCACCAGCCCAGGCACCTAATCTGCTCATTTTACCCTTTTTTCATGTTGATTGATGAGACTGAAAAAATGATGTTATACTCACCCATTAAAATAAATAAATAGAGACGACTGCATGAATAGGCAAGGAGAATTGTACAAAGCTGCCCTTAGTTCTAAATGACTCACTTCCACCAGTAGTGAGGGTTAGTTTCGCTAGTCACAAAGTGCCTGTAACTTGGGCTGCTTTTCTGGCTGCGTGTTCCCAGGACACCTGCACTATGTCAGGCTTCAGCCAATCCCCTCGCAGCCCCACTTTTCTCTGTAAACCTCATCTAATTCAGTGGAAAATTTAAGCAAGAGATGGAAAGGAGTGAAAGATACAGACTGAAAGACAGTTCTTTTAAAATTTCATCTGATAATAAAATGGCTTCTGCTGTTTTGTTTGTTTCTTGCAGAAGGAAGCAGAGTCCTGGGCCCATACCATGTTAAATAAGCATTGCTTGGGCTTTCTGCATGGAATTGTTTTGCCATAAATTGCACCTGACAACACCCAGATGTTCCATAAAAGTGGCCAGATGTGTTTGCATTTCTCAGCTGTACAAGTCATCAGTACAGCAACAGCAAGTGTGGCACAGAATGCTGGTGGAGTATGGGGTGAATGAAAGATGGGTGAACATACAAAAGGCCCAGCAGATCAGTTGGGTTAAGCACCAAAAATTCAGGTGTAGAGCAGGTCAGGAAGTTTTTGAGGGTTTTTTTTTTTGGGCGGGGAAGAGGTGGAATGCTGATTTGTCAATACTGAAACTTTTTGCGGAAAAAAAACCATGTTTTGACAAACTGCTTCACTCAAAAGAGATACTGGGGAAAATCAGTTAACTCAAAACGTGTGAACATTTTAGTGAATTCAGACAAAAAAGATTGATTTGTTTTTTGTTTAAAAAAAGGTTGGAGTCCCAGACTCCGGGGGGGGGGGGGGGGGGAAGGGGTGACCTGATCATAGGCTCTGGTGTAACTCGAGGGGACTCACCACCACAGCCCGTCCTACTGGTCACCCTAGGAATTAGCTCTGCAGCCCTGGAGCATCTCCTTCCAGCCAGTGTCTTGCCTCCTGTTACCATTTTTTTCTCCACCACTTTGTGTTAGGACCCACATCCCTCCCAGACTGTGGTATCCTCCCTTCTGAATACTGCCCTGCCACAGTGCCCCTATACTCGGGGGTCCTCCCCCTCAGGGAACCCTCTACCCCCATGCCCACCTTGCCTCAGTGACCCTACTGCCAGTCACCATCTAGCTCTTGACACGGGGGCAAACTGCAGTCTGCAATGGCCACTCATCATTGGTAAGGGGTGTGTGGACTTGCTGCCCAGGCTGCCTCCCTGCAATCCTAGTATCCTCAGACCTTGGTTCAGGCTCTGCAGCCTGGGAGCTTGTCTGGTCAGAGCTTCCCCAGCTCTGCCTGCCTTTCCCCAGCCCTGCTCTGTATGGGAAGCCTCTAGCCAGAGCAAAGCCTCAGAAGCGCGGGACCCCGCCACGGCTGCGGGTTTGCTCGCCGTGCCCCTGGTCTGCTGGGGACCGTCTCCAGCAGATCAGGGGCACCGGGAGCAGCTTTTCTTGCCCCGGAGGTCAAGGTGGCTGATCGCTGCTTGTGAGCTCCGGGGCGAGAAAGCCCCATTCGTAAGTGCGGATCCGACATAAGTCGGATCTGCGTAAGTCGGGGACTGCCTGTACTCTGAAGGCAAATCTAGCGCTCAGACAAATTAATCCCAATCCCTTGGTTTGTGTAATTGGACTCGACATCTCATGATAACAGCCTGTCTCAAGAGATTTTGGGTATCGCCAAGTGGGCTTGGGGTACTCATGACAATATGTTTCCAATATTTGAGGATGTTGAGCCCTAGCCAAAATCTAGAAGCAGAGAGGGGTTATTGGAAGTTTTAAAAAATGGTGGGGGAGGAATGTTATCCAAAATGACTTTGTACCTTTAAAAAATTTGGGAATCAGGTTTGATTCAGTAGTGAGGGGAAAGGTGGGTTATTTTCCTTTGTTAACTACATTATCTGATTCTCATCTTGAGTATAGATGGAAATGTTGGTGATATTGTAAGGGCATTTGAGAACTAACTATCTACGGGAAGAGGTACGGGCTGGATGAAGAGTTGTAGGGCTATTGAGAGATGCAGTGGGCTGTGTTTGTCCCTCATCCTTACATCACTTGCCTTTGGAGACCAAAATTCACAAGTGAAGATGAATGTGATTATCCCAATTTCCCATTTGTTTGTCCAGTAAATGCACCAAAAGTACTGACCATCTGTTCAGGATAAGCCTAGGAATGAAGAAGCAGGAGGTGCAGTAATGAGGTATATTGACAAAGTAGTATGTGGTGGTTGAGGACTACCACGGAGTGCCAAAATCTAGATTGAAGGGCATTGGTTAGAACTCTGGGGCTTGGGACCGTTTTAGCAGAGCACGTGTCTAATCTAGAATGATGTCAAGGCTTCATTCCTGGGCCCTATTCTGTTTTATATGTGTGTAACTCACTGAATGCAGTTCCAATTGATGGTATCTTCTGTCTGGGGTTGTACTCTAGTCCTCTCCACAGAAAAAATGGTGTCCTGTAGTGCAAAGATCTCAGCAGGTAAAAGGCATGCACGCTGGTGCCTCTTGCTTCTCTTTTGTGACTCAGTCTCACCAACTTTTGCTGCCCTCTGCTGATTAACAAGTCACCACACAGGGGTTGATGTTACCCTCCTACCACATTCTCCACCTTAATCCTCACTGCTATGCTACATTTCTGTCACTATTTTGCTATGCTGAGCACATACTTGCCTAGAGATACATTTTTCTGCATTTCTCTTTCCTCCCTCTCCTAGTGTCCTCCCATTTCTTCCTTTATTTCTCTTTCATACCCTGCCACTCAGAGAGAAGATGTTGCCAGTGGAGTGGTTTTTAATTTTTATGCCTAATTAGGGAACACAGCAGATATTGGGATAATTGGGCCATTTTCAGACTGGCTGTACGTCGCTTCTGACTGTAACATGGAATGACAGAACACAGGAGTGCGTGCGTGTGTACGTGTATGTGTGTGTGGTGGGGGTGGGGGGGGGGGGGCATGCGTGTGTTGGAGAGAGACCTCTACTGTCCGAGCTGGATCATTTTCCAATGCAGCTCACCTTGTCTCTAACTCCACGAATAAAAAATCTGCTCTCAAGCAACTGGAAACGAGAGGCGGAATTAGCTCAGAATTCCAACTCATTCCCTTCAAACCTATATCTGAGGCTCAGAAAAATTCAGCTATCTTTTTTTTTCTTTAAAAACATTAATTTCCCCATGTTTTCCCCATCACTAGCTGAAGCCATTTAAGTTGTCATAGTAACTCCTCTGCAACCATCGAGTCCCAAATTGGCCATTCTGTATGATTTTAATGCTCTATTTCCTGTTCCACAGGGTTTTGGAACCACTCACCATTAACCAGTAATGCTGACAAACTCAAATTTAGGAAAGTGAATGCAGCTTAGGGGATGGAGCACAGGACTGGAAGTCAGGCCTCTTGGGTCCTATTATGGGCTCTTCCAGTGACTTGATTTGTGACATGGGTCAAGTCACATACCTTTTTAGTTCCTGTTTGCTCATCTGTAAAATGAGGATAATATTGCGTGCATCTTAATTCCCTAAAGACAGGGTCTGCCCATGCATTCTTGGCAGCTCCACTGAACCCAGAGGGGTAGCACAAGGTGTAAATGAAGGTAGGGGTTTTTACCTTTTAATGTTTGAAATGAGGTACTAGAGAAATGCATATATTATGATTATTCCACCAAACAAAAAGCTTTTTTAAAAGGCAATTAAGATTGCTCAAGTGCCTGTATCATCAGCTAATGCTTAACTCTCCCTCCTTCCCAGGAAATCACTAGTTAACTCCTCGCCCAACCGTTGAAACCTACAACCATGATTTCATCTTCTCTGAATTGCCTCGCCCTCATCTACCACCCACTACACCAGTCTCTTCCCTCCATAGCTGATGCCTCAGTGCAGAGATGCTGAGCAGTCCCTCTGCTCACCCCTATATTCTCATTCCCACTCAGCTCCTTGCTTGGGGGAGGTGATGTTTTGAGGGCTTCTGGCAGAAAGTGGATCTTACTTGGGTGTGGCTGGTTGGAGGAGGTCAAGGTTACTTGGGACACTTTCCAAGGCAGCTCCCTGGGCCTTGCTGTCATATTGGTTTGCTGTGTCAGAGAGTTCTTCAAACACCAATACATTGGTGCAGACACGCAGGGCTTCCATCACCCCAGGCCCTCTACATAGCTGTAGGCCCCCATTTACCCTTCACACAAGCCTCTTCTGCCTTGGGTCCCTCGTACATTCCTGCTCAGCCGCTCATTCCCCCCACATCCTTGTTAACCAATACCCATACCCAGAGGCCTGTCTCCTTATCACAGTCCATCCCCAATACCCTCAGCTACCAGCATATCTCTCTGTACTGACCAGGAAGTAGCTAACAGATCTGAGCAAATCCATTTGGGTAATTGTGGCGTAGTGCAAGTCCTTTGTCCTATCAAAGGAGAGTAATTGTGGGTTTAATTTTAACATTTAAAAAATGGCCTACATCAGAGATACAATTAGAATGTGCAGATCTATGTGTCTAAGGAGTGGAGATCATGGGTACTGTACAGTAGTTGTTTAGATAGAAGGATCTGCAGAAATGTAAGCAAAGCAGGGCAACATTTCCTGGAGGGAGCATGTTTAAGTAGTCCCTTGGCAAAAGCTGGTAAATGTGTTACTTCGGAGGTAGAAAGAGAACTCTCTGAAGAGTTCTTGTGCCAATTTTGGAGACTAAATTCAGTCATTAAAGTGTGAAACAGAGGGATTTTAGTGATGCTTTAGGTGCAAATCTCAGTGCAACTCTTGGTTCCTCCCTAATTATTATTATAATTCTGATATTTGCAATGAAAAACAAAAAGAAAAGAAACTGTGTTGTCAAATAACTCTTGCTGATTTCCATGAAGTTTCCTGCTGTCTCCAGGCTATGAGGATTGAGATTCCTCCCATTGTGTATTGCTCTTGGGAGGCTGTGAGATATATCTAGTATTGATGCATAGTTAATCTCTTTGATTTGCCATTGTTTTCTAACCACCTAAACAAAGCTGCCCGCTAACTCACACTGAAATAGTTCTCAGGAGGGTTTCACTCTAAAGGGATCTTATCAGTTTTTGTTGGTGCTCTGAGGTAGCCTTTCATTTAGAATGCTGTGTGCTGTTTGGTACTCCTTAGTACCAGAATGATGCACAATAATTAGAGGGAATTGAGGGAAAAGCAACAAAAGTGACTCTGAGACAGGATGACTTACAGCGTGAGGAAATGTTCCAGACATTACAAGGCCAAGATTTTACACGCTGACTAGTGATTTTGGGTGTCTGACTAAACTGACCATAAAAGAGGCCAGAGTGTTAGAAAATGATACACACCCACCTTCTGAAAATCAGGCCCTTTGGACTCCAATTGAGCACCCATAAAGGGGGACACCTAAAATTGTTAGTTGCTTTTCAACAATGTTGCCAGTTCTATACACCACCATTTGGTTAAATTACTATGGGGTTACTAATGATAATAATCTACAAATATTTAGAGTTTTAAATATTTCAAAGGAAGAGGAATTTTTTTAGACTAGCTTAAGTACAAAGAAGGGGAAAACTTAACTGGAGTATCAGGAAACATTTCCTAACCGTGTTTTTGTCAGGTGTCCTATGGCTCAAGAGTGAGTGCCAACCTCAGGGCAGACTTTTAGTATCCAGGGCACAAAACCCAAACTGGTTGCAAGCTCTATACTTAGTTGTTGACAACCAGTATTCAGGTGTATTCTCCGTAGGCACTATAACAGCTTTAACATGGAGTTACAGACGGTTTCACTGGGCACACGGAGCCACTCAAGCAGGCATTCTTTTCTGATATAGATGGTCCCTTATACTACAAATCACAGCAGTATTCACGTTACTCTCACTCCCAGTGGACCCATAATTTACCCTAGGTCAATTGCACTTTAGGCCTCACAATAAAGATGCTTGTAGCCTATCTTATAGTAAACTATGTAAAGATTTATTAAAGAGGAAAAGGAAACTAGAGAGTAATTTACAAGGTTAAAGCTGGTAAGTGCACATACACAAAGTGAGTTTCTTTAATCAGCAAGCTCTGTATGTCCCTGAGGGCTAACCCAAGCTAAGCAGCTGGGGATCGTTTTCTTATGCCTAGAAATCTGTTCCAGAGTCAATTAGCAATGAGATATAGTTGTGTCTTGTTAGGAGATTTTATGGCCTTCCCCCTTGTTCTTTGAGCTGCAAACTCAGCAAATGGGAAGAATTCATATGCATATCTCATTTCATAGAGATGGTGATTGAAGAACAATCAACAGTCTTTTGTCCTCTTTAATGTCCCACAACTGTTCACTTGGTATTAATGGGTCATCCTTGTTAGGAAGTATATAGTGCTTTCAGTAGGAGCTCAGCTCTTTATATGAGTTAATCCTTTCCTGTCTGGTGATTTACACAGTTACAGAGACTTATAATACAAATGCTTAAATATTATCATACAATATAGGATATAGATGTTACAAGTGAGATTACAAGCATTCTGTAAAGTCAAAACTCCAAGCACATATTTACAATTCTAATACTTACTTGAACCACATTAACATATAAGTGAGCCAGGCTGATTTCTGCTGTGTATTTGTCAGTGTTCCACTGAGTTCTGGGATGCTTGGCATGAGCTGGCACCTGGTCTGCCAGCATCTCAGTGGCATATTAGAGTGGAAGAGTCTTTTGAGGTAGGTGGTCGAAACACTGCCCTGGTAATTTTAAAATGGGACTGGACAAAACACCAAAAAAGTTGCTGGAGCCAAACCTGCAGACAAGATGGTCACCTCTAGCTTTTATGATTATGTAATACTTGTAATATAGCATGTGGGTAATGACAAGTTCTAACTCTGTGGCAATAGGATTGTGAGGTTGAAGTAAAATATACAAATAGGGGAGACTGCCAAATATTTCTTGGAGGCCCCCGGTCTATGAAATATATATTTCCTCTCCCTCACTTCCACAGACTAATTTTAAAATAAAACATGTCACTTGAACATCATACTGGTTAAAAATAATAGACCTGATTCTCAGATACACCAAGGCCTCTTTAAAATGCGTTGGCAGTGTAAAGGACCCTTAAAAGTGAGTATAACTGCAAGTGATGTTTCCTTGAAAGCTATTGTCAATGCCAGAGTGGTGCAAAGTGATCATAGTGTCAATGAGGACGAGGCCCAGTTGGTTTAATAGACCATTTCTGTTTTTATTATGGGATGGCCCAAGACTGTACTGGGCAGCTCAGAAACAAGGTACCCACTATATAGACAAAATGAGGGTTTGAGAAGGTGCTCCAAGGATTTGGTTGGCTGGTTGTGTTTGTGAGTTTTACTGTTTGATCCCACTACCTACAATGAGTTCTCTAGCCCATTCTTAGAGAAAGGGACTTTTAACTGGTAATTGGAGGCTTTGTTCTTTGGATTAATCCTATGTCTTGGAAAGACGCTTTGGGCCCAGTTCTGCTGCCATTGAAAGTCAATGCCAAAAAGTGCACTGATATCAATGGGACTTAAATAGGGCCGCTAGATGCACATTTCACATTCCTTTCTCCACTCCTTGCAGCCCCTGTCCCTGCCTCATTAGCTGGCCACCTGATGAAATGACTGTCTCTATCTCCGTGCCCTAGTACCATGTCCATCATTAATGGTATGCGAAGGAGATGCCTCTCTGAGAGATAATGAGGAATAGACCCTATCTGGGAGGAGGCATTCAGTGCTGTGAGCATGCTTGCACTCATGTGATTGTGGTAGTTCCTAGTCACACAGCAAGTTAGAACCAGAGAGGATAGTGATCCTCCTATCACAGCAACCAGTAATGCTGTGTGGGAAGTGCCTAGGTCTGTCTGTTCCTCTTGACTCCTTGAGTACCTGCTCTCCTGTTACTCCGCTGTCACTCCTCCTTCGCCCATTTACTCTGATTCTCTTCCTGTTGTTCTAAGTCCAACCCTCATTTAAACTGTGGTCAGGGAGGCAGGTCCTTGTTCTGTTGCAGTTTCTATGTGTTTAACATCTTGTGTCTTTTCTCTGTCTTCTAGGTACCTGATTAATGTCACCTTTGAAGGCAGGAATTTGTCCTTCAGTGAGGACGGCTACCAGATGCATCCCAAGCTGGTGATCATCCTTCTGACCAAGGAGAGGAAATGGGAGAGGGTAGGATATGTTTGGAGACTCTTGGACTGAACTGGGGGAGAGGAGGGTGGTGAAGATGCTCATCAAGTTAACCCCTCTCTCTTCAGGACTTCCTCTGTATCAAAGAATGACTAGATTTTTACTTCCTTAAGGATCTGTGAGAGCTGGATTCCGTATCTTCAATAGTACAAGGACACCATCTCCTCTCAAATACAGGTTGCCAGTACATTATCACATTAATTTGCATACAAAGTTAATAGAAGCACTCATAGTTCTCCTCAGCATCCGTTTTCCTGTTTTATTTAATATTTTTAGCCCCCTACAACACACAGATTTAAGAACAGTCCTGAATGAGTACAGTCAGATTTAAGGACAGTCCCTAATGAGTAGTCATTCTAATGCAGTGGTCCCCAACCTTTAGAGGCTCCCGGGCGCCTGGGAGGTGGGGGCCACTCACGCGCCGGGCGCCCGGGAGGTGGGGGCCACTCATGCGCCGGGCGCCCAGGGGCAGGGCCACGCGTCCGGGGGCACGCCAGTGGACTGAGATGCCCTTGCACCCGGCGCCGGCGTGTGCCCTAGGGCCGGGGCTGGGGCCGCCCGAGCGCCTTGTGCCGTGGGCCTGGGGCCGGCGCTGCCTCCCGAGCCACGCGCCTGGGGCTGGCACTGGCGCCGCTCGAGCACCACGCGCCCGAGCGCCCACATGTGCCCCGGGGCTGGGGCAGCCCGAGCGCCGTGCACCCAGCGCCGGTGCATGTCGTGCACCTGGGGCCGGCGCCTTCCGTGCGCCGGGGGCGGGGCCGACCCAGGTTGTTGGCAGGTGCACACGAATGCCCCGGCGAGCGCCACTGCGCCCGCGGGCACCGCGTTGGGGACCACTGTTCTAATGGATCCCTGTGTGTAGACACTGCAGTCACCTGCTTTACTTTATATATATGACATAGGGGCTATATCAATCAGGAACTTCAGTATCAAAATTACAGGCCTTTACTAACTGTAAGAGAAACTAGGACTCCAGCCACTAGAGAAAGATATAAATAATTTTCAATGGGACGGGGTTTGGATGCAGCTCCATGTATGACATTTTAGGTAAATTATTTAATGTGTTCATTTGCACATCTGAAGATGGAAATTCAAGGTGGAAGGCAGTTTGGTGAAAGTAATCATGAAATGATCAAGTTCACAATTCTCAGAAACAATTCAAAGGAAAAAAAGCAGAATGGACTTAAAAAATTGCTGGCTTTAGGAAACTCAGAGAAGAGGTAGATAAGATCCCCAGGATAGCAAGTCTAAGGGAAAATCATTCAAGAGAGTTGGCAGTTTTTTTAAAGAGACATTATTAAGAGCATAAGACAAATTGTCCCAAAGCACAGGAAGGATAGGAAATCCAGTGAAAGACCAGGAGAACCTGAAACAACCTGAAACTCAAAAAAGAATAATCCAAATTGTGGAGACAAGGTCAAATTATGAAGAATGAAGATAATAAAATCACCATACACATGTTGGGACAAAATTAGAATGGATAAGGCACAAAATGAGATTAAACTAGCTAGGGGCATAAGGAATAACAGAAAATATTCGACATGTACAGTAGAGGTATGTACTGATAGAGTAGGCCCATCACTCAAGCAGGAGGAAGACCAATTGGGTATATCTACACAGCAACATCATTTCGAAATAACTAGTGTTATTTTAAAATAACTTAGTGTGTGTCTATACAGCAGGCAGTTATTTCAAAATAATGTTGAAATACTGTCAAGCTGGAAGACTTCTTACTTCAACTCCTGTAACCCTCATTGTACAAGGAGTAAGAGAAGTTAGAGGAAGAGTGCTCTATTTTGAAATAAGTGCTGTGTAGATGCTCCCTATTTCGAAATAAGCTATGCAATTGATGTAGCTCAATTTGTATAGCTTAATTCAAGTTAAGCCCTGCTGTGTAGACATACCGTAACAGAAAAAGCAGCAATGGCCATAGTATTAAATGTCTTTTTTGTTTCACTTTTCACTAAAAAGGTTAGCAATGATTCAACAACTAACAACAGTGAACATCAGTATAGCTGGGATAGTATCCAAAGCTAAACTAGTAAAGGAAAAAATGTAAGAATTACTTAGACAAGTTAGATGTCTTCACCTCATCAGGGACTGATGAATAGTTCCTAGTGTACTTAACGAATTGTTTGAAGAGATCTGAGCCATTAGCAATTATTTTTGAGAAGTTGTGGAAGATAGGAGAGATCCCATAGAACTGGAAAAGGGCAAATGCAGTACCTGTCTGTAGAAAGAAGAATAAGGATTAGACAGCCTAATTTCAATACATGGAAAGATAATGGATCAAATAAATCAAACAAACAATCAATTTGTAAGCACCTGGAAGATAATAGTGATAAGTAATAGTCATCATGGATTTCTCAAGAACAAGTCATGTCAAACTAACCTAATATACTTTGACAGAGTAGATAATGGGCAAGCAATAGATATAATGTGTCTTAAGTTTAATATGGCTTTTGATACTCATATGACTGTATCATAAGCCTAGGGAAATATAGCCTAAATTAATCTACTAGAAGGTGGGTGTACAACTAGTTGGAAAAATGTACTCAGAGTAGTTATTAACGGTTCACAATCAAGCTGGAAGAACATATTAAGTAGGGTCCTGGAGGAATCTGACCTGAATCTGGGTCTGTTCTGTATCTTTGTAAATTATTTTGAAAATGGCATAGAGGATACACTTATAAAGTTTGCGGATGAAACCAGTCTGGGAGAGGTTGAAAGTGCTTTGGAGGACAGGATTAGAATTCAAAATGATCAATATAAACTGGAGAAATGTTCTGCAATAAATATGATGAAATTCAATAAAGCCACATGTGAAGTACTACACTTAGAAAAGAATAATCAGCTGCACAAATACAAAAGGGGAAATGACTGCTTAGGAAAGCATACTGCAGAAAAAGATCAGGGTTTTATGGTGGATCACAAAGTAAATAGGAGTGAACCATGTAATACTTTTGCAAAAGAGGTGAACGTCATTCTGATTTGCAGGAGTATTATAATACTTCTGCTCTACTCAGCACTGATAAGGCTTCATTGGGAGTATTCTGGCCAGTTCTGGGGACCAGACTTCGGGAAAGGTGTAGACAAATTGGGGAATATCCATAGAAGAGCAATGAAAATGATTTAAAGGTTTAAAAAACATCACCTGCAAGAAAAAACTGAGCTTTTGGCCTCTCTGCCGAGCCCGTCAATTAGCATAGACCATGTATGTGATTTTGAGATGTGGGAGTTGAAAATGAGATCCATCAAACTCATTCGATACCTAGGGGCCACCATATATCTATTATGTGAGAACACCTTTTAGCCATGACTGATATGGGCTGGATTCAGACTGGTGATCCTCGTGAAAAGCTCTGTAACTCACTAGCAGCATCCTATACTCGTAGGCTGTGTCTACACTGGCATCCCTTTCCGGAAAAGGGATGCTAATGAGACACATCGTAATTGCAAATCCGCGGGGGATTTAAATATCCCCCGCGGCATTTGCATTTACATGGCTGCCGCTTTTTTCCGGCTTGGGGATAAGTCGGAGAAAAGTGCCAGTCTAGACATGATTCTCCGGAAAATAAGCCCTTTTCCGGAGGATCTCTTATTCCTTCCTTGAAAGTAGGAATAATATTTAAATCCCCCGCGGATTTGCAATTGCGATGTGTCTCATTAGCATCCCTTTTCCGGAAAGGGATGCCAATGTAGACACAGCCATAGGGTATAGCTGCACTACATGGCTCCGTTGACGGAGCCATGTAGATGAGCTTTGTAGACATAGCAAAATGAAGCAGCGATTTAAATATCGCCGCTTTATTTACATCAAAATGGCTGCTGTGCCGATCAGCTGTTTGTCGGCTTAGAGCGGTAGTCTGGACACTCGGCGGTCGACATCAAAAGCCTTTGTCGACCACCCCGGTAAACCTTATCCCACGAGGCATAACGGGGCGGTCGACAAAGGCTTTTGATGTTGGTTGCCAAGCGTTCAGACTACTGCGCTGAGCCGACAAACAGCTGATTGGCACAGCGCAGCAGCCATTTTGATGTAAATGAAGTGGCGATTATTTAAATCGCCGCTTCATTTTGCTATGTCTACAAAGCTCATCTACATGGCTCCGTCGACGGGGTCATGTAGTGTAGACATGTCCATAGATTCCAAGGTCAGAAGGGACCACAGTATAATGCATGCCTGAAATATTTAACAAAAATAATTTCCAGAGAATGTCTTTTAGTAAAAATCCAGTCTTGATTTAAAAAATTGTCATTGATGCAGAACTGATAAATTGTTCCAATGGTTAGTCACTCTCTATTAAAAATGTATGATTAATTTCCAGTCTGAATTTGTCCAACTTCCACTTCCAGCCACAAGATTGTGTTAGACCTTCCTCTTCTAGGTTTACAAGCCCACGATCAAGTACCTGTTTAGGTACTTCTAGACTGTAATCAAGTTATTCCTGTCCTGACCCTTTTCTTTGTTAAGTGAAATAGATGCAGTGATTGATTAGCATCTCCTTGACTCTAAGGCATATTTTCTAATTTTTTAATCATCCTCATGGCTCTTTTCTGAACCCTCTCCAATTTATCAACACTATCTTGTTACTTCTACTGGAGATTCCCCCGTTTAGGCACCCTAGAATTGTATTACCTCTTTTGGCTACATTAGCTCAATGTGTCTCATTGGGGACTCATGTTCAACTAATTATCCACCATACCCTCCAAACTTTTTTCCTCCATCCTATAGGACTGGCTTTCGTTCTCTGTTCCTAAATGTGTACATTTACATTTAGCCCTATTAAAATGCATATTGCTTGCTTGTGCCCAGTTTACCAAATGACCCAGATTGCTCTGTCTCAGGGCCACCTCCTCTTTATTATTTACCATACTCTCAGTTTATGTGACATCTGCAAATTTATCAGTGATGATTTGATGGTCGTTAATAAAATTATTAAATACTGCTGGACCAAGAACCGATCCCTGCAAGACTCCTCTTAAAACACACCTGTTTGTTGATGATTCATCATTGATTTCATCAATGATTTAGATAATGCTGTAGAGCAGGGCTACTTAACATGCGGCTCACGGCCCGTTAGTTTGCCGTCCAGAGTGCAGTTTGGGTTTATGCGGGGCTTAACACGTGGCCCACAGGTGGGATCCTTTGAATATGGCCTCTGCTAGGAACATGCTCCACAGCAGTGAGTGAATATAATGGTCTTCTGTTGATATGCGTTTTAGTAGTTAAATTCCTGGACTGTCATTGCTGATTAAAAGTGCTGTCATATGGGTGGAAATCAGTTAAATATTGCATTTTATTAATATCAGCTGAACTGACTTAAATGGGGCTGGCGTGTTGTGTAGTCTTGCCTTAATCTTTGAATTTATGCCCATCAGTGTAAAATAAGCTATTTGCATATATTTGCATATATATTTGCATGTATATGCAACCACACTTAAGTTGTGGCCCTTATCATGTGCTGTGAGTATCATTGTGGCCTCCGGGGCTTCCAAAGTTGAGTAACCCTGGCGTAGAAAGTATATTTATAAAGTTTGCAGATTATACAAAAATGGAAGGGTGGCAAGTGCTTTGGAGGATAGGGTTATAACTAAAAATGATCTGGACAAACTGGGGAAACTTGAAGACACATTTTCTGATAGCATTCAGAGGACAAGCTAAGGCACCTCAGCCACCAGGTCACACTGTTCCAACAAAGGAATGCAAAAATTATTGGGAAGAATATGGGGGGTGGGCTGTGTCACATTGAAACATTGTTTCTCGGTGCCCTTCCACTACAGCCTCTAGGACAATGGTTTTCAATGTTCCCAAGCTACTGTTTACCTTTCAGAAATCTGATTTGTCTGGTATACCGAAGTTTTACCTCAGCTAAAAACTACTTGCTTGCTTGCTTACAAAAATCAGACATAAAAATACAAAGGCACTTTATTACTGAAAAATTGCTTACTTTCTTCTTTTGTCTGTATGAAATTTTAGTTTGTACTGACTTCACTAGTCTGTGGTATTGCTCAGACAGTTCCCCTTGATGACTTCCTGGCTTAAGTACTGGCATCAGCCAGTCAATCAGCTGCAAAGGGTTGCCACTCAGGTCCTGAGGGGCAGCAATTCCTGGAGAATCCAGCTTCACATGGTCCTCCTGCAGGAACCTAGCCTGAGCTTCCTGTGGTGATGCAGAGATGTCATCAGATATAAGTCCCTATGGTTCCAGCCATGTAGGTTCTAGCAGCCTGGGATTGTGACAGATCTGTAATCACTTAGGTCGTCTTGTTTACTTTGGCACAACATAAGCTTTCTTCTGAAATTCCTCTGCTCTTCCAGAACTGATCGACATGATGAATCCGGTGAGTTCCTTAGCCAGCTCTTTTAAAATGCTTGGATGCAAATTATCCAGACATGCTGATTTAAAAAATCTGACCCCTAAAGCATCTAGTCTGAAATACATCCTTATGTTGTGCCTTCAAGAATGAGTCTTGCTTCTTGAAAAGATAAATGAAAAAATAAATGATATCAAATTCAAGCTCCTTGTTGGACTTTACAGTGCCAGGTACTTCTGTTCCCTGAATATACACAGTGAATTTTCTCACATACAGCTCTAACATGTTCAGCCATATTCTACAGTCCAGCACTTCACCTTGTTGTTAAAGAGACAGATCCCATGAACCAAAATACAAACAACTTTGTGGTGCCTCAGTTGCTGTCCCCCACAAGCACTGGGGATGTTCTGAGCAGGGGTGAGGACAGGAGGAGACATAGCCAGAATAGTACTGAAATCTGTCACTTCCCTGCTGTTGCAAGCTCTATGGGGGCTTTGCCAGTGTTGAGTGCAACATGGGGCAGCCTTTAAACTAGCTTGTTCTGGAGGATCTTGCAGTACCTGAACAGAAGAGACAGAAATTGCCTCTTCTTTGACCCTAATTCTGGCACACTTCTGAACCCCTCCTGTGTCTTTAAGAGAGACTGATACGGCGGTAGCATGATAGAACAACCATAGCAACCATTTTCTGGAACAGATCTGTATCCCTGAGCTCTTCAGCTGTTGTACTCAGGCGGTATTTACTGTTCTAAGTAAATGTTCTGCATTCAGTCATTTGACTCATTTCCTTGTACACAGCTTTGTTAAGGGCAAAAGTTCACATGCTAATGGGGGCATGTACTCTCTACTTTTTAATTAGTTAATTAGTAGAGCTCCCTCTGCATTGGCCAGGCTCACTCCGTGTGTGTGTGTATGTGTGTGTGTGTTTTAGTTCATGTGCACCATATCCAAGACTGGAATTGGGATTTTACATCACTTATTAACAATTGGCATGATTCACAGTTGTCTTGTCAGCTCTTCAGTTGCCTTGTCTGAGGGAGAGCGTATGCAAGATGCTCTTATGTTCTGGCTAGTTGTCAGCTGTTGCAAAGCCAGTTTTGAAAAGGGATAGCTGGGCACCAAGAATGGTGGGAAGGAAGTCCACCACTCTGTTCCCAGGCAGGGCTGGGCACCAGTGTGAGATACACTGGGGACCCAATCGTTATTGTGAATCCCAAGTGAACTTCCTGTACTGGGCTGAGCCATTAGACTCTAAGCTGAGTTGTGTCTACTAGAAGTCACTCTGGATTTTTCTACACTAAGAGTGTTTGCAGGAAGAGGCAATGCAAATGAAGCACTGATTAGCATATTGTTGTGCTTCATTTGCATAATTCCTCCGATTCCTTTTGTGCAAGAGGTTTTTGTGCAAAAACAGGCAGTGTGGACATGTCTGTTTTGCGCAAAACCCCCTTTTTTGCACAAGATCCTTATCCCTCTCCCAGATCCTTATCCAATCCCTGCTCATCTCCTGCTGGCTGGAAGAGGCACTTCCCCATTGTCATCTGCCCCTTCAGGAGTCTTTAAATTAGTTTGAAGAAGATTTAAACTTAGTTCTTCCTCAGATTTTCCTGATTCTAATTTATATGGTTTACAAAAGGGGGGGGGGGGAAGTAGGGTTGTGCTTTTTGAAGGAGAAGTCACTTGAATCATTACTTTTGTCAGTTTCCCTTTCATAAATATCTTTGACTCTTTGTTCAGGCTTGTCATTGACGCTTCAAATCCTCACTCCAGATAGATGTTGATAGGGCAACATGGTGTATGATCACAAAACTCTTTGATTCGTAGATTCACTCTGGTACGCTTTAGGGATGACTTCTTCCTGAGTAGCTGTGGTGTCCGAAGTTAAAAAGAGCCACCTCTCCGCCCCCCCCCCCCTGCCTTTTCAAAGGTTCAGAGCATGGGGGAAAACATCCAGGCTCAATCATGACTCACAGATGATTAGCAAACAAACGGGTTTGTTCTAGGAGTGCCATCAGCTCTGCTTTCAGTCACTGCTAGGGATATAAAATCCTGGTCAATCAGTTAGCTTGTTAAATGTTAGGTTAACCTAACATTTAACTGATTAACAGACTGAAGGGGGATCTGGGCTGGCCACTGCTCCAGCCCAGCTGGCGCAGCCCCCAGCCCATAGGGCTCCTTCCCTTAGCCCCAGGTTGGGGCTAGCTGCCGGCTTCTAGCTCCTAGCTCCCAGCCTCGCACTGGGGCTGTGGCTGGCTCTCAGCCTCTGCCTCCCAGCTCCCATCGGAGCAACCCCTGCCCATAACAGTCAGGGAGCTGCTACAGCCCCCACCGGTTACCAGTTAACTGGAACCGGTAAGCGTCATCCTTTTAGGGTGATGCTTACGGTTAATCTTTCACAACCTTAGTTGCTGTAGCCATTAGGCCCACATCCTGGCACAAATTACAGACCCATTTTTCCTGGTGTACCTCTGAGCCTATGCCTCCTGAGGCAAGTGAAGTGCTGGTATCTCCCAGTGTACTCAGAAACAAGTTTAGGCCCAATGCTGCCCAGAATCCCATCCTGCCTAGCACTGCAAGGTGTGGAATCAAGGTTGCCACCTCCTGGTGCATGGTTGGGTCCATGTCCCCTGAGTCATGTTCAATTCAGTTGCTTGTGGCACATCTTCTGGACTAGCGGCTCTTCATATGCAACTGGGCTGTTCTCTTATAGAATCATAGAAATATAGGGAGGCAAAGGACCTCAAGAGGTCATCTTGTCCAGCCCCCTGTACTGAATCATGACCAAGCACTCCTAGATCACCCTCGGCAGGAGTTTGCCTTAACTGTTCTTAAAAGCTTCTAGCTTCCACAGCTTCCGCGGGATGCCCTTATAGTTGGAAAATTTCCCTTAGTGTCTACCCTAAATCTCCCTTGCTGCAGAGTAAGTCCATTACTGCTTATCCTCTCTTCAATGGGCATGGAGAACAGTCCCTCACCATCCTCTTTATACCAGCCATTATCATATTTGAAGACAAGGATCAGTTCCTCCGTTTCAGTCTTCTTATCATTGTTGTTATTTTCCTCTGGACTCCTTAATTTGTCCCCATCTTTCCTATCGTGCGGTACCCAGAACTGACCAGAGGACTCCAGGTGAGCCCTCATTTGTGCCAAGTGGAGAAGGACAATTTCTTCTCATGTCTTACACATGACACTTCTGTTCATGAACCCCAGAGTGATATTCTTCATAACTGCATCACATTGTTGGTTCATGCTAAATTTGTGATTCACTATAACCCCCAGATCCTTTTTAGCAGTATTACTGCCTAGCTAGTTATTCCCCATTTTGCAGTTGTGCACTTGGTTTTTTTCTTCCTAAATGTAGTACTTTTCACTTTTCTTTATTACATTTCTTCTTGTTGATTTCAGACCAAATCTCCAATTTGTCAAGATCATTTTAAATTATAATTCTATTCTCCAAAATGCTTGCAGCTTATCCCAGCTTGGTATCATCTGCACATTTTATAAAGCATAGACTCCACTCTATTATTCAAGCCATTAGTGAAAATATTGAATAGTGCCAGACCCAGGGCAGATCACTGTGGGACCCCACAATACACACTACACTCCAGACATCAGGGTCCTCACCCATCCTCCATAAATTCTCAAATATAATAGCTAATGATTCAGAGACTGCTTTCACTATATCCTTAAGTGTCCTAGGATGAATTTAATCAGGCCATGCTGACTTGAATACATTCAACTTATCTAAATATTCTTTATCCTGTTCTTTCCATGTTTTGGCTTGTGTCCCTTCCCCCTTGTGGTTAATATTATGTAAAATATCTGATCACCACTGAGCTTTTTAGTGAAGACTGAAGCAAACCAGGCATTAAATACCTAAGACTTTCCAATTTCATTAGTTATAAGCGCTCCTCCTGCTAATTAGTGGATATGCTCGGTCTTTCCTCTTTCTCTAGCTCTGAATGTTTTTATAGAACATCTTCTTTCCTTTGTATGTCCTTTGCTAAGCGTAACTCATTTTATGCCGTAGCCTTTCTGATTTTGTTCCTGCATGCTTGTGCTATTTGTTTATATGCACTCTTAGTAATTTGTCTGTTTCCAATTTTTGTAAAATTCCTTTTCTATTTTCACATAATTAAGAGCGCCTGATGCAGCCTCTTACTATTCTTTCTCTCCTTTCTTTGTAACAGGACAGTTTGCTGTTGTTTCCTGGTTGTCTGGTGAAGACAGGCCCCGTGTGATTATTTTGGCCCGTGGCTCTGTTTACCATCAGGGCTAACACTTCATGGTACATCTCTGGTGCTTGGCTCAGCTCCCAGCCCAGCTTTGGTACAAGCACTTTGCCAGTAGTCCATGCAGAACTAGTTTTCTGTTCACCTTGACTGAGAACTGCCTGAGGACAGTAGTGTCTTCTGATCAAATCTGTTTTCTTCATCTCATTAATCATCCCTTTGATTGACTGGTACATGGCAGGCAGGACTGGTTGGAATCTCTCCTGAATCAATGCATGGTGTGGTCTGGGATAGTCAAGTGCTATATGTGAGTTATATACCTAGAATTGGCTAGGGCTTAGAGATGACATTAGATTGTTTCTGGATCCATTATTCTGTCCTTTGGTAATCTGTGCATTCCCTATGCCTGTCTCTTGGAGTCAGGCCTCCTTGGGGCTTTTGCTAATGCTGTCTGTAAGGCGATGGGGGAAATCTCAGCATCTGATCTCTCAGACTTTATCACATCTTCCCAATCTAGTCAGAGAACCTGAACATTGGCTTGTTTGTGGAACAACTTAATTCAGGACTCCCTCGTGGCATCTTCCCCTTTCTGACAGTGAACAAACTGAGCTACCACGGTTCAGCTCTACCAGGGAGGTATAATATTTGCCCCACAAGCCAGTCTTTGTCTTGTTTAGGAGGAGAGTCTTTGAGTTCGGTTCCATCGGTGGATGTCCCAAATCCTGGTCTCAGGTTGTCTAGAGTAGCTCATGACCCTGGGAGCAGACTGTCAAGGAACAGGATTTGCTATATGTTCTATAATGAGATTTCACTAACCAGCTAACAAGTGTGAACTGCTAAAGTACAGTAATAGCCTTAATATGGAGTCACAGAGAGTCCCTTTGGGCGCACTCCCTGCTTGCCATCTAGGCAAGCCTGCCTTTATGATACATGGCTCCTGACACCAAAATCACAATATTCAGGTTACTCCCAGTCTGAAAAGACCAATCAATTATCTCAGATCTCAAACTAAAGACAGTGCTTATAATCCTGCAATAAACTTACTAAATAGTTATTAACTAGGAAAAAAGAAATGAGAATGATTTACAAAGTTAGAGAAGATAAACCCGTGTGCACACACACACACACACATACAAAATGAGATTGTCTTAAATTCCAAAAGGTAATAATAGTTTCTGTAATGTGCAATATGTTCTTTAGGGCTAATCCCAGCCAAGCAACTTGAAGATCCCCTGCTTATGCTTAGAAATGTTGCCCTCTCTAAATTTCAAGCAACAGAGTGATAAGAATTTCTCTCTGAGAGGGATTTTGTTACCTTCCCCTAGAATTCAAGCTGCGGTGAGACCCGGGTTTGTGCGCATCCCCTCTTCATAGGTGTCGGGAAGCCATCAACCAAGTCTTTTGTCCTAGGGCTTCCTCTGGCCTCTGGGCTTTCCCTTCGAGGCTCAGTTTCCATAAAATCACTGGCCAAAATCTGCACCTATTTACATACCTCAGCTGTTTGTTCAGACAGTTTAGCCAATGGGTCCCGGGGGAAACAGATAACTCTGTTGTGGATACGGAGCTGCTTGTTACTCAGCTGTTCCTGTGTCCCAAGTAGGGATGTGTTAAGGACTTGTCGACAGGATAGTCAACTTGTTGCTTCCCGCTCTCTTCCCCCCCCCTGCTACCCTTCTTGCTGGGCTCTGTGCGGCGCTGTCGCTTTGAAACGCTGTAGTGGCATTTCTAAGGGGCAGCCCCTCCCTATCGTCTAATCGAATAGTCGATGCAAAAATGCATAGATTATTCTATTAGTCAATTACACAATACTTAACATCCTTAGTTCCAAGTGGTGAGTACTGGCCCTGTCTAGAAAGGCCACGAGTGCCTACCTCATGGCAGACACTCAAATAGTTGGGACGTAATTAGATTTCACACAGTCAGTGACAAATATTAGCTCCTGGATCACTGTAACAGTCTCACCATGGAGTCACAAATTGTTCCTATATACCAGCACTTCTCAGATATGGCCACCATCACTACAAAGCAGCCTCAGTGTTTTTGTTTTTTTGGTTTGTTTTTGTTTTTGGCAGGCATGACAGCCTCCAAAACATAGGCAGAAATTGGTGGAGGGGGGCAAAGCACCTTGCTGTTGTTCCCAAATCGCTGTTACCAAGGGCACGAGGTGTGTTGTGCTGCCTTGGTGTATTGCACTGGTGCTGCCAGCAGGGATTGGTGCCTTGCACTGTGTAGCCACCTCAAGGGCTCTGGACAGTGCCATTGGAGATGTGTGGGGCTGGTGTTTATGGCACAGGAGGTGGCTCTTTCCAGTGCCAGTGGAGGTGGCTTTGGCATTGTCATTGGGGCATTTCCCAGGAAAGCTCCTCAACTCCCACCCAGCAGGGGCATGAGGAGCCTGGATCTCTACAGATGCCTGGTGAATTCCTGACCTACCTTCCCCAGGGTAGGCTCTTGCTGAAGGGCTGAATGAGTCTCAGTAGCAACAGAGTCTCAGAACAGCCACCAGCCAGAATTGTTGGCTGTACTTTCAGGCCACCAAAAATGTGTTGTTGGAACCCCTGCCTTAGTCTCTCTTGCTTGCTACCTAGGGAAGCTGGGCTTTGAGATAAATGGTCACTTACACAAAAAATTGCCAATATTCAGGTTGAAGCCAGTCCCAGGAGACCAATCATTCACCCCAGATTCATTTGTATTTTAGATCTCATACTGAAGACAACACCTGTAGGTAATCCTGTAATAAGTTCATTTAAAGTTTTATTAACTAGCAAAAAAAAGTAAGAGATTTATTCACAGGCTAAAGCATGCAAACATACACACACAAATGAGTTGCAGTCTAAATCCTTGGGTATGTCTACACCGGCAAGGTTCTGTGCAGTAAAGTTACTTTGCTGCTCAGAGAGCGCCGAAGGGAAACCACTGTTGTGAGTTCCCATTGTCGGCTGGTTGTGCAATAGCGTGTTCACACTTGTGGTACTTGCAGCAGCATTCGGCTAGTGCACTTCAGGCAGCGATCCCACGAAGCATCTTTCCCTCTTCTGCCGCTATGTGTTGTGGAAAGGTGAAGGGAGCCATGGGGCATCCTGGGCCCTGACCCAATGCCCCATGATGTCTTTCTTCCCTTCCCAGCAATCCCTGGTCTTCCATCTGCATTTGGCGCCATCTTTCAACAGTTCATTTACTGCCCACTCTGCTTTATCGGCCTGCAGGACTGTATCCCACAATGCTGAACAGTATACTGCCCACTTTCACTAACACATCTTGAGTGGCAGATGATTTATTCCTTAACTGCTAAGGCAAAAGGTGTCTGACACTGGTCTTGCCATGTCCAGTATCTATGACATGTGAATTCTTACGGCATTCATGGAGGTGCTGACCACAGTGGAACATCACTTTTGGGTTTGGGAAACAATCATGGAGTGGTGGGATCACATGTGGGATGATGAGCAGTGACTACAGTACTTTTGGATGAGGAAA
The DNA here is from genome assembly GCF_052426305.1 of Pelodiscus sinensis. Taxonomy (NCBI): domain Eukaryota; kingdom Metazoa; phylum Chordata; order Testudines; family Trionychidae; genus Pelodiscus; species Pelodiscus sinensis. Next base: position 88,676,062 of record NC_143052.1, on the reverse strand, counting down.
GCCACTTTCATGGGTCTGTGTGATTAGCTTTCCCTAGCACTGTGATGCAAAGACATAAGAATAAGAGCTGCCCTTCTGTTGGAGTAGCACGTATCGATTGCACTGTGGAAGCTGGTTATTCCAGACTACTACTGATCAGTTGCTAACCAGTTTGGAGTAGGAAAGTGAACCATTGGATTCAGGTTGAGGGAAGGATGCAGGGCCATTAATTGCATCCTGCTGGGAAAGACCATGACTCTGGGCAACATGCATGAAATTGTCTGTGGTTTTGCACAAATGGGCTTGCCTAACTGAAGATGGGTGATAGATGGCACGTGAATTCCAATTCTGGCATCTGACCGTCTAGCCACCAAATACATTAATCAGAAGTGATATTTCTCCTGGTTCTACAGGCACTTCTGGATTACCATTGAGATTTCATGGACGTTAATGCAGGTTGGTCCAGAAAGGTGCAGACTGGTCCAGAAAGGTGCATGAAGCTGCAAGCAGGGACTTTCTTCCTGGACCAGAAGATCATTGTTGGTGAAGAAGAAATGCCCACTATGATCCTAGAAGTCCCTGCCTATCTGTTAATGCTGTGGCTTATTAAGCCATACATGGGGAATCTTGACAGCAGCAAGAAGCAGTTTAACAACAGGCTGAGCAGGTGCAGAATGACTGTTGTGTGTGTGCTTCCGGACAGTTAAAAAACCTGCTAATGCTGCTTATATGGGAGGCTGGACTTGGATGATGACAATATTCCTACGGTTATAGCTATATGCTGTACCCACCATAGTATTTGTGAAGGGAAGGGTGGAATCTTCACTTAGGACTGGACTGTTAAGACTCAATGCCCGGGGACTGAATTTGAACAGCCAGAGAACAAGACTGTTACAGGTGTGCATCATGGAGCCATAAGGATTAGGAAAGCCTTGAGACAGCAATTTAAAGCTGAAAGCCACTAATGTTTGCTGCAGTGCTCAGGAGTTGAATGCTTCTAATTCTAGTAGGTGATTGGGACTGCTGTGGCTGATGCACTGTGATGGTTTAATAAAATTGCCTGTTGCTTTCTGGGGCTATGTTTGCTTTCAGATAATAGAACACAGATTGCATTCTTACCAAACAACCACTGGCTGGGAGACGCACACAAAAAATACATCAGCACAACACAGTGGGAAGTAGGGGAAGGGGGAGTCCCAGAAGGAAGTAGGGTCCCGGGCCAGTTAAAGATTTGTGTACATCTAGGTGTCATATGAAACCTTGCTCTGTGGAGCAGAGTGTAGTGGGTACTGTACTTCAGCAGAGATGTACTGCAGAGGGACGTGTGTTGAGTGCAGTGGGCGCTGAGAGTCCTCAGGGCTGCACTGTGATGGGACGGGAGTGGAATGAAGTGGTACTGATGACAGCCAGGATGTTTATAAGAATGTATTTGCAGTGATGGGGAGCGGCTAGGAAAGAGTTTTGCGACAGCAGCTGCAGGGGAAGGCAGGAGCAAAGCTGATCAGTTTGTAGTCCTATCAATGCCTGGAGCATATCTGTTTGGCACTCCATAATGTTTGAGTTGCTCTATGGCTTCTCTTTTGGTCCCTCTTCTTACTGTCCCACCACTCCTTCAATTTTATTTATTTATTTATTTATTGCGCTGCAAAGTACAGCAGAACTTCTCGCAGAAAGTCCTCCCTACTTTTCTATGGCCTCTTTCTAATCCAACACAGCCATTCAGCTGTTGATAACAATGAGGGAGGCTGGGCTCCCAAGATCAGAACTGTGAAGCCAAAATGCAATGTTTTACAGAAGCAACACATAGAGCACTGAATCAGTGTTTTAAAATACAACCATTATTCACAGACCTATCATGAATCAGATGAACCTAGGCAAGCTCAGAGGAGCTGCAAGACCCATAAAATAGTGAGTATCCACAGGGCCAGGGGAAGTCAGTGTTCCAGGACAGTATTTTGCAGTGGATACATTGCTCTTGGGTCAGCCAGCACTGTAATGGGGCATTGCAATCATTACAGTCCCCACATTTTCCACAAGCAGTGTTTGTAATGGAATCTGTCTCACTACTGAGGGTGACCAGGGAATCAAGAGAGGCTCTTCTCCAACACTCTGGCTTCCACCACTTCTGTGGAGATCTCGGAGTCAAATTCCCATGAGACGAGGGATTCCCTCAACATCCTGCTCCACTGCTCTGCCTAAGCATGTGGTGTTACTCTCATAACACAGACACGGGGCAGCCTTCTGCAAATCCCTCCCCACAAGCTCAGTGCACAGAAATAAGTTGGCTTTATGCAATCCTCCTGCCCCCAGCAACTAGCTTCAGTGACTCCCAAAATTGAAGCCACTTACCAGTGGCCTCCTTTGCTGTTTCCGCATCACCACACTCTGAACATCAAATTGTCCTCAGCCTCTGAGTCTCCTCCTTCCCGCACCAGATTGCTTTTCACCATTTCCTCCTGACTTGGTCCACTCTCAACTGGCCCCTGAGCTGTGGAAGTGTCCACAGGGGTCTTCAGAATGGAGGCAGAATCACCACTGAGTATTGTGTCCAGTTCTTTGTAAAACTGACAGCTTGTGAGCACAGCCCTTGAGCAATGGTTTGCCTCCCATGCCTTGTGGTAGGTTTACCACAGCTCTTTCATTTCGACCCTGCACTGCAGTGTGTCTGCATCATGGCCCCTTTCCATCATGAAGCATGTTATCTGTCTGTTGGTAACATAATTCCTGTGATGGCATTCAGCTGGGACTGGACAGTCTCCTCTCTTCAAATGCTGATGAAGTCCAGCATCTCACCATTGTTCCAAGCAGAGAATCACGTGGTATGTGGAGCATCCATGCTCACCTGGAAAGATATGCATGCATTGCTGAGCAAACAGGAAGGGTACTTTCAAAATTCCCTTGGAATTTGAAGAATGGGGTTGGTGGTTGGTCATCTGAAGGCAGGGCAGTAGAGTTCACACCAATGGCCAGGGAAGTCATAACAAACATTATGGGACATCTCTGGTAGACCATGGTATCTACACTGGCACCGTGGCATTGTAGCCCCTTTGCAGAAAGCTGAACATCTCTCATCAAGATAGTTTTTTTTTACAGTACTGCAACTGTGCAGTTTCTGCACACTACATGGCTTGCCAGCGTTTACTCCTTGAGAGTTCCAGCTCAGAAAGCTGTTTCACTAGGCAGAAACTTGCCTGTGTAACATATGGTGACAGAGTTGCAGTGATCAGCCAATTCTAAGTGCCTTTCAGGGTGGACCCAGGAGGCAATGCTTTGGGATCTCTGGTTTCAGTTTGGTGTCTCTGGCCAAAATGTAACAGAGCCATTCACCAATCCTTAGTATTTTTATGTTTCTTGATGGCCTGTCCTATTTTGATGTTTCCTCTGGACAGGCAAGAGAAACATTCTTCCTATCTGAGTTCACAAATTTAGAGCAAACACTTGCAAAGTTAGTAAGCAAAACGGAAACGTTTCTTTATAGCACTGAACATAGACATTACAGATAAGATTAATGCCTGCAGCAATTTACAAACAGGGTCTAAACACTGAATACATTTTTATGAGACTAATATCTCTTTTGAGCAACACTAATACATAAGTGAAAGGATCTGGTTTCCAGCTATGAGTTTGTTAATTCTTAGCTAATGCAAGTAGCCTCGGCAAGAGCTGGCACCTGCCCTGCCAGAATCACACCTATCTACTCTTTTATGGTGATGAAGCATTGGATTGCCATTGCCAATCATCCTTGTTTTGCTAATTTCTGTGTGCTCATGGGTATTTATGATTCAGTGTCCCTGAGGAGATCTGGCAGATGTATTTGTTTTATACTTTCTTAGCTATGGTGATTGATTCTCCTCTGACTCAAATCAATATTTACATTGGTGTAACTTCACTAAAAGTAGATGAATTACTCTGGGTTTAAACAGGTATAGCTGTGATCAGAATTTGGTCCTATAAACATTTATCTTTTTGCAGAGTATCTTTCGTGGACCTTATTCTAAGAGAGGGTAATTCACTCAATCCCTTTTTTCTTATCAGACTGTAGACTTGCATCACAGAATACACATTTTATAGGTATTTCACACACCTGAAGATCCCATAGAACCATGATCTGTTTTAAATATGGTGCCTTTACTGATTACAATACAAGAACTAGGGATCAGCCAATGAACTTAATAGGCAAGAAGTTGAAAACAAACAAAGGGAAGTATTTCTTCACATAGCACACAAGGAACCCATGGAACTCTTTGCCAGAGAATGTTGTGAAAGCCAATACTATAACAGTTCAAAAAAAGAACTAGTTAAGTTAATGGAGAATAGACGCATCAATTACTATAAGCCAGGATGGCAGAGATGCAAAACCATGCTTGGAAGTGACCCAAGATTCAACTCATGCTTTAAAATCATCACACAAATTAAAGTTGGCTACTCAAGTCTATGCTACATGAAGTACTACATCTGCATTCTTCTTGGTTTCTTGTAATTTTGCACAACTGTAGCTGTGACTAGGAATAGCAAGAGATGAATTCCTACTTCTTTCATCTCAGGAAACATAGCACAGAGATGGGGATTGAATCACTAGTGGTGATGAAGAAGTTGAAGTCAAATTTTCATTTGTTCATCATATGATATCCCTCTCTATGTTCAGTTCTGATCACATAGCAGCCCCGTTGCTGATAGTGCCTCTCTCTGCCTGACTCTTGGTGTTTTATAAGACAGGCATCTGTAAAAGCAACATAGAGACTGAGTAGAAGCCTGAAGTTGCTATTGTAGATTTGCAAGAATCACTTCTGTGTATATTTTGAGTGTCTTAAACAATTCTTCTCCTCTTCACTTAATGAGTAAATGTAAGTGTCTTAATTAGTCAACTTCTGAACTGAAGTCTTTGATTCTTCCAGTATGCTTTCAATGGATCTCTCTCTGATCTATCCAAGTATAGCTTCTATTGCTGGACAAAGATCTGCTAGTGTTGTAGCAGAAGCCTGGGTGACATTGTTTAATGAGCCAGATGGTTTCAAAAGTAGCTTCACAAGAGAGAATGGCAATAGTCCTCTCTGAACTTAGTAACAAAAGTAATCCACCAGTCTCACTACTTAGATCTGTCCCAGCTCAGTAGATACTTTCCAAAGCCAGTAATTAATAGTTGCACTAATTTTAAGACAACAACCCAGGATTATTCATGAGAAAGCCAACAGGTTTTCCCAGTTTGAACTCATTTGAACTCATTCGTCCCAGTGTAACTTCTATTTTCCCCCAAGATATTCTGTCCTTTTGGATTCTTGCTATAAAACAGTATACATGGTTATGACATCTTAAAGTCTTTAAAAGTCTGCAGTTCATAGAATCATAGAACACTAGAACTGGAAGGGACCTCAAGAGGTCCCCTGCTCTCATGGCAGTACCATCTAGATTTCTATCTAACCTGCTCTTAAATATCTCCAGAGATGGAGATTCCACAACCTACCTAGGCAACTTATTCCAGTGTTTAACCATCCTCACAGTTAGGAAGTTTTTCCTAATGTCCAACCTAAACCTCTCTTGCTGCAGTTTAATCCTATTGCTTCTTGTCCTATCCTCAGAGGCTAAGGAGAACAATTTTTCTCCCTCCTCATGACACCCTTTTAGAAACCTGAAAATGGGAAGTAGGACAAATTACAAAGGATGAATAGAAACAAACAATACAGATAGGCAGGGGCAAGATTAGAAAGACAAAGGCACAAAACGAGCTCAAACTAGCTACAGACATAAAAGGAATCAAGAAGACTTTCTATAAATATATTAGAAGCAAGAGGAAGACCAAGGATAGGGTAGGCCCATTGCTCAGTGAGGAGGGAGAAACAGTAACAGGAAACTTGGAAATGGCAGAGGTGCTTAATGACTTCTTTGTTTCGGTATTCACTAAGAAGTCTCATGATGAAGGAATGCCTAACATAGTGAATGCTAGTGGGAATGGGATAGGTTTAGAAAATAAAATAAAAAAAGAACAAGTTAGAATAGTTAGATGTCTGTAAGTCACCAGGGCCTGATGAAATGCATCCTAGAATACTCAATGAGCTGATAGAGGAGGTATCTGAGCCTTTAGCTATCATCTTTCCCGCAAGACTGGAAAAGGGCAAATGTAGTGCCCATTTATAAAAAGGGAAATAGGAACAACCCAGGAAACTACAGACCAGTCAGTTTAACTTCTGTGCCAGGAAAGATAATGGAGCAAGTAATTAAGGAATTCATCTGCAAACACCTGGAAGATAATAAGGTGATAGGTAACAGCCAGCATAGATTTATAAAAAACAAATCATGTCTGTCAAGGCTGTTTCCCACTCTGGCATGCTGAATACAGGAGTTGAGGACCCGCAAGAGCACTCCAAAACCTTGCCTTGACAGGCTCTGGTACAAAAACTTCCCCCTACAAAATCCTAATACCCAGATTTTGGGGGACTTGCTGCCACCACCCAAGTAATTTAAGGAAAAAAAATTAGGGAAGGGATCACTTGGGAAAACCCCTCCCTAAGGTAGAATTCTCCCCTCTGCCCCAACGTATGTTTTACTTGGAGTTGGGAAAAACAGAGGGAATCCAGAGAACAATGGACTCTGCCCTTGTAACTAGGAACTGAGTCTTAAGGACACAATAATCAACCAATACCGGTTAATTAGAAAAAAAAAACCAAACTTTTATTATCAAAATAAACCTACAGTTGCTAGCATAGTAAATTGGCTAGATGGAAGGAGCCACCATTTGATATAGATACTCAGGGAAAGTCCCTGGGCTTCGAGTGATGTCCCCGTGGGTGCTCCACTGTATGTAGCAGGTTGCCTGGAGCTGCAGATCAGAGCCTTGCAAAGTAGTTTCCTCCGTTGAGCTGCGCATGCACAGGAGACGTCTTACGCTGCTCTTGCCCGAGCGTGTAGCTCGCTCGGCTCAACCCCTCCCTTTCAGTTCTTTTCTAACCGACCTCATCAGTGGACGGAGCTTCAACATCTCCCCTCAGCCTATTACCTCATACGGTGCTTCATAGTTTACAGTTAGATAGTTACTTTTAATAGTTTTACAATAGTTAGCTTAGTAGTTTCCTTCGTTTATTTTACAAAAAAAAAAAGTAGTTTTTCCCCTTAGGGGATTTAAACATGGCTCTGCAGCTCAGGGGCAGGATGAACCGCACTTCTACCGGCTCTTCCCAGTCCTTGAAAACAAAGAAATAGGATAAAGTAAAATACAAAAGGGACATAAAGAAATATCACAGACAACTCAATATGTCAAGCGCCTCGGGCTTCAAAAAATGTGAGGAGTGCAGAGAGCCAATGCCATTATCAAATGGCCACTCACTATGCATACAGTGCTTAGGGGAAACCCACATACCACAGAAATGTAAACATTGTTCTTCCCTCATGGTGAGAGCTAGGAAAGATAAGAGAGCTCCGCCTCAGGATGATACTATTTGATAAGGCTGTGCAGCCTGCTGAGGCACAAACTGCCTCCTGACCACGGGAAGACTCGCCACAAAAGGTAGCAGCCTTCCCGCTCTATGGGAAAACTTTTAAAAAGAGAGTCTCTCCATCCCGCTCTTTTCCACTCTCACCCTTCCCAAGAATGAGCAGGGGGGAGAGACAGGGCACCTTGGGGATCTCCGCCACCAAAACAACTGACAAAGCCTCAGTGCTTACGCCGGGACTGGTGCGCACTTCCTCGGTGCTGAGAGAAGCCCAAGAGCACTCCGTGCAGGCAGCACTGCATGAGAAGCCGGTACCAAAACAAGCTACGGTGCGGCAAGGAAAGTCAGCTAGCTTAGTTAAAGTGGCACTGATTCTGACAGTGCCAGATGTCCCACACCTGTGCCGACGGGGCACACTGACCGGCAACTGAGGTGGGAGCAGCAGAGGTGCCACAATTGTTGCCTGATAAGTCCAGTAGGCACCCGCACTCTTGCCCTCCTTCTGCAGTTCTATCACCTGAAATGTCCTCAGCTCATGGCTCTCCTCAAATAATTCAAGCTCCAGAACGATCTCACCATGGTCCTGAGGATGACCAGATGACTGCATTCTCCTCGCGACATGCATCATCGACAGGGTCACGCTCGCACCACTAGAAATTTGGACCACATCAAAGCCCCTGGTACCCACATTGGATTTACCCCCCCCCCCCCCCGTACCTTATCCACCTCAGTGGGCCCCTTGGGAATATTGGGACCCCCACAGACATGGGTCTCAATTCACTCCACACCGGCAAGAAGAGGCTGGCCTCCAACCCCATCCCTTCCTCCTACGGAAGACTCTGAGAAGGAGGACGCACAAGTGCTTGACACAGACTTGGACTCTCATACACTCAATGCGTTCCCAACAGACAGTTCTCCATCATTGCCAGATGTTGTGGTCATACCATCTGATATGTGCCCAACAGACGACATTAAGCAATTTCAAGATCTTTTCAAGAGAGTGGCAGCAAACCAACAAGTCTCTCTTCAAGAGGTACAGGAATAACAACACCGTCTATTAAAAAATCTGCACCCTATATTACATGGGAAGATTTCCTTACCTATAGATGAGGCAATTATTGAAATATCAGATGAGTTATGGAAAACACCTGCATCCACCAGCAAGCGGGCAGACAGAAAATTCTTTGTTCCCTGAAGGACACGGAATTTCTGTTCACACATTCCCAAGCAAACTTCTTGGTGGTGGAATCAGCCCAACAGAGATCCAAACTAGCACAGTCTAGGTCAGGCAACCAAGACAAAGAGCACAAGAAATTAGATCTCTTCGGCAGAAAGGTCTGTTCCTTCCTTCTATGCTGCAATTCAGAATTGCCAATTACTCCACTCTTTTGGCGAACCATGATTTTGATAATTATTCAAAATTGGGGGATCTTATATAACATCTCCCTGAGTCAGAGACCTGTCCTAAAGGCAATAGTCCATGAGGGTCACACGATCGCCCGCACTGACCTACAAATAGCACTGGATGTTGCTGATACCGCGGCTAGGGCGACTACAGCGGCTAGGGCATCCTGGTTACAGGCCTCTGATGTTCCCCGGGAATTTCAGTCCAAAGTTAAGAGGACCTACCATTTGACAAACTAAAGTTATTCATGGCCAAAACAGATGAGGTCTTGCATAGTAGTAAAGATTTGAGCTCCGAACTCTGGGCATGTACATTTCACCATATAGATGTAAACAATTCACCCCCTATAACTCCTATAACTGCAACCGATATGGACAATATAATTGACCACCACAGAGGCCTTACAAAGACACCAGGCCAAGACAACGGCCACAGACAAGATGCCCCAACCAGGGCTGCCTCGCCACCAACCAAACCACGAAGTAGCACATTTGGGGGTGTGGTCGAGGGTCTGCAAAATCTCCCTCATGATCTAATGCCAGTGCAATCTGGCCATCTCTTTACCCACCATTTGCGTCCTTTTTTAATGCAATAGGATTCTATAACATCAGACCGGTGGATGTTGGAAATAATTCGCGTAGGATACATGATCCCCTTTACCTCCATCCCCCCCCACAACCCTCTACCCTGTCACTCTTCAGGGACCCGTCTCACAAGGCCCTACTAAAACAAGAGGTCTATTGTCTCCTGATGATTGGGGCTATAGAGAGAATTTCATGGAAAGGGGTTCTACTCAAACTATTTCTTGACAGGAAAAAATGGGGTTGGATGCTGATCCTCGACCTCTGGAAATTGAACACATTTCTAAAGAAATACCAATTCAAGATGGTCACGCTAAATACAATTATTCCAGAATTAGATCAAGCAGACTGGTTTGCAGCCTTCAACTGGCAAGATGTTTACTTTCATGTCACCATCCATTCAGCACACAGGCATCACTTCAATCTCAGACCAGACCATTTTCAATACAGAGTCCTATTTTTTGGCCTTTCATTGGCTCCCCGACTATTTTCAAAGGTACTGGAAGTCATCGCAGCGTTCGTCAGATAACAACATGTCATCATCTTTCCAAATCTTGACGACTGCCTGATAAAAGGAGTGTCATGTGAGGAAACCACCTCCATGATAAACGCAACCAGAGCCCTCCTCAGTTGTCTAGGGCTTCTTATCAACTAACAGAAATCAACGCTGTGTCCAGTTCAAGACATAGAATTTATAAGTGCCCACCTACACTCCATCTCGGCCCAGGCATACTTACCTCAGCGATGCTTTATAGCTATCCAAGACCTCATAAACATGATATCTACGACCCATTCTACCACTATACTCACCTGTCTCTGAGTGATGGGGCACATGGCTGCAACGACATACATGGTCCATCATGCCTGTCTGCACTTCCGCTGCTTTCAATTATGGCTAGCAACAGTGTACATTTCATCTCGACACTCTCAAAACAAGAGAGTTACTGTACTTCCAGATGTTCTCACCTCTCTACGATGGTGGACGTTAGCGGACAGTCTCCTGGTGGGGGTCCCGTTCCACCAACCTGAGCCAACGGTACAACTTACCCAGACGCGTTGCTCCTAGGCTGGGGAGCCCACATGAACAACCAATTAGTCCAAGGCAAATGGTCCCTGCATGAGACACCATTGCACATCAACCTCCTGGAACTGATGAAATGCATGCACACGTTTTGCGCCCGAACTTGTCAACCATACAGTTCGAATCCTTACAGACAAATCTGCATGATGGTTTATATAAACTGGCAGGGTGGTGCCTGCTTCCATTCTCTACGTGCAGAAGCCATCCACCTATGGAATTGGTGCATCCACAACCAGATTACACTTACCTATCTGGGGCCAGCCACACCACAGCGTACTCCTTGAACCGCAACTTCTCCACAGACTACGAATGGGAACTACATGTAGAGCTCACCAACTCAATATTCTACAAATGGGGGAGGCCATCAATAGACCTCTTCGCTTCTCTCCAAAATACAAAATGCCCCCAATTCTGCTCCCGAGCGGGACTCGGAAAATACTCCCTAGGAGATGCATTTCTGATCAAATGGACAGCGCCCCTGCATTATGCTTTTCTGCCCATATTGCTTATCCCCAGAGTTCTACACAAAATCTGCACAGACAGTGCACATGTTATTCTCATAGCCCCATCATACTCGCGCCAGACCTGGTACCCGTACCTATACAAGCTAGCAGTTCAACCTCCTTATCCACTGCCATGCCAATGAAACCTTCTCTCCCAGAACCACGGGAAGATGTTGCATCCCCAAACCAATACTCTCCACCTCCAGGCGTGGCTACTCTACGGTCACAGAATTAGAAGAACGATGCTCCCAAGGGGTGAAAGATGTTCTCCTTCACAGCAGGAGACCGTCTGCACAAAAAAATTTACTTACAGAAGTGGGCCTGATTCTCTTGGTGGTGCCAGGGGGCCAAGGTAGAACCACGGAGGTCCCCAGTGAACATCGTCCTAGATTACATCTTAAACCTTAAGACGTTGGGGCTTTCACTCTCATCCTAAGGGTTCACCTTTCCGCAATAATAGCCTTCACACCCCTGTGGATGGTTTCTCTGTATTTCAACATCCTATCACCAAAAGGTTCCTTAAAGGCCTCCACAACATATTCCCACCTCACAGGACCCCACCTCCTTTATGGGACTTGAATCTTGTTTTGGATTATTTGACAAGGCGCCCCTTTGAACAGTTGGCCACTGTTGCACTACCCTTCCTCATTATGAAGGTCTGTTTTCTACTAGCTGTTACTTCAGTAAGGAGAGTTGGAACTTAGGGCCCTTATGGCTGAACTCTTATACACAGTTTTTACAAAAGACAGAGTCACACTGAGACTTCAACCAACATTCTTACCAAAAATCTGTATGCCATTCCACATGAATGAACGCATTGTGATACCTACCTTTTTCCCAAAGCCACATGCCTCACCGCAAGATGCTACCCTATATACTCTTGATATCCGAAGAGCATTGGCATTCTTTCTGGACAGAACACGAGCATTACGGAAATCTCAAAGACTTTTTATTTCCATCACAGAATGTTCAATAGGCACACCCATTTCAAGGTGGATAGCCACATGCATAGTTAAGTGTCATACCATGGCCAACAGGCCATTATAACATCCACCAAGAACACATTCTATTCGGGCTTCCATGGCCTTCTTGAAGAACGTACCATTAATAGACATTTATCAAGCTGCAACATGGTCATCAGCAGGGCTCAACAAACCGCTGAATCTACTCACCCATGGCAAGAAGATTTCAGCTGGTCGCTCCGTGCACCCCATTCACTGGCGCTTTGCGCATGTGCAGTGACGGTCTGGCACATGAGTGGTGCGGGGCTGGCGAGTAGCTCTTGCTGGGGTTTGTCAAGCCCTGGTCATCAGACCACACTTTCACTAAACATTATGCCATACTATCTCAACTCGCTTCTGATTCAGTGGTGGCTACCGCAGTTTTGTCCACCACTGCCAGACAGTGACTCCAGCTCCCTTCATCCATATTGGATACTTCTATATAGTCACCTACGGGGACATCACTTGAAGAAGAAAAGGGAGTTACTTCATACAGTAACGACTGTTCTTTGAGATGTGTATCCCCGTGGGTGCTACATGATCTTCCCTTCTTCCCCTCTGCTCAGAGTCTCATCACTCAGGTGTAGACGAGGAACTGAAAGGGAAGGGGTGAGCCACGTGAGCTAGACGCTTGGGCGGGAGCAGTATGAGATGTCTCCTGTGCATGCGCGGCTCAGTGGGGGAAACTGCTTTGAAAGGCTCCTATCTGTGACTCCAGGTGACCCGTTACATACAGTGGAGCACCCACGGAGACTCACATTTCAAAGAACAGTTGTTACTGCACAAAGTGAGTAGCTCCTTGTGGCGGGGAGCCCAACCCTGCACAGTTCAACCCTGGGGTCGAGCCTTTACACTTGCAGGCCCTGAGGCCTAGTCCATGCTCTGGGAGGATTGGGTAGGAGGGCCTGGGCCCTCCCTTTCCACCGGGCTCCAACCCAGGGCCCTGTCAGTGGTGGGTGGTTCCCACCACTGGCTTGGCAGGGAGTTCTCCCCGAAACGTGCCAAGCCTATCGGGGCTTTTCCTGCCCCCTGCCTTGGGTTGCTTCCTACCCCAGGCCTCTGGCCAACGGAGATCCCACCTGCAGGTGCTGAGTTGGCGGCGGCAATGACGTCAGGCTCGATGTCTGGGGCGGCTTCAACGAGGGCATCAACAGCAGCTGTGCGGGCTGCCCACCGTGGTCAGCATTGCAGTCACGCTTGGCCCAGGGACTGTAGTGGCGGAGGCAGCAGGCCCGGCGGCTCTCGCTCCGGTGGCTTGTCCGGTGGCTCTTGCTCTGGTGGCGGGTCCGGCTGGGGCTTCGGAGGTTTGGCAGGAGTTCCTCTCTCCCCAGGGCCAGCCCCAAAGGAACTGTCTTTCTGGCCTTTATACCTGGCCCACAATTAGAGCATGCGCAGCACTGCTGGGGGGGCGGGGCCTGCCTACCCCAGCAGGCCAGTTTGCTCCTCCCTTGGCCAGTGCGGGGCTGGACCGCCCCGTCACACTCCCTTTTACAAAAGAGAAAATAAGAACAGTTGGCAAGCTCAAACATTATTTCCAAATCCCCGAACAAGGGAAACAATAAGCCCTGACGGACTATCTAAGGGTATGTTCCACGAGGCGTACAGATAGTTCGGAATGGCTTGCTAGTCCGAACTATCTAGCCCGTGCCGCGTGTAGCCGCGCGGCATGGGGTTCGAACAAGCCGGCATTTAAAAATGGCGCTGGCCGGCTTATGCAAATAAAGCCTGGGAAATTCAAATCCCGGGCTTCATTTGCACGTTCGGTATGCATACATTACCCCGCTAGTTCGCACTAGCAGGGTAGTGTAGACATACCCCAACGTTCATTTTTTCCTACTTACACATTTTGAGAAGTCCATTCTTGGAGAGAGAAGCATCTCCCTCACTAGCTGGGAGAAACTGCTCTGAATCACAAACAAAGAAAAGAGAGAAAAACTCCTCTTCTCCAGTTTGAAATTTCTACTTTCATTGTTATTGGCTGACCACCCGTTACCTTGGCTAGGAGGCATTAGTTAACCCTTTAGTCACCAGGGGGTTGTTATGACAACGTCAAACCAATCTGATAGCTTTCTTTGATAGAATAACAAGTCTTGTGGATAAGAGAGAAGCAGTGGACATGGTATACCTAGACTTTAGTAAGGCATTTGATATGGTCTCACATGATCTTCTTATCAATAAACTAGCCAAATACAACTTACATGGGGCTAGTATAATGTCTCTGCATAACTGGCTGGATAACCATTCTCAGAGTTCATTCTAGTGCTAGTTGGAGTAGATGGCCTCTATGGTGCATATAAGTGAGATTAGGATACACTTTTTTCTGAGGAAAACTTATACTCCGCTATGTCTTCCAGAGAAGTTTGCAACTCCATCAAATGCACAACAGCCATCTCTTTGGGGTTTAATTTACAAGCATTTAACTCTTCTAAAATGTGGTTTGTCACAGATGCAGCTGATGCATCACCAGTGCATTTACTGGCCTATCACTGACATGAAGATAATATATGCAACAACTTAATACTTGATGCCCATTTAAACTGGTATGCTCACCAGTTATGTATGCACATGTTTTTAATGCAGTGAAAGAGTTCTTCACTTTTTTTCAATGGCTGAGTCTTTCACTGTTGCACTATATTCTTTTAACCAGTCATTTGAATTTCTTGCAAAAAGATAGTGGTCATTTGGCAGTGTCCAACTTCAGGATTAACAAGTGACAATGCATTTAACATTGGCCTCTAGTTTATAATGGTATAGAAAGTTGGATGTGATGGCCATGTTTGTTCTTATAAACTGTGTGCATCTCCAGCATTTCTAACAGCCCTATTAAATATTTCTAAAATTGATTTTGATGGTGACTGGCTTATAAGGCTTTCGGTATATTGGTACAGTCCAGAGGCATCATGTTTTTTTTCAGCCTTTTCATGTAGGTTGTTAGCATCGGCTTTGCTTGATTGGCCTGGCAAACCAAGCTCCTCCACTTTTACTATATAAATCTATGATACGCCCACATGTTATACTGCATGCAGTTCTGATGTGTCAGAAAACATATATTAGAGTTGGAAAAGGTAAAGAAAAGGCCAACTAAAATGATTAGAGGTATGGAACAACTTCTTTATGAGGAGAGATTAATAAGACTGGTAATTTTCAGGTTGAAAAAGAGATGACTAAGAGAGGATATGATAGAGGTCTCCAAAATCTTGACTGATGTGGAGAAAGTGCATAAGAAGGTGTTATTTATCCTTCACATAAAACAAGAATTAGCTGTCACCCAATGAAATTAATAGCAGGTTTAAAACAAATGAAAGAAAGAACTTCTTCACAAAACGTATAGAACTTTTTGCCATGGGACGTTGTGATCACCAAAGCTATAGCAGGGTTTAAAAAGAGGTAGATAAGTTCATGGAGGATAGGTCCATCAATGGCTATTAGCAGGATGAACAGGGATATAACACCCACTTGTACTGGGTGTTCCCAGCCTCTGTTCACCGGAAGCTGGGAGTGGAGGACAGGGGATGTATCACTTGAAATTACCCTGTTTTGTTCATTCCCTTTGAAGCACTTGGCATTGGTCACTGTTAGAAAACAGGATACTGGGGTAGATGGACTGTTGGTCTGATACTGTACGGCCATTCTTATGCAAAAAGTAGTTATAATAGTGGCCTAATTCTTACGCAGAGCCCACACCACCAAGCAGAACATCTGTCCCCACATTCTCTCTTTCTTTCCCCTGTCTTCCCTGCTGCAATCTGCCATCCAAACCCCTTGCTTCGTGAGCGCAGTTCAGCTGAGTGAGACCAGTGTTTAATTTGTAAAGGAATTTAATTTGTAAATGAAAGAGGTGTTGGGGCTCAAGCAAGTTTATTACTTTCATAAGTGATGTGGTAGAGGTCCCAGGGCGATGAATTATCAAGCTTAGGGGTGCTGGGGCTCAGACTTGGCAAAAATTAAAAGCACTGAGGGGGATCACCTCAATCAGAACAGGCCAAGTTCAGTCCTTCTGCACTTTGCTCATACAATAAGGATACCAATATATCATTGCCCCCTCATTCAATACTAAAGTGATTTGTAACCCAGCAACAGCCAAAACTGATCACTTGGCCAACACAGCGCTATCTCCTGGATATCTAGAAAGAGTAGGTGTGTTCATATAAATGCATTATGGTCCTGAAGCCTTCCCCCCATCCCGCCCCGCTCGTCACTAGCTGTCATAGAACAGCTCACTCAGAACTTGCTTGCAAATCATACTTTGAAATTATTAGGTTGGCCAAGATTGCAAAAACAAATGTGCTGCCATTATCAGAAAAAACAACTGTGTGAAGAAGCTAGTCTCGGTTCACTTTTCAAATCCATTATGCCTTCATATACAAGTATTTTATCATATACTGACTATACTATTAAAGTGTGTATTAATGTTTCAATTTTCATTCAAAGGTCTAACCAATGACTAAACTGGCAACATTAAATATCAGTAGTTGACCACTGGGGAGGTGTTGGGGAAATTTTTGTGTCTGTAGGGAAATCCCTGGAGGACACAATCTGGAATTCTTTTCATAACCACTGCAGTGTGTGGGTATACCTGGGTCTACCTGTTTGTTCTTTCCTTTGCCTGGTACAGAATTCACTTCTATTTTGGAGCATATTTTTTATGATTCAAGAGCTTTTAGAAAAATATTATGGCTCTTCTTCGTAAGGCTCTACTTCCTGATCACACGAGGGAATTCTTATATTGAAACAATGATCACTTTCTTGGAGGACTTTGCCTTTATTGCAAGTCAGATATTGGGAAATCCAAAGATCTTCATTATCAAGAGTCCTCACTTAAAATGTCCATTGTAATTTAGTAGCCTGCTTGACTCTTTGTCAGGCTGACGTGACCAAACCAGAATTGTGCTAGATGGCCTAGTCAAATGGTACTGTCGAGACTAAAAATAAGCCTTTACTTGTCCTCAATAACCTTTTACATATTCTGATAAGAAGCCCAACTCTCTCACCACTTACATATTTCAAATTGTGGGATGTCACTGTTATCTGTTGCTAATTTGTAAACAAAACAATTTGAACACACAATTGTCTGAATGTTTGCCTTTAGATCGTTTGATAGAAGGTGAGTCAGTGACCAATTTCATTATTGTAGGGTCACCACTCTTCTTAAAATTGATGGGGACAGTCGTAATTTTACTGGTCTTTACTTGGGCCTCTATGTTCTCTGGCTCCCATCTTTATTCTAGATATCAATATGTGCTGATAACATTGAACCTCCGTGGCACTCACAAGTGATGGAGTTGCATCACTGTGAGGGTGTCTTTGCAAACCACCAAAAACTTCTTGACATCACAAACCAATATCCAAAGCCACAGCACATCACAATCTCTTCACCCTACATGTAAGAACAATGTAAACAGATGACTGCTTACTATAGCTAGAGTTAACACATGTCAAAACTCACGTTCTCTCCTTGTCCCCAAAGCTACAGATGTGTTTGAAATCATTAAAGGGGCCAGAAATTAATCCAAAACCAAATTCCCTTCAAACTGAAAACAGCCACATTGGAGCAGGCTGTTTCCCCCACTTGATTTTAATTTTCTAATGACATTTGCTAGGCAGAATATGCAAAAGACAGTAGGGAAAAACAAGGGAACTTTGGCTGCTTTAATATTTGAAGTTCATTAAAGACAGGGTTGGGGGAAAACAATCAACAAACTGAGCCTGGAGAGACTGAAAATGCTGGCTTAGCTTTCACTTAAGAAGACTCACAGAGAAAGAAAGTGTTCCCACACCCTGAGGACGTGTTTTCATCTGTTCTACTGTTTTTTCTTGAGACAGGATTTCATGTCAGCGTTTTGGTTGGCCTGTGAAATCTTCTGCTTTTTCAGTTTTTACATCTGCTGAGTTTTATTAACTGGAGGTGGTTGTTTCCTCCTTTGGATTTGAGGAAGGGCTATGTTGTTGCCCTCACATGCATATTTAATGGGTCCTGAGTTTGTGTTCCTCCTCATTTTTTAACAGTCTGGATTTGGTGCCCAGGGTTTGCCTTCTCATATGTTTGGCTTTCAGATGCATTAAAAATAAGTTTCCCTTATCGTGGCTTGGGTTGATTTAAATAGTTTTTGCAAAAGATGATCTATGTTTGTGTGACGTAATGGGGGTACTTGCTGTGCTGTGGTGACCTCTGCTGTCTGGAGCAAGACCCAGCAGGAAAAACCTTATTATGCAAAGGTGACTCCATACCGGTTGAACCAGCCAACCCCCCATGGGGAGAAACAAAGGGAGGTGGAATGCTGCCCTGGCTGGGGGCAGGGCTTGGAGAGGGGGAGTTAGTTCCTGGCTGGAAAGCAGGGGAGAAGGAACTGGGGAGGGGGCTGGGATTCCCCTATCTCAAGGGGGGCACTGAGGCCTCTTAGCCCCCAGTTCCTGTAACTAGATTACATCTGTGCTGTGCTGTATCGTGGAGAAGCAATAAACCACCTGTATTCTACTGGCTGGTGAAGTCTGTTCGTGCCATTCCGGGGCTGCAGGAGACTGGGGAACCCCAACGCACCGTCACAGTTTGTCACCACATTGCTGACTTTGTTTCTCTGCACTAGGACTACATCTGTCACACTGTCTGGTAGTTCCATGATGGGTTTTCACACATCCACCCTGTTTGTGGTGGCAGTGACTGTTCTTTTATGTTCTGTTATGAAACACAGTTTTCTTTCGGTGTCTCTCGCTGGACAGTCATTTTTACCAGATTGGGACTGCATTTCTCTCTGTGGTTGTCAGTGTATTGGGAACTTTTGTCATCTTCTCTGGAGTTTCTTGGCATGATTTTTGTCAATGCTTACATCATGTTTGTCACCT
This sequence comes from Pelodiscus sinensis, assembly GCF_052426305.1. NCBI lineage: Eukaryota > Metazoa > Chordata > Testudines > Trionychidae > Pelodiscus > Pelodiscus sinensis. The sequence continues at coordinate 88,657,248 of NC_143052.1, read as the reverse complement.
TACCCAACTTTCTCAGGGTGGGGTTCACAGAGTTAAAACTCATTGCCACCATAGCTCCTATGGGTTTGAGTTACTTTTCTTGCTTGTGAACCATCATGCACTTGGTGTCATCAGTCTGTGCATGCAATATGTTCAGTGCTGTTTGTTTTTTCTGCCTGAATTGTATTTTCCCTGAGTAAGTATTTTTTTTGTTCAGCCCGACTTTGGTAACTTTAGACCCTGGTGCTCACTCTTTCATTGCTGTAGAGTTCTGTTAGAATGTCTGTAGCTGCTCTTTGGACTTGTTTTTGTTTGAAGGTGTCAGATGCTGATTGACCTGTTTCTCTCTCAACTATGCTAGGGGACTGTGTTCTCTTTTGCTTAGTCAGGAGTTTATCTGGCCTACTTAATTTTCTTCTGGTAGGTTGATTGTATTCTGCAGTGTCTCTTGACACACCAAATCTGGCCTATTGTTTGACAGGCTTTTTCTTGTTCTTATTTAGCTGTCGTCTTGGTCTGCATTTTGTGTGACAGTTTCTGGTGCTTGTTTCTTTTGGGTTTATTTCCTCATGACTCTAGATGATAATGACTTACATTTCTGTTGTGCCTTTCATCCAGAAGGATCCTAAGTGCTTTATAAAATTTACATATGGACATCATTTCACTGTTACTAATATTCAACCACTTTTGGGGTAGAGTATGCTGGCTGTTTAATGATGCAAAGCAGTACGACACAACAGTGCAGGACAAGAAAGAAAGAAGAATACAGGATCCGTTTGACTGAGAGAGGGGAATTTTAAGTAGACCACATGGATTTAGCCAAATTGCACTTTTCCTCACGTGTATCTCTTAACACCCTGGCTTGTGGGGAAAGTGACATGGGTTTATTTAAGGACCAAGAGTGAAGTCAAGAGTTGGACTATACTTCTCATCCAAAAGATAATAGCTGCAGCATCAGAACATCCTTTTGCACCATTCCAGGACATTGCTTCAGTAATGATGCTGACAGAGGGAAGATTGCCACCTATTGAATCCCCAACACTACTTCCTGCAGTAGCTAAGGTTTGCTTGAAGATTTCCCATCCAAGTGACAACCAGAACAAAGCTGCTTAGCTGGTAAGAGCTGACAAGACTGTTGAACACAATGGTGCAAACTGAAAGCCAAGGAGTGGATTCAGTTCTCCTGTTGCCCACTGTCTGATATATTCTACTATTGAGTTACCTTTATTCTCTGTGCCCTGAGCCAGAGCGCTGGTGCTTTACTGAGTCAGATCTCTTTCTAAGACTGGCCTGGTCACTTCCTCCAGGCTGAAGCTTTATTTTCTTTGTTGAAGTGGGAAATATTTACTTTCCTGCTTAGATGTGTGCTCATTTTCACTAAGCCTGGGCCTCTTTGTAACAACGTATTTAATTATGTTTGCTGTGTAAAGACTGCTGGGATTATAGCAATGTCTAAAGTCTGTAGCCCCTTTGCCTAGAATTGAGGTTAATCTATGGCCTGCTGCTTTCCTTGTGACTGATTCAGTAGCTAGACTGGTCTTTATCTGACTAACTATGCACTTACACATAACCTGTTCCTCTTCTTATGGGTGTAGTGACACTGGAGACAAAGGCATCATCAGAGATGACTGAACTGGCCTGTTGTCCTGTGCTGGGGGTATGTGTGTACCCTTGTTTGAACTGTTGACCTATCTCTTGCCTCTTCTGCTGTTTTGGCTTTGGAATACAGGCAGTCCCCGAGTTACACGGATCCGACTTATGTCGGATCCGCAGTTACGAACGGGGCCCGTCTCCCTGGTCTCCAGCAGACCAGGGAGAGGAAGCAAAGCTGCGGAGCACGCGGGCAGTGGACAGCCCAGACGTGTCTGGGCTGTCCGCTGCCCATGTGTTCCGCAGCTTTGCTCCCCGTCCCCCTGGTCTGCAGACCAGGGGGACGGGGAGCAAAGCAGAGCAAAGCCACGGAGCCCGAGGGCAGCAGGACAACCACGGTGCGTCTGGGCTGTCCCGCTGCCCCCGTGCTCCGCGGCTTTGCTCCGGACGCCTGTGGTACAGCAGCTGGGGCGCTGCCGGTTGGTCCCGTAGCGCCGCTCTGGGCGCTACTGGACCAACCCGGCAGCACCCCAGCTGCTCTGCCCCAGGTGTCCTGATTCAGCCACTGCTGGTCAGTTTCAGCAGCGGCTGAATCAGGACGCCTGGGGCAGAGCAGCTTGGGTGCTGCTGGGTTGGTCCAGTAGCGCTGAGGAGCGGCGGCGCTACTGGACCAGCCCAGCAGCACCCCAGCTGCTCTGCCCCAGGCGTCCCCAAGTCAGCCGCTGCTGAAACTGACCAGTGGCTGACTACAGGAAGCCCCTGCCCCGGGCTTCCTGGAATCAGCCGCTGATCAGTTTCAGCAGCGGCTGAATCTGGACGCCAGTTCCGACTTACATGTAGATTCAACTTAAGAACAAACCTACAGTCCCTATCTTGTACGTAACCCGGGGACTGCCTGTATAGAGAGAGAGAGAGAGAGTGTGTGTGTGTGTGTGTGTGTGAGAGAGAGAGAGAGAGAGAGAGAGAGAGAGAGAGAGAGAGAATTTTCCTGGCATAGGGATCTGATCATTGTTCAGGCACTTTGCTCCATCTTGTGAATAGTGAGGAAAGTTTAAAAAAGCACAATAATGAAAACTTCATGAAGGACCATCTCCATTTAGAAGGATCATCTCAAATAGCATTTTCAAATAATCCTGAAAGTTTTCAGTGCAATTTTATTTGAACACTAGCTAAAACCAGTGTTTTACTGGACCCGAGACTGGTTGACAAAGCCACTGTATATAAAAATATTGTTGAATAGGGACTAAGGAGAATATGATAATTGTCTGCAAGTTTTGTAAGCAGCAAAGGAGAGACCTTTCTTAGGATGGCCCAACTGAGTATAATGAAGAATAATGGGATGGGATGAAATTAGTGCAGAAGTAAATTTAGACTGAATATCAGGAAACATTTCCTAATAATGAGCTCTGATAGGCCATGAAATAGATTGCCAGGGAAAGTAGTGAAAGCCCCATCATTTGAACAGTTTAAAAAGTGACTTGACAAACACAGTTGGGTAGAGGGGGAGAGAGAGGGGGAGATGGCTTGGTCAAGACCTGATCAAAGTGATGTAACTTTTTTATTTTCAGTGTGTACATTCTGTTATTTTGTCATTTGATAAATCCCTGAGAGTGAGCACTCAGGGCTTGCCCACTCTTGAAAGTTAATTCAGATTAAGGAAGGGTGTGAATTTAAAGCACAATTGCTGTTTTTGAATAACTCCATGTGCAGACAACCCTAGTGGAATAATAATGCCCTCCCAACCAGTCCACCTCTCCTGCTCCTCAACAGAGTCTGTGTTTGAAAGTTCTCTCACTCTCTATTTGAACTTGGGTTCTGATGTGCGTCATCTTAGAGCGAGATGAGAGGAAAGTTTATCTGAATGCTGAAGAGCACAGCCAGCCTCAAATCCAGCTACTTAGGCTTGGTTTACGCTAATGGAATTTTCCAGTAACTGTCCCTTCCGCCACCACCTACCCTATTAAAAAATGTAAGAAAAGCAGTTCATTAAGATGCATTCTTCGCACACGGCTCACACAGTCAACATCTGGATTAAAAACAAAGTATCTTAAATATCTGGAAGGATTTGAAATTGCTTCACTATCAAAAATAACTTCTGGGTAATCTTGGGTATATAACACTGCAGTTTAATTTTGTACAGTGTGTTTCTTACAGACTGTACCCTCAAATTCTTCAGGGAGCTAAATAATATAGTTAGAGGGCAAATAATAAATGAGAGGTGTAGGTAAGGCAGAGAAAACATGTTTTTGTTGAGAGATAAAATGAAATGGTATGTGGATGGGGAGCAGAGCTACAATAAACCTGCTTCAGATAGCAGGAGCTGCAAAGAAGAGGGCTCTTGCACTAGACTGGACAAGATTTGTAAAGAGAGAGGGAAAGATGGCATGAAGCGGAGAAAGATGAGTCCTGAGTGGTGGACTGGAGTAAATCCACAGAGAGGTCTAAAAGAAAGGGGCCAGTTCTGAAGAGAGCTTATTGAAGGTGTCAACCCTGTTTGGAACAGCATTTAAAAACAATTGAGGTGCTAGAGTAGAGGTTAAAAATAACATAAGAAACACCATAATCAGGGACACTTTATTGTTTAGAATGAATCTTCATTTGCAGCTTAAAGTGGCTGTGCTCCTGGCAGCTAACCCTTCCTGCAACAATCAGCCCTGAGGCTATGTCTAAACTACATCCCTCTTTCGAAAGAGGGATGTAAATTAGACAGAAAGAAATTGCAAATGAAGCCTGGATTTGAATTGCCCATGCTTTATTTGCATAATGATTGCTGCATGTTCTTTCGAAAACGGGTATTTTGAAAGTGAAACCGCCATCTAGATGCAGTTCTTTCGGGGGAAAAAACCTTTTTTCGAAAGATCCTGTATTCCTCCAAAAATGCTAAATATGAGTCAGCAGTGTGACACTGTTGCAAAAAAAGCAAACATCATTCTGGGATGCATTATCAGGAGTGTTATAAGCAAGACATGAGAAATAATTCTTCCGCTCTACTCTGCATTGATTAGACCGCAACAGGAGTGTTGTGTCCAATTCTGAGTGCCAGATTTCAGGAAAGATGTGGAGAAATTGGAGAAGGTCAAGAGAAGAGCAACAAAAATGATTAAAGGCCTAGAAAACATGACCTATAAGGGGAAATTGAAAGAATTGTATTTGTTTAGTTTGAAAAAGAAGACTGATAGAGGATATAACAACTTTCAAGGACCCAAAATTTTATTATAAGGAGGCAAGAGAAAATTATTCTTCTGAACCTTTGAGGATAAGACAAGAAGCAATGGGCCTAAATTGCAGGAAGGGAGGTTTAGGTTGGACATTAGGAAAAACTTCCTAACCGTCACAGTGGTTAAACACTGGAATAAATTGCATAGGGAGGTTATGGAATCTCTCTCTGGAGATATTTAAAAGCAGGTTAAACACACACCTTTCAGGGATGATCTAAATGGTGCTTGGGCCTGACATGAGCACAAGGGACTAGACTTGATGACCTTTTGAGGTCTCTTCCATTTCTAGTATTCTATGATTCTATAACTATTGGAGCTTAATACCAGTATAGTTCTTCTAGTAAATAGTCCCACCTTTGGTTGTGTCTACACAGTGTCAATTGTGTAGCTTATTTTGAAATAATTGGGAACGTCTACGCAGCACTTATTTTGAAATAGAGCACTCTTCCTCTGACTTCCCTTATTCCTCGTAAAATGAGGATTACAGGAGTTGGAGTAAGAAGTCTTCCAGCTGGACAGTATTTCAACATTATTTTGAAATAACTGCCTGCAGTGTAGATGTGGACTAAGTTATTTCAAAATAACGCTAGTTATTTTGAAATAATGTTGCTGTGTAGACGTACCCTTTGTCTGGAAAGGAGCACATACAGAGGACAATAAAATATTCTCATTATAAAAGTATGCTTGGAAAATGCATTGGGCGAGGGGGGAGAGGGGGAAGCACCTCACTATTACATTCACAAAGGTTAGTCTCAGAGAGCTTATCTGGAGTCTTGTTATTGGCGACACATATCTATTGATATACTGAAAAGTAGATCATCATCTCATGTTAGGAAAAAAGGGACGGGTACATGTCAGAGAGCATCTGTTGGAAAGTGGCTAGTCAAATATTTTCTATTGAAACACTTGCATGCAAAGTGCTGAACACTAACTTTTGTAGTTCTTGAAATCATTCAAATATTTTGCAGGCAAAAAATAAATACATAAAATAACCAGCTGTACTTAATGGTATGCTTATGGGTATTTCTGTATATTTGAGAAAAGGAAGAAACTTGATTGACTCAGCAGATTCTGGTATTAACAAAGCAAGCTAACTTTCCTCAAAGGAAATTACCATCTTGGTGTGGTGGGAAGATTCTATAATGCCAAATATCTAGCTGGGCAGGCACTGATAGATGTACTGGAGAGACTAACTGAGCCTTCGAGAAGACAGAAATTGGTGCAGGTGGTGTCTGAGGTATATGTCTTGGATGAAACTGTGGCTGCAATCTCTTTACCCAAAGAGGGTAACCAAAGGGATAGTGAGGGTCATGGTGAGTACTGGGACAGCTGAATGATCTGAAAAGTACTAGAAATGGCTGTAGAAGTGTATAATGATAAATACCTATATAGTATCATCTCTTTGCATGATATTTTACATAAATTAGAGCAAAATAATATATGGTGCATAAGAGCATACCGAGAACCACAATGGATCAGACCAAAGGTCCATGTAGCCCAGCATCTTATCTTGTGAAAGTGGCCACTTCAAGGTGCCTCAGAGGGAATGAACAGAACAAGTGACCATGAAGAGATCATCCCCTGACACCCATTCCCAGCTTCTGTCAATCAGAGGGTAGGGCCACCATCCCTGCCCATCCTGGCTAACAGCCATTGATGGACACATCCTCCATGAATTTACCTAGTTCTTTTTTGAACCCTGTTATAGTTTTGGCCCCCACAACATCCTCTGGAAAAGTGTTCCCCGGGTTTACTGTGTGTTGTGTGAAAAAAGTACTTCCTTTTGTTTGCTGCTGCCTGTTAATTTCATTTAGTGACCCCTAATTCTTGTGTTATAAGGAGTAAATAATGCTTCCTGATTTACTTTCTCTACGCCTGTCATGATTTCATAGACCTCTATCATATTCCCCTTTAGTCATCTCTTTTCCAAGCTGAAAAGTGCCAGTCTTATTTATCTCTCCTCATATGTCAGCTGTTACATACCCCTATTCATTTTTGTGCCCTTTTCTGAATTTTTTCCAATTCCAATATATCGTTTTTGAGAGAGGGTGGCCAGAACTCCACACATTAAAGATATTACAGTATAAAGTCTGTGCTAGTAGCACATGTTGGGGATAGTGCAGAGCCATCCCTTGCAGGAGGAGCATCCAAACGCATGCGGCTGCCAGAAAACAGGAACGTCTCTTGGGACTCCTAGATATGCTGAAGCTGCGAAACTGCTACCGTGTTTCCTTGTTGGGTAAAGCTTACTCTGCTCTGCACGCTTGGCCAGTATGGAGCTGTGGTCTCACTCTTTGCCACTCTCATTGTGATCGATCTACAGGGTTTAGTTACAGCGTAGTTCTTATGCCCCATGGAGTGCAGGGGTTGCAATTCTTATTTTGCCCTTAATGTGAACTGTGCATGGTGGAGAACTCTGTCTTTTTCCACCATTTTAAGACCAGGCACAATGTGGTCCTAAGTCAAATAAACCTAGAACATGAAGTTAGACAAAGGAAGGATGGGGGTTAAAACAAAATATAATGACAGTGGTGCAGAAAATTGATTAGGTGCTTCCATGATTGTGTCACCCACACACCTAGTGTGGTTACTATGCAGTGGCACTTAGACCACAGCAACAGCTAATATCATGGGTGTGTCTAGACTACATGGCTCCGTCGACGGAGCCATGTAGATGAGTTTACTGGACATAGGAAAATGAAGTGGTGATTTAAATAATCGCCGCTTCATTTACATCAAAATGGCCGCCGCACTGTGCCAATCAGCTGTTTGACGGCACAGTGTGGTAGTCTGGAAGCTCCGCGGTCGACAAGGGAAGCCCTTGTCGACTGCTCCGTTATGCCTCGTGAAATGAGGTTTAGACATACCCTAGAGACCTCTACAGCATGGGCTGGGCGCCAGCTGGCTTTTAGCTCAGAGGGTAGAGGCTCCTATGTTTAGCTCCAAAGGTCCTAAGTTCAAATCCGCCTGGTGGTGGTTACAATTGCAGATGTGTGTTGGGAGAATCAGGGCTAAAAAGACATGATCCTCTCGGCCTGGATTTTTGGCCATTGTCATTTAGCATATTTCTGAGATGCTTTGGCAGTAGTGAGCTGAAAATTGCAATTTGGACTTCTATCCTTAGGTAATAGAACATTGAGAAATGGAGGCTCTCATCATTAGAAATGTAGTGTGCTACTCTGTGAAGGTAAGGCAGTTAGCCTCTCACAAATATGTGACTGTTAGGCCTGTAACTCAGTGAACCAAAGAGAAAGGGAGCTTCGCACTTCTAGTTGATTGGCTCACTGACTACTTTTTGTGGAATACTTAGCTCTTCAGAGATTCTGGTTTGTCAGGGAAACTAGCCTAAGTTTCACCTTCTGATGTGTGATGATGATATCTGATGATTCTCTCCTTTCTCACAACCCCTCTATTACTTTGCTTCTGCCTGCCATGTTGGAGTTTCCACACTGGCTCACTCATGAACAATTATCAGATGCATACATATGAAATGGAAATCCCATGTCCTATATGGTCTATCTCACACTGCAGACATGGTTATGGCCTGGCACTGATTCTTGCTTTCCGTTTGCCCTCTTGTAGAACAAATTTTAATGAACAGACACTGAGAATAGCCAGAAAAATGCTTTGACAGGAGCCTGGTGTGATGCTGGGCCTGCCTCTCTGATGTGCGGCATTTGCTTCCCAAGGGATACAAGCTGAGATGAGGTAGGAGGAGGACAGGCTAAACTCTTTACATAATGTATTATGAGAGAGACAAAGATTAACACTGTTTTGTCTCTAGTCAGAGTAGGCAGTAGGAGTGTTTGTGTTTATGCTGGGCAGGGTAGAAATGTCAGAGAACCTGTAAAGTATGTGTCTGAGTTTGGCTGGTTCTGTGTGTATTATTTTACAGCAACCATAGACTTTCTAGGTAGCTTCATAGAAAACACATTAAAGACCCTATAGAATTACACCGGCATGTCAAAGTTGCCCTGATGGCTCAGATCTGTCTAGTGAGTCCATCCTGTCTCTGATGCTAGTCCAATTCCTATCTCTGATGCTCCAAAGAAAGGTGCAAGAAACCTTGCCAGCTTATCTCCAAGGAATGTTTTGTCCTAGACCCCATTAATTTGCAGTTAACATCCCTGAAAGAAGAATGTCTTTTTTTGATTGTCTTTTCCAAAGTTCTAGAATTTTTTGTTTGGTTTTAATCCTGGATGTTGTAACCCTGGACATTCCTGTTACGTAGCTAAATGCACAATCCTTTTCTGAATTATGCTAAGCTATGACCCTCAGTTGTATACTGTGACAGTGAGTGCCCTACGACAATTATGCATTATGTGGTCATGTAATTCAAGAGCCCCAAAACGTGTGTGTAAGATCCTAAAAGAAGACAACCAAGAAGAATGAATTTGTAGTTGCTGTTTAAAGATGAAGTAGGTGGGCTCTGGTTTCCAAAACACCACGGTAGCAGAGGAACCAAGATATCAGATCTTCCCACATCAGATCAATTGAAAGAGCCCTACCTTTGAGGGTCCCTGTCTTTGCTCCCTCATAATGGTCAGCATTTCTCATTTTTGGATGGTCTTGGCCCAGAAAAGATTTAAAAAACCAAATCAGTTTGAATAAAATCTATTCAGTAGTTTTCAAGTGATTTGAGCATCCCTTAAAAAAATCCATTCATAAAAAAAAAAAAAAGATGCTGTAACAGAGCAGGATTCACCACCATGGTGGTTTCTACTGGCCATTCTGGGAATTAGCTTTTGTACAACAGTGCATCCTTCTCAGATGATGTCTTGCTCACTTCTTCTGCTCTTGGAACCACATCACTCTCCAGACCATGTTGACTTATTCTGGTTATGGCCCTTCAGCTCTGCCTCCCTTGTATCTCCCCTTTCTAGCAGTCCTTAGCCCTCCATTCTTCCTTGCCACAGTGGTCAACAGAAGTTCAAGGTCCAGTCCCATGTCTCAGGAGCAAACTGACATCAGGATACAGGCCAGTCTCCCCATTGGCAAGTGGGGTGTAAAGGGAAGGGAACCCAGGCCTGCCCACTACTCTGGGTCCCAGCCCAGATAACATATTCAACAGTCACCTACTGCGCATCCTCCAACTTGCTGCTTATTCTTCCTGGGCCACTTCATTCACTGCCCCAGCACAACCCCAGCCCTTGTAGCAAGGTCCCAGCCTGGCAGTGGTCAGCCAGAAGCTCATCCTTGCACAGCACTGCTTTGTCTATGGCACTTCCTCAGGCAGTCAAGTCTTCTTTCTTGCACTCCAGGGAGAGAATCTCTTCTACTCTGCTGAGCAGCCCTTTATATATGGTCCTTGCTGGTCCTGATTGGCTGCTCCAGCATCCTTCCCTCCTATTGGTGGGCTCAATAAGCCCTTTCCTGATTAGAAGGTTTGCATAACCTCCCTGGTGCTGCTTTTAACCCCTTCTCTGTGTGGGGGGCAGTTACCCTACCACTGATGCTTTTTGCGGCTTAGATAATTGTACAATGGGATAGTTTTTTTTTTTTTAAACTTGAGACTTCTTTAATAAGGACAAGGCCCTCTGATATGTCTGAAGAAATTTGGGTAGCAAATTAAAAAGTTCTAAGGCATTATAAATGACATTCTGGCATGTGCAGAGATTTGTTTTCATTACTGTTTTGGAATGTGTATTGAGTGCAGATCTCCAGAGAGAGCAGAACCTGGATGTGTGGCTTTCAGGAGCTCTGTACTCGGCATAGTCTCCAGAATAGTAATGAAGATAAAATACTGAGCTGTGATGAAATTCTACTGAGAATGAATTTAGGGGAGACTGGAAGTGATCGAGAGGGATGTGATTGCTCTATCTGGGTGAGCTGCTATGAAGCTGAGTGTCTGAATATGGCAACTGGAAAGATTCAGGGACCTATTTAGAGATAGAGAGGAAGAGGATGTGTTTCCTTTCCCTTAACTGAGGGAAGACACAAAGGGGCTGACCAGACTTCCTGTTCTCATATTGTGATAGTTTCTCCTTTAAAATGCGTCACTGTCCCTTTGAAGCAGCGCTTAGAAAGGGGTTAGTAAAATCTGCACAGGCACTGCCTGACCATGACTTACTGCTTGCTGAGACAATTTCCCTGGACAGCAGAATCACTGTGACACAATTGTTTGCACTGCACCAGTACTGCGTGCAACTTCTATGTAGCCTCACACAGTGTTTCACCCTGACTCAAAGCAGAGAGTGTTTAACAGCCTATGGAACTAGCCTCAAGGGATGTGGGTCAAACCTGTGAAAGTCAAGAAGGAAAGTGCCCTCTGTAAGGAAAGCAAGAGGGGACAGGCAGGGAATAGTTACCACACTGGCATATCTGCATGGCGAGGTCCTTTCCTGTGCTCTACCTAACCTCTTCCTGGAAGGGGAGAGGAGCCTCAGTATTTCCCTTTTCTCTTTCCCCTTCCCTGTCTCCCCCCTTCTCTTTCTCTCTTACCTTCTCACTGGCTGTGAGCTCTGCTTCCCTTGCTAAGAGCAGATCAGCTGGGACTGAGGTGGAACTGCAAACCCGCTTCCTGTGTACTTTCCTAAATGCCTTTTTAAACAGTTTCAATAATGAATGAGTGCGCACACCCTGCTCCGCGTGAGCGAGCGAGTGAGCGAGCGCACACCGTGTTTAGAACACGAAAATGCCATTTGGCTCATCAGAGCTCATCCCAGGAACAACACTGTTTCCTCAGGATACCATTTAATTGTTCTCTCCAGGAAACCCAGTGGTTTTTTCGTTTGCCTCAGTGGTCTTGCTCGCATTGCTCCATCTTCCCAGCTAGTGCCTGGTGTTAGCCCCACTCAGCAAACAGGAATCCAGCTCTGGACCTGCCAGCCCCTTTTTCCCCCCCCCCTTCTCCTTTGTGCTAGAAGCAGCAGCTCATACTCCGCTGGAGAGCCTACCTTTAGTCCAACGAATGCAGTAGGTGTCTGATTTCCTCCCCACCACCCTGTTTTGCCTGAGTAGTGCCCACGCTCACAACAGGAGGGATGTTGCTGGCCAGCACTGAGGCATGCTGATGTAGCGTGAGGGCTACCTTGTGTTGTAGTTGCAGGAGGTGGTGCCAGACAGGGTTCCCAGGCCACACAGAGCTGTGAGGGGGAGCAGCTACAGCAGCGGGTGCTTCAGTGCAAGACCAAAATGCATTGGCAAAACCTTAGGTGGGTGGGTGGACAGGATGGGAGTGGGAAGGGCTGTGTGTACTCAGTGTCTGATGGGGCTCCAGTAGTTGGGGTGGCAGCACCACAGGAAGTGCCTGCTGGGGCTCTGAGCTTCAGCCCTGCGGGGTAGGGGATGGGTCTTGGGGCTTTAGCCACATGGGCGGCGCATGCTCAACACACTCCTACCTCGCTCCCCACAGCTGGGCCGAAGCCAGAGGCAAGATACGGGGGGCACATGCCACCCCCCAAAATGACTGCCAGGGTTTGCTTGGTCACATAGTGACTCCCATGGCTGGTGCCAGCATGTGGGAGCTGCAGCCATAGGGAGAGGCAGCGGCAAACAGCTGGGAGCTGCAAGGAGGGTCCCCTGCTTTTACTGTTGCCTCTCCATGTAGAGCTAAAGTAGCGGCTGCTCCCTGCAATTCCCCACCCGTTTGTTTTTCCCTGGGGGAGCTAGCAGCTGGGGCAGGAAGGAGCTTCTGAAGGTTAGGGGGGGGCGTGCCGGAGGGGGACATGACTCAAACTGTTGGGGGTGTGAACCTTTAAATTGTGCCTCCCTCTCTCTGAGGCAACAATATCTCTGGCAGAAAGCCCTAGCCCTACCACCTCACCTCAGGGCAGAAAACTTAAGCACCCTTCAGTCTGGAAGCAGAGAATGGGGAGGGGTGGGAGGCTCTGTGACCTGTGCTTTAACTGTAAAAAGCGACATGCATCTTGCAAGCTGCGGTTTGGCCACCCCTGGACTATAATGTAAGTTTGATTCAGCAATAAGAGGTACAGTAATATGGTACCGCATTGGGTGTGGGGTGTACTTTGTTGGCCTTGTGCAGTGAAAATCTCTTAGGGTTGCCAGGTGTCTGGTATTCACCCGCACAGTCCGCTATTTTCACCTCCTGTCCGGAAAAAAAATTCAGAAAATACCGGACACCTAAGATGTCCAGTATTTTCTGATTTTTTTTCCCTGGCCAGGAGGCAAAAATGCCGGGCACCTGGAAACACTACAAACACTCAGCACCCAGCCTCCTCCCTCCCCCGAAACCCCTCCCCCCCGGTCCCCATCACCCCCAGCTTCCCGACCCCATGCTTACCTGGCTCTGCAAGGCTGCCGGCACAAAATGGCTGCCGGCAAAAGACCAAGGGGAAGCAATGACTCCCCTGGGTCTTAGTGCTCAACCGCTCCCCTGTTCCTATCCTTGCACTCACTCTTAAAGGGGACATGCTGTTTTAATGCTGGTTTATGTTTTTTTTTTTTTTTTTTTGCTTAATAAGTCTTGGAGTCCTTTTTTTCCCCCTCAACAACTTTGGTCACCCCCCCTCCCTTTTTTTTCTTCAACAGAATTTTTTCCTGGTTTTTTTTTTTGGTGGCGGAGGTGGGGGGGAAACGGGTGTTCGGTATTTTTGTTTCAACCATCTGGCAACCCTATTTCTTATTGGATCTTAATACTTTTCCTCTTCCTCAAACGGACTTGACTCTGAGTTCTTCCTCCTCCCACATCTCATGTGTCTCTAAATCCGCTCGTCACACAAATGACTAATTAAATCATTGTCCATTTGCACCACTGTCCCAGCTCCCCTTCTGCTGAAGTTCCCATCTGTGCCTTCATGTCCTCTCACCTAGACTATTGTGACTTGCTATGGCTTCCAAATCCTGCCCCCCCCACCCACCCACACTTTGTTTATGATAGGGTAGTTACAGGTTGCATCTTTGAAAACTGGTTCTCTCTGGTTCCCACCAGACCACAGATGCTCCTGTACCAGAGAACCCCAGAGCCGAATGGAAGGAGAGCCAGCAGCCCGGCCAGGGCTGGGGACAGCGGGTCCGGAGGAGCTACAGAACTGGGGAAATGGCTGCATGCAGCAGCATGGGCCAGGGCTGGAGAACCAAGGCAACCCATGTTGGACCAGAGAGGTCCAACATGTAGTAATAAGGTTCCATTGTGCTAGGCACCATAAATATACATTAGAGGGAGAGTCCCTGTCTTAGAGCCTTTACAGTGAAGGATACAACAGAATGAAACAAAGTGTGGGGATGTGGAGGCTTAGGAAGCCGTATAATACATCTTGACACAATGAGCATTAGTTATGGCTTGTCATCTGATTAGGCATTGTCAGCTGAGCTGACAGTGTCTTGTAGGTGTCATGACAGAGAAGAGTTTCAAGATGGCTCAGGGGAAAGTTAGATCAATGTTTGTCCAGGCTCGAAAGAGGCAGAAGTCTGCCTGTCTTCTCAGTGGGGTATAGAAGCAAATACACTGTTCACATCCTCACACAAAATCACTGGCTCCCAATTGTTTCACAAGCTAGTCCACACCTGGTCTCCAATATATTTGCTATGAAGTGGTTTTATACAGCTGTTTTCAGTCATTTTTATTTTAGGCCCTACACTGGGCAGCACATTACCATACATTATCCACCAGGCACCCTGGATTTGTGTGGTGGGGCCTGGGTGTGGTGAAATTTATGAGCAGTCGCTTTCCCTAAGGTGCACAGGAGATTTTTGGGGGGGTTGGGGGGTGGGAGTAATGTTTGCTTCTTGGTTCCCTTGAGAACATTTATAGGTTGTGGCTTTTTATAAAGGGAGCAGCAGAGATAGCTCCTAAGAAGGCACAGAAGAGTAACAGCATTTTTGTGGATTAATGAGCTTTTATGCAGCAGCTTCAGAAAAAGGGAAGTTAAGTGGTCAATTGCATTGCCTCATAGTAGCTTAGTGCACTAGATTTTCTTTATTCCCTAGATCAGGGGTTCCCAAACTTTTTGACACAGGAACCAGTAAATCCATTCATGAGCTTTTGGAGGACCAGCAACATTCATTTGCATATTTGCATATTCATTAAGCAAATGATGAATATTCAAATAAGTTGTTTCTGGTCCTCTCAAAGCCCCCAGTGCCAGAGTTAGCAAAGCTTTTGATATGGTCACCCACAATATTCTTGCCAGCAAGATAAGGGAATATGGATTGGATAAATGTACTGTAAGATGGATAAAAAGCTGGCTAGACCAGGGTTTCCCAAACTTTTTACTTTAGTTGGAACCCGTTTTTTTTTCAGTACTGTTTACTGAAAAATGAATACGTTTTCAGTGTTTCACCCGGCTGCATTCTCCACCCAGCCTGGGCCAGGACTTGGAGGACCAGAAGGCGGGAGCAGGAGCAGATTGGGGGTAGGCTACCTGGGAGGGTGCAAGGAAGAGTAGGGTTGCCAGGTGTCCGGTTTTGTATCGGACAGTCCAGTATTTGAGGGTTTTGTCCGGGAAACAAATTGAGAAATTACCAGACATATAAAATGTCTGGTGTTTTCTAATTAGGTAAGTTTTATTATAATTAGGTGTATCAGTCCTTAGCTGCGAACTGCCTGGATAGTAGATGTGCTCACGCTGCATGAGTGTGTCTACTTGCCAGGCAGTTTGCAACTACTCGAGGGAGGGTATGTGGGGGGGGGGGGGAAATGGAATCCCCCACCAGACTCACTCATCTGCCAGGGTCTGTAGGGTCTGCATGTGCCTGGGTCAGTCCCGCTTCCCCCCCCCCCCCCGTGTCCAGCCCTGCTTCCGGCAGCTGGTTCTCCCTTCCTCCTCCTCTTTATCTCCCCCGCCCAGCCCTGGTTCCGCCACCTGCCCTCCCCAATCTCCGTGGTACAGCCCCACTGCCTCCAACCCTGCTTCCGCCGCCTGCCCGGATCTCTGCTGGACAGCCCTGCTACCCCTAGTCCTGCTTCCGTCACCCTCCCGGATCTTCGCCGGACAGACCCGCCACCCCTAGCCCTGCTTCTGCCGCCCGCCCGCCCAGATCACTGCTGGACAGCCCTGCTATCCCTAACCTGCTTCCGCCACCCACCCGCCCAGATCACTGCTGGAGAGCCCTGCTTCCCCTAACCCTGCTTCTGTCGGCCACCCACCCACCTGGATCTCCGTAGGACAGCCCCGCTGCCCCCAACCCTGCTTCTGTCGGCCACCCACCCACCCGGATCTCCGTAGGACAGCCCCGCTGCCCCCAACCCTGCTTCTGTCGGCCACCCACCCACCCGGATCTCCGTAGGACCGCCCCGCTGCCCCCAACCCTGCTTCCCAGCAGCCGGTTCCCCCCCCGCCACCTCCTCCCAGCCTGCTCTGCTCTGCTCTGCCCCGCTGTGCTCCCCTCCCGGCAGCCACCAGGCACGCTGAAGCCCGGTATTTTTTTCCCGTGGCCTGATAGCGGGCCGCAGCCCATAGTTTTGGAAATGCTGCCATAGATAGTTTGCTGTCAAATATTTAACTTTGTGAGATGAGAGTTGCATAAAACAACTGTAGTGTATTTAACTGTTAGAATGAGAGAGTTGTTCAGTGCTTTCTGCTATTTTCTGCACTTGTTTTGTACCCTCCAGAGCTATTTGAGCACCATGCTTGAGTTTGACAGATGGCTCATCAGTTCTGGCCTGGTTTTGGCACCAATGTAACGCTGTGGCTGCCACATTTGCTTGGGCAGACGTTATTTAACTCGTTGCTTGGAAAAGCCCTCTGGGACCAAATTCACCTCAGGCATAAATGATTGTAACTCAACTGAGTTCCAGATAGGTTCACTTTCTTATGTCACTGGTAAATTTTAGACCTTGGCTATCAAGATGAATAGTGCTAGAGAATAATGAAGTAGTTTCTGTCCTTAAAAGGACCCATCTGTTGGCTTAGTTTGTTTGTGAGACAGTGATGTAATTTCCCCATGCTTTGGTCCCACTCATCCATTTCATGGCATTCTGGCTGGCACCTCTTCATCTCAGCTTCACCATATCTTGTCTTTACATCTCAACTCCATTCCACTTCCCAGCCTCCTTAGTTTCATTTCCCTGCTTCTGCCCACCCCCCAAGCTCAGTTTATCCCATACCCTGCTACCCCTTTATGGTCTCATTTCCCTGGGTCTCAGACTTTTGCTGGCTATACTGAGCACATGACAATTCAGTAGTAACCTTTCTCAGTGGCAAGCATTGTTAGGAGAGCTGACCTTGAGAAACTCAATACTAATACAGTCCTAGATTCTCCCAGTAGAAGGCACTGCAGGACTCAGTACAGGAACGCTAGCGCACAGCTATTCCAGTCCCAGTTTATTAGCAGTTATCACATGGAGTGATGGAAGTGCTGGGTTGTATGAAAGTCTGGTTACTCCTGTGTTGCAAATCAGGTGTATTTTCAGCAAAGTGTATCCAAGTCTTAGCTGTCATCTCTTTTGTTGCCTTGCAATCCTGTGGTACCCTGGACAAATAGTGTCAGCAGTTGTTGAATACGGGGACAGTGCAAGTGCAAGTTGGCAGAGGCTAAACCGATTGACTCTTATTGGCAAAGAGCTATTTTTGGGAGCCAATGATCAGAACACCCTGTACTTCTGTGAGTTTGGCTCTGTCTTGCAAGGTTATTATCTGGGAGTTTAATCAGAGATGTCAAATATATGGAGTGAGCAGCTAGTGTCTTAAAGAGCATGTTTCATGATGGAAAAGTCTTTAAAGTGTAAGTGGAGGCAAACATAAATCCATTTTCCTTTCTTGGGTTGCACCAATTTCCACCCTTGCCATTTAACAGTGTATCTGCTTCTTTCAACCAAGCACAGTCTTTTCACGTGTCCCTGCTCCTCTAATCCAAGGCAAATCTGTGATCCTGCAAGCCTTATATTCCTATTGTTCATTTTATCCTAAAGGGTCTCAAAGCTCATTGAACAAGCTCTGCACAAGCATCACTTCACCCTCCATTGAAATGCAGCCATCTCTCTTTGGAACAAAATGTTGCTGCTGTTTACCAGTTCATAGCGAGGCTATGCGGCCATTTCAGAAATGAACTGAAAGTGGAGGGGTCATTTCAGGGAGCAGGCATTAAATGATGGGTACCCATGGTGGAACAGGACAAATAGCCCTGCTCTTGCAAAATGTGCCACTGCTTGTGTGGTTCAATACATAAATCATCCAGAGATCTGGGTTCTAATCCAATCTCTGCTGCTGACCTACTATGTGACCTTTGAGCAAGTCTTTTCACATCTGTTATCCTTCCTACCATTGACCTGACTTGTTTATTTCAACTGGAAATTCTTCAAGGTAGGTATTGTCTGCATGTCTGGGTAGTTCCTGGCACCATTGGGCCCTGAGTTTGTCTGTGGCTTCTAGATGCTACTGTAATACAAAAGTATAAATAGTAATACCACCACCACTCAGGTTTCAGAGGTGTGTTAGCCTGTTTCAGCAAAAGCAACAAGGAGCTGCAATTTAAAGACTAACACATTTATTAGGGTATTAGGGAATAAGCTTTCATGAGATACAAGTCACTGCCTCAGATGCTGAAAAGAAAACAGAAAAGGAAGGGATATAGAGATGGGAGTGTGACATTAGTGCTAATTAAATCTGTCATACTCCCATCTCTGTTTTCTGTTTTCTCTTCAACATCTGAGGAAGTGACTTGTATCTCATGAAAGCTTATGCCCTAATACCCTAATAAATTTGTTAGTCTCACAGGGGTGCTGACAGCCTCTATAGGCCCCTGAGCAAGGTGGGAGGGAGGCCCAACTCCATGATCCCAGAAGGGGGTGGGGCAGGGACAGCCAGCTCTCAGAGCCACCCAAAGTCTCCCCCACCCAGCCCTCAGAGATGCACAGAGTGCATGGCCCTGCAGCGGCAATTTAAAGGGATCAGGGCTCCAGAAGCTGCCATTGCTGCAGTAGCAGTGACAACATCCAGGAGCCCTGGGCCCCAGGGTAACACCACCCCATCCTCCCATTGGCGGGCCTGCAAACGCATGATATCTTCCTTCAAGATAGCATGCTAAAAACATCAGTGTGGATGTTGTGGCTTGGGTGGAGACTCAAGCTAGCCACCTGAGTTCAGACCAGAGGGATGAGATGAGCTTGATGGGATGAGGCCACCATCTGGGGCACAACATCTACACTGCTGTTTTTTAGTGCACTGGCCTAAGCCCAGCTAGTGCAAGTCTGTCTACTCAAGATTGGAGGCTTGCTTCCTGCTACAGTGTAGATTTAGCCTCAGGGAAGAGTGCTCCCTCAGTGAATCACCAAACACAGCTTTCTGCAGCTCCTTTGGAGGTTTCCTATCATTAATACTGACAAGATCTGACCACTTCTTGGCTGGCGACATCCGATGAGATCAGCCACCCAAGGCAAGAAGTTTATGCTATCACAGCGGTAGCAGGATAACTGCATCACGGATTCCAGCAGAGGCTGAGAGAAGGTTCTTACTTAAATGCTGAATACCAAGAATAGCAAAGGGAGCCAGACTCTGGTGAGATTCACGTTCTCTCACTTTTAACATTTGCCCTTGTGGAAAAGTGGGGAGCTTGGAACACTAGAAGAGAATGGAATATTTGCTACAGCACTAACAGACAGGGAGAGGGGTGAAATAGGGTTGACTCCTCAGGCATAGACAAACCAGGCTGCAAGGGATATGCTGGTTCATCAACCACTTTGGGGAATTATGTGCCGCTCCTGCATGTGAGGAGTGGGGTGGGATGGGGGTTGGCTCTTAATATTCCACAGGACATCTCACTCAGGGAGGGAACCTCTTTTAATATCCCCCAGTGCACACTGCTGAGTAAATTGACTCACTATGTTGTTCAACTACTCAGGGAAGGGCTGCTTCTCCCCACTAACTTGCTCCCTATATGTTGCTCAGGGAAAGGAGGTGCATTTCTTTGTTTCTTGCTGCACTGAGCTCAGGTAGGGAGCCTTCCTCACTCTAAGCAAACTAGCCCATGCACATCTGCAGAATGAACACATCATTGCCTCATTTTTGGTGAGGAACTCTCTCCTCAAAATGACCCACAAAACGGGGATTGCTGTGAAGCATGGGGAAATAGTGATAAAAACACCCTGCTGAGGTGGAAGAAAAGCTGCAGAAAATTGCTGAAACAGATTGAAAAAAATGGCTTTGGCTGCCTGCCCCCACTTAGACCTTAAGCTCCTGTTGACGTCTGCCTCACGTGACAGCAAACTGCAGCCAGAATATTTGAACCAAGAATAAAAAATAAAACTAGTGAACCTGACAGGGAACCCTTGCTGACCTTTTCAGCTCTCATAGAAACATACGAAAGTCTGGGTTAGCATTATGAAGGAAAGATCTTTCAAAACCCTTTAAAGGTTTCACTCTTTGAGAACAGATGCCAATGCATATACAAAAAGTGACCGACCATTTAAGTGTTGTAAAAATGTGATCCCCAATGTCTTGGCCTTGCAACCATGCCTAAAAGCAAGTGTTGCCAAACTGGCTTTCCTGAAGCCTTTTTAGGCTTGTTTTCTTGGTGCAGTCAGGAAGTGCACAGGTATTTCATAGTTTCATGAATGGTCCACAAAACAGGAGAATAGAAGTTGCCATTCTAGATTTACCATTGTGTTGACACACCAGCTGGTATACCAAAACAGACAATGAGCTCTCTCTCTCTCATGTTTATTTTGTCTTTTAAAGATCCTTCCAACCACCATCTTCATGAAATGCATCTTTTGTGTAGGGACATTTTAACTGAGTCAGTATTAGGTCAATATTATACATCTCCCATACAGTGATGGAATTATCTAGAGAAATATGGCTCCCACTTTCAAATCATTGTGTCTTGGATGGAATGGTCTTGCTACCTTTCCAGTGGTCTCCAAGGAAACTTAAGTGAAGTCTCTTGGACTTTGGAAACAAAACTTGTTAAGAGGCTCAACTCAGCCTCAAATAAAATGGTTCTAGCACTGCAAGGTGTCAGATCTGCAAGATGATGGTAACACTTACGGGGGAGAGAGCAGTTTCCTTGCATGGTGGCGTCACAGGTCAGAATTTTGACATGCGATCCCTCACATATGTGCACATATACACGAATCATGACTTGCTAAAATCCCAAAACACATAACAGTTCATTACGGACTTTACTCCCCCAATCCTATAAAATACTTGTTTGTTACTGTTATTCAGACTGCATCAAAATCAACATGTTCCAACTGAATGTAACTAAAATAAACCAGAGGCTAACCAAGGCCATCCTGATTTAGGTCAAGGAACTAAATGCAATGCTACCCACTCTAACCAAAGCTAAGCCTCATTCAGATAGTGCAGTCCCAGCCATGGAACCCAACTTAAACAAATTTTGACCTGTTGCAAACATACCAACCAAAGTGAAACAAAGCTGGTAAGTGGTAAATTGGGGCAATCCTTGTCCATGAAACTTAAGCCAATTTAGTGATATTAAACTCAGTTTCCACCAACATAAAAGCAGTGTGATCTCACCCTACAAAACCTAGACCAACCTAGCAGGACTGATCAAATTACAAAAACAATGACCCCCTAGCAAATAGAACCTCAGTAATTCTAGACCCAGCTCAAGCTGAACAGAGTCAACTCAGCCCAAACTACAGTGCCAGTAACACACCCAGCTCTTGGCTACAACGGCTTCTCCTAAGCAGAAGGCCTTGTACTATGTGCACTGGGCTCTACAGAGTCCTAATAGCTTACAGATAGATAAGCTAGATAGACAGATACATATGCTGCTGTTAAAGAGGATAAATATAATCTAGCAGAGAATAACATGTAAGTGGTAAATAAACTGAATGTACAGATTGATACATAAAAAAATATATGGTGAGTAAGGAACAGGCAGGAAGACTATAAAATGACAGCAGTAAAAAGACAGAACATTCTGTACATAAACTTGTGACTGGAAGTACAGTTTTTAAATGTGTATTTTGTAAAATAGAGTGTGTCTAGACTACAGGGTTTTGTCGACAAAAGTCCACTTTTGTCAACAAAACTATACCTGCGTCTACAATGCTGCTGAGTTCTGACGACATAATGTCATTCTACGAGGAATAACGCCTTTTGTCAACAGAGTTCTGTTGACAGAAGGCGCTATTGCATCTACACTGTACTTTGCGTCTACACTGTCATGTCGACAAAGCGGCTTGCTTTGTCGACAGAACTGAATGTAGTCTAGACGCTCTTTGTCGACAGAAGCTTTGTCAACAGTATCTGTCGACAAAACTTCTGTTGACAAAAGCCTGTAGTCTAGACATACCCTTAGTTAAAGGCAGTTTGTAACAGAGCAGCCTCACTGCCACAGGCGCCTCCTGCTGGTCACTCGAGAATTAGCTCATTCCACCCTAGAGAGCCCCCTTTCAGCCGGTGTCTCACCCACGGTTACCAATTTTTTCTCCCCCTCTGGGTACTGCCCTTCCACAGTGACCCCATACTTTGGGGTCCTCCCCCTCTGAGAACCCTCAAACCTCTATGCCCACCTTGCCTCAGTGACCCACTGCCAGTCTGCATCTAGCCCCTGCCATAGGGGCAAACTGCAATCTGAAATGGCCACTCATCATTGGCAAGGGTGCATGGACCTGCCTCTCTGCAGCTCTAGTACCCTGAGGCCTTGCTTCAGACCCTGCTGCCTGGGAACTTGCCTGGCCAGAGTTTTCCCAGCCCTGCTCTTTATCAGGAAGCCACTAGCTTCCATAGCAGCCAGGTCCCTCCTGCTTCCCACCTAGAACAAGAGCAAGTCTGTGTCTCCACGCTGCCAAGAGCCTTTATTTATACTCCCCTCAGCTAGGCCCTAATTAGGTAGTACCTGCCTCAGCTGTGAGGCTTTGGTCTCTCAGCCCTCTCCCAGGGCTGGGTTTTACCCTTAAAGGGCCAGTGCAGGGCAGATGCCCCGTCACACTGTTGTATTAACCTCTCGACTTTCACCAGTAAGACTTATTCTTGGTTTTGGATTTGTGCAGTTGCTCACATCAACGTGTCCCCTCTTCCATCAGTTAGCCCCAGCTGCAAATTTATAAACAGTCTGCTGTGCTTGGATGGTTGGAATGACATTTGAATTTATGAAGCAGAATGCTTCAAGACTTATTTCTCTCTCTTCTCTACTGAGAGACGCTGCCATTCATCCCCCTGCAACCTGGCTCCTTCAACCAAGTCTCCTGATTTTTGCATCTTTTGTGGCGTAGTGACTACTTCAACATTTATTTATGTAGAATGTGCCTCAGGGGAGCAGCCCCAGGAGGCAAAGGGTTGTGTTGTGAGGGAAAGTGGGAGGGGGGAGCCATTCCCCCCAAAGGCTCAGTATTATCTCTTGCTAAAGGGCAGCAAATGAACAAAAAAGCCTTGTCTTAAAGCATAAAATTAGCATACAAAGAGCAAACCATGCACATGTGCGCACACACACACCTGCCTGGAACACACTGGCAACTGAAGATGGGCGGAAAGAAATGTTTGTCATCCAAGTGATTAGAACGTCAGCTACTTTCAGTCTGGACTTCGTTTTCTTTAACCCTTAGGATACTGGCATTCTTTCAGATCTGCCAGTCAAATAAATGATGAGGAGGATGTGCTGCATATATTACACAGTAGGGATAGTTTGAGTGTTCTTACTGTATGAATAGTTGCTCGTAAATTCGTCTTATGATATTAGGAGTTGAAGGTCATGCCATATGTCACTGGGAAAGTAAATTAAGGGTTTGGATTTGACCAGTGACATCAATGTTAACTGTCTCCATATAGACAGTATTCAGGCAAATACATCATTTTCTGTTGTTGATTTGCTTGAATTTAATAATAGGAATAAACTCAACTACCTGAATTAATTATTAACATGTAAATTATTCACACAGCTGAATTCTCCACTAGATAGATATTTGTCAGCTAGATAGATATATGTATTCCTGTGTCTGTCTTGTCACAGTGTATGTATTCCCCGTCAAAATCTATATTGAGAAGACATTAAGGTTGCCTAGTTAAACCGTCAAAAGCCAGGAAATGGCAAATATTCACCCTTAACTCTGCCACCTTCTTCATGAAGAATAATAGCATTGCTCTAGATCCTCAACTGGAACCTAGATATGCTTGTTGGGCAATGGACAGAGGTAGCTATGTCTACACTATGCTGTTCCTTCAGAAAAGGCTACACAAATTGTGGACCACTGTTCCAAATGTCAGAAAAAAAACCTTTTTCGGAGCATCCCTTCTGCCTTGTAAAATGAGGTTTACAGGGATGCTGAAAAAGTGCATCTGCTCTTCTGAAAAAAATTTCAGAAGAGCAGATATGTTCCCTGGACACAGCAGAGTTTTTCCGGGATACCTCTGGTATCCCGGAAAAACTCTGTAGTGTAGATATAGCCTATAACTTGAGGCCTGGGGCTGGCATCAGAACTGTTGCCCACAGTCCCAGAGGCCATTCTGGCAGCCGAGAGTCTTTGTGTGTTTGGATACTCCAGCCATGCCTCTTGTTTCTCCCAAGACTATTCCCTATGTGAAGGGCTGGGAGGGAAGGGGTCTATAGGTAATATGCCAGATTTGTGACATCCAGGGATTCACCTTACATGAAAGCAATCTTCAGGGTGTCAGTTAAGCTGAATTTCCAACTGCTTTGTGGCACTGCACTGTTCAGAGCAGCTGGAGGAACCTTGAGAATCAGGCCTCAAGGCTTTATTTCATTAATTGTTCCTAACAATTTCTTAGCTAGTATAACATAAAATCATGCCTTCACTTCCTATAGCCATAGAGACCAATGAATGACATGCTGTCATGTTAGAATCCTAGAAGATTAGGGTTGGAAGGGTCCTTAGGCGGTCCCCTAGTCCAGGTCCCTGCTCAAAGCAGGACCAACCCCAACTAAACCATTCTAGCCAGGGCTTTGTCAAGACTCTCCTTAAAAACCTCTAAGGGTGGAGATTCCACCACCTTTCTAGGCAACTCATTCCAGTGCTTCACCACTTTCCTGGTAAAGTAGTTTTTCCTAATATCCAACCTAGATCCCCCCTACATACACTGCAACTTGAGACCATTGCCTCTTGTTCTGTCATCTGTCACCCCTGAGAAGAACCTGGCTCCTTCCTCTTTGGAACCCCCCTTCAAGTAGTTGAAGGCTGCTATCAAATCCACCGCCTCCCACCCATTCTCTTCTGAAAACTAAATAAGCTCAGTTACTTCAGGCTCTGCTCATAAGTCATATGTTTTATTCCCCCTAATCATTTTCGTTGCCTTCTGCTGGACTCTTTCTAATTTGTCCACATCCTTTCTGTAGTGGGGGCTTCAAAACTGAATGCAGTACTCCTGAAGTGGCCTCAGCAGTGCTGAATAGAGGAATAATCATTTCCCTCGATCTGCTGGCAGTGCTCCTACTAATGCAGCCCAATATGCCATTAGCCTTCTTGGCTACAAGGGCACATCGTTGGCTCATATCCAGCTTTTTGTCTACTGTAATACCAAGATCCTTTTCTGCAAAACTGCCGCTTAGCTAGTCGGACTCCAGCTTGTAACAGTGCTTAGGATTCTTCTGTTCTAAGTGCAGGTCCCTGCACTTGTCCTTGTTGAACCTCAGCAGATTTCTTTTGGCCCAATTCTCCAGTTTGTCTAGGTCACTCTGGATCCTCTCCCTACCCTCTGACGTATTTACCTCTCCCCCCAGCTTAGTGTCAGTCTGCATTTTATCCTTTCCTGTTTACTGATGCAAGTTTCATACCTCCAATTTCTTAGACTTTGTATAAGATAATTCTCTTCTCTCCAAGGTAAGTCTCCTTATGAGTCAGTGAGCACCATTGTGCTACTCAATTGGTAATAAAGCAACTGCTCTGCCTACCTGATGATATAGTTAATTATGATGCAGAAATATTGTGTTTCCCATTTTCGGATCCCCTTTAGATGAACTAACATTATGTTAGCCCGACAGCACCCCTGCCAAAGAGGGAGCATTATTATTCCCATTTTACAGCACTGGAACGAAGCCTGAGAGAGGTTAAAGGAGCTGCTCCAGGTCATACAAATCTGTGTCAGAACCAAACCTTGGGTTTCTTGACTTCTAGGGCTTTGCTTCAAGAGCATCCTTCTCTCTGGCTGCCGCAACCACTCACTCCCTTCTGTCTGTTATATGCATGCTCTGCCATCTTCTGTCCCAAAAAACCTTCCGTCAATCCCATTTGCCTAATTACTGCCCTGTCTTTCTGTTATCTTCTTCTCTCCAAGAGCCCTTAGAGTACATCCCACTGAATTGGTTCCCTCTGCTCCACCTGTCTTTTTACTCCCCTCTAGAGATAGGAGGGACCTAACACACCTAGGCTGTGAATGAAAGACTACCTGCCTTTATATCTGTTTAAGCAGACAGTCATCAGTTACCTAGTTGCTCTGTGCCCTGTAGAGGTTGCTCTGAGTATTCAAAACTAACACTGCACCTTTCAGAAGCTTTGGAGGGGTAACCGAGTTAGTCTATAACAGGAAAAATTTAAAAAACAGCAAATGGGCTCGAAGCACCTTAAAGACTAATAAAACATGTAGATACAAAAGACAGGACTATGCAGCACTTTAAAGACTAACAAGATGGTTTATTAGGTGATGAGCTTTTGTGGGCCAGACCCACTTGTTCAGTGGGTCTGGCCCTTGAAAGCTCATCACCTAATAAACCATCTTGTTAGTCTTTAAAGTGCTGCATAGTCCTGTCTTTTGTTTCAGCAAGAGCAGACTAACATAGCTACATCTTTATTACTATAAAACATGTAGATGGTATCATGAGCTTTTGTGGGCTTAGGTGTTCATCCTCTTTGTAAAATGTAGACCCCTCACTGTGGTTGAGTTCAGGTGCAAGCACACCTCGATCTTTTCAGTGTTTGGACTGCTACCTTTGTCTTTCTCATTCGTCACTCTTTCTTTACTTAGGGTTGCCAGGTGTCCGGTTTTGAACCAGACAGTCCAGTATTTGAGCTTTCTGTTCTGGAAACAAATTGAGAAAATATAAATGACAAAATATAAATGTCTGGTATTTTCTAAATAAGATGTAATGTAAATTGTGATGTAATGTCAAGTATGTCCGGTATTTTTTGTTGAAACCATCTGGCAACCCTATCTTTACTACCTCTTCTCCCTGAGCAATCTCAATCTGTTTTCTAAATCTGCTTCTCCCTCACTGAAAGCTCCTTCCTCATCTCCTATGTTGCTTTCTCATTCTGCTTATTTGTTTGGCAAAGGCTTACTAATATGTATTGCAGTATATACAGGGCCACCTCGAGCCATTCCTGTGCTCCGGGCACTGGGTGCCCGACGCATAGACACATGCGTGGCTCCGCCCCCGGGTGCACGACGCATGCACGGCCCCGCCCCCTGGCATGCTGTGCACCTTACAGCTGCCATTAGGCACCCCCCCATAGGTTGGTGCCCCGGGCAGCAGTCTGGCTAGCCCCCCTCTTAATCCGGCCCTGAGTATTTAAGTAACTAGACACAAAAAGCTTAAGTTAAAAAAAAGTTTTTTGGGTTGCACAGTCAAATACTCAAAAGCTAGGCTATGCCAGTTGTATTGCTGCCTGTCCTACCTTAGTTCTGCCTCTGTATGCATCCATCCTATCTTTCCTATGGGAAAATATGGACTTTTAAAACTTATTATAATGGGCATGCACTGAATCTAGTTTGTAGGAGCAACTGTAAATCTGGCATTTCCTAACTTTTGGGTGCGTCACTTTGCAATCTAAATAATGTTCTTCTAATACCATTTTTAAATGTAACTTTCTAGGCTTTTTAAAAGGAAAAAGGTAAAAATAAATCCTATAATGTATAACTCTAACATTCCCTCGTCACACATTATGGGTAAGATTTTGAATCATGAATCTTCAACATTGGAGCATAGACTTGTACCAAATAACGTACAGGAGTGGCTACTAGTGGCTTTCTCCTACTGGCCCCAGAAGAAGGCAGTTATTTTCGAGGGGCAGAGGGCAAGTGGTAACGTGTCCTACGTGCATGGTGATGGATGCCCAGCCTGGCTCGATTATTTCTCTTACCCAGCTGGGAGATGATAGGGGGGCTCCTTTTGATAGAGAGAGAGGAGAGAGAGAAAAAAATGGGCTTCTGGGCAAATCTACTGGGTCCATAGGGGCATCGTGTGAAGAGTGATCTGACAGGTGTTCTTTGTGTGGCTTGTGATGTTGGTGCCGCTGCTGCATTGACAGCACAGTGGGTCTGGCTTTCTAGAACATTTGTGTTCACTTATTATTTTGGTAGCTTGCCAGAAGTTGTCCTGAGCAATGCAAGTGCCTGAAGGGAAGCAGTGATTATTTTAACTCCGCATAACACAGCTGGACCTTAGTGGAACTTCATGGACTAAAGGGGAAAAAAAACTACTTCTTCTTGACTGAGAGGTTTTTTTCCCTGCTCAGTTTCAAAGGCTTGCTGCAAAGAATGGAGGTGTTAGATTTTCTTTAAAAAGGGCCTAGAGAATGAAAAGTGTCAGGCAACCTAAATATAGGGCTTGTTACCAACTCCTCCATAATAGTAGTAACTAGACAGTACACACAGGCGCCCCTCCACATGCACACACATAAACACACACAGCTTTACACACATGTGCCAAGTCACCCAACTAAGTTAGACTGCCTAAAATCATTCCATATATGCATTTGCATTTCCCACATGGGCCTGCAGGCCCCCCCCTCACAATCTTCCCAGAGACTCAGCTTCATCTCCACCTTGGCAGGACCCATCCTTTTATTCTTGCCCTTCCCAGCATGGCAACAACTGAGACCTCTTGCAAAGCTATCCATAGTGTAATGTGAGGTTTGCACAGACAGGCTTCAGGCACATCATCCTCCCAAATGAGATTCTGAATATCTGACAAGCCTATGAAAGATGTGAGCTCCAGAGATCCATCAATTCTGAGAGAGAGTCTGTTTGCTTTGGCTCTAGAAAGGTCAGCCCCTCCTCCCCCCAGGAAAGCAGTCCACAGCTTTTCCCTTCCTATTCGCCAGCTGGGATTGGCAAGTACACAGTCCCTCCTCCTCTCCACAACTTTGCTTTAAAACTTTCCACTCTCTACAGTGGTGCCTGAGGTGCTCACAGTCTGCTAATGTCCCAGTTGGTGAGAAAGCTGCAAAAGATGCAAAGGGTGGTTTCCAGGCAAGACCTGCTCAGTGTGGCCCTTACTGTTTCTGCCACGAGGAAGGGAAGTCCCAGAAAAGACCAACTCATTATGGGGCTTGTGCTGCATTTGTGTGTGTAGGACTAAAGGAGTTCTTTTAATCTCTTCTGTGTCTGTCAGAATCACGGCTTGCTACCCACAATAATGATTCTGACTACAGTCTGAACCACAGTAATGTGCTCACACACACAAACACACACACACAGAGCCTGGCTCTCAGATTGGTGGATGCTGCCCCATGGTGAAACCTTATCTATAGCATGTGGGGTGCCAGTGCCAGACACAGCTGGTCCTGACAGCACACTATGGAGTATTATGGTAACATCATGCTCCAGCTCTGTTTACTCTAAAATGAAGCCAAATGTAGAAGGGAGTAGGAAAGGGGTGAGTGAGGCCTATAGACATTGTTCCTCTCACTTTTGCCATCGCTTCTCCAACATAGAAATAATACCTAAATCACTGGCCCAATCTGTCACCTTTTCACTGCCCCCTCGTCACTTGCACAGATCAGTGCACTGAGAGGTGACACCCTGCTGACAGAAGTGGAACATTCAGTCTGACTTACTTCGAGGGAAACTAACTAGTGGCCACTGTCATGCCAATAAAGGTTATCCAATGACTATGGGCCAGATCCCCCATCCTCCCTGGAGGAACCTGAAATGGCCTGAGACAGGAAAAAAGTCTGCTGAAAAACATCCTCTTATGGGCTTAGAGCTGTCTGGGGAGTTGGGGTACGATCTGCCAAACTCCACTGATGCCAGGGATCTATGGGGAATGCATGCCCCGGATCCACAGAAGACAGAAACACGCTGCATTAGTCTCTTTGATGTGTCTGACATGGCGCTGGGCCCCTGCCTTTGAGCAGCCGTTGCATGAGTAGCCAGTAGCTGTGCGCCTGCCTCTGTGCACTGAGTGTTAGCAGGGCTGCCGACAGGATGGAGGAAAGGGGGCAGCTGCTCTGCGGCCTGGCAATTTACAAATGACTGAGGCACCTAGCTGCCACCACCGCTATTTTAGCAGCTGGAGCCCCAGGCACTGTGGGGATGTCTAGATTGCATCACTCTGTCGGCAGAGGGATGCAGATTAGGCAGGTTGACCTTGCAAATGAGGCAGGGATTTAAATATCCCGTGCCTAATTTGCATAAAAATGGCCACCACGTTTTGCCGGCTCAGCACTTTGTCGGCAAAAAGCGGTAGTCTAGAGGGGATCTGTCGAGAGAGCCTTGCAGGAGGCATAAGGGATCTGTTGAAAAAGGCTTTCTTTCTCAACCATTTTTATGCAAATTAGACACAGAATATTTAAATCCCTGCCTCATTTGCAATGTCGACCTGCCTAATCTGCATCCCTCTGCCGACAGAGGGATGCAGTCTAGACATACTGTGTGCTGTGGCTTTGATGAGGGCTGGCTGGGGGAGGCTAGCCCCACGCTACCTCTTCTGCCTGAGGCCCCATCTCTTCCAGCGCTCATTGAAGTCTCTCATCAGACCTGTAGGTCAGTGCTTTTATGACTTTTCTGCCTGTGCCACCCACACAGCTCTTGTGTATGGAGCACTGTCCCAGCTAGTGGCACCTAAATCACTTACAGAGTGACTAATGAGTCAGCTGGCTCCCAGCTAAGGCTGTTGAGCAGCCTTTTAGTTCATGCGGTGGAGGCACAATGCACTAAGTTCCAGAAATCCCAGGTTTGATTTCCCTTGTCGGTGTTAAATCTGCTTGTGTCTGTGGCCTAGAGTCTGATCTTACCAGTACTAGTGTAAATCCACAGTAATTGCACTGAACTCTGTGGAGGTGCTTTCATTTTCACTGCTGAGGTCAGAGGCGAGCCCTTTGCATCTCTGTGCTGGAGTATGTCTGAGGGTGCTCTGGTGTAGCCAGTTCTGTGTAAAAACAATCAATGTAGGGAACAACGTAGGTGGTTCTGGAGGAGAGGGCTGTTGTTATTTTACCTGTCTTGCAGAAGGCAGGGTGGTATTTTGCAATAGTGGCACCACCGCAGGTGAAATGAAGAGAGGCTGTTTGATATTCCCATCTCTTCCCATTCCCCAGGCATACCTCACTAAGTGGCTTCTTCCATTTGCCTTGCTACTTCTGACAAACAACGAAAAATGCAAGGGTGCCCTATCCCCTCCTTTTCTAGTGCTTCCTCTCCCATCCACAGACAAGGTGGCCAGCTTGCTCTCAACATGCAGCTTGTCTTCATACAAAGAAACTCTTTCAACCTCCTCTAGGCCTGCATTTTTAAACCACCCATCAGCACTGGACTGTAAGGAAGAGCCAAGAACAGAATTTCACCTAGAATAAAACAGTAGCTGGCAATGCCTTGCCTAAGCTTTCACTGGGTCTTCTACACCCCTGTCTAGTGCCCAGATTCATTAATCCACCAGTCAGTAACATTGTTAAGCTGTCTCCCAGACTGTGGCATAAATTGGTGAGTTCCTTTTTCCCTGTAACATGTTTAAAAAATTAATTGAGAGAAAAGAAAGCTCAGCAAAAAATATTGCTCAAAAATAAAAGCCAAGGGGAAAGAAATCATTAGTCAGGACATTACATGCCTGGGCACGTACTTTATGCAGGCATATACCTGCATAATGCGGACACAGAAGAGAAGCAGTATTTTTATAAGGCCATTTAAAATACAATATAACTCTACCACAATAAACTATTGTAACAGACATTCGCCTTCATCAAGCAAAACATCCCTCCGACCTCCCTGTTCTCAAAAAATCTGCCATTTCCCCCCCTGGTCCACACTACCACACTAGAGAACAGAGGAACTCAAGATGAAGCCATGCTGGTCTGGTATTCTCTGCCGGGGCACCGTCCCTTTGGAGTTTGCTTGTCCTGAATCTAATGACCTGATGCAAAGGTCATTTTTCTTCCCCCAGGCATTCCAGAGGCTTGCAGGAGGTACAGAATAATTACATAGGAAGGCTGAGCCCAGGGTTTGTATTAGAAGTGGCTCTAGAGCGGGCCCTGGCGTCCTCTCCCCCATCCTTCCCCTCTCCCGCCCCAGCCCTGGCCCCGGCCCTGGCCCCGGCCCCGGCTCGGCCCTGCCATGCGCAGCTTTCAGTCTGGCTCCCCCTTGCTGGCGCGCACTGCTGGCTGCTGCCGCCATGAGCAGCATTTACAGGTGAGTGGGGAGATGCCCGGGTGTGACATGATGTCACGGCCTGGGACTTTAAAACTGCTCAGCCTAGCTCCGGGTTCAGAGTCCAGGGACTTCTGGGGCCCGAGCGCAGACTCCAGCACCACAAAGTGGAATGCGGAAGGGAAGGGAAGGGAAGGGAAACTAGGGGGAAGGGGTAGGAGAGGAAGGGGCTTGTGCAGAGGGGGAGAGGGAAAATAGGGGAAGGGGTGGGAGAGGAAGGGGCTTGTGTGGAGGGGGAGGGGAAGGGGGAAAACTAGGGTGAAAGGGTGGGAGAGGAAGGGGCTTGTGTGGAGGGGGAGGGGAAAGAAAGGGGAAGGCACCAAGGGACAGGGTGGAGGAGAGATAAATGCCAGGGGGCCAAGTGCAGACAATGAGGAAAAGGGCAGGAGGGGAGGTGTCAGTGGGAGGGGGGGACAGGGTGATGCTGGGAGAGGAGAGAGTAAAGGCATTGGGGGCTATATGGGGGAGGGGGAAGTGCTGGGAGAAGGCTTGAAAGAAGGGGTGGGCATGAGAAAGATGAGGATGGAGCAAGTCATGTGTGAGGGCACAGAGGGGAATGGGGGCAGAGAGTGGTGAGGGAAAAAGAGGGCAAAGGGGGCAGGGGCAGTAAGGGAAGGGGAATGCACCAGGAGGGTGCAGGTGCCAGGAGATTCTGGGGGTGAAGTAGAAGGGCAGACACCTGCAGGGGAGGGACCAGCACAAGAGGAGAGAGGCAGGGCAGGTGTGTAGAGGGAGGTGTTAGAAGAGGGGATGAGGAAGGGTAGCTCACATGATCAGAGTGGGGCTACTGGAGGAGAGGGCACAGGGGGGAGTGAAGGGCTGGTGGAGGGGGGCAGATCGCAGGAGGGCTGAGGGCAGTGAGAAGGGCAGGAGTCAGGACAGCAGAGGAGGGTGAGGAGTTGGGGGGCAGCACCAGGGGAGCTGATGGAGCAAGGAGAGGAGACATGGCAGCAGGGAGAAAAGGTAAAGGTTTATAAAATATTTATTAATAACTTGGGTGCCACAGTGGCACATGCAAACAAGCCACATGAACTCAGTACTGGTGCACAACACAAAATTAATTCTGCTCATGGGAGGAATCTCGTAGGCTATGTCTGTAGTGGCAGCTTCTTGCGCAAGAACATTTTGCGCAAGGGTTCTTGTGGAAGAAGTCTTGCGCAAGAACATGTCCACACTGCCATGTGCGAGTTGTGCTTTTGCGCAAGAGCATCCATGGCAGTGTGGACGCTCTCTTGTGCAAGAAAGCTCTGATGGCCATTTTAGTCATAGGGATTTCTTGCGCAAGCAATCCCTGCCAAGGATCCACACTGCCCTCTTGCACAAGAGTGCTTACACCTGTTAGAAAAGAGCGTATCTGTTGCACAAGATGCCCTCTCATACCATGCCATACTATAAATTTCCTTGCGCAAGAGCAGGCGGGCAGTGTAGATACTCTGTGGACTGTACTTGCGCAAGAAGCTGCGAGTGTAGACAT
Organism: Pelodiscus sinensis; assembly: GCF_052426305.1. NCBI lineage: Eukaryota > Metazoa > Chordata > Testudines > Trionychidae > Pelodiscus > Pelodiscus sinensis. The sequence continues at coordinate 88,623,808 of NC_143052.1, read as the reverse complement.
AGCCTTAGAGGGAACACTTCCCCCAGCCTCTCTGCCCCCGAGTTAATGTCACACACATTGGGTTAATGCAATTGCAGGATAGTTGCATGAGGGGGGGTTTGGTGGGAGCCAAACTAATCCCTGTTAGTAGGAGGATGGTGGGAAAAGTCCTTCGAGAGAGGTGACATGACACCTTTTACTTCTGGTCATGTGTCCATCTTGCCCCGAGCGTGTTACCTCCAGAGGCCTGGTTAACAGGGATCGGGGGTGTGGCTAATGGAGGTCAGGGGGTGTGGCTAATTGGGGTCGGGGCGTGGTTAACAGGAGTCAGGGGGTGTGGCTAATGAGGAAAATTATACAAACCTGCTGCCCCTGGACAGTATGGCTGCACTTCAGTTATGGTAGGGTATTATTTCTGAGCTATGTTTAAGTCTTATGTAGAGGGAACCTAAAGCATGTGGAAAAGCTGTTCCTTTTGCTTTGTAGGTAACCAGAGAACCATCTGCTGCAGGATCTGCCACCATAAGCCACATACTGTTCACCACAGTAGACCACATCTCCATCACACTAAAGCCTGACCTCCACAGCCATAAATGATACCCTCTGCCCTGATATTAAGCTGTGCCCCCCCCCCCCCCGAAAGCTGTATTCCTTGCCTTCTCCATTACCATAAACCATGGCTGCCACTGTTGTAATCCATGAGTTCCACATCTGGAGCTCATGGATTACAACATCCTGTTCACTAACACTAAGTATGGTAACTTTCAGCTACCAGAAACCATGTGGGTTCTCTGCCACCAGTATTATATGAGCCACAATCTTCTGTGGGGGGAAACCCAATCCCTTTCACCTGCCATGTAATGTGAGCTTTTCTACCAGAAACCCTGGCCTACGCCATAGGAAGCCACATCAGCAGACTCTGACCATTCTGAAATCAGTTCTGATGTAAGAAGTAATTTACAGAAGTGATCCCCCTCAGCATTCGTATAGCTGTCCCGCTTCTGCGATAGCAGAGAACAGTATGTTTTATGTCTGTTCCTACTGTGAGCAGTTTTGGTTCAAGGATATGTAACCCATATGTAAATCCAGGATAGAGATCATCCTGGAATTGAGGGATCACCAGTGAATGAATAGATATTGCAGGACTTTACACAACACAGGAGCTTTTAAAATATACCTCATTAATATTCTTGGGCTAATTAGGACAGAGGATTGGACTTTAAACAGCTACAAAGAACAAGCAAATATACCAATAAAAACGTAGCATCTCAGCCAAGAGCTGTGTAAATGCCAACCTGAAATGAGCAGAGGACTGCAATCCTGAAAAATGGAATGTATTCAGCAAGCCATAAGACTGAGAGATGGAAAGCAACAGCAATTACTTTATGCTTTATAAGTATCAAGGGGTTGGCTGTGAAGAAATGGGTCTTTGCCTGCAAAAACTTATGCCCGAATAAATCTGTTTTTAAGGTACCACCGGACCCCTAGTTGTTTATGCTTTATAGTGTTTGTGCCACAGAGGGTATGTCTAGATTGCATGCCTCTGCCGACAGAGGCATGTAAAATAGGCTACCTGACATAGTCAATGAATCGGGGATTTAAATATCCCCAGCTTCATTAAAATAAAAATGGCCGCCGCACTGTGCCGGCTCAGCTGATCGTCGGCACGGTGTGCGAGTCAAGACGGGGATCGGTCGACAGGGGAAGCCTTTGTCGACCGCTTCCTTATGCCTCGTGAAACAAGGTTTACAGGAGCGGTCGACAAAAGCTTTTCCTGTCGACCAATCCTTGTCTTGACTCGCGTGCTGTGCTGATGATCAGCTGAGCTGGCACAGCGCGGCAGCCATTTTTATTTTAATGAAGCCAGGGATGTTTAAATCCCGGCTTCATTGACTATGTCGGGTAGCCTATTTTACATGCCTCTGTCGGCAGAGGCATGTAATCTAGACATACCCATAGTGACCACAGAGTGCTGGTTGCTATACAAACAGAAGATGGTGTAGCCCCTCCAGCCCTCTGCAGTCATCGTTCTTGCCAAAGTGAAAGCCCATTAAAAACAATTCACTGTTGTGCAGCTGCAGTAAAGACATCAGACTTCACCAGGTGGTTGTAGTAGAAGGTGAACTTGAGGCTCGAGAAAGGACGTTGTTTTCATGCTAATTAATTTTGCATATGGAGCATTCACAAATGTTCTTCTTTTCCTTTGGATGAGGAGGCTAATTAATGAACCTCAGTGTTTGTAAACAGGAGATGTTTGCTCTCAGTGGTATTTCTTCTCCACCTGCTTGTTCAGTTGCATGCCAACACCTCTGATGATATGTTTTCGTTACATCAGACATGTTTCAGAGGGAAAAAGCTGTGGTGTCACCAGTGGAAGCTTACGGCTAGTGACCGACAAGCCTCAGTTAAAGGTTAGGATTGAGGGCCTGTTCAAGTGGTGGAGGAGGCACACCTGTCTGTGTAGTGGTTGGGGCACAAGACTGGGAGGCAGGAGACCTGCATTGTAGACTCTGCTTTAACATTGATTAGTTGTAGGATGTAGAGCAAGTCACTTGACAGCTCTGTGCCTCAGGGTATGTCTACACAGCAACTCGACACCTACACCTGGCCTGTGCCAGTTGATGTAGGCTCGCGGGGCTCGGGCTGCAGTGTTCTTTCATTGCAGTGTAGCTGTCTGGACTTGGGAAGGGGCTCTGGGCTCTAGGACCTCGGGAAGTGGAAGAGTCCTGGAAAGGCTAGAGCAATGAACCCTCTCCCCTTCCACTCCCCCCCCCCCCCGACCTGAGTCAGCAAGCACGGGCCAGCTATTGGGTTTTAATTTGCTGTATAGACATACCTATAGGCATCATTCCTCTACCTGTGCAGTGAGGATAATGATGGTTACTAACCAGTGCTTGGAGATCTTTTGGATGTCTCAGAGAAGGTTGCATGGTCTTCAGGGGATGAGATTTGGGGACAAAGGCCTGTGCTGGTTATGTATCCCAATTGGATTTCTTCCCTCTATTATAGTTAAATTTCCTCTTCAGTAATTATTGAATGGAGTGAACGGTAAGGAAAGAGAGTAAAGTGATTGACAATGGTGTCTATCCAGCCTGGGGCTCCATATTATTTACAAAGGGATAGCATTGGTTTGGGTTTTTTTAGCTTGGGATTGATTCACATCCTGCTTTTGATCAATCCATCAGCTCCTTTCTGTTGTAGGAAAATCTTACTGACTTAAGTAACAGACGCAAGGTGAGAGAAGGGAATGTGTACTCCTTTCTTTGAGTCTCCTTGTGGGGAATTTTGGTGGCTGTCTGATTGGATGAGGTTTTGGTATGACAAGTTTCTTGGGATAAGAGGGAAGATCCTTTCATGGACTGAGAACTGGTTAAAAGACAGGAAACAAAGGATAGGAATAAATGGTAAATTTTCAGAATGAAGAGGAGAGGGGTAACTAGTGGTGTTCCCCAAGGGTCAGTCCTAGGACCAAACCTATTCAACATATTCATAAATGATCTGGAGAAAGGGGGTAAACAGTGAGGTGGCAAAGTTTGCAGACGATACTAAACTGCTCAAGGTAGTTAAGACCAAAGCAGACTGTGAAGAACTTCAAAAAGATCTCACCAAACTAAGTGACTAGGCTACAAAATGGCAATGAAATTTAATGTGGATAAATGTAAAGTAATGCACATTGGGAAAAATAATCCCAACTATACATATAATATGATGGGGGCTAATTTAGCTACAACTAATCAGGAAAGAGATCTTAGAGTCATCGTGAATAGTTCTTTGAAGACATCCATGCAGTGTGCAGCGGCAGTCAAAAAAGCAAACAGGATGTTAGGAATCATTACAAAAGGGACCGAGAATAAGATGGAGAATATTTTATTGATCTTATATAAATCTGTGGTACGCCCACATCTGGAATACTGTGTACAGATGTGGTCTCCTCATCTCAAAAAAGTTATACCAGCATTAGAAAAGGTTCAGAGAAGGACAACTAAAATGATTAGGGTTTTGGAACAAGTCCCTTAGGAGGAGAGATTAATGAGACTGGGACTTTTCAGCTTGGAAAAGAGGAGACTAAGGGGGGATATGATAGAGGTATATAAAATCATGAGTGGTGTGGAGAAAGTGAATAAGGAAAAGTTATTTACTTGTTCCCATAATATAAGAACTAGGGGCCACCAAATGAAACTAATGGGCAGCAGGTTTAAAACAAATAAAAGGAAGCTCTTCTTCACACAGCACACAGTCAATCTGCGGAACTCCTTGCCTGAGGAGGTTGTGATGGGTAGGACTATAACAGGGTTTAAAAGAGAACTAGGTAAATTCATGGAGGTTAAGTCCATAAATGGCTATTATCCAGTATGGGTAAGGAATGGTGTCCTTAGCCTCTGCTTGTCAGAGGGTGGAGATGGATGGCAGGAGAGAGATTGATCATTACCTGTTCGATTCATTCCCTCTGGGGCACCTGGCATTGGCCACTGTCGGCAGGCAGGGTACTGGGCTGGATGGACCTTTGACCTGACCCAGTATGGCCATTCTTATGTTCTTAAGCGGGTGGGTTTTCAGAACTGCATAATGAGTAATACATAGGATGTGTGGCACACGACCTTGAGTAAAGAATGGAATAATAAGAATTTACAAGCTACCCCCAAAATACACTGAGATATCAGAAGTGCCTCACTGCTTCACACTGACAGATGGGTTATATTCTTTAACTGCAGGCATCACCTTTAATGACTTGGCCAAGACAAATTTGTGACATTTAATTTTGTTGAGACCAACCTCTGTCCTCATAGCACACTGTTCCTGCCCTCTCACACAGACATATACCACTACACTCAGATCTATTTTTGCTTTCATTTTCTCCTCCTCCCCCTGCATACCTACGTGTGCTTGCATACACACATACACACGCTTTTCTCTCTCTGACTTCTCCTTACACTCACACTGCCTTAGGCATGCACTTTCTGAAATACACACTTTATCCATTAGCTCTCCCATATTCACACTTGCAAATATTAACTCTTCCAAATGTGCACTGTCTGTGTCAAACAGAAAAGTCAGTTACACTCCCCTCCCTCCTCAGTTTTCCTAGGTCAGCAGACTCTATATCTCCTACCTTTGTGCTCTCAAGCCAGCACTTACCTATAGACATGTAAATGCCTATTTTATATGCCTAAGTGTTCATTTGAGCATTGAAATGTAGGATTTGGACATGTTATTGAGGCACTTATTGTATACTTGGAAATTGAGGCCAGCACACTTACATACATTATCTTTTTTTCTCCTCTTTGGGCAATTTATAACAGCTTATAGGAAGGGTGGACTTTTTAGGTTGTGCTGATATTCCATTAGTCTCTGATAGGCAGGTTATGTACTGCTGCACCTGAAGTTTGGATACTTCAGTGTTCATACTGTGGTGTTGCTGGAATGCCAGTCCCATCTTTTGTCACGTACATTCACCCCATATAATACAACACACGTCTGCCACAATAGGAGCACCCATGTCTATTATAGGGAACCGTTGGGTAATTGAGTCAGGCCTGACTCCTGTGGCTGTCTGGTCTAGTCAATGATTTAGGAGTTTATACATTACTGTGGTATCAAGGTGCTGCTCTGATATGGAAATACGTCTCTTTCATTGCCCACTTATTGATAATGTTAAGGAATGTCCCTGAACATGTGTTTGGGATGAGTGTGTACCGGGGATGATCTACGCAGCCATTTTGCCTGTAGATCACGAATGTTGATCCAGTCCCAAGTTGGCCATTTAAATGAAAGTTGTCCCTGTGACGGAGGTTCTCCTAATGGTTGTTATCTGGTGTGCTGATCATACTGCTGAGCCTGCCTACCTGCCCTCTGGAGCACCCAACTACTCTATCCCACTGAGCCAGAAGCTCTGGTTTCCCCCAGCAAAGGCACAGAGATGGGGTAACAGTCTCCCAGCAGAGTAACACAGATGCTTGAACAGCTCAGCTCTGGGGCCTGGTCTACACTAGACCAGGAAGGTTGGCTTAAAGTACGCAACTCTGGCTACATACAATGCACAGCTAGAGACAGTTTACCTTAAACGAAACTGTGACAATGTCCACACTGTGGGAGGCCTATGGGAGCAAACACTTCTGTCGGCTTTCCTTACTCTCTCATAAGGAGGAGTACCGGATGCTAGCAGGAGCTGCCCTCAGCCTTCAATTTAGGGTCTGCACTAGACCCACTAATTTGAACACCAAAAGATCGACCTCCGGAACATTGATCTTCTGGTAAGTATAGACGTACTCTGGGAGGGCTCAGTTTAGGGGACTTGATAGCACCCAGGAACACAGCCCTCAAAAGGGGCCAAAACCCCAGACAAATCCATCTTACTCTGTGTTAAAATTTTGCACAGAGTGCCAATAAAGTTTGCTTTCTTTATTAATGAAAGACAGATATGCTGTGGCTCCTCCAGGTAACAAGTATTTATACTGGGTTTGATAATAAATCTACTGAGGAAGGCTTTAATCTAGTTAAAAATCACTTAGAAAAGTTAGATGTCTGCAAGTCACCAGGGCCTGATGAAATGCATCCTAGAATACTCAAGGAGTTGATAGAGGAGGTATCTGAGCCTTTAGCTATCATCTTTGAAAAACCATGGAAGAAGGGAGAGATTCCAGAAGACTGGAAAAGGGTGAATATAATGCCCATCTATAAAAAGGGAAATAAGAACAACCCAGGAAACTACAGACCAGTCAGTTTCACTTCTGTGCCAGGAAAGATAATGGCGCAAGTAATTAAGGCATTCATCTGCAAACACCTGGAAGATAATAAGGTGATAGGTAAAAGCCAGCATGGATTTGTAAAGAACAAATCATGTCAAACCAATCTGATAGCTTTCTTTGATAGGATAACGAGCCTTGTGGATAAGCGAAAAGCAGTGGATGTGGTATACCTAGACTTTAGTAAGGCATTTGATACAGTCTCGCATGATCTTCTTATCAGTAAACTAGGCAAATATAACTTAAATGGGGCTACTGTAAGGTTGGTGCATAACTGGATGGATAATCATTCTCAGAGAATAGTTATTAACGGTTCACAATCATGCTGGAAGGGTATAACAAGTGGGGTTCCGCAAGGGTCTGTTTTGGAACCGGTTCTGTTCAATATGTTCATCAACATTTTAGATATTGGCATAAAGAGTACGCTTACTAAGTTTACAGATGATACGAAGCTGGGAGGAGTTGCGGCTGCTTTGAAGGATAGGGTCATAATTCAAAATGATCTGGACAAACTGGAGAAAGGGTCTGAGGTGAACAGGATGATGGTTAATAAGGACAAATGCAAAGTACTCCACTTAGGAAGGAACAATCCGTTTCACACATACAGAATGGGAAGAGACTGTCTAGGAAGGAGTACTGCAGAAAGGGATCTAGGGTGATAGTGGACCACAAACTAAGTATGAGTCAACAGTGTAACACTGTTGCAAAAAAAGCAAACATGATTCTGGGATGCATTAACAGGAGTGTTGTGAGTAAGACATGAGAAGTCATTCTTCCGCTCTATTCTGTGCTGATTAGGCCTCAATTGGAGTATTGTGTCCGGTTCTGGGCACTACATTTCAAGAAAAATGTGGAGAAATTGGAGAAGGTTCTAGAGAAGAGCAACAAGAGGAGTAACGGTAGTTCGGAATAGGAAGCCTAATCCGAACTACCTAGTTCGTGCCGCGTGTAGCCGCGGGGCACGGAGTCCAAACTAGCGGACATTTAAAAATGGCGGCGCCAGGCAATATGCAAATGAAGCCCGGGAAATTCAAATCCCGGGCTTCATTTGCAACTCCGGTTGCCTACATTACCACCCTAGTTCGAACTAGGGTGGTAGTGTAGACATACCCTAAGGTGCTGCAAGACCAATGAAAGTTTTTTCAGATCAAGTAAGTTATTAAGTCAAAATAAACAAACCACGCTAATTAAGCTTCATACACTAGGAGAGATTGTTAGAAATACATTTCTCATCCCCTCTACTTGTTCCAGATAAATTCCTTCAAAGCTAATGTTTTCTCTGGCCTGGGTCCAACAGCTCCTTGAGAATTTTCTTGGAGTTGGGGAGTCAGTTTGAAAAGCTAAGCTGGAGACAACAATGTTGATTGCTTCCATTCCATAAATTTCCCCAGGGTGGGAACCCTTTCTTTAACCGTGCTCATCCCCATGGGAAAATACCAGATTCAAGATGGATTCTAACACCAGGGGGCATAGTTGCATGCCTTTGTAGGACAAACCACAGTTTGGGGTTACAGGAAAAGCCAAGCCATTTACACATTGTTACCCTGAGCACTGGACCATTAAGCCTTTAATTACCACCAGTGGCTTTTACCACAAATTCTAGATTAAGAAGCAAGTTTACACTTCATATTTCTAACTTCATATACAAGAATGAAACATGCACATGTGGCACTGACAGTCAGAACTGAACCTAGGACCTTGGTGCATGAGCCTCTACTGCTTGAGCTAACGGCAAGCTGGCTCGTAGCTAATGTTGTAGAGCAAACTCATTCTTTCCCTCTCTGTAAGTGGTCTAAGTGCTACTACATTCAGTAGGTGTGGGGGTTACACACACAAATAGAATATACATATTCAGGTGGCACAGGCTTTTGAATGATAGGTTACTTGCCCTGTTTTGCATAAAGCATATTTGAGTTACACATATTCATATTCAAAAACATCTTTCCAGAAATTTCTGAGAGCACAGCATCACAGTTCCTATCTGGCAGCTTGTTTGGTGGCCTGAGTGAAATGAGCTTGCAATCTGAGCCCATTTCATTATGAGCAAAAAATAAAACTGCAGAAATCACCAGCGCAAATGGCCCTTGCTGGACTCCTTATTATCATTTGCAACAGAGCAGCTAAAGACTCTGAATAGACCATAGATAAAACTGTCCTCTGTCCCTTGGAAATGGACCGTCTCAGGTAGGACTGAGGAGAGCATTTGCTCTTCTGTTGTCAATGTTGTACCTCTTCTGAGACTAAACAGTGACCATCAGTGTCCAAGGGTATTAATCTGGCATGAAAATGTTATTTAAAAAAAATAAGGGAAAATGGTTGAATTTGTTTCCCCTTTTGCATATGGCAGTCCCTTAGGATCACAAGACTGTCAGGTGCAGGCCACCGCGGCATCTGCTCCCCGCTTCCAGTCTTCAGGTTCCCATGGGCTGACCCAGCTCCACCAACTGTTCAGTCCTCTGACAGCACACTGGTGCCATCCCTCTACGGGAGTGTGTTGGCACTGGAAGAGGGTTATGGGGTCACTGATGCCCTCAGGGTGACTTTTTTGTTCCTTTGAACTACTTACTGAATAAACCCACTCTGGGTATTTAGTTTTTTTAAATCAGATGAAGGTTTTTAAAAAGCAATAAATGTTTTATGTTGGTTCCAGATGCCATCAAATGCAAAACACCAGAACAGTTTTGATTTTATTGAATAACCTTTGACACCTAAAAAGGCTCTAATAAGTGCTTTTTTTCCTGTAATTTTTAAAATGAAATTCAGTGAAAGGTTGACAGCCGCTGGAGACTCCAGCCCTCTATTTACCCACAGAGCAGGTACACCATGAGCAGCAGCGGGTCATGCTTCCCACATACACGTGCCGCCCCCACCATCAATGTACCTCAACTCTGACCTGGAGGTAATGCTTCGAGGAAGGAGTGGGGAGTTTGTTCTCAAAGACCATTCAGTCCTGCCCCTCTCAGCTGAAGCTGCCAACCCAGATGCTTATTAGTGTCAATTGTGATAGGATGGGTGAAAAAGTGTGCAGAGGCGCAACATTGGTGTTAGAAAGCATCATAGGTGAGTTTTTTTTTCTGGAATTGCTGTAAAGAATTACTATGGGCTGCGTGTGTTCTAAATACATCACCTGGCGGGAGATTGCAGTGGTTTCGAAAGAATAACTTGTTTTTGTGGGGTGTACATAGAACCAGTTGAACAAAGAAATCCCTGTAACAAGGAAGTCCATGTTTACCCAAGAAATGCGAATAGTGTCTAAAACTGAAAGGATAAGATTGTAGTATTTCCTTACTTGAATTTATGCTACTTTTGTTTAATAGAATCTGCCTGAAATATCTTCTCATGCATCAAGAAGGAAAAGCACCAATTTTATCTATATACAATGTAATGGTTGTAAAAGTGCAGGAGCGGATCATGGTGGAAATTATTAAAGGAGCTTTTCCATCAAAGTTTTGCTTATACATGGTCAATCCTGACTGAAAATACCCCCAGCTATGCCAGCGATGATCTCCTCCACCCAGGGAAACTCAATCCTGACATGCAGCTCTCCTCTTATTTCAGTCTTAGCCCATCTGAAAACAGAGTCTGATTATTGTGCCAAAGGTTACTAGATTGGTCAGTGGTTTGTGATGACTCTCTAAGCTCATTTCCTGGGTGGTCTTCTGTACTGTTGGATCCATTTCCCTAGTGTCTGCTCCTCAGAAATGTTCTTGCTCATGTGGGTGGGCTTAGGCACTCTTGTCTCCAGACAATACTCGATGGGGTAAGTTGGAGAGGGATTGAGCAGTCATGTGTTTCTGTCTTGTTTGTGTCTCTGCAGGTGGGGAAGTGGAAGGACAAGAACATCCAGATGAAGTATTATGTGTGGCCCCGCTTTGAGCTGTACCCTGATTCTGAAGAGCGCGAAGATGACCATCTGAGTATTGTGACCCTTGAAGAGGCGCCATTTGTCATTGTGGAGAGTGTGGACCCCCTAAGTGGCACCTGCATGAGGAATACGGTCCCCTGCCAAAAGCGCATCGTGACTGAGTAGGCACTCATAGAATCTTTCCTCGTCTGGCTCACAGTTCTCCACAGAGCAGGAGAAACCTTCTGGGCCTCTCAGCTTGGCTTGCCCTGATACTCTGCTCCAGATAAGCTATCTGAGCTCTCTCAGCCTGGCTCATGCTGCCTCTTGGCTCCGGCACAACCAGCCAGCCAAGCCCTCCGAGCTTGGCTCATGTTGCCCCTCAGCAGTGATACCACAAACTGGAGTGTTTGTGAGGGGAGGTGTTCTGGGAATGAAGGGGAGGGGGCAGTAGCAGAGGGAGTCCTCCTCAAATTTAATCCCTTATTATTGTGACTGGTCAGGAACAAGACGGATGAGGAGCCTGATTATGTCAAGAAATGCTGCAAAGGGTTCTGCATTGACATTCTCAAGAAAATCTCCAAGTCTGTCAAGTTCACCTATGACCTCTATCTCGTGACCAATGGCAAGCATGGAAAGAAGATCAATGGGACGTGGAATGGAATGATTGGGGAGGTAAGCAACGAAGGGCCAGGCTGAGCTTCACCTGGAGGCTGGGCTATGGAGTCAGATCCTAGTTCAAGTTCTTATTAGCTTCCCTTCCTGGGAAGGGGCAGATGAGACCTCATAAAAATGGTTGATCTAATGTAGGGATTGATACGGCTGTTGCCTGCATGAATCTGTTATGGCATGCTCACTGCTGAACAATAGCTACAATCCCTCCTCATTTATTATTTAATATTTTCTACTGGGCCACATGTGTTTGGCACTTTACAATACAATAAAAGGCGATGTACCCTGGGCAATGTCACAGGACAATCTGGACTGTTGGACAGCTGTATCCCCTCAGTTCTCCAGCCTTTCACACTGCTCCTCTGTGTGCTTCAGATGGACAGCCTGCCACCCTGGAATTCTACTGCAAAGAAACACCAGCAAATTCCCAGTGCTGGACTTCCCCTGCCAGAAATGTGTGTTTTATACTGCCCAGTTTCCTCCTGGACAGTACACGCTCATAGAAAATCCATCCTTTCATTAATAGAAAATGATATGCACACATATTGTTACCTCAAATAGAGTTATCCAAACACACTGTCTTAGATAAAACAATAAAACAAGTTTATTAACGATGGAATTACAAATAATGAGGCATAAAAGTCAGAGTAGGTTAAAATGAAATAAAAGGTAAAACACAAACTAATACCTAAGGGTATGTCTACACTACCCCGCTAGTTCGAACTAGCGGGGTAATGTATGCATACCGCACTTGCTAATGAAGCCCGGGATTTGAATTTCCCGGGCTTCATTAGCATAAGCGGGGAGCCGCCATTTTTAAATCCCCGCTGCTTCGAACCCCGTGTAGCGCGGCTACACGGGGCTCGAACTAGGTAGTTCGGACTAGGGTGCCTATTCCGAACTACCGGTACACCTCGTTTCACGAGGAGTACCGGTAGTTCGGAATAGGACCCTAGTCCGAACTACCTAGTTCGAGCCCCGTGTAGCCGCGCTACACGGGGTTCGAAGCAGCGGGGATTTAAAAATGGCGGCTCCCCGCTTATGCTAATGAAGCCCGGGAAATTCAAATCCCGGGCTTCATTAGCAAGTGCGGTATGCATACATTACCCCGCTAGTTCGAACTAGCGGGGTAGTGTAGACATACCCTAATTTAGCAAGCTAAGTGAATTTAAAGCAAAAAGATTTCTCATCACATGCTGACAGCAGTCTGCCTGGCTTCCTGCAGCATGACCACTCCCCCAGTTTCACGATGCTTCTTTCAGTGTTCTTGATGCCATGTGTAGAGATGAAGGGAGAGTCTCCAGCTGGGGTTCAGATGGAAGCCAGTCTGTTTGCAAGGGACTCTCCAGTTGTTCTATTGCCAAGATGTAAATTTCTTGCTCACGTCCTTCTTCCTGCCAAAGAATGGCCACTTAATCAGGTGATGATAATCTATTTGATTATGTTGACACCTGGCTCAAACATCAGTTTGCCTTTTGTCTCTAAGGTTTGAGCAATCTTTTCTGCATTTGGAACATATCTTACACAGTAGAATTTCAGTGTTGCCAAACGTATTTTTCCAGGACAATAATTTTCAGCAAATTATGAGCTTGCAAATACTTCACAGGGCATCAACATTTATCATAATCTCGTAAAAAGTTTATTTCGATAAAAAGCCTTCTTTTGAAATAACCCTTCCTCCTTATAAAATGAGGTTTAAGGGTTATTTCGAAAGAAGGGTTTTTTCTCGAAATAACCCCGTCTACACAGTGTTTTTTTTTTCAAAATAGGGTATTTCAAAAAAGCGGTCAGCTGTGATTATGCAAATGAAGCACAGGAAATTCAAATCCCCACTTCATTTGCAATTTCATTCAGCTTCATTTGCATTCCTCTCTCAAAAGAGGAACGCAGTGTAGACAAACCCTTGGAGTAGTAGAGGGAAGGCAAGCCAAGGACATCAGAAATAAGATAACATCTCTTCTGAGACTTTAAATATCATTGATATCAATGATACTTTAAATATCATTGATATCAATGATACTTTAAATATCATTTTAATACATATACATTCTTTGAGTAGATTAGTATTTGTAAGTCTCTTGGAAAAAGTGGGTCTTGGAGCGAGATAAGAAGGGAGAGGAGAGAAGCAATGACAGACAGAGAATTCTAGGCACAAAGGGTTGTACGAAAAGATAGGTGTGGGAGAAGCTACTGATGGGGATGTGGTCCTTAACAGTGAGGCATGAGTGGAACCGGCCTCAGTAACTGTCTGTCTTTCTCCCTATCTGAGGTGGTCACCAAGCGTGCCTACATGGCGGTCGGGTCCCTCACCATAAATGAGGAGCGTTCAGAAGTGGTGGACTTCTCTGTGCCCTTCATCGAGACAGGAATCAGTGTCATGGTATCACGTAGCAATGGGACTGTCTCACCTTCTGCCTTTCTAGGTAAGCTCTTCTCCTGAGGTGGTGGTGGTAGGGCTCGTATAATGGAAAAGCAACTAAAAAGTCCTTATGAATCTCTGGGACATTCCTGAGGAAGGCATTTCAGGCAAGGATTTGTTTACATCAAGATGTTTTATTTCAAAATCTCAAGCAAGCAAAATCCAGGAAAATGCCAACAATCAAGGTCCAGGAGCTCTAGAATGTTTCTCAGTGACCTCTAGGCATAAGGCTAACGAGGAGGTGACTCACTCCCAACTCTCACCCTACAGTACACAGTACCACTGTGAGTCTGTCTATACTGCTGACCGGAGAGTGACTGCAGCATATGTGGACATACTTGACCTAGTTTTGACTTAACTCACTCCAATAATAACAGCAATGACGTTAAGCCCATTCAGAACTCTGGGTTTCTACTCAAATGACTAGCCCATGTTGCCATGGCTTCACCTTTATTGTTGCTGGAGCTAGTCAGATCAAAGCTAGCTTGGATATATCTATATTGCTGCAGACACAGTTCTGATTGCCGTGTAGATGTACCTGCTGGCTCAGTGAGTATCACTCCCAGAAGAAAATTGGTACAAGTCCTCCTACCAGATCTTGTGTCTGTCCTTAATGATAACACAATGAGGGTGGTAAGTCATGGTAAAATGTGGCTTTAGACGTGTCACTCAAAAAGGACACATTAACCTAATCTCTCTTTGGCAGAAGATCCGGTGGAAGATAAATATCTAACAGCACTTCTGAAAAAGAGTGGGACACAATCCCCAGGCTAGGCTAAGATTCCATCCCCCGGTTCTAGTCTCACAAGGTATTTGGAAGGGATCACTGAGTGCAGAGTGGCTGCTGTGTTTTCTCAAGCAGTTACTACACTCCTAATATTTCTTGCTTTGCTTTTAAAAAATATGTTGAGATATAGCAAAGCATAAAAGGTGGGCTATAGAATCAGTCTGCATTGTTCTCTGACCCAGATTCTGCAAACACTTTTCCATATGAAGTTACTCATGTACCTAAGGAAGGTTATCAAAACCTCTTTGGACTGGGACTCTCAGGGGATAATGCTTTTCTTATAAACACTCAAGTATTTTCTAATTTTGTCCATGTCCTGAAATATCACCAGGACATTTAAAACAGCAGCAGAAACAAAATTAACACAATGTTTTTGAACTTCAGATAGATTTGGGTTCAAACTTTGACTGGCGATTGGAGCAGGGTCAGAGGTGATCTGAACTTGCTCAGCCCCATCACTGCCCCTTCAGCTTGCAGAAGGGCAGAAGCCAGTTTTGGTTAAACACTCACAGGATATGAGCAGTCGTGTTTCTAGTGCTGCCTGGTGATCTCAGTTGCCAAGTGGCAGTGTGAAACATTGGTAGAAATGCCATAATTCTGGCTGAAATGTAAAAACTTTAGGGATGGAGTTGGTTGCAACAGGTATCCAAAATTCAACTACTTTAACCTATTTGATCCTGAGAAATGGGCTAAAGGACTTAGTGGGAGGAGCCTATTATCATTGCATTTGGTAACATATGAGCGCCAGGTGGAACTGGGAATCACAGGTATTGTGATGAAAATAGAATAAAGAATGACTTTGTCCAATCTCAGAAGCTTTGAGACTTGATTTGAGGTGGGGGAGAGAAGGTTTGGAAGCTGTTTCTATGCAAAACAATCTCCCTCCTCCCCAACCTTGACATGGAGCCCTGCAAATGAGATAGCATGCTGGCTGTGGGGTGTCTGGTCTTTCACCCTGTGCCTTGTTTTTCTCTTCTCCTGCCCAGAACCATTCAGTGCTGATGTATGGGTGATGATGTTTGTGATGCTGCTTATAATCTCTGCAGTGGCTGTCTTCGTCTTTGAGTACTTCAGCCCTGTGGGTTACAATCGGTGCCTTGCTGATGGCAGAGGTAAGAGGATTCTTTTCACTTGCTGCTTTTCTCCCTTTCATCCTGGTTCCTTAATCGGTGGGCATTCCTGTTCCCTCAATACACGTTTATGGATCCAGCCTACTTGTTCTGCCTCAGAAGGGCAAGGAGGGAGGGGGGAAGATGACTCTTAGGTTAAAAAATAATGGGTCTGGATAATGGATAATCTGGAGACTTGTGATTTAGGAACTTTCATCTACAGAGTGCTAACTCCAAGCTACTTCTTTCTGGCAGAGAAGGGAAATGGATGTCTAGCACTGACACTGTTGTAAGCCTTTCTGGAATAATTAAAGAATTCTGCTCTGCCAGTCCACCTTTCATCAGTACTGAGTTGCACTTTTAAAAAGTAAAACTTAATAGCCTAGAGAGAGAAGCTCTCCCCTGTTATATTCTTCCATGCCCCAGAATTGTTATCTATTACATGACTGTGTCCCCACCCCATTTAGCTTTAAAGCTCTTTGGTTGGCCAAAGGTTGTAAGAGGACTGCGGGCTTGTCATCACTAGGGGCCAGATCAATGGAACAGTGATTGATCCATTTGGGGTCGATTTATCATGTTTACTATAGACGGGACAAATGGACCACTGATCACTCTTACATAGCCTCCAGTACTTCACCAGAATGAGAAGAGTAAGGGGAGTCAATGGGAAAGGTTTTTTTCTGTCTACCCAGTGTGGTGTGGACCCTGCAGTAAATAGATCTAAGCTATGTTGATTTGAGTTATGCTGCTAACATAACTCAAATTGCGTAGCTTAGATCAACCTGTCCCTGTAGTGTAGACCTGCCCTGGGAACATGAGACATTGGTTTTCCTGGGGCTAAAGGAGGAATTATTTTGCAGGACCTGAGAGAATGGGGGGAGGAGGGGGCACACTTTGATCTCTCTCTGTGGTGCTCATATGCCTTCTTCCCATGGAGAAGAAAAGATGAGTCAGAGACGAGGACAGACAGACAGGGATTTTTACATTAGCAGAGATGGAATGCTCAGCGGTTACATTTGCTACTCTCTGCTTAATCTCACTCCTTTATGAATTGGTCCTCAACCTAAGGCCTTGTATTTCGTCAGCATGTTGGTCACTTAACAACAGCTGAACTCAGATGTTTATTTGAAAATACGTTCACTTGCCTGCCAAGCCATTGCCTCAAGCTGATTTATATCACCAAGTTAGAGAGCACTGAAGGGAAAAAAAAGAGAATTTGTAATGGAAATACAGACAGAGACTTAAGTATAACTATGCTAGAGGGGACTTCTCTAATAGCATGGAACTGTGGACAGCATGTATGGGCAGATGCACATATCTAAACAGATGTAAGAACAGATGAAAATAGCTATGAGGTTAAAGGGAGAGACTAATACAGATGTGCAAACAGCTGCTGATAGTAATACAGCTGTGCAGCCAGATGCAGATATTAAACTAGTTGTGTGGGCAGGTGCAAATAATAATATGTCTGAACAGTCGTAAATATTCCATGTTTGGACAGATACTTTTTAGTACAGATACGTGTATCAGTGCAGATGTGGATGGCAGGTGCATATGTTGTAATGTTTGCTTGGTCACAACGCTAATGATCTAGTTAAGGTTACTTTGAGACTCCCATCACTGGTGGTTCTGTGGTTAACAGTGCAGGTGTGAAAATATGCTGCAAGCTCAATGGAGAGATTAGTGTTCTGAGGTGGAATTTTCAAAAGCACCTGAGAGTATGTCTACCCTGCAATTAAAAACAGGCAGCTGGCCCGTGACAATTGATTTGGGCTTGCGAGGCTCCACCCCAAGAGCTGTTTAATTGCAGTGGAGATATTCAGTCTCAGGCTGAAAAGGTCCCAGAGCTCAGGCTGCAGCCTAAGCCCAGAACTCTATACAGTAATTAAACAGCCCTTGAGCCCCAAGCCCCTTAGTCCGAATCAGCTGGCATAGGTCAGCAGCAGATATGTAATTATGGTGTGGACATTCCTTTAGTGCAGGGGTCTCCAAACTACGGCCCGCGGGCCGGATGCGGCCCGCGAGGCCCTCTCATCCGGCCCGTGGAGACCGTCCCTGGGGCGCCGCCGAACGGGCCCTTCTTGCCGCGGGGGGGGGCCCTGTCAGGGGTGTGCGGCGTGTACTCACGCCACGCCGGGGCAGGAGAAGCGGGCCGCTCTGCTGACAAGCGGCCGCGCGGCGGCAAACGGCGCAGGGGGCGGGGGTTAGCACGGGCGGCGTTCCCCCGCCCAGACTGACAGGGCAGCCGGCCAATCAGGGGGCAGGATGGGCGGTGGTGGTAACGCCCGCCCGGCGACGTGCGGGGGAACGTGAACCCCGGCGGGAACTTTAAAAAGGTGACCCCTTCCGCCCAGGGGGGGGGAAGGAGTGAGCGGTGGCAAGCAGGAGGGGAGGACAGCGTGCAGAGGAAGGGGAGAGCAGGGGGAAAAGCCCCCCCCCCTTCCGGGAGAAACGGATTCGCAAAGCCAGAAATGTCTGCTATTTTGGCATCCAGGAAACAATTTCACCATTCACACTAATACAGGTGTTCATGTGTAGTGTATCAATGTGTTATTAAATAATAACTGAATAAAATAATATTAAATAAATAATTAAAAACAACATCCATGTTTTGATTGTTTTTTATTTGGACCTCAAGTGTGTAGTCGGCCCCCGAACTGCTGTTTGATAGTTAATGCGGCCCTCGGGCTGAAAAGTTTGGAGACCCCTGCTTTAGTGACTGAGGCACTGATAATCAGTGGGACTTGTGCCCCTACATTATGAAGACATTCTGAAAATCCCATTCTTAGCTTTTCCCCCCTCTTTTAAAAATAAATTAATGCAATACACAAAAAGAATGTCCTATTAACATTACAGTTATAAGCACTCGGGGTATGTCTACACTACCACCCTAGTTCGAACTAGGGTGGTAATGTAGGCAACCGGAGTTGCAAATGAAGCCCGGGATTTGAATTTCCCGGGCTTCATTTGCATATAGCTGGGCGCCGCCATTTTTAAATGTCTGCTAGTGCGGACTCCATGCCGCGCGGCTACACGCGGCACGGACTAGGTAGTTCGGACTAGGCTTCCTATTCCGAACTACCGTTACTCCTTGTGAAATCCTCAGAAAGCCAGGACGTGCAAAATGTATGTTTCTCACAATACGTAGCTTGCCTCCATTGCATATGGAGGATCCAATTTTGCCAACTGATACATCCCATTGGAGTCAACTGGAGTTGTGTTTGCCTCTCCAAAGGCAGAACTGAGCTCCTTGCATTTAAAGTTATATTTATAACTAAAAGATTGACCTTGCATTGCTCGGGTCCTTAGCTGAATTAATGGTTGTTTTTTGGAAAATGAAAATGTGCTCTCTTCATTTGAATCATTGCACTAGGGTGGGGCTGGGAATGAGGGGTTCAGTATGTAGGAGAGAGGACAACCCTAACCCTCTCTCACTGCAGCTGCTTAGGGTCAGATGAAAAGCTCTCTCCATGGCTACTGCAGCTCCAGTGAGCACACCCAGGTAGAGGGGTGCATGTCTCCCACCTGGGGCAGGTCCAGGTTTGTCTGCCCCCTGTGCTCTCCAGCCAGAGTGAAATGCAGCAAACAATGTACTTTCCTTTTGCTCCCTGATGAAGGGAAACAGCCAGCAATGTCCCCATAGGAATTGGGGTGGGGGGGGAGGGGAAACTTCAGACCCTCCCCGAAAGGGAGGAGTGGGAGTTTTAGGGCTGGGCCAGTACTGGATTGAGGGGTGCCCCCAGACAGCCTCTTTCATCTGTTTGATAATTCTCTTTTCTGTATGATTTTATGAGAAGCAGTCCCATTCCAGGCACATCCCATTTTCCTGGGACAACCAAATACTGACCTTGCTTTAAGTTAGGGTAAGAGGAAGCTGCATGCCAAATTTGGTGGTCTTAGCTTTCACCATTTAGGCGGAGTTCTTGAACAGACAAGACAGAGAGACAGACCAACTCTCTCAGGGTATGTCTACACTACAGCACTAATTCGAACTAGTTCGAATTAGTTAATTCAAACTAAGCTAATTCGAACTAACGCATCCAGACTAAAAAACTAGTTCGAATTAGCGTTTTGCTAATTCGAACTAGCATGTCCACATTAAGTGGACCCTGAACCGGGGTTAAGGATGGCCGGAAGCAGTGCCGGCAGGGCATCAGATGAGGACTTAGAGCGTGGAGCTGCTGCCTCAGGCTAGCTGAGGGTTGTGCTTAAAGGGACCCGACCCCCACCCCGGACAGACAGTTCTCAGGGGTGCCCCGCTTGCAAAGCAGTCCTGTCTTGGAGTGCCCTGAGTGCCCACACTGGGCACATCACAGCACTCGGCCATCAGACCGGCTGCACTTGCCGCAGGCTGCCATCTGGGGAGAGGGAGCAATTGGGGGGCTGCAGGAGAGCTTCCACCCCCAGAAGCCCGCAGAGCCAGCCCAGTCCTCCCCATCGGGGGCTCGTACCCCATTCCTCCCTCACCTCCTTCCACTTACCCTTCCCTAGCCCCCCTTCCTGATGTACAAAATAAAGAAAACGTGTGGTCAAAAATAGAATCTCTCTTTATTGAACAAAACTCGGGGAGACTGGGAAAAGGAGGTGGGAGAGGGGAAGAGAGAGGGTGGGAGAGGGGAGGGCAACTAAAATGATCAGAGGTTTGGAACAGGTCCCATATGAAGAGAGGCTAAAGAGACTGGGACTTTTCAGTTTAGAAAAGAGGAGACTGAGGAGGGATAGAATAGAGGTCTATAAAAGCATGAGTGGGGTGGAGAGGGTGCATAAAGAAAAGTTCTTCATTAGTTCCCATAATAGAAGGACTAGAGGATACCAAAGGAAAGGAATGGGTAGCAGGTAACAGAAATGGGTAACTAGTAACAGAAAGTTGTTCTTCACAAAGCAAAGAGTCAACCTGTGGAACTCCTTGCTGCAGGAGTCTGTGAAGGCTTGAACTAGAACAGAGTTTAAAGAGAAGTGAGATAAAGTGATGGAGGTTGGGTCCATGGAGTGGTATTAGCCAGGGGGTAGGAGTGGTGTCCCTGCCCAAAGTTTGTGGAAGGCTGGAGAGGGATGGCAGGAGACAAATGGCTTGGTCACTGTCTTCGGTCCATCCCCTCCAGGGTCCCTAGGGTTGGCCGCTGTCGGCAGACAGGCTACTGGGCTAGATGGACCTTTGGTCTGACCCAGTACGGCCATTTTAAGCTCAGGGCTCAGGGTCAGGGGTCTCAGTGGACCACCTTGATTTTCATGCACACCTGCACCTGGGCGGCCAGGCTGGCAGCTCTCCTGCCCTAGACGGCCACTTTCCTGTGCCTAGTGCAGAGGTCGTGGACGAGGTCCACGATGTCCGCACTAGACCAGGCGGGTGCCCGCCTCTTGCGGTCCCGGGCAAGCTCCCGGGAGCTGCCAGCCTGGTCCCGGGAAGAGGGGGACGGCTGGGGGGCATCGGGTGGCTGGCTCGAGCCGTGCCAGGTGCAGGGTCTGCTAGCTGGGTGCTGGCAGGCTTGCACCTGGCACGGGCACCGTAGCCAGACCATGCCCCTTTAAGGGCTCCGGGGCCTGGAAGGGGGCAGACGAGTTTCCCTGGTGGTGCCCAGAGTGGCCACCAGGGAAAGCTGGGGAGGGCTAGCCTCCCACTAGTTCGAATTAAATGGCCACACAGCCCTTAATTCGAACTGCTTAATTCGAACTAGGCGTTAGTCCTCGTAGAATGAGGTTTACCTAGTTCGAATTAAGCGCTCCGCTAGTTCGATTTAAGTTCGAACTAGCGGTTTGTATGTGTAGCGCCTATCAAAGTTAATTCGAACTAACGTTTGTTAGTTCGAATTAACTTTGTAGTGTAGACATACCCTCAGATATATAGTAGATAAAATAATTAGTACCTTGATGAGCTAAATCTTCCCTCCTTTGTGCTCTTCTGCAAAGTTCAGCCATATTCAACATAAGCAGCACAAAGACTATAGCTCAGTGTAGCACCACTGTGAGCGCTGTATTCTCCACGGCTGTGTCTACATTGGCATCCCTTTCCGGAAAAGGGATGCTAATGAGACACATCGCAATTGCAAATCCGCGGGGGATTTAAGTAGGAATAAAAGATCCTCCGGAAAAGGGTTTATTTTCCAGAGAATCACGTCTAGACTGGCGCTTTTCTCCGGCTTATCCCCAAGCTGGAAAAAAGCGGCAGCCATGTAAATGCAAATGCTACGGGGGATATTTAAATTTTTGCAATTGCGATGTGTCTCATTAGCATCCCTTTTCCGGAAAGGGATGCCAATGTAGACACAGCCCACCAGTGCATGAGGAAAGGGTGAGTATGGCCCTACCTTTTCAATACCACACAGTGGGCCATAGTGGATAGTGCACTGGACTGGGACTCAGGAGACCTGGGTGCTAGCCTGACTTGGTCACTGGATTGCTGGGTGACCTTGGGCAAGTCAGTTCAGTTCTTTGTGCCATGGTAAAATGGGGGTAATGATACAGTCCTTCTTTGTAAAGCCCTTTAAAGTGCTATATAGGAAGTAGGATTGTTACTACACCAGTGAACTGAGCTGAGCTGACACCAGAGGATCACACGATGCACCCTGTGAAAGAGCAGTGGTGCTCCTACTTACTTGCTTCCTGAGAAAAACCTCTGGAATGTTTCTAATTGTAATCTCTCTCCCCACCTGGAGGGGACAAACACCGTGTCTAATACGTGCTTTCATTTTCTGAGTTTTCAAAATAAGTTCACAGACGCGTTGGTTAAATTGTTACTGCTAGAGTAAGATTCTGCTCTGAAAAGTGACGGTGTGAAAATGGCCCAATCTTATGTTCCTTGTGTGTCAGATTCAGCACCACTGACTTTCTGAAGAAGTACAAGCTGACATTTTTTTGCTACTGTCTGCCCTTAAAGCCAACACTGCTCAGGGAGATTGAGCTGGGCTCTTGCATCATCAACAGAATGGCTAAGGGAAATGAATTTGTAGGGCTGCTTGTGCAACTCTGGCCTCCCGATTGAGCATTTACTTGTACCTGGGCCAGCCCACTGAGGCTACTAGTTTTTGCAGAGGTCCCTCAGGGAGTAATTGCAGGGCAATGGTGTCAAACTGTTGTAACACAGGGCAGAATTCCTCTAGCAAAATCTTCATTACTGGTGATGATGCCCATACTAGAAAGGAACAGTTTGGTTTTCCTTCAAGGGGGAGTTAGAAAAAGGGGGAGTTAGAAAAAGTCATCATTTACCCCCTTGTAAACTGTACTAATTTGTAAACAAAATCCTGGAGATACGATACACATGAATGTCCATGCTGCCATTTATTACGAAGTCACTGTCATGACATGTGAATGCAGCTGCAAGTATTCATTACACTGTGGGAGCAGATGGAAATATTAAATCCAGTAGTGAAGTTGCATGAGTAAGAAGAACTGCAGACTGCTGGTCCTGACGTTTTCACTGCCTGTGTTTGTTCCTTGTCACTCCAGAGCCAGGTGGTCCCTCTTTCACCATTGGCAAAGCTATCTGGTTGCTGTGGGGTCTGGTGTTTAACAACTCTGTGCCAGTGCAGAATCCCAAAGGTACTACTAGCAAGATCATGGTGTCCGTGTGGGCCTTCTTTGCTGTCATCTTCCTGGCCAGCTATACTGCCAACTTGGCTGCCTTCATGATCCAAGAGGAGTACGTGGACCAGGTGTCAGGACTGAGCGACAAAAAGGTAACAGATCCATCCCAAAGTTGAAAGTGTCTTTCCTAAGGGCAGAGGCTGCTCCCTCTCCCATTTATTCTAACTGGCAGTCTATTCAGTCAAAAGACTTAGCATTGATGCAGTGTCAGGGTTCAGTAATACTAATGCTGATCACTGAAAAATAGTTGCACTTTACATGTACAAAGCACTGTGCAGAGAGTGACTGGGGTAACAGCATTAGATATTTTATAAAATCTATGGGCCAGATCCCTTGCTAGTATAAATTAGATCTATTGAAGTTAGGTCACACACTGATTTACACCAGTGGAGAATTTGGCCCTGTATTTTAATACTTGCTATATTAGAAACTCAAAACAGAAATGATTTTCTTTTCTGAACACTTTCCTATCCTTTGTTTACAAACCCTCATTTTTGTTGTCTCAGAATATTGGTTTGTTCTGATAAGATTGCTAATGTGCAGGACAGCACTCACTTGGTTTGTTAGGGTAGGGTTGTTTATGAGCATTAGGCTGTGTTTATTTTTATTATATGGGTACTCATGAATATGCTGCTATAGGTTCTCATTTGTTAGCCAAGAGATTATTATTCAACTATGAGCTGTTCAAACTGCTTTATTGCTGTAGGGTTGCCTCTAAGCATGAGGCCAGAAACCCTTCTATTATCAGATGGCGTCTAGTGAGAACCGGACTGTACACACTGTCTTGTTATTGTAGGCCCGGCTTGTTATTTCAAGGCTCCTTCTATTCCATGACAAAATAGACCCAGTTCTGGGGCTAGATCTCCTAGTGTAAATAATGCTTCTGTGCAGCAGGCAAGAGATTCTGAGACAGATTCATTTACTTTTTTTTAAAAATAGCTTTGTTAATGGAACAAAATATGTCATTGAATAACCCCAACCTGTACAGTTGCCCTCCGGGTGTTTGTTTTGATATTATCTTCTCTTTGAGTCATGCTGTCTCCAAATTTTCACATTTCAGTATGCCACAGTTTTTTGCATTGGCAACACATTACTACAGGATAGAAACTGTCAGGGAGAAAGCTGGAAGTTTGAGCTGTGGGATAAAGGATAATTGAGATTTTTGGCACCAGAGAAAGTCTGGACATTGTACAGGATTGTAGGATAAACGTATTAGCTGAAACTGTCTATTAAAATGATCATCACTAAAATAGTTAATTATTGACATTAATTTATCTTTATTAAGTTTCACCATTAAGCACCATTCAACCCACTGAATTAAGTGCAGCTCCCAGTCTTGATTCAGGCTGCATGCAGATCCAGGAAGACAATTACGCATCTGTTCACACTCTTTGCACATTTTAAGGTACTCTTCTCACCCATGGGGAAGTGTGTATAAAATATGAAGTTGATTCTGAGGGGAATTTCACAGCTGTAGGTTCATATTGTTGGTCATATTGTTGAGGATATTATTGTGGGGTTGCTGGAATGAAGTGGGTGTAGGTCTTCTTTCCCCCACTTTGTTTATAGACTTATAATTGTTTTGGGTATTTTCTATACAGCAACCAAGTTTATTAGAACTGAGGAGGTAGACAGAAGATACTCTGCGAATCAGGCTGTCACACAAACATGACTTACAGTGCCAAAGGTGTTAGAATTGCAAAGTTTTGCAACAACATCTGGAACCAAGTGAAATTGGCCTAACAACAGTTCAGAGAGGTTCATAACATCTCAGGCCTAAGCTTTACTCTGCAATGTGTCCCACCAATGCCCAGTGAGGGGGAGGTCAGGAAAGCTCTACTTCAGCCATAAGCCCTCTGAGTAAATAAGCCATGTCTGTATCTTAATGGGTTTTCACTCACTTCACACCTGAAGAGGCACAAGCAACCAATAATGAGAATTTTCAAGCAGCAATCTGTATGTCCTTGAGCAATTGCTAAATGCCATAGTCTCTATAGTTGGAATTCACCCTCTATGCAGAAGGTCTCCCACAAATTCATTAATGCCCCACTTACACTCACAGTACAGGGTTTCAATAGGACTTGTGTGCTGCATAGGCCTTGGGCTAGCCCTCTGCAGAAGGGTGGCTGTAACTCAGGGAGAGCAGCATGAGTGCGGAGTTCTGTCTACCATTGTAGAACTTTTGCTGGCTGAGCCTGTGCCACTTGGCCAAGAGGATAACAAAGATGCATCCTTGTAAGGAGTCAAAGGCACCTAGGCTCTCTGGGGGATCTTTTTCTCTAGCCTGTCAAACAACTGAAATTTGGCCCTCGCCAATCATTGGGGCAGCAAAAACTTCCCAGCCTGTCATATTTTCTGGAGAGGGACAAGTGCCTCTAGCAAGACACGGGTCAGTGGACAAACTAGCCTAAGCTAATACTGTGGGCCTGGTCACTTTAAGGGATATTGGCCTTTCTCCCACTTCTCGCCTAGACTTCTTGGATCTGCTAGCAAAAGCCTTTTAATAGCTTGGAGATGGTAGGCTGAGGATCTCATCTCAACTGTGGAGGAGTCCAAAATGCTAGATGTTGTAGGAAAGAAAAAAGACTATCACCAGCTGTGACTTTGTATCATCACACAAGTGCAAGGTAATTACTGTTGAGGACATTACCACTGTCTCTCCTTGGATTGTAAAGTTCTGCTTTAGAAAAGGTGTGAGAGCTCTAGACTCTCCACTTTTGGCTTCCCCACAAAGTAGTCCCTAACCATATGGATTGGAATCACTCCGTCTTGTAGAGACTGATTTCTTCAGGACCTCAGAGGCTCTGTTGGGGCTATGCAGGGATCTTACTAAACTTCTAACATTCCCAACCCTCCCCTTCCACCCCTTCCCCCCACTTTCCCCTGTGTCTGATCCTGGCATGCTTCTTGCTTTCTCTATGGAGAATAAGCTTGACAGTGCTCCTCTTTTCTAGACAGCTGTCCAAAAATTAATACCTGGGCTGCTCCGGATTAACATGGTACTTCTCCTGTTAATACCCCACAGTTGTAAGGCTTTTTGCTGACAACATCATGCTCTGTGTGGTGGTGCCTAAAGTAGATTTAGTTGTAGACTGTTTGGGAGAGAGGGGGGCTGGAATCCATTGAAGGCACCGTTGGCTTCAAGAATCCCCAGGCAAATGTCTGGATGATCTTTTAACTATACCGACCTGCTGGGAATGCGCTTCTTAGGCTGGCCACTGCCATTAACCCAGGTGATTGTCAGCTTGGTCTGACCACCTGAGTCAGCCTAGCCCAGATATGCATAGCCCCTTTGTGCACTTGCTCATGTATTTCCTAGAGTATATCCCATGATTCTTTGTAGGATATTTTCCCCCTATCAATTTTAGGAGAACTTCTGCATCCCTTAGAGGGGAATTGTGAGAAGGGCAATGGAGTACTGTCATCTCTTGAGTGATTTAGCCTCTATCCTCGCTGTGAAGTGAGTGGTTCCTACGAGAAAGCCTCAACTCCAGTTTTAACTCTAGGCGCACCGGCTAGCTTGGGTTGAAAGCACCACTAAACTCAGGTGAGATGGTTTTGTGTAAAGATGAGAAAGGGATTGCGGGCAACACCTGAATAAGAGTCCAAGTTTGCTCATATCCTTGGAGAGGAAATTCTCTGCCCTTCAAAACCTGGGATCTGATTCATTCAGCTAGTGGAACCCAAGCTGTAGTCCTGGTGATGTGACGTCCAGCCAGAGGAGCATCATAGCGCACAACAGTGCAAGCCATTGGAAATAGCTTACTCTTCAGGGCTCACTGAGGAGAGGATGAGGCCAGCTGTGAGACAGCTGGACTCTTACCACCTCATAAACAGTTGTGTGGATGTTTTCCCAAGCTATGATCAGGATGTTGGCTCCAGGCACAATTTATCAACAACCAGTGCTTTTTGTGTTAAAAAGAAAAAAAAAAGGTGCCGGTACTGCAGGGAAAAAGTTGTTGAGCTCTGACTGGAGGTGCCGGTACTGTGTCTGGAGGCGCCAGTACTGTGTACCGGGCAGTACCATCACAAAAAAAGCACCGTTAACAACCTTTTCCCAGCAGCACTCTTGGGGCTCCTTCCTGGCTGCTCCTGTGGGATTGTACTCCACTGGCTATCCAGCTGTAGGTTGCATGTGTACAGTGCTCTCAATCTTTAACATGAGCAGGTTCCTGGGCCCTCTGGCCAGACCCCAAAGTCCATCTCCTCCAAGGTATTGTCTCCTCTCTCTGCCTCAGCAGCAGCACTTCTTCAGTCACATCACACCCTTCTTGGATGTCTTCAGCAGCACCACCAACCCGCTTTGTTACAGCCTTGCTTGCAGGAGTACAAACAGGCAGCTTTCAGCAACCAGCGTATTTCCTTTCCTAAGACTCCTCTTTTTGTGCTGCATAGCAGTCCTGGCTCTTAGTCATGAGGGAGGCAGCCAAAACGGGCTCAGGTGCAGCTAAGCCTTTAACTTTCTTAAAAGGCCCACTTTGCCTGTGAGATCAGGGCACTTAGCAGGTGCACAGAGCTAGATGCTCTCCTGAGCTAAGCTCTGCTTAACACTACGTAAGAGAGTTGGGATCTGGGTACAGCTCCTGGAGTCTGTGGTTCTGGCCACAGTCTAAATGAAGGAAACTTAGGGGCTGGCATCATGGCGATAGGCAGTATATGGTCCCTAAGGGTTCGTCTACACATCAGTGTTATTTCAGACTAATGGATCTTATTCCAAAATAACAAAGAGTGTGTCTACACAGAAAGCTGTTATTTTGAAATAATGGCAAGCTGGAGGACTTCTTACTCCGACTCCTGTAACCCTCATTTCACAAGGAGTGAAGGAAGTCAAAGGAAGAACACTTTTCCTTCAACTTCCTGTTGTGTCGACAGTGCCAAAAGCCAGATTAAGCTATTTTGACTTCAGCTACATGATCAACATAGCTGAAGTTGCATAGCTTAATTTGACTTTTGCCCTGTTGTGTAGACATGACCATATGTGAATTGGCATTGTGAAGCACAGCTTACACGTCTCGACACAATACGACATGTCCACCTGTCACTCCCCTCCCTCCTTTGACTGTGGGGCAGTAAGTGTCTGAGGGCTGACTGAAAATTCCTCTCCATCTGGATGTTGAACTTGGCAGCTACTGTCAGATTCTGGCTCCTTTGTGACATGATCTGAGTAGCACTAAGGGATCAGAACAGCGGCAGCAAATCTTGCCCTCTGACTCTCACTGAAGGCTGCCAATCATTGTTCTCAGTTTGGGAGCTTTTGAGAAGGTCCTGTTTGCCTTTCAGGAGTCTTTCTTTCATGCAGGCCAGGAAGTCTTGGTCTGGACGGACAGCTCAGCAATTGTTGCCTGCTTGAACTAGCAGTAAGGAACAAAGTGTACTCAAAGGCCAAACTTCTTCTTTAGTGAGACCAAAAGAAATCTAGCAGCTTTGGGGGCTCTCATTTTCCAGGGAGCAAATCACTTCACCGGAGTCCATGTGTTCCAGTTCTTAGTGTCCCAATAGAGTCAACTCCTTTTGTAGCTTTGACTTCTTACCAAATGTCCTTGCTTCAGAGAGTTTTGAATCCAGTTCCGGACCTGGTTTTCTCCTGGTTTTAATCTGGGGACATAACCCAGTTTCTGATAATGAATGTTTCAGACAGGCTTGGAGAAACAAGTGGCTGCTGTATTTCAGTTTTCTGAAGGCAATAAAATACAGAAATCAGAACATAAATGAAATAATGTATGAACTAATCTGCTAGCTATGCACACATTTCTAGTCACATACAGTAGTAATAAAATAAAAGCAAATGTGAATGGCCAGCAGTGCAGATAAATAATGCCTGTAGAGAAGAGAAAAATTACTAAAAAATAAAATTAAGAAAATAAGTAGGGTGTATATATTAGTTGAAAATGCCTAAGAACCTAGTAAAGCAAAGCATCAAAATAATCATCTCATAATTGACATGAAATGCAGAGAAATGGCCATCTAGCTCTTTGTAAATTAATGTAGATAGGCTTGGTTTCACATATATTTACATTTTAAAGAAATTAATGAAATATTAAAGCAAAGGCCCCATAGGCTGTGCAGCATATTAAACCTAAGTTATACAGCCAGGCCTCCAGATATGCAAAGCACTTAAGCACATGCTTAACTTTGAGCATGTGACTAGCCATATTAAAGTCAATGGACTGCCACCCACGTGATTAAAGTTAAGCACTGTGTGTGGTATGGTCATCTATAGCAAATCTCTCATCAGGAGGAAGCTAGGAAGAAGTTTAATTAAGTAACCGTTGTGACAGACCCAGACTAGTTGGCTGTTGCACACTGATGGAGGGAAGACATGCTGGGGCTTAGGTGAACCGCTTTCTTTTCCCTCAGTAAAGGAAAGCCCAAAACCTAACTGCAGCATAATCGGGCAGGCACTTGGGGTCAATTAGAGGTTGCTAGAAGCTACAGGCTAAAGTAGACACCTGCAGCCAGTTAAGGCCTGTGGTGCTTCTTTAAAAGAGCTCCCCCAGGCAAGGAAGCAGGAAGGAAAAGAGCAAAGGATTGGCAGGGTGGTGTGGGTGTGGTTGGAGGACTGATGAGCAGGTACTAAAGGAAAGGTACTGGGAGCAGTGTTCTCTCTAAGCTGCTGCTCACAGCACAGCTTCACAGGTGATTAATCAGCCCCGCCCACTCAGTCAGCTCCACCCATGGAGCCCTGAGCCTCGGACTGGGTGGAGCTGATTAATCACCTGTGAAGCTGTGCTGCCCCTCAGCTAAAGGGAACACTGACTGGGAGGGATTGTTTGGGGAAGTGGCCCAGGGAAAAGCTGCCAGAGAGTGGCAGTAACCAACCCTGCCTTTTGCCACTGCCTTAGAGTCTGTGGACCCCCCCCCCCCCCCAAACGCCCCATGATATTTCAACTTCTGCCTCAAGAAGGGAGACCAGGACTCCAGATGGAGAGTTTACCCCAAACTTATGAACAAGCCTGTGATGAGTGTGGCTCAGTAGGCTGTGGCTCCTGCCTCTAGTAAAGAGAAAGATGCCGTGTGGAGGGTCACAGCAAGCCTCTGAGGCTAGCACTATCTGCCAGTAGTGCAAGATCCGCGGGGAAGAGCTGGAGCTTTGCCACACTGTGTAACCACTGCAAAATGTCAGCAGTTACACGGTTACATGTGGAGTAGCAGGCAGCTCTCTAGGAGTTGGTGCATGCGGTACCAGGGAGCCTGCATGAAACAGTGAAGGTTAATGGATGAGTCCACGCTCATCGGTTAAACATGTACATGGTTACACTGTCCCATTCCTTATGGAAACTCTGTTTACAGAGCTTGTAAGGAGTGAAGAAGCTTCTATGACCCTTAAAAGCCCTGCAGAAAGAAAAATTATTTGGCCATGTGTTTTGGAGAGAGTAGCGCAGCTTGTAGGAGGGCACTTAACATCAGCACAAGATTTTTTTTTGGGGGGGGGGTTGATATTTGTATGGATTTATGTGACAAAAAGGGGCTTGCATGTGGCAGATTTTAAAGGTGAAGACTGTGAAGCCATTTCTGTGGCAGCACAATTGTAATATTCAAGTGGTCCTAGCTGAGGTTATGAGTTAGCTGAACAAGTCAGCCAATTCCTAGTTAAAGATCACACAGCAACTTTCACCCTGTCCTGTTGCATGAAAAGACAGATTTTTCTTACATGCTCCTGAATCCTGTCCTATGTCACTGTGATGCTGCACCTCTATATTTTTATTAAAATATTTTTGAATATGAATATGCCTATCTTGAATATGCTTTATGCAAAACATGGCATGTAACCTATCATTGGAGAGTTTGTAATCCTCTGAAAGTGTATATTCTCTGTGTGTGCATGTATCATTCCCATGTTTAAAGTTGAAAATATGAACTATAAACCTTTACTAATGAAGGTCCTTAATAGTACTCAGTGAACTTAATGGCCCCGTACTCATGACAATGGCTATGTCTAGATTTACCTTGTAGTCAGAAAAATCATGAACCGCAATTGCGTATCTTTTCCCGCTTTTCTGTCGAAAGAGGCTTTTCCAAAATTTGGTGCGCCTACATGGACGCGGCATTGCTTTTCTGTGATACCTCTGGTATCCTAGAAAGGTGCTGCAGTCTACACGTAGCCAATGATTCATTAATAGTCTTTCTTTTCCTGCAAGCCTCGGTTATGGTTGGTCCTGCCAAGACATGTGGCCAGGTCACCTGATGTGGGAACCCATTTTGGATGTAATACTTTTCCATAGGCGTGTGAAAGGGTTGATAATGAACACAAATCTATCAATAGTCAGGAAACCAAACAATAGGGGCAGTTATCAGGCACTATGGTACCTCTTGCTTACCACCCAGATGACTGCTTACACATGTAACAAATTTCTTAGAGTATTAAGCTTAGCTAGTTTTCAGCTTAGTAACTTTGATCTGTTAACACTTGCAATCTCTTAATAAAATCACTTTTGTTTTTTATTAAACCCAGTGTAAATAATTGTTACCTGGGGAGGATAAGATCTGCCCATATCTCTATCATTGATAAAGAGAGCAATCAACCTATAAGCTTGCTCTCTATAAAGCTTTGATGCAGGGTAAGACACATTTATCTGGGTTTCTCGTTCTGTTGAGGCTGTGCACCTGGACACTGTGCCAGATCCCTTTGACTGAGCCTTCACAGAACTGAGCTGCTCTGTGTCCATGTTGCTCTTCTTTGGGCTGTGACTCCAACTCTGTGCCTTAGCTGTGGGAGACCAGAGGTGCTGGCTCAGCAGAACAGGGTGGCAGGGTGCCCCAGAGGGCAGGTGGGCAGGCCCAATGGTATGATCAGCCTATCAGGTGACAGTCCCAAGTGGACTGTCACAATCCCAAGTCACAGTCACATTCTATTTGGGAAAAAAAAGATTTATATAATGGAATAAGATTGCATTCCTTTCTCTACTGCTTCTCCCGTTAAACTGTTTCTCATACATTTCATGAATGCTGCGCTGTTTTCTGTGTAAAAATAACCTTTCTAGTTAACATTAGATGCTCAGCTGCAGAGCTTTCTATCAGTACATAATATAGGATATGTCTATGAAGATTTAGAGTCAAAGTTCACATTTAATTCTGAATTTCCCGACGTTTATGCCATGTGATAAACTCTCTGTGCAGCATTATAAATGGTCATTTACTAAGATGTGTAGCAACAGTCAAACTCGAATTTCTTATTCATCCTTATGCATGCTGTGAGTCAAGCACAAATTGTACAGTCTTTAGATTGGGCTTGATTTTCAAGTTTCAGTGAGATCCTCAAAATAAGCTACTGTGCTTGAAGAAAATTGGTTCTGTAATTCTGAAGCTTTGGATGTTTAAAATCAGCAGGGTTTGAAACATTCTCTTTCTCCGCCCCCTCCGTCCTTCTTTCATTTCTGTCTCTTTTTAAAATCTTCACTTAAGCAAGAGTGGTTTAGGACACTGGTGAGGCTAGGATGTGCTTTAGCTTTGAGTCACAGGATCTTCTCTCTTCCATAGCTCTGCAGGGATTAATGACAGTAAAAACTTGTAATGGGACTCTTCAGAATTAATAGCAATACAAATGTGGTTCTGTCAAGAATTTAAGCAGATAAGATACACGAGAAGCAAATGCGCTGAGTAAGGCTCTGGGTTTAATTAATCCTTTCTACCGAAGGGATCGCAACTTCTTGGGCTTTGCTGCACTCATGTCAGAATGAGGGGATTCACCCAATCCCTGTTTTCCTCTGTGTTATGCAGGATGGTAGACTAGATGGTCACTGTGATCCCATCTGGCCTTGGAATCTGTCAGTCTATAATCTATCCTTACTGCATTGGCATCACTAACACTTTTCTGGTCCTTTTTTTCTTGTCATTTTCACTCCCTATAAACCTTTAGTGGACTGCAGCTCTACTTGGCCAACTACAATGTTCATTTGGCTAGCATTCTGGGGAATGCCATCATCTCAGAGTTGTAATAAAAATTAACAACAATTTGTTCAGTTTCCTGTTTCCATGTAAGCCAGTGGAGGAAGAAACAAAGATTATTTTTATTGATTAGTTATGAAGTACCATAACTGTGGGTGGCACTTTGAAGTCAAATACAGACAGTGACGCTGCTGTCGGAGAGTTTATGGTCTACAAGCTGTGAACTGCTTCATACATCTCAATAGTTTTTTAACTCTGAAGCTTCCTGAATCGAGCAAAGAGAGGACGTGGGTTACATAAAAAAGAACGTTGCATTGCTTGGTTAGCGATGGGCACAACTTGATGCTGCATTTATTTTTGCCATAAAGTAGATTGCAAGCTGTATGGAGATAGGGACTCTGTTTTATCGTGTTTTTATAAAATGCCTAATGAAAGGTGATCCTGATCCTTACTGGAACCTCTGGATGATCATAGAATCATAGGTCTGGAAGAGCCCTCAGAAGGTCATCGAGTCTAGTCTCCTGCCTAAAGCAGGACCAATCCCAATAAATCATCCCAGCTAGGGCTTTGTCAAGCCGAGACTTAAAAATCTCTAGGGATGGAGATTCCACCACCTCCCTAGGTAACCCATTCCAGTGCTCCACCACCCTCCTAATATCCAACCTAAACCTCCCCCACTGTAACTTGAGACCATTGCTCTTTGTTCTGACATCCATCCCTACTGAGAACTGCCTCTTTCCATCCTCTTTGGAAACTCCCTTCAGGAAGTTGAAGGCTGCTATCAAATCTCCCTTCACTCTTCTCTTCTGCAGAGTAAATAAGCCCAAATCCCCCAAAGTCTTTCCTTGTAGGGCAAGTACTCC
Source organism: Pelodiscus sinensis (assembly GCF_052426305.1). Taxonomy (NCBI): domain Eukaryota; kingdom Metazoa; phylum Chordata; order Testudines; family Trionychidae; genus Pelodiscus; species Pelodiscus sinensis. Next base: position 88,589,926 of record NC_143052.1, on the reverse strand, counting down.
AGCCCCCTAATCATTTTGGTTGCCCTCCGCTGAACTCTCTCCAATGCATCCACATCCTTTCTGTAGTGGGGGGAGGGGCCAGAATTGGACGCATTATTCCAGATGTGGCCTCACTAGTGCCAAATAAAGAGGAATAATCACTTCTCTATACCTGCTGGTAATGTTCCTCTTACTGCACCCCAATATGCCATTAGCCTTCTTGGCTACAAGGGGACACTGTTGACTCATATCCAGCTTCTCATCCACTGTAATCCCCAGATCTCTTTCTGTTGAACTGCTACCAGCCTGTACCAATGCTTTGGATTCTTCTGTTCCAAGTGCAGGTCTCAGCACTTGTCCTTGTTGAACCTCATCAGATTTCTTTTGGCCCAATCCTCTAATCAGTCTAGGTTGCTCTGGACCCTGCCCTCTAATGTATCCACCTCTTCCCCTCCCTTAGTGTCATCCGCAAACTTGCTGAGGGTGCAATCCATCCGCTCATCCAGTTCATTAATGAAGAGGAAGATGTTGAATAAAACCGGCCCTAGAACCGATCCTTGGGGCACTCCACTTGAAACCAACCGCCAACCAGACATCGAGCCATTGATTGCTACCCATTAGGCCTGACAATCTAACCAGCTTTCTATCCACCTTACAGTCCATTTATCCAATCCATATTTCCTTAACTTGCTGGAAAGAATTGTGATACTGCAGCATAAATAATGGTAGTCTTTCAGTTTATTCTGAAGAGAATTCTAGGATTTACAATTACTTGGGGTAAAATCCTGGTTCGACTGAAATCAATGGGAGTTTTGCCATTGACTTCAATGGGGCCAGGCTTTCACCTCAATGTCCACGCCCACATGTAAATCAGCCTTTGGTAGGGATAGGTTAGCCATCACTGGTGCTCCATTCCATTGTGACATACCTCTGAATATAAATCCCAGAACTTCACTGACCTTGTTTAATAGAGACAGTCAGAAATGGAATTTTTTTTTACAAACATTTGTGCAGAAAAATGTCTCCTTGTTTCTTGTGCAAACATTTAATATTTTTTGACCAGCTCTATTGTTTGCAGTTAGATTGATTTTCCAACTTCTGTCTATTATGCTATTTATTGTCATCCCTCGATCTTTTTCACTTATTATTGAATACCTGGCTTCTCCCTCCCATTGAATATCTATGTTTCTGATTGAGTTTCCCCTTACATATTAGTGTGCATTTTTCCAAGTGGAATCTCACTTTATTTCCTTCTCACTGTTTTCCGGGGAGTTTATTACACGGTTTCTCCTCCATTCTACTTTAATGGGAGGTTGACTTCATAATTCAGAATGTGTGGTAGGATTTCCTGTTGGGAGTGGGGACCCAGAGAATGATTGTCCCATACTTTCTATGCATGCATGTGCAAAAATTTTTAAAAAAAGCTAGTTACAGATATCCTATTTTAACACATATCTGGTAACCCACTGAATTGTAACACTTATGGCCTGGTCTACACTGGAAAATTAAGTCAGTGTAATAGTGTCACTCAGGGGTATGTAACATCCACATCCCTGAGTAGTGTCAAAGCTGATTTTAAGTCCCTGTGTAGACAGCGCCCAGTTGACAGGATGAATTTTTCTCTTGATCTGTCTACCACCACTGTAGCATTTTAAATGTGGACAAGCCCTAAGTCTGTGGCAAGCATATAATGTGTTAGTGGGTGAAGTGGCATTAGCGTTCTGCTTGACAGGCTAAGTGATCCTAGTACAAGCATCTATTTGAGGTGCATCTAGAGATCAGATTGAGAAGAGGCTATGTGTAGTCCAATGGACGTGCGCTGGTGACACATTATAGTCCTGTGGTGAAGAGACTGTATATGTCACAATATAGTTCTGATCTGTTCTGGTGGTGAATGTGTGTGCCACGGCTCGGTTGTGAAGAGGCTGCAGAGCTGTGATCTGTGTGTAGGGATTGAGTCGGTGAAGGGGCTATATAGCCCTAGTGAGTGCATGGTGGTGTGGTTGATAAGTAGCCCTCAGATGCAGTCTGGTCAGAGAAGAGGCTATACAGCCTTGAGGTTGGTAGTAATCCATTCAGGACAGAGACTGTTCAGACCTGACATGTGCATAGCGATCCAGTCAGTGAAGAGACTGTATAGTCCCACTGTGAGCATTTCTTTGGCAATAATTACATGCGACGGAAGCTGTTTCCACCAATTGGTTCACTGCTTTTATCTCAGCCATTTTACAAGGACAACTATTTTTAAACTTGCTATTTTGGAACTTCCTTTCTTTCTTTTTTTTTTTCACCGCTGAATTGTTCCCAGTTTGCTCCATTTCTTTGCCTGACCCAGTGGTGTCACTATTTCACCTGCTGACATTTTCACATCTTGCACATTTGCTAAGTGGAACCTGCCCCCTCCCAATACCTTTATGGGGGAATTTAATCTAATTCTTTGCCAATCTTGTTACAGTCAGCAGCACAGTCAGCAGCATTAACACTGATACCCCCCATGAGACTCATCTAAGCAGTGCACAGAACAAGACACGGGCACAAGAAGGCCAGGGAATTTGGAACACCACAGGGTATTGGGGAATGTGATAAACCACAAGAGCAAGGCCAGAGGGAACTGAATGCATTTTCAAGACCTCCCAGTGCTGTACGTGAGAAGTGACATTGAGCCCTCATGCTGTCATTTAGAATCAAGACAGTGTATTTTTTCATTGTAAATGATGAGAGAAGTCAAGGGACCAGAGTTTCACCACTGGAGTCCTGCATTTGAATCCTGTCATGGGACATGTGGTAGGGCTGATGGGGAAATACAGAGAGGAAAGAGGAAATGTGGGGATGGGAGAAAGGGAGGAACTGGATGTCTGTATCCATTTGGAATGGACTCTAGGTTTAACCTTGAGGGGGAAAAAGATGTCTGTTGTCCGAGTGGAGGCGAAGGGAACAAACTCGGACTGAAATTTCAGAAGTCTCTGTATGAGGGAACACATTTGTTGAAGTGGGCTGCAACCCACAAAAGCTTATGCCCAAATAAAGTTATTAGCCTTTAAGGTGCCACAAGACTCCTTGTTGTTAAGGAACGAGCAGCACTATCTTTTTAGCTTGCTCCATACTCAAGTCTTGTGCCTATGTAACTCTTTAGGTGCCTCTCATCAATATAGATTATGTAAATCGGGTGTAAGGAACCTTCAATGGCGGATATAGGGCAGGACGAGCGGGGCGCCTGCCCCGGGCCCTGCGCTGCAATAGGTCCCGCGCCGAGCCCAAACGGCCACTTGCGTCGCTTGCTCCCACGCGGCAGCCCGGCTGAGCAGCTCAGAACTCAGCAGAGCGTCATGGCGGAAGGCGAAAGCTGAGACAGAGGCTCCAGGTCCCACCCCCTAGATGTGTATGTCACTGCCCCGCCTCCCTTCGCCTCCCGCCGTGGTGCTCGGCTGAGTTCTGCGCTGGTCAGCTGGGCTGCCATGCGGGAACAAGCGGCGCAAATGGTCGTTTGGGCTCCGCGAGTGTGAGGCAAGAGGAGGAGGAGGAGAAGAGAAAGAGAGAGTGAGGCAGAAGGGGGAGGAGACACATACAAATGAAAAATTTTAATTATTAATGCAGAATTTTGTTTAAGAATGACTTACAATATAGTTAAAATAAAAATCCAACTAAATTAAGTTTCTATCAAATTTACCCAATTCACATTTAATATGAAAATAGCCTTCAATTTGCGTATTTGACACCTTTTTTCTATTTTTTCTTCAAAAGGGAGCCCCGTGAAATTGTGCTGCCTTGGGCCCCGCAAAACTCTCATCCGCCCCTGCTCACCTTAGTACTGATATAACTCTGTCCCCCTGGAGCAGTACAAGATTTGTGTGTAGACAAGCCCTTAGAAGAAAAAGAATACAGTAATTCCTCATTTAACATGGTAGATACGTTTCAGAAAATGATCGTGCTAAGTGAAAACGTATTATGCGGGGTCAATTTTCCCACTGAAAATAATGGAAAAGGTGGGGCTTGCATTTAAAGTACACGTGGACTCACAGCTCCAGCCTGCACTTGTTAGCAGCTGGGACCGGGACTTAAGGTTAGGGGAGAAAGGGGACTGGGTTATAGCAGGCAGGGGAGGTGTTTGGCTCTGGAGAAGGGAAGGGAAGGACAGGAGAAGGGGCTTGCAGCCAGTGGCTGGGTTTCCCCAGCTGGCCGGTCGCTGGCAGCTGCGCGGGACTTCCCCTGCCTCCTTGCAAAGCGGCAGAGGTTCGCTGCTCACCGTGCCGTTCCCTGGCGACCCCCTCTGGCCGGATGCCTTCCTCCCTTTCCTCTGCCCCCTGCTTGCAGTCGGCGGCTGAGTTTCCCCAGCTGGCCAGTCGCTGGCAGCTGCGCGGGGCTTCCCCCTGCCTCTGGAGGTTTGCCGCTTGCCATGCCATTCCCCAGCGACCTGGGTCACAGTCAGATTGGTTCCAGATGGGCATGATGCGGAAACTTAGTAGTGCACTGCATGAATCAACCAAACATAAGTCACATAAGGACTCAGCTACTATGGTAAAGGCGAGATACACAGGATTAATGGGATGAAGTTCAGAAAGAGAAAATATAGGCTGACTATCAGGAGCAATTACCTAAGACTGAGCTCTGCTAAGTTGTGAAACCATTCCCCAAGAGAAGTGGTGGAAGTCCTGTCATGAGGGTCATGTAAAACTAGACTGGGCAAAGCAGTAGTAAATGTAATGTAAGGAACAACTGTGATTGAGCTGGCAGATGGACTAGATGACCAAGTTGGTCTTTTCCACCTCTGATTACTATGATATGCTCAGATAAAGCCACTCAGCAGCTCCTGGTTCACTGAGCAATCGCGGCTATATACTTTTGGACACTCCAGGATGTCTTAATAAATATGACTAATCTTGGAGAATATGTGGAAAATGAAATCTTTCTCTTGCACAGATTCATGCACGTAGACCTCATACACATATCATCTCACAGTCTTTTGCTTTGTGTCCCCAATACACACATGCCTTTTCTCATTCACATTTACACGTGCCATAACACATTCCCACATGCATCTCATGGCATTGGGCTCACAATGGCCTGGGGTACACTTCAATATTTCCTTGGCACAGTGAGGTTGGTTGTGGGTGTGATTTTTTTTAACCATCTTTGACTGACATAGCTATGCTGGCAAAAGCTCTAGAATAGATTCACTTACGGCAGCAAAAAAAAGTCTTGCTGGCATAGTTTATTCAATTCAGGGAACAAATTTAAACTATACCAGCAACAGAAGTCTTTTCTGGTTTAAGCTGCATCTTCATTAGGGAAGTTTGCCAGCTGCTGTAGCTATAACAAGAAACCCTTTCTGGCATAGACAATGCCTGTAACACAGACAGAACCATGGGCAGATGCATTTTTCTCTAGGAACCATTTGGTGATGGACAACATTTCTTTGTTTTTAATCTCAAGTTAATTATGGCCAGTTAGCTACCCTCTTTCCCCCTTATCCCTGCCAATCCCAGCTGTGTGAATGGGGGAGGGGGGGAAACTGTCAAACTGATATCCAAACAGCTGAAAACAGTATAGCCTAGCTTTGTGTGTGGCATGGCTCCAAATTGCTAATAAGATTCCACTGCCAGAGAAGTTGTTTAGCCCACTGCTGCTGAAAGCTTTCATGAAGCAGTGTAGGGGGAGCAGGAAGTTAGACTCTCTGGTTGGCTGGCAGTCCTGGGCATAGTGTTTGTTTAAACCCCTTGAACACTGGTAGGATCTCAGTCCTAAAGGGGATGCCTTCCAGAAGTCACTGCTAGGTTTTGATTTACTACTTCTCTCTTTTAAGGAGAGGAATAGGAATTTGAATGAGGTACAGCTATTAACATACATACCCACTGAAATGCATAAACAGATGCAGTCAGGACCACGTTGAAACACTTTTGGAGAAAAGCGCTTATATGTTACTCTATCCTGATAAACCAGTACAAGCCACCCTGTCCTCCCAAGTACATATGGGCATTCCCTTTGTCTGCTTCCCTCTAACTCACCACATTTGGAGATTGTTCCTCCATTTGTGTTGTTGCTCCATTTGTCCTTCATTCCCTTCCCTGTACAGAGGGGAGAGGAGTTCCTATCGCTCTGTAGCCCACATTTGGATGTCGTTCATGGGTGTCTGGGATACCCTGCTACCCTGGAGGGTAGCTGTGCCACTGGGTGTCTGTAGAAGGGGTGTTTAAAAAGTTTGATGAGGGAGCAGCTTAGGGATGTGGGATTTAGATACTGAACCTTTACGTAAGCATCCACATTTAATTTCTGAATTAAATATAATTTCTATATCTAATGAGTGCCCTTCCTAGTAGCCCTCTCCACATAATGCTCCTTCAGTAGGTCTCAGCCAGCACCTCTGCTTTATTGTCGTCTCATGGGAAGACCAAACTGCTTTTCCCTCTCTGGGCTGTCATCTTCTGGGCAACAGAGGAGGGAGGCCCACTCCCCCGCTTTGGGTCCTTCTGTGGCAACTAGGAAGTCCTTTGCTAGGAACTGCAGCAGAAACTGGCAATCCTGTCTCCCGCTTAGGTTCTCAGGGTACGTCTAAACTACATGGCTCTGTCGACGGAGCCATGTAGATTTGTTTTTTTGGCAAAGGGAAATGAAGCCGTGATTTAAATAATCGCGGCTTCATTTAAATTGACATGGCTGCCGCGCTGAGCCGACAAACAGCTGATCAGCTGTTTGTCAGCTCAGCGTGCTAGTCTGGACATTCCCCTGCCGACATGAAAGCCTTTTATCGACATCCCCTGTAAACCTCATCCTACGAGGCATAAGGGGGATGTCGATAAAAGGCTTTCAGGTTGGCACGGAGCGTCCAGACTAGCACGCTGAGCCAACAAACAGCTGATCAGCTGTTTGTCGGCTCAGCGCGGCAGCCATGTCAATTTAAATGAAGCCGCGATTTAAATAATCATTTCCTTTTTTCTATCTCTCTAATCTACATGCCTCCATCGATGGAGGCATGTAGTCTAGACACACCCTCAGTGATGACTGACAGACTAGACCCCCCATTCTGCATCTTTGGTTGGCCAGTTGGGCTATGTCTACACTGCACAGTTATTTTGGAATAAGCTATTCTGGAATAGCTATTCCGAAATAGCTTATTTCGACTAGCACGTCTACACTTCAGGGAAGCCTTAAAATTTGTCTGAGGCAGGCTTCTCTAATGTAGACATGCTATCTTGATTTAGAGCCCCAGGAGGAATAACTTAGAATGGCCCTGGTGAGGAGCTATTTTGAAGTAGCCAAAGTGGAGCGACTACCCACGCCTTATTTCAAAATAGCTACTTCAGAAGAAGCATTATTCTTCATAGAACGAGGTTTACAGAAGTCGGAATAAACTACTCGGTATTTCGAAATTATTTCAAAATAATGGAATTGCTGTGTAGATGCTCATATAGTTACTTTGGAATAACGACCTTTATTCCAAAATAACTTTGCTGTGTAGATGCACCCTTGGAATCCTGTTCCTTCCTCCAATACACAGCGCTGGCATTTTCTTGGCGAGTAAGTGACCACCCTGCTCATCCACTTATTGTTGCATTTTGGGAGCAATAGAAGCCAGCAGAAATGCTTTATTATGCTGCCCTGCCTCTTTAAAAATTAAAGCACAGTGGCCATTATACTCCCACAGCAAGCCAAGGTGTTCTCCAGTCCCTAGTGAAAAGGACAGAAAAGGGGTCCTCTCACCTCATTCCTCCCTGAAAAATGAAATTATGTGATCATTTCTCTGAGGGGGAGGAATTTTCTCCTTTCCCAGGCCTTTTTCTTCTCTCTTGGGCCCATGGACTGTTGAGTGGCAGCTGGGCATTAATTCTTGTTGGTGTTACGAGCACAAAGCCAAGAGTCTCGGGATGAATATTTATGTGTGTTCCTGTCAAGCTTTAGCGCTAAGGTCACTGGGCCCGGGTATCATATGGATCCTTGCATATATTTTCTAATCTCGCTCTTCACAGAGCTACAGTGTGCATAATGGTGGTAGCTCTGCAGTGTGTGTTGTGGGGGTGAGTGGAGGTACTGCGTATTTGCCTTCCATTAAACAATAAGAGTGTGTTTTCTTTAAATGGATGGTAGTGAAAATACCTGGATATAAATTTCATAGCAGCCATTTTCCCTCTAATTTTTCCACCCACATGTGGAATAAATTTTGTAATGTGCACCCAGGCAAGTTCATATGTGTACTGCTAATAGAAACACATGCTGCCAGTTCTGGACAGCTGCGGGCATGCTGCTAAACAGCTGTCTGGCACCTAAATCTCTCCTGGGTGGCCGCCCAAGTTCTCAACTTACAGGGAACACTGCTTACCAGTGACAGTTTTTTAGGCCAGTCTTTTCCATTTCTAGGAAATGACAGTTTCCTTCTCTGGGAGCATTTTTGGCTTAGGAGGCGGAGAAGGAGGTATGCCTGCTGGCTGGTCTTAATCCGATTAGGGTTGGTGAGCACAAGGTGGCTCTGGGGTCATGATTTTATTCAACACCACTTTATACGGTAATGAAATGTGACCGTGTTCCTTTTAACTCCAGCCGGTAGGAGCAGCTGCAGAAATAGCCCAGACAAGAACTGCTGCACTTTGGGGAGTGGGTAAAATGGGGCCTGCCAGGCCAGAGCTCCCATTCCCCAGCGCTCTTCTCCCGGGATCCAAAACTGTGCAAGAGAGACCCCTCACACACACTCAATGGCACACTAGGAGCTGGGGTGAAAGTAACTTAAATTTCTTACAGGCCCTATCCTATCACAGCCCTGCCACAGGCAGGGGATGGTGAGGTTGCGATATGACAGCACCTGTAAGACATTTAAGTGCGGGGTGGAGTGTGTGGGGGGGAGAGGAGGGGCTCAAGGCAGAGGGTTGGGGGATGCAGGAGTCAGGGCAGGGGGTTGGAGACAGGGGTAGCTCAGGAGTCAGGGTTGGGTGTTTGAGAGGCAGATTCCCAGTCAAATGCTCCTGTCCCCAGTCAAATGGGAGCCGTGGAGGCAGTGGTATCAGGTAGGGAAGGGAGCTAGGGGTGGGTGAGGTGCTGCAGCGCCCCCTGGGATTCTGGCCCAGTGTCTTGGGTCTGGGACGTCGGCTGGGCTCTGAAACTGGCCCTGCCTCCACCCTCTGGGGCTCTCCTGGCTGCTGGCTTCAGCTTTGAGTGGGGGAGGGGAACGGGGGAGGACAGGATTAAGGCCCTGCCCCCAGTTGGCTACTTTCTTACTGGTGCACGGTACCTGGGCGCATCGGTTTACTTTCACCTCTAGCTAGGACCCAGGTGCTGACTCCTGCCATGTGGCCTTGTGGAAAAACTGCGGAGAGGAAGGAACTCCTGAGACTCCAGCTGGTAGGAGGAGCAGCCCTGGAAGCAGCCTAGCAGGGATCTTCACAGATTTGGAGAACTCACTACTGTTTTGACTGGACTTTCTGCTGATTAGCTGTTTGCACCAACCCTTTACCTCTTCCTCCCTGCCTCATCACTCCACCGTCACTCCACCCCTACCCTTCTTCTCCCTTGCCTGTCCTCCCCTCACTCCCTTCCTGTCAGCCTCCCTTCCCCCTTCTCTTTTCATTTAGCTGGTCTTGTCTTAACTAACTCTCCCCTCCCCCACAATAAATGATAGCACAAGCACGTTTGCTGCCATGACACTGTTCTCTCTGCTTGTGTGCAAGACCCCATTCCCCCTACAGTGCCTGCTTTGCCTATTTAATGGTAAGTTCTTTGACACAGGGACTGTCTGCTATTCAGTGTTTGTACGGCACTTGGCCTGCCCTGGGTCACCCCTGTAACCAAATTGAGGATTATTAATAATAACTTAAACATGCTGCAGTGATTTTTTTCTCTATCGAGGTTATTAAACTTTTTGATCATTCTGAGTGTGGCTGCTCCATTTGGGAGGAACTCCAGGTTCTGAGATGCATTTTTTTGTTAAGTATCAGCCTGTGCTTTAGGAACCACATCTGATGTTTTCTATTCTCAGAGAAGCAGAGGTGGATGCATTCCTTGTCTTTCTCTCTCTTGCGTATACACCAGCCGATCCATCTCATCATAACTAAAGGGAGAAGATTCCCTAGCTTAGCCAGCAGAGGGGACCAATACATATGCACAAAAAGGTGTGATGTATTTCTGCCAGTAAATAGAACGGCATGTACTGGTGCACACAAATACAAATGCTAGCTGATTGCAACGTAAAAGAAAAGCTAGAACAGCCACTGCCCAGAATATATTCTGTGCACTTGGGAGGGCCCTGACTTTGGGTAGATGGGCATTGGTAGAGACAGTAAGCCCCAGTGCCCCAGCTCCACTTTCCAGCCCAAGTGCCAGGTGCAGCAAGCTCATCCCCAATGCCCAGTCTGCGTGGGGGTGAGGGCAGGCCTGGATGAAAAGTGTGTGGGCCACAACCCACTCAGGCCCACCTATGACTATGCCACTGCGGTGAAGTAGAGTGCAGTGTTGCACACACATCCTGTATCTGACGTATACCATGAAGTAGAGCAGTGGTGGGCAACCTGCTGCCCAAGAAGTTCTGTGTGTGGCCCACGAGACATTTTCTTTATTGTTGCCCATGTGCGTGGTTGCCAGATTCCACAGGTTTCCATCCACATCATTTTATTTCCTACTGGTATTACTAAAGTGACAGGCACATAAAGCAAGGGCACATGAAGTGAGGTGTGTGCTGATGTCATACAACCTTGACTGGGAGAGCCATATGATCCCTTCGCATCCAATCAAAGCACTGCTACGGTTCAGTCGGCATACGCCACAAATTCTAGGTACACAAGTGCAGTTAGCAAAATTACCCTGTTCCAGGAAACCGTCTTGGTTACGACACTCCTGCAGCTCATTGAGATGAAGAAGGGTCACGAAAGCGGCTCACTCACTAGCCGAGATTTCACATTGCTGGGGTAGAAGGCAGTGGTACGCACATATGTGTACTTACTCAACAGCCTATCTTGTTATATCAACAATATCTGGTCAGGTTTGGTCATTAGACTAAGAGTTGAACTGGCCTCTTATGACCCACATTATGGATGGTACTAAACAGGGAGGGCCATGCAAACTATCTTTCTGCAGCACCAAGGAAGGAATTTTCCATTGACCAACTGATCAATGCATGATTTCTTTTTTCTTTACTACTTTTATTAGGTTCTTTGCTTGCAATTTTCTGTGCTTCTTCCTGTCTCCCTGTTGTATGGATTTTAAGGAGTTGATAATTGTCAGTGGTAAATTTTACTGCTCGTAAAACTCCAGAGAGCATTGATTGTGACTTGAGTTAGGCAAGTGGCATATAAAGTCTTATTGCCTTGCAGCCATGGGGGAGCTTTACAATGAGTGTATTTCTTGGAAGCAGTAAGAGGCTTGGTGGTTTACTTCCACCATCCCTGTGTCAGGTATCAGTGGTTATTAGTGACAGGCATCCATACTTTCAGCAGAAGTAGGACGTTGAGTCAGGACACATGCCCAAAAGCAGAAAGCAAACTCATAGCTGCCCAAACTGGTTGTGGAAATGTCGTGAGAAGAGACTCTCTGTGTCATTATTTCAGTACTCCCTGCCCCAGAAAGAAGCTGAAAAAGTATTATTTTAAGAAATTAAGTAATACAGTCAGGATAAAAATGATATATTGCATTTACTGAAAATCCTTTCTTACCTGTGATCCTTACCCAGGCACTAGGGTATTTTTAATGAAGGATTTTTAAAAAAATCAATCTTGCTTCCCTCCCCACCTCCCCTCCTCAGCCCCCACTGTAGGATTGGTTATTTTCTGCACTTCTTTCAGTTGGAAAGTGAAACTTGGTGGATAAGTTTTGCTTCCGTCCTGGTTCTTAGGCACCAGCCAGATGCTGCTGTGTTTGGAAGCAGGGGAGTATTTAATTTCTTTTTCAAAAAGAATCCACACAACCTTAAAATAAGATTGGGGTTAACTTTGGTGTCACAACAGATGTTTTCTCTCTCAGAGTGGGTTCTTTGATGCAAAATACTGCTTATTGCTGAAAATTTATGAGGAATTTTCTTTTTCTGCCTTTCTAGTTCCAGAAACCGAATGACTTCTCACCCCCTTTCCGATTTGGGACGGTTCCCAATGGCAGCACAGAGAGGAACATTCGCAACAACTACCCTGAAATGCATAGCTACATGGTGAAATTCAACCAGAGAGGGGTGGACGATGCCCTATTTTCACTGAAGACTGGGTGAGGCCTTCTCCTTCCAAGCTTGTCAATACTATGAGCGTAACTCCTTTTCCTCTGTGTCTGGGGCTTTGGTGACCATTCTCCATGATTTATTGCAAAGGTGACATCCACTATGACAGCTTCCATAGCAATTTGGCCTTGATGCTATTTGCAACTGTTTTTGTCAGTTTTCCTCTAATGTTTGTACAAGTGATTTTTGTTTGCTTGCAAGAATAACTTGCAGGAGGAGAAAACCTGACAAATGCTTATTAGTACCCAGAGCCTCACTCTTGCAAGTTGTTCCATGCAAGCAGAGCCTTATGCAGAGCAACTTGCAGAGTGGGGCCAAAGTTTGCTCTTTGTACAGTCATCTTGAAAAGCCTTTGATTTCCCTCTGCCTGTTGTGTAAAAGATGAAGTCAGCCAGTGAGCAAAGCTATACCATGTGATTTGACTGCCACACTGGTATGGCTGTATAGTGGAAGGAGACAGTCACAGTAAATAGTTTGCAAATGATCCATAGGCTAGAAAATCTTTGCATAAAGTGCCTGTCAAAAATTTTTGAATCTGGAATAAATCTGTGAAAATCAGTGTCTCTTCATAGATAATTTGGAGAGCAGAAAGGGAAATATTAACTGAGAAAAATGATCTACTCTGAACAATTTGCTTAAGTGTGGCAGTCACTATACTCCCCTCTGAGAGCTAGGTGACAGCCATATCTAGTTTGAAGATTTCTCTTCCATATGAATGAGACCCCCTGATGCTAAACTTCCCTCTAGTTTTCAGTGTCCCACCCTGTGTAAAAAAGGCCCATGTAGCTGGAGCCTCACTTTGGCTTGCAAAGCCCTGTACCCACTGTTAAGGTTCATTCTGAAGTACTAAGGGATGTTCAGCCAATTTAATTATTTGAATGACTAAAAATGTTTAACCTATTTGTCAGGCTCAGAGGCGTATGGCCCATTACAAATGACTGTACTGTTGCTGGATTCCATCCTGGAAATGTTCACGTCAAGAGAGGCATCATCCAGGAAATATATATGTCCTGAGATCGATGTCGTTGTAAAAATGTACTCCATTCAAGAGATGTCATCTTTGACACATCCATGCCCTGAGACAAACTTTGCCCTAAATAGGCACATGGATACTTGCCATCCTGGAAATATCCTTAGAGTGGATTAGAACGATTCTGTGGCTGTGAAGTGAATGTGGGAAATGGAAGGTCTTTTGTTATCTGCAAAAAGTGATTCATTTCATATTTAGTGGTAGGATTTATTCATCATCTATATGGTTATTTGGAAGATCCAAATTCCTTTTCAGGTATTTTCCCTAGTTGCTCCCACCCCACCCTCCCCCTGCCTTGTACCTGCCAAAATTATATATATATTACTGAGATGCAGAGAGTGATTCCCAACAGACTGCTCTACTTCCCCTGCCATCTCTGGACTGTATCCTCTCTATCATGTAATTATATAGTGTCAGTGTTGGCAATTCCTCAGAGTCCACACTGAACTCATTTCTCCGTGTTCTGCTAGCAAGGCAATGTAACGCTAAAGCTACTATCCTCATGGTGAGACATAAGACAGCTATCCTAACCACTTGTCACAATTAAAGATCCCATGGGATTTTTCCACAGTAACATAGGAGTTAAACTCAGGGTCCTGACCAAATCTAATCTGAATAATTTCATTCTGATTACTAAATCATAGCAGCAGTATCAGTGGGAAATAGCCTTCTTCCTTACTTCAAGTCCTAATTTGTGCAGTATTTATGTATTCTGTAAAGGATCCTAAAGTACTTTATGGTACAATATAAATTCAAGATATTATTATGAAATTATGCTTCCTTTCAGCTTCCTCTTTGTTCATTCTTGACCCTGAAGTAGACTTCCTCTGTAATGTTCCTTTCACGCTGCCTCATTGGAGAACATGATGGATGTCATGAAGAGAGAGATGAACGCTTATCTAATCCAATTCAAATCCCCCAAAAAATTTCATTTAAGATTTCAGTTCCTGTTGAAGATTTAGGAGGCAATGCACAGTATTCCATCTGGGTGGGTTCCTTCCATCCTTCGTTAGTTAAGGCCACTGATCTTGGCATCAGCAGTTCCTTTCAGATACATACAATGATTTGAACTCATACAGAATCCTTTTTCCCCCCCCTGTATTCTCCCTTTTCCTTGCACCCATGCAGGAAATTGGATGCATTCATTTATGATGCAGCAGTGCTAAACTACATGGCTGGCAGAGATGAAGGCTGCAAGCTGGTGACAATTGGTAGCGGGAAGGTTTTTGCCTCCACTGGCTATGGCATTGCCATCCAAAAGGACTCAGGCTGGAAGCGTCAGGTAGATCTTGCCATCCTACAGCTTTTTGGTGATGGTAAGTATACTGTGCAAAGGGGTATGATTTCCTTTCAAATTTCCAGGTCCTTGCTGTGTGGAAATGGGATTCCCTCCCTGGCCCTAACATTTTATATTTGGTAGACAGTGTGAGGCAAGTGAAAAGCTGTATTGGGAAAGGGATGAGGCCAAAAATACAGTTGGGTGTGCTTTCTGAAAGTTAATAACAGCTTCAGGGTAACTACCAGGGCTGGCCTTACCATGAGGCAAACTGAGGCGGCCGCCTCAGGTGCCAAATTGTGGGGTGTGTGTGTACCACTAGGACCCAGAGAATTGAGACCTTTCAAAGTTTTGGCCCAAAGGAGGGGGCACGGGGGCGTCATTTGAGTTCCCCGCCTTAGATGCCAAAATGTTGTGTGCCGGCCCTGGTAACTACAAAAGTTGCAAAGGTTTAATGAGAATTAATCCCCCAAAAGTTCAGGCATGTGTTTGAAATGTATCTGAATGTCTTCATTCTCTGAGGACAAGCTTTTTCCTTGTCAGATGTTTTTTACTTCTTGGTTTTAGCCTTACTCAGAAATACAGGTGGGAATGGTGCTTTCCTGTTTTCCTGTTTTCCAGACAGAACCAAGCTGTGATGTGCCCATGTGATCAATAATTAAACATGCCTGGAGGAAAGAGTGAACTAAACTTTCTTGAACATAAAAATAAATTTTAAAAAAAGTTAGGGATTCGTGGATACATTTCTAGTGAAAGAGCTGGTCAGCTTTTATCCTACCAAATCTGGTTTGCCCCAGTTCTTAGGGTATGTCTAGACTATATGGCTCCATCAATGGAGCCATGTAGATGAGTTTACTAGACACAGGAAAATGAAGCGGCGATTTAAATAATCACCGCTTCATTTACATCAAAATGGCCACCGCGCTGTACCAATCAGCTGTTTGGCGGCACAGCAGGGCAGTCTGGACGCGCTGCGGTTGACAAGGGAAGCCTTTGTCGACGGCTCCGGTAAACCTCATTTCACGAGGCATACCAGAGCGGTCGAGAAAGGCTTCCCTTGTCTACTGCAGCGCATCTAGACTGCCCCGTTGTGCCACCAAACAGCTGAGCTGCACAGAGCGGCAGCCATTTTGTTGTAAATGAAGCGGTGATTATTTAAATCGCCGCTTCATTTTCCTATGTCTAGTAAACTCATCTACATGGCTCCGTCGACGGAGCCATGTAGTCTAGACATGCCCTTAGTGGATAAAATATTGCCAAAGATATGGTCGTTTGTTAATGGGATAGGAGCTTCCTTCTTAGTAGAATCTTTTTTGCCTTTTTCACTCTTTTTCACTTACTCTTTTCTGGATACTTTTTTTGGAAAATTAAAAATGTTGATCTTTGTAAATGAATAGAAAGACTAAAATCAGAAGAAACTATGGTATAATAAATGCAGGAAGAACACAAAAATGCATGTGGGTTAACAGAACAATGGGCTATCAGTTTGGTAGAGCAGTGGTGTACGTACTTTAGGGCCTATCCCCCATGGAGTGTGCAGAGTGGCTTGTGTCAGCCCTGCGTGGTAGGGCCTGGATAACCCTTACGGTGGGGATGGGGAGGGACCATCACTGCTGCTGTTTGACTGACCTTAGTGTCCCACCCAACTTGTGGGTCAATGTGCCATGCTGCTTTCTGCTTCTGGCAGCCTCCACACCCAGTGTTAGGCTCCACCTCCAGATACAGTCCCATATGCCTTTCCCTACCCTAAAAATCTGAGGGGGGCAGGGCAGAGGGACAGGTATTGGCCCTACAAAAGCTGTGCAGCATGCCTGCAAGGTAGAAACAATTCCCTGCTAAGGAAGCCTTGGTTGTGCAATAATGGGGGTAGGATGTGGACAGATGTTGTTACTGGGGGAGTCACAACTGGAAAAATTTGCACACCACTGTGGTAAAGTATTCTTTTTCCAGTAGTGGTGGATACTAAATACCTGAAAGGAATGCAGACAAATCCTATAATGCCTCTAACCATGCAATATGATACAATATTAAAACGGGGAATTTCTCCCCCTGTCTGTCAGATCCTGAGAAGTGTAACTTCTGTCTTCCCCAGCAACATGAAAAATATTCCCAAGGCAGAGTATCTATCTGTTTGAATCTCTCTATAGATCCCAGAAAACCTATACCAGGGATGAGTGAGCAATAAAGCTAAACTAGGAAATATTTATTGTTACTAGGTATATGTTGGTGATAATTTATACTGGTTAGACATTTTAAATTTTGACAACATTTTTAAAAAAATCAAAATATTAGAAGTGGAAGTGTCAGTCTGTTTTTTGACCAGCTACAAAGTTGACTGAAAATTTGAAAAATACAATATTTCAATGAAAAATATCATCAACATTTTGAATTTCAGCCTAATAGATTTTCATAAACATTTTAATTCATTTTTTACCTGGGCTAATGGTAACACTTTTATCTCTCCTATCCAAAAACATAACCTTTTCCCCAGTTAATTGAAATTTACTGAAAGGGAATATTAAAAACGATGTATTACTGCACTTGCTGTTAAATGGTAACATCTCTTACTTTACATCCTGTCTGAGAGCCAGTTTACAAAAACATAGTAATATGAAATGTAATAATTCTTATGTATTAACATTTCATTTCTGAATCTGTTAAGAATCTTTACTTCTCCAGTAACTACATGTTTAAGTATTTGTATTTGGTATCTCAAGATCTATTTCTTGCTAGTGCAAAAATTTATTCTGTAGAAATTTCAGTAAAGTGTTTGGAACTAAACATTTGCAGTTATCCCTTAAAATTCACAGAAAGTAAAAATGGAATCTTCCTAAAGTAAAATAAATAACATGTCATAAGTTATGGAATAAATAAACCTCTTATGAAGTTTATTTAATCTGGTACATACTCCACTGGCCGGGTGACAGGGAATATTACAGAGCTGGCAAAGCCTAATTCACCCAGCCAATGGGAAACTTTCAGCTCAGCCAGCCAGTCAACAACTTCCCCATCAATCATCAAGTGATCTGGTTCATCCAGACCCCAGTATGTACGGTGCTGGGGGGCTGAAAGGTCCATAACCAAGTGCCAGGTTCAAATTTGAACAATGTCTTGCCACAAAACCTAGCTATGACTTGATATCCCAGTTGGTGAGCTGGTGTGGAACTTCATCAATATCTCTTTAAAGGACTTTTGAAAGCATGGCAGATGTCCTGTGGTAACTTTTTGACACCAAGGTTTGGTTATGGCAGAATGTTGCACTGTTGCCTCTCCTGTGACTAATTTAATAGTCTTGCTGCTTTGGAATTCTGCATCTTACCAGAAGTGCTAGCCAATGTTCCCCCTAATCTTTTCCATCCATGTACGGATTAAAATTTTATGTGCACCGAGTCATGTACAAATGTGCACCTCCAGTAGAAACTAAAAATCTATTATGGGTGCTCTGCTGTTCAGAGGCATTTGAATTTCTCCTGAGTGTCCGCACAAGCACGCAGCTTACAGGGAACACTGGTGCTAATCAAGATGTTCTATGGACAGAGTTCTAACATGACCAGACAGCTTGTGTAAAAACTGGGCCCACCCATTGGAAAAGGCCTATCAGGTCAACTTCTTTTAACTTAGTCCTCTTCTTCTCCATTCTCTCAGCCAATATAGGATTGACTTTGTCGCTTTCCGTTTGTCTGTCTCTTTCCAGGGGAGATGGAGGAGCTGGAAGCTCTCTGGCTCACTGGAATTTGTCACAATGAAAAAAATGAGGTAATGAGCAGCCAGCTGGACATAGATAATATGGCAGGTGTCTTCTATATGTTGGGGGCAGCCATGGCCCTCAGCCTTATCACTTTCATCTGTGAGCATCTCTTCTACTGGCAATTCCGCCACTGCTTCATCGGCGTCTGCTCTGGCAAGCCTGGCATGGTCTTCTCTATCAGCAGGGTGAGTACATTCAGGAAATGGAAGGAACAGTGCAGAGGTTAAGTCATACAGTTACAGATTATTAGAAATGGGATAGCCCTATTAGATTATTCTGATCATTCCTGTTACACACAACCAGCAGCCTGTCGCCTCTGGTACGTTATCCGGCGTTTTGACCACTCTGGCTTTCCAAGGGTTGCCATTGCTTTTCTTGGGAGAACTGCCTTTTCTTCACAGTATTTCATAGTTTCTGGTCTCCTTTGTTGTCAAGTAATGATGAGGCAGTCAGGAAAATGAGAAACAATACAAAGAAAAGTTAATGTAATTTTTCTATCCCCCCCTCCACATTGTTTGAAAGGGTACTGAATTTTTGGAGGAAAGGTTATGGCAGTAAATTCTCCATCAACCAATTGTCCTTTGGTCTTAATTATTGTCCCAGGTGTTGGAGTCATTCCAATAATTCTGTCAGTCCCTAACCAAAATTCATACTGTGACCAACACAGAAACTCCTGCAAAAAGAACAGCCACTATGGTCTTAAAATTCAGTGCAAACCTTACTTTAAAGGAGTCTCTTCAAAGGAGAATGTTTATGTTTAAATCAGCTTCTCCAGCTAAGCATTTCTGTGTGCTCCCTCTTCTACTCTTGTAGATATTTGTATCCCATTTAGAGTTTTCTTTCTCCTCTTCCTGCTTCAGGCAACTCCTTCTGCTCCATTCTGCAGTGAAGTTATAGTTCTGTGTTTTTGACATCACCATCCCTGTGACAATAAAGTGGTTGTATGAAGAGTGCAACATTGTTCAGGGGAATTAGATGGCTCAGCTGAGTGGGCAAAAGGGGGTACAAAGTCTTTCTTATATCACCAGTCCCAGGCTGGAGATCAGGTAGGGGAAATGGATGTGTTAGGAGATAATTAATAGAATAAGTTCCTTGTATCTGGATTATATGTACCAACCCTGGGCCCGATTGGTGGTAACTGAATGCCATTAACCTGCTAATTGTTGGGTGACGTATGTCACTATGCAAAATGCCTTGGTGGTCAATCCAGTCTATACTACCCTGATGTTCACCTGATGTTTGACATTAATTGCAGCTCATATTGGTAGCCTTAAGGAGGCAAAGGATGAATGAGTCATGGAGTCTGAACACCTCTCTCAGCTCTAGAAGTGGGTCATGGTTGAGATGTACCAGTTGGGGAAATGTGGAGGAATTTTGCACTGCAGCTATCTGTTCATAGTTTAATTGAGGATTTCACTTTCTAAGGATGTCAGTCTGATTCCTGTCATCAATGTTAGATTTAACGTGAAAGTAATTAAAAAATTGATTGTACCATACTCCGTCAAACACTAAAGAGCTAAATACCCATTCATAGGGGTTCTGTCTCAGCATTTTCTAATCTGTGATGATGACTAGTGTATCCAAGAGGATGACAATAGAAGCTTTCTCTTTTTTAACCAGTTCCCAGGCTAGTTGATTCAGTGATGACCAAGAGTGAATTTCAGGGCAAAACCAGACTATCCTCAACTCCTTGCAGTCACAGAGAAACTCAGTGCTTGCCCAGTTCTGAGGCGGCTGTTTTTACAAATATTATGTGTGGCGCTGATCCCCATCTGGAGAGCCCATGCACTGTCTGCTACGTTCGAGTAACTCCCATTGATACCAGAGAGCTTTGTGTGTATTCTGCAGGGGAGATAATTTTGTCCTTGGAGTTAATGGCTTTTGAAGAGGACCCTTTTCTTCTGAGAGATTGATTTCTTCTACCCCAAATAAATGAACATCTTCCCAAATGGAAACTCTCACTGTTATCATTTAATTTATTTATATATATATACATATACTAGGATAATCCCTAGAGGTTCCAGTTGACACAAGGCCCTGTTGTGCTAGACACCGTCCATACACTTAGTAAGAGACAGCCCTGCCTGAAAGAAGTTATAATCTAAATAGACAAGCCCCTCAAAGGAAGTGTTATTCCCGTATGATAGCTGGAGAAATGAGACAGAGAGTCTAAGTGACTGGCCTATGTTCCCATAGGCAGTCTGTGATACAGCTGGAAACAAACATTGGTTTTTGGGAATCCCCATTCAGTACCTTAACACAAGGCTGTCCTTCCTACCTAAACTATTCTATTGATGAAAGGAGGCAAATGGGAGCCAAAAAGAGAGGAGGAGGAAATGAGGAAAAGCAAAACAGAGGAAGAGAGATAGGAGAGGGGAACAGAAAGGGGAAGCAGGATACAGAGAAGGAATACTCATTATTGGTAGATGCAGGTTTGATCTCATGTCATAGTGATGCAAGATTGGCAAACTCTAGGGTCCCATGCTAGACCAAACCA
Source organism: Pelodiscus sinensis (assembly GCF_052426305.1). Lineage (NCBI taxonomy): Eukaryota > Metazoa > Chordata > Testudines > Trionychidae > Pelodiscus > Pelodiscus sinensis. Next base: position 88,569,218 of record NC_143052.1, on the reverse strand, counting down.
CTTTCTCTGTTTCCCTGGTTCAGACTTCCCTTAACTCAGTTCTCCCAGCCCTGTGTCTTCTTTTTGCCCACCTGCAGAAGAACTCACACCTCTCTCCTCCATTTCATTTCAGGGTATCTACAGCTGCATCCATGGGGTGGCCATTGAGGATCGCCAGTCAGCCATGAACTCCCCCACAGCCACCATGAATAATACCCATTCCAACATATTGCGCCTGCTCCGCACAGCAAAGAACATGGCCAATCTGTCAGGTGTCAATGGTTCACCGCAGAGTGCCCTGGACTTCATCCGTCGTGAATCCTCAGTCTATGATATCTCTGAGCACCGCCGCAGCTTCACCCACTCTGACTGCAAGTCTTATAACAACCCACCCTGTGAGGAGAACCTCTTCAGTGATTACATCAGCGAAGTAGAACGGACTTTTGGCAATCTGCAACTGAAAGACAGCAATGTGTATCAAGATCATTACCACCATCACCATCGACCCCACAGCATTGGCAGTGCCAGCTCCATTGATGGATTGTATGACTGTGACAACCCACCCTTCTCCGCTCAGTCTAGGTCCATTGGTAAGAAGCCCCTGGACATTGGTTTGCCACCTTCCAAGCATAGTCAGCTAGGTGACCTCTATGGCAAGTTCTCCTTCAAGAACGATCGCTACAGTGGCGGAGGGGGCCATGACGACTTGATCCGCTCAGATGTCTCTGACATTTCCACCCATACGGTGACCTATGGCAACATTGAAGGCAATGCTGCCAAGCGGCGGAAACAGCAGTACAAGGACAGCCTGAAGAAACGTCCCGCCTCAGCTAAATCGCGGCGGGAGTTTGATGAGATTGAGCTGGCCTACCGCAGGCGCCCACCCCGCTCCCCAGACCACAAGCGCTATTTTAGGGACAAGGAAGGGCTACGGGACTTTTACCTGGACCAGTTCCGGACCAAGGAGAACTCACCGCACTGGGAGCATGTGGACCTGACAGATATCTACAAAGAACGGGGAGATGAGTTCAAGCGTGACGCTGTAGGGGGAGGAGGGTCCTGCACCAACAGGGCCCACCACAAGCATGGGTCATCGGACTTTGGAGGAGCCAATGACCACAAGCACGGTGTGGTGAGTGGAGTGCCAGCCCCATGGGAGAAGAACCTAACCAATCTAGACTGGGAAGACCGGCCAGGGGCTAATTTCTGCCGTAGTTGCCCCTCTAAATTGCACAACTATACTCCAACGGTGGTGGGGCAAAACTCCACCCGCCAGCCCTGCATCCGGTGTGAGGCCTGCAAGAAGGCAGGCAACCTCTATGACATCAGTGAGGACAACTCTCTCCAAGAGCTGGACCAGCCGCCTGCCCCAGTGCCAGTGACGACCAGTGCCACTTCCTCCAAGTATCCTCAGAGCCCTTCCAACTCTGCCTCCAAGGTGCAGAAGAAGAATCGTAACAAGCTCCGCCGGCAGCACTCCTATGATACCTTCGTGGACCTGCAGAAGGAAGATTCGGCCCTGGCCCCCCGCAGCGTGAGCTTGAAGGACAAGGGCCGCTTTTTGGAGGGGAGCCCCTACGCCCACATGTTTGACATGCCATCCAGCGAGACCACTTTTGCCAACAACAAGTCCTCAGTGCCCGCCACCAGCCACCACCACCACAACAACCCCGGCAGCAGCGGCTACATGCTCAGCAAGTCACTCTACCCCGACCGGGTCACGCAAAACCCTTTCATCCCCACTTTTGGGGATGACCAATGCTTGCTTCATGGCAGCAAATCCTATTTCTTCAGGCAGCCTGCGGTGGCAGGTGGGCCCAAAGCCAGGCCGGACTTCCGAGCCATTGTCACCACCAACAAGCCAGTGGTCTCAGCCCTTCATGGGGCTGTGCCAGCCCGTTTCCAGAAGGACATCTGTATAGGGAACCAGTCCAACCCCTGTGTGCCTAACAACAAAAACTCCAGGGCTTTCAATGGCTCCAGCAACGGGCATGTTTATGAGAAACTCTCCAGTATTGAGTCTGATGTCTGAGTGAGGGGGAATCATGTAGGGAGCGGGGGGAGAATATGGAGTGTGGGAGGGCAGGATGGAGTTAGGCCTGGTGCCCATTTGCTACTCTCCTGGTTCTTTGGTAGAACACTGGAGTTCTGAGTTCTTTCTAGGGCAGCACTGGTGACAAGTGCCACCTCTTTCTTTCCCCACCCCTCTTTATCTCTTTCCATTTTCCCGCTCCCTCCTTCTGCCTCCATTCCTGGTCATCACACTTCCGTTGACATAGGAATTGGGTATCCTCACATAGGGCGTGCCAGGTGGAGAAGAAGGTGCGTGTTTGGGCTGAGGCAGGGGAGCGTGCATGGGCGGAGACATGATCCTATTGTTTCATTTTTTTTTAAACTCCAAACAGCGAAGGGATACACATGCACATGCGTGACAGGAAGAAAGAGCAGAAGAGGTGGAATGGACACAGAGGAATAATGCTCTATCAGGCAATTCTTCCTAAAACTGTTTAGAAAAAAGATTGAATACATGGATAAAATGAAGGAGACGTAACGTGGGATTGACTTGATGCACTTACATGCTGGTTATATTGAGGTTCTCTATTTTTTTTTTCATGAAGACTATGGGGGTTTAGGGCTGAAATATGTATTTGCATATACACTGAGAGATTTATACTGAGATTTGGAATCATTTTCTGGAGGCGGGAAGGGTGACTTGTACACAGGACTAGCTGGTGGTTACGTTATGGTAATGCAGCCAGCACACTTGTGCCAGACTAGCAGGAGAGATGGGGGGGCTATTGGATCTGGGGTGAGAAAGCAACACTGAGGTCAGGAAGCCTGGGAGATGACTGGCTGCAGTGAAACAAGAGAAGATTGGGTAGAGGAGGTGAGATTTAGCATGTTCATTAGCAATTAACTCATTGTTAATTTTGACATCATTAAATCATGGAAGCAGTTTATAAAGCGAGTTGGCTTGTAGGTGGGTATATATACTATACTTGAAATCTCTGTTGTGAAAGTGAAATAAAACCACTATCGGAGTGAGCGTTCCATGAAAATGATAGAAATGGACCCTGCAGGACAAGGGTTGAAAATCTGGGCAAAAGGCAAAGAGCGTCAGGGTATGGGCGAGACAGGTGGAGAGCTGTTACTGTGCCACTTCAGGACATGTCAACCTGTTTTTGACCAATGTAAAAGCAGAAGGGTGGGTCTGGAAGGGTCCTGATCCCTCCTTCCATACCCCCTGCCGGGCAGAGAGAAATACATCACAAAATGGCACAGGGCTCTCCCTGCTGATGGTGGTACAGTATTCTGAGCCTGGCTTTGAGGGAAAAGAAGGTGTAAAGAAAATGTGTGAACATAGTAGCGGCAGGGGACTACTTGAATACCTACTTGCATAGCCAAAGGGTGGGGTATGCGCACACTTGCTGACTATGAGCTTATTTTTGCTATTGTCTGTGACGTGAAAACATGTGGCTTGTCTTCTGGGGAGCAGGTAGGAATGTCATAAATAAATGACAATACAGCAGCTATGATGGGGTCTGAAGACTAGAAGTGAAAGGGGAAGGTGTGTGTGTTTGAGAGAGAGGTTGAGACTAGCACAGGTGCTAAACTGGAATAGCCTAAAGCTGTACTCACAGCTTTCCCAGCACGCACAGTATCAGTAAAAGTGGTTTTCTTTCCATTGTATCATTTTAGATGCAAATTAAACTAAACTAAAGGGAGTGATGGTGGGAGTGAGGTGTCTTGCTCCCTTTTCATGTGTCTTCTTGAACAGGAGGAACTGAGGTGGAACCCTGGGTCAGTGCCTCCCATTACAAATTGTATGGTACAGTCCCTGACTTTTTTCACGGATTTGTCCCATTGTCCTGCCAGCCTTTGTGCACATGAGGGATGGCTGAAAAAGCCCATTTGATGGGGGGTGACACATGGGAATGACCCTAAACAGAGGATGGCAGCCATTTTTTTCAGGCTACATTTCCTGGAGCTGAGACCTCCCCCTCTCCCTTGCACTCTTCACTGCCCCGCCTCCCAGGTGATTTTATCTTCCCTTTTCTAAGCCAACAGAAGACCTCAGTTGTTGTTAAAGCTGGGGCTGGTGAGCTGAAAAGTCTCACTCTGTGAGGAGGGGGTAGGCAGGGCAGGAGGCTTGTTAAGATTTCACTCTAATTATAGAGGATGGGGTTGAAGGGTCTTTGAAATGCCACCCCTGGTATCGGGAAGACACCTGCTTATCCTTCCCTCTCCTCCCTTGAAAAGAAAAGCCAAATGAACTAACCTAGCGATCTGCAATCCAGAACACGAGGCGACTAGTCAGAGCCCACTGACAGTGGCCACCAAGAAGGCATTCATTTCATCTGTAAATATTTGTTTTTCTATGGCATTTTGTATAAATTGATGTTTCTCTTCTTGTGAAAATTCAGGTCGTGGGGTAACCAGGGTGGGAGGGAGGGTGAGGTGACGTTTTTGTTTTGTTTGTTTTCTATGACATTCAGGCTGTGTTTTTGAAAGCGGTTTACGCAGGTCGAGGCCGTGTGAATGGGAGCACAAGCGAAAACCATGTGTGCTGAGTTCCTCCCCTCTGCCCCAGTACCACCCAGGTCACCTTTATCTTCATGAACTGAAAATGCTGGCACATCACCATGATTCTTTCCAGCAGGGTTTTCATGCCATGGTGGAAGTACCACGTCTCCCTTATTTGACTATAAACTGTTCCAGCATCTGTCTGTGGAATTTGGGCCTCAAGACATTGTGCTGTCTTGATAGTGATAGGATGAGCCACTGATTTGGGTGTTCAGTTTGGTGTTCATTACCTGACACTATAGAGACTTTTCAAGCACTACTTTGATTTAGAAATCTTGGGGCTGGGAAAACTTGCAAGATTTATGGTACTTCCTGAGATTTTTTTGGCAGCTGGCAAGAACAGCATGTTTCTGATGCTTATTTCAGTATTTTCCCCTCCTCTTATTTGCAGCTGGAAGCAGGAAGCTCAAAAGTGGTGCTGGAAGGGAATTAAACTGAAAACAAACCAAAATAAGTCAATGGGACTATTTCAAACCTCTTTTAAAGGGTTCAGATTTTGTGTTATGGGCAATGTTTAGGTATGGTTCTCATTTTCTCAGAACTGGCTTGCTCTGTCCCTAATTCAAGATGATGGTTTGCCATCATAATTAGATTTAGCATTTACACTGTCTAGCACTGCTAATTTGCAAAGCGCTTTGCAAAAATTAAATGTGCAATGAGCTATGTGAGTGACTCCTCTGAGGACAACTGGAAATGTAGGACTGGCAACCCCAGATTGGACTATTGCTTACCCTACAGAAGTCTGGTATCTTGCCTCTTGTCCTATCAGGTCAGACTATTAGTCCATCTAGTTAAACCTTTCTCCTCTAAGTTGTATTTTCTGGTTGCTTATTTATACATTAGTTCCACGGTGAGAGCATTTGGACAGGAAGTGGAGTTTGGTTTTGGGGAGGAGGAGATCATGTGATTAACACTGTTATGAGTTTAGGATTTTAAATTCAGTGTTATTTCATTATAGGTAAACAAGTGACGCAGACAGACAATGTTAGCAGCAGGTGCTCTTTCTGCTAGACTAGAGCCCATATGATGCTTATTACCTTTCCTTCCAAAAAAGCAGGGCCTTTCATATCAAAGCCCAACAGATTTTTCACATTTCCTTTTCCGCCATCTCCCTTTCTCTTTTTCTTTCCTTCAGTAAAAGACAGTATTTTTTGAGACTCCATATGTGATCATTTAACACCTCAGAGTCTCTGGCTACTAAAAGAGTGAGGTTCGGGTTGAGGGGCAGAAGTCATTGCATCATGGATGATACAATGAGCTGTACTGCATGTTTCAGTCTATCTAGAAAGATATGAAACCTTTGCCACTTTCCTCTTCATCTGAGCTACAGGAATGGTTCCCTGAGAGATGTTCTAATGTTCTCATTATGCCTCTTCTTCCGGAGCAGTGCCACTGTGTTTGCATGGCATGGAAGGAGAATGGGTGGGAAGCAAATATCCCTAAACAAATCAGGATTGTCCCATACAAATTGCAAGGTATCTGGCAGCCAGACTTCCCAAGCTTTGAAGCTTTGCATGATGCCCTGTTGGATTAGTCACACTGGTTTTCCAAAACAATGTAACATAATAGAAGCTGATGTGCAGGGCTCGACAAACCACTGTTTCTACTCGCCTGTGGTGAGTAGATTTCAGCCGGTCGCTCCATGCACCCCATTCACGGGCGCTGCACGCATGTGCAGTGCCGGTCCGGCGCATGCGCAGTGTGGGGCTGGCGAGTAGCTCTCGCCATAGTTTGTCAAGCCCTGCTGATATGACAATATTCCATCATCTGCTACAACCTGGCATAACACAACATTCCCCGGTCCTGATACCAGGACCTAACACATCACCTCAACAACATAAGACAGGCTTCAGTCAGCACTCACTCTCAGTGAAGACAATGTGGGACACCTGCTCCCCGCAGACAAATGTATCACCATCTCTGATGCAAACATAGCCCCCAAGTTTTTGGCACTGGAATCCCCCAGTGGCTTCAGATTGCTCATCGGTTCTCTAGTCTAAACTTTGTTAGGGAGTTATTTTAATTCTCTCTCTATGGGGTGGGGAAGACTCTTCCATGACGCCTTAAAAGAATATATGGTTTGATGGTGAAGTTATACCAAGATAGGTCATTTCGCTTCAGAGCTCTCCAGCATGCACACAAAAGTTGACCTCCCATTAGTAAGGAGATGCCCACAACCCTCCTGAATAGAATCCCCTTTACCCTAGGGTTGTTTCTCATAATAATGATACCAGCAAGAGAGAGCAAGGAACTGATACTGGTGACAGGTTGATGTGGTATCCCAGAGATCTTGCAGGCAAGACATAGCTTTAGAGCTTTCTTTAAAATGTGGCATGCCCTCCAACCTCCATTGTTTTTTAATAGATGTAAACAAGCCTGAAAACATAGCCAATGATCAGATTGTGGCCTGTGACACACTCTCTGCTCCAGTCAAGCAACCATGGAGAGGTGTTTACGTTTCCCCATGTAGAGTTGGTTGCTGGAAGAGAGGAAAGTGCGGGGTCAGTGTCGCTGAGGGGACTTTGTGCTGACCATCCGCACTGTGAGTCTAAGGATGCGCATATGAACGTCCCTCTACCCACGCTAGAGGCATGGAAGAGTCTAGGACCTGGTTATACAATTGGTGACATGTGCATGACTCATATTGAAGTCCCTGGGAGTTTTGTGCATCAAAATTATGGCACAGTCAGGCTTCTGGCTTGCTGACAGCAAACAGGGAAGGGCTCAGAACCATGACACACTGCATCTTCCATAAGTGCTTCCCTGCTGCTGATCACATGGGGTATGTCCAAATGGACCCCACCTACCATGCTGCTGGATGCTGCAGGGCAAATCAAGAAAGTAACTAGAGGGACCCAAGCTGTGTCCCCACAAGGGCTTATTTCCACTTTGCAGCCAAATAGACTTCCAAGCCATATATCTCCATCTCACCCATCATTCACCCACAAGAGACCCTCCCGCTCCCCCAAGGAAAGGCTGGGATTAGGCCTGCCTCAGCAGAAATTCCAAAATTATTGTGTCATCTTCATCACGGGCTGTCTGGAACTCATCGAGGCTAGTCACAGATGAACACAGGCATCTCTCAGAAAAATCAGATCACTTTTAAATGGACTTTGAGTCCCCTCCCCATCTCTCGAGCATCCCCAGTTTCCTTTCCTAACCACAATGTTCAGGTGAATTCTCCCACTCTTTGGTGGTTACAGACAGCAGTATGGACATGGAAATAATTTGCGTTTATTAGTGCCCAGTAAATAGAAAAGTGGAACCATCACTGTGTATCATGGGAAACAGAACTTATGAGCTTAACCTCCAGAAGCACAGTTCTCTACCCGCTGAGGTAAAGATGAATCTGCATTAGCCATTCGTAGTTATAGGGCTTTTAATCTGTATATGCAGGTTTCCCACCATTCAAAGTTTAAACAGCTAAAGCTGATTAACTCTTGGACAAGTCCGACATTCCATTCCATAGGGACGGACACACACATATATATGCAGGACATGCAGGGGAAACAATATGCATGTGAGCAGGTGTGACATACTTTAGCAGGAGGCAGTGGTGTGTGTGCACATACAAAACACACAATACTCAGTACATTGCAGTATGCTTTGTGAGTCTTTCTGTCCCAAGATACATCTTCTCAGCATAGGAACAATATGACCTTTCCTGATGTTTTGCTGGTAGTTATTTAATGTATTCATTTTGTGACTTTTATATCATCTGCTTCCTTGACTGCAGTATCATGTATAAATATATATATACATATGTAGATATATACAGAAGCTAATTCAAGCAACTATATTCAGGTTGGGAAAGAGGGCGATTTTTTTTATATGTACAGTATTTCCTTGTTAAACAATGGCATGATGGGCTGGGGGAGGCGGGGTGAGGAAACTGACTTCTAAATTGTGGTTTTTCTTGGTATGTGGTGTTTGAAGTTGTTTCAGTGGCTGCTTTTGCTGGTTTGGAAAGTTTATCTGGATGTTATATGTGTGTGTTAAGAAAGGGACCCAAGGTAAGGGAGATTTGGGGCTAGGGGAGGGATAGAGGAGGGTGTTAATTATTTCCTGTATTAGAACATGTGTTGGTTGTTAGAGACTGTTTTGTCTGAGGCAAAGGGCTGTTTCCTTTTCTAGGTGACTTGCTGCTTTTGTCTGGTTGCTTTCTCTTCTCTGGTCCCTGTTGTTGTCCTTCTGGAATGTTAGTAGAATCTACTGTTGCTATGACCTTGCCTCTACTGGAATCTTTCTCCAGGCCTTCACTTCCTCATTACCCACTTCTCTACAGCCCTCTCTTGTATTATTGCCCACCCAAATCCCTATGGGATAAGGGCCTGCATCAGCCATTGTCCTCTGCTATCTTTGTGTAGCTCCCAGCTACTTTACTTTATTCCCTTTAGAATCTCTCTATCCGCTTCTGAATCCACTTCTCATCCAGGTGTGTAAATCTTTCCAATGCTTCGTGGCCTCATCTCTCTGACCTCATTTCCAACTGTTTCCCAATACTCATCCACTCCTCCAACTCTGTTTGTGTGTTTCTTCCCTCAGAACCACTCGCCCTCACTGTTTGTTCCCTTGCTCCTCCTGGTTACTATCTTACTGCTCTGTTGTCTTCATGTGATCCCACAATTGGAGGGTGGAGGCACCTCAGTAGGCCACGCTCTCTCTTATATGGCTGCCCCTGTCTCCTTGGAACTGTAGCCCTCTACAGTTCACTCCTTTTTTTAGTTGTTGATGTTTAGCAGCTATCTCAACCTTACTTTCACTTTCACCAATCTCGTGTTGTGCCCTTGAATGCGCATGAAGGAAAACATGAGCAGTCTGGTAAATTTGCCAGTGCAAGAAACCTGAGAAAACCATGTTTTTCCCCTTGGAGAGTCATGAGAGGCAGTCTATAAAATCCCCTTCCCTGACAGCTGATTGTTAAGTGCACAGCAGGGTGCAGATACACCAATAATCCATTTCAGGGTGACCCACTTCAAACGTGAATCTCTCTGCCAAGCCTCTTTACTTGATGTGAACCCAGCAGGGACCGTTAGAGGCGTTTACTACCTTACATAATCTGCAGGAAGCCACCAAATTGTTCTCTGGCCTGTCCTGCTGTGCAGATGGGAAAGAATGGCACTGAGAATGGGTCCCCCTCTGCCTGGCAAGACCGTATGAGAAGGGGTGGCTGGAGGGATGACCTTGATTGACTGTGCTGAGGTTTCTATAAGTGAACAGAATGACAGAGTGTGTCAGTGTGTATATAGGTTTCAGGCTGTGAAAGTGTGTGTCAGTCAATCTGTAAATAGGAACGTGTGGCAGTGTGAATGTGGGCATATGTCCGAGGGCGTGTTTGTGTGAGCCGGTGTTTCAGTGTGGCGGATGGTGATGCCATGTCACCATGGTATCCGAGTATGTGCCACAGGGGAACTTGAATGTTTGAGTAAGTGTGTGTGGACATATGCCAGTACATGTGGAAGTATATGGGTGAGATTTCACATTATGGTTGCTATGGATATAGCGTTATGCACAGTGAATCCAAGAATCTCTGCACCGAATGATGAGTGGCTATTTGATGTTATTACCACATGCATTTCTTTGGCACCCGGAAGGGCTTGGGGGTGTGTTACATACATTGGGGTTTGGCAGAAGTGCTGATTGCCTTGAGACGGTGCCACTCAATCCACCCCTGCTTACTCAGTTTGCCCCATTGTGACTTACCTAGCTGGTGAGATGGCACCTATGAAGTGAGGCGTCTCTGTGGGCCCATAGGGATAGCAGTTGAGTCCCCCGTCCCCTCTGAGAAACCCAGACGTGTTCCAGGATAAATGAGGTCAGTGAGGCAGATAATGGTTCTCCCTCTGAATGCGAGGTGGGCTCTTGGCTTCTGCAAACGTTGCTGTTTCCTGAGCCTTTTGTGGGATTTAGCTCATGTGAGCAGTCATTCCTGCTGGGCACTGTCAGCTTCTAGGGGCTCTACCACCTCAGAGGACCCTATGTATGTTGCATGCCTGTTGTTATGTGTATGTGCGTGTAAGCATATAAATATATATATATTGTATGTGGGTGTACCTCTTGTGTGTGCATGTGTGTGTGCTTGGGCAGAGATAGTCCTGTTGGAAGTTGCAGTAGGGCAAAGCCAGTTGATGAGTCTCCATGGCCTGGCAGCCTTTCCTCTATTTCTTTTTAGCTTCCATGTGTGTCTTTGTAAATCTACCCCGTTCGGGTGGCCATGCGTGCTGCTCTTGCTATGCCCTAGCTATGACTTCCTTGTGTAGGACCTGCTCTGCATCACAGATGAGGTTCGCAAGCAGATTTCGCTTCTGGTGGTTGGGATAGAGCAACAGAAACCCATTGCACATGCTCATTCAGCGTTTTGCGACCCCTCTGTGCCATGTTTCCACACCAGTGTGCCACATGCATTGCATCCTTAGGCCTTACCTAGCAGATGGAGAAGGAAGACATCCCCTCACAGCACAGCAGAGTGTTTCAGGAGGTGCCTGGCAAAGCAGAAGGGGGACGCACTTGTCTCAGAAGCAGGATGCACCCTTGCTTTCTTGCTGCCTCAGTGCACTTTCAGCTTGGCAGAACTATACCTATCTTCTGTCTTGGATGAATATGGAGGGGAGAGCTAAACTACAGTAGATTCAATCTTGGGTCTCCTGTCTCCCTGCTTTCATTTTGCAAGTGTGAGTGTTCATTGAAGGGCCTGGAAAAGCAGTGCATCTGGTGACCTGAGTTAGCAATTGAGTTCATCTTCCCCCAGCTCTGCAGCATTGTGGGGGAGAAGAAGAGATGGCCAATGCTCTGGGGAGGCAGCACGTGATCTTTCTGCATCTTCTCCGCCCCATCCCAAGGAGATATCAGCAAACTGGTAGCATCCCAGCAGAGGGGGACCAGTTGGGAATCCCCTCTGGTGCCAGCGAATTCTGCACTTTAATTGGCTGTGCTGCACAGCACAAGGATCTCATCTGCCAGGAAAGAACACCAGGCAGTCTCAGCCATCAGACAGCTGAGGAAGGAACAACACCCTATGGCTGTTGCCTCTTGGCATTTATGCTACCTGCTGCCATTAAACAGGCTTATTATGTTCCAGTCTCTTGGTCACTTTGATATATTTTTATATATTTATAAAATGGCAATGGAGAGAATATGTATAGTTCCTGGATGGCTTCTTATTTCAAAGTATCAAAGTAACCCATCAATATCCTCTGCTTTCTTCTGCAACTATTCACTGTTTCCTCTCCAGCGATATCCTGTGCACTGCCAGGTTGTGCTTTCAAGGAGGAGAAATGATTTGTAATTAAAAAAAAAAAAAGTTCTGAAAAGGCTGGGCACCTAAAACTGACAGCCAGCCAGAATCCTCAGGAGATGCTGTAGGAACTGCCCTAGCCACTGAACACATGTGGCAATAAGATGGATTCAAAGGGCAAGTGGCTGGCTTTAGAAGTCTGCTTCCACTGGGGGCTTTTCTTATCCTGAGAGCAGGATCTCTCTCTTCATGCATGCTCAGAATGCAGCAAGCTGCTCTTTTTCTCTCTCCATTTTCAAAAAATATAAAGTGGCGGGGGGCGGGATTTTGTAAAGTCTTTCAGTGGGAGGCTTTTTTCAGCAATACGACTTTCTGAGACCTCAGTTCTGTGTATGCAGCCAGCTGTGTCTGAGCTTTTTCTGTTGTAAATATGCCTGATGCCAGGGTAATCTTGTGACATCTCTTTGCCAGTGATTGAAACACCATCTATAATTTGAAGAGTGGAGCTGCTACAGACAAAAGGCCTCAGCCTCCCTGGCAGTAACTTCTAACTAATTCCCCCCTGGATTTTTCAGAGGGGAAAATGTTTAACCACTGCACAGATTTTTTTTTCTGCGAGCTGTCTTTTCCTTTTTTCCCCACTGAGAGAAATTACTACAAAATTCTATAGGAATGACCCCCAATGCTACCATGACCCCAGGGCAGGTTACAGTGTTGTGTAATAAGAGCCTTCTCTCCCCACTGTATATTTTCAGTATAGTTCCCTGGCTCTCTCATTCTTGGCAATGAAAGTGTGGACTCTGATTTACATACAGCTCACCCAGCCAGTGTACCCTTTTAGACCAGACCACACCATGGACTCCCTGAAGAGTTAGGTATCTAGACCACACCAGACTCCAGCTGTGATGACGACACAGGGTACCACTACTGCTGTTCTCTCTGAAATGGGGTGATGGACATTCCCATGGCTCTTTCAGGAGGAATCTTTGTGATCTTTTCATGGGTGATTCGCAATACGTGGTGTGTCAGAGCTGAGTTGATAGTGATCCATCGGGAAGCAGAAGCCCATAGCTCGTGTGTGTATATGTGACAATCTCTGTTGAAATACAATAGAACAATACAATAGAGGTGCTACTCACAGACCTGCCCTCCATCTCCACTGAGGACACCATAGGAATGTTCCAAGGGTGACTTCTCCATGGTGATGAAAGGAAGGGCAGTAGGGAAAGAGAGGTAGAGGTTTCTTTCTTGGGCTGGCAGTGATAATTCCTTTAGATCATGCTCTTGGGTGGGGACAAAACTAAGCCATGGAGGGCAACTGAGAAAACCTGAGGGGAGACTGAGCAAGGTGGAGTGAGCTAGAATGCCTGGTTGGAAGTGCCTAAACTACCTTTTCAGTAATTCTTCCTCTCCCTCCTTGCACAGTCCCCTTTGTCCCCCTCCCTCCCATGTCCAGTCCCTGCAGAACCAAGAGGGACTGGACATGGGTTCTGAGGAATAGGATTCAGAGGGGGTAACTATTACTCCCATGTCCACATCTGTCTTTTTCTTGCACCCCATGTTGTTCACGGGTGGTTAGGGCTGGCCGTTGACTGAGACAGTGCCCTCCTGGGCCAAACAGAATCAAGCAACAACTTAGTAAATAAACTGGGGAGAAATATGAGGTACAACCAACCCTCTTCTTATGCACCATTGTGGTATGTGAGAGAAATTGCAGCATGTGGATGTGAGTATGCAGGGGACAGGTGCAGAGAGATGCTCTTGTCTTGGGATATACTGCCCTCCTTGGTGTGAGGGAACCCCAGTGTGCTGACTTTCAGGAGATTGTGTCAGAATCCTTTATGTTTTTGGCTGAAGAAGAGTAGTGATGGGGAAAATTCTAGTTTATTCTGGGGTTGGGAGAGGGAGACTATTTAGGGCTGACATTGGTCAGCATCATATGTATTTTTCTTTTAAATAATGTAAATTTTCCCAGACTATGTTTGATGATCAGTCAAAGGAGAAATAAATATTCACCTACAGCAGTGGTTTCAACCTGTGGTCCATGGACTCCTGGAGGTCCACAGGCCATGTCTACTATTTCCACAGGGGTCCGCACCTGCATTTGCAATTTTGTTAGGAGTCTACACATGAAAAAAGGATGAAAGCCACTGTCCTGCAGTGTAATACCCTTCCTTCTCTTCTCCTGAGCTGGTGGTTTCTCTGGGTGGTCTCTACCAGGCCTTCATTCAGAGCAAACATTCCCCTCCTTCCTGCGTGCACTTCTGGACCCCAGTATCGCCTCTTCCTCCCATTTTTCACATACATATGCTCACCCCCACTTGTGAGAAGCAGAGCCACAGAGGCAGGAGTGCCAAATGACTATTTATTTCTCAAAAGAAAATGGAAAAAAAATGTTTTTTAAAATATGCAAATGTGCAAAGGGAACCGACAGCGAGATGATGGTGTCAGAGAGAAATGGGATGTTTTGTAACCCTAGCTGCAGTAAAAAACAAAAACAAAAATACATTAAAAATATTTAAAAAAGAAAAAAAACTAAAAAAAAACTTGGCCTATTTTGGAAATATTGTGAATAATTTTTGATATAAAAACTAATTTTTATGTAGCATGAAAACCACCAAAATAAAATGATCCAGAATAAAAGTGGAGCAGAAGTTTTTTGTTGTTGTTTTGGAGGGAAATGAAGGGGTAGGAGAGGAGTGGGGTGTGATTGTGTGAGAGAAAAAGGGTGAGAGAGAAAGAGAGAGGAGGTAATGTTGTCAAATTTTGTAATTTTATTTCAAGTTTTTCAATAGCGGTGTTTTTCATAATCGCTAGTTCCTGTGATTATGCAAGAATCTCTGCTTTCATTTTTTTAATAGCAAGTTTTTAGCCTTCATCGTTGAAGAATGGACCATAAAGTCTCAGAAATTATATATATATATATATAATATATATAGCCGTGAGCTGGTAGTACAGGTGAGGGAAGTAGGGAGCAGGAATGCCATAGGTATGAAGATTGTTAATTTTGTCATATGATGCCTGAGCTTCCCTGTAATTAACTTGACCTGCCCCTACCCACTGAGGAATGGGGCACTGATCCATCTGAGGATACATGGGCACTGCCTCTCTGGTTCCCTTTTGAAGAAGCTTTCCATTTGTTTCCAATTCTCTTTCTCTTCCAAAGGAAATATGCTTCCTCTCCAAAACTTTGAGAACACTATATGCTGGGCCCCCAACTCCTTTAGGAAACATGGCACTAACTCCCCAAACATCGTGAAGAAATTATGGTGTTAGACTTCTGACCCTCTCTCTGGAAGAAACGTGCACCCCACAAGCAAATATAGCACTGCCACCTTAAAGAGAAAGAGGTGTGGGCTCCCTGAATGCTCATGAGAAAAGAGAATAGGAATAGTGGCTCCTTGACTCTTCAGAGGAAAGAAGATGCTGCATCCCTCCATCTCAAAGAGTATGATTTTTGTTCCCCTGGTGCAATCTGAATGTAAATCAGAGACTCCAGATGCTCCTGAACTTAACTTCCAGGCTAATTGTGCATCAGCTGTGATGTAACCATCTCCCCTTCCCCAGGGGAGAATGATGATATTGGGCTGAGAGGGCAAGTGCAGCACTTGCTGCACTGAAAATATAACCCAGCTTTTCACTTTTATGAGCCTGAACAAATGTACCGTCTGTCCTTATAACTTCATCTTTTTGTTCCCTTAAACAGGCTCCCAGACTCTACCCACTGGAATAGTGACTCACCAGCTATCAGGCAGCTTCCATTGCCACCAGCCTGTCCCATTTCCTGCTGACTCCTCCCTACTCAACAAAGCTCCAGAAGGGCAGCTGATCCCCTGGCTGGAATAACAGTGGATCCTTGGGAGCTGGGCCCAGCTGCTTGTAGAGGGACACAGCATGGGTCAAATGCCTCCCCCCTGCTGAATTTCTAGTTGTTGGCACTTAGCGAGTTGCTAGTATTCATTTTTCTTTGAGGCTGCTTCTCCTCATATGTGTCTTCTCCACACAGTGCACAATTAACTTGTGGATCTTGTTGCTATAGTATATTATGAAGGTCAAAAGTATAAGTGGGTTAAAAAAAATGAAATATGTTTATGGCAGACAAGGCCATCAATGGCTCTTAGCCACAGTGGCCAGAGATGCAACCCCATGCTCTGGGTGTCCTTAAAGTTCTGATGGCAAGCCAGAAATTGGGACTGGGTGACGGGATGGCTCATTTGATGATTGCCTGTTCTGTTCATCCCTTCTGAAGCACTTGGCATTGGCTACTGTAGGAAGACAGGCAGCTGGACCATTGGTCTGAGATAGTATGGTCATTCTTACATTTTACATTCTTAACTGTCTGGCCAGTTACCCTGATACCTCACCTCCAATTGCTCCCTCTCAGTTTTACTGGCAGGTCTGCCTCTCCCAGAGGAGTAATGTGCCTTTGTGGTCTCACTGATGCTAGGATAGTGAGAGGAAGAGGGTTATTTCTGCCTTCTCATGCTGGGAACCCGACACCATTCCCATGCGCTTACAAAAATAGTTCATATTCCTCAGCCATCACTAGCTCTTCCTGCAGCTTTAGAATGTTTCTCGCCCCAGTCCCTGATGTGACAGAACCCCTTCTTACCAGGGGAGCTGCATCCTATGTGACTAATGCTGGTTGGCTCTTGGGATATATTTAGGGGCTTCACTAGGAGAGTTGGGGGGTGGTGAAGGGAAACATGCAAATTGTTATTCTTTGCTTGGAAAATTTCCACCAAAGGTTTCCTGTGATTGATCCGCTAGCCAGCTTCACAGCTTGATGCAGCTAATGGGCCCCATTGGCAGGGTTGTGGAACAAGAGGGGAACTAGGGCAAGATGTTAATGCCACCTTATGTGGATGCTGGGCGAGCATGTTGTGTGTGGTCAACAGCCAGAGAGAATGGTGTTGTCTGAGAGAAGCACTTACTCAGATTATCCATGATGGCACTCGATGATTCCTGCACCTTTCCATCCCACACAGTCTGAGAGGTGACCACCTCTTCCTCTTTGTGACATGCGCCAGTCAACTGCCCTGTGGATCAAGAGAGGCAGGGGAGAAAGCCATGGTGGGAGCAGGCTGGAAGCGGAGCACACAGAAAGTACATGGAGATCCCTTCTGTGTCAAAAATGCATTCTGTGTTTCCTCCAGTGGATGCCTGCCTCCCAGCAAAAGAGCTAGCAATACAGTTTCTCACACATGTCTCCAGTAGTGTCCATAGTCCTGTGCAATCAGACACATATCTCTCCACAGGCAAGTGTGTGTGTGTGTGTGTGTATGTGTGTGTGTGTGTGTATGCGCAAAGGAGAGCCAGCTACCTCCAACATAACTAGGTTCCAAGAGGAGTAAAACCGGGAGTGGAATCCTGCATCTGTGGAATGAATTTTGAATCCAGCCTCTGGGGAATCGGCCTAAAGAAGCTCTTTGGGCAAGGTGCTGAAATTTTGACTTCCACAGGTGGCACAACAGATCTTAGAGGCAGGGGCTTTGGCTGTTCTTTGGGCCTGCCTGCAAGTTTAACACAGACACTTGCCGTTCCCAGAATTTGTCCCCTGCTATCTCATGCTTTTGCATCACTGGAAAGGATAGTAACAAGGGGACAGGAGAGGACGCCGGTGGGGCTGGGACAGCCCCAAATCCATTGAGCCAGTCTTCCCCTAGACTTGTTGGACTGACTAACAGAAGCACCAGCAGCAACTAATTGGATTCTGTTGCTCTCATCTTAGACCAGAAGGGCACACGCCTTAAAATATCCTGTCATGCACCTTGTCTCCTCATACTGGGTCCCAGACTCCTGAATTTTTATGAGGAAAGTTGAGGCAGGGTGGGATGCCATTTTCCTTCTCCGGATACACATAGGGAGGGGCCAGGAGTCATGGGGTTTTGAACAGCCCAGTCTCCTAGATATCGTTAGTGGACTCTCTATTGTTTACTTGTTCAGGTACACTATTGATAAGTTCATTTTTTCCTAATGCTTGATCTGTGCAGTCCATCATTAAGCAGAGAGTCAACCAGCACAGCCTGGCTTTGCATTAGTAACATACATAATTGGCGACTGATAAGCTGCCTGCAGGACAATAGTCTTCCTTAGACAGCTGGGGCTATGTAATTTAGTCTTGCTTCCTCCCCTCCCCATGAATGGCTCCAGGACTCCTCCATGGATGACCAAGGGTGGAGGTCTCTTTTTTGAATAGTTCGAACTTTTCCACACAGTCTGACATCTCTGCACCAGATAGCTCAGAGTACATAAGAACATAAGAACGGCCGTACTGGGTCAGACCAAAGGTCCATCTAGCCCAGTAGCCTGTCTGCCGACAGTGGCCAGCACCAGATGCCCCAGAGAGGGTGGACCGAAGACAATGATCAAGCTATTTGTCATCTGCCATCCTTCTCCAGCCTCTGACAAGCAGAGGCCAGGGACACCATTTCTATCCCCTGGCTAATAGCCTTTTATGGACCCAACCTCCATGAAATTATCTAGCTTCTCTTTAAACTCTGTTATAGTCCTAGCCTTCACAGCCTCCTCTGGCAAGGAGTTCCACAGCTGACTACATGCTGTGTGAAGAACTTTCTTTTATTAGTTTTAAACCTTCTCCCCATTAATTTCATTTGATGTCCTCTAGTTCTTCTATTATGGGAACTAATAAATAACTTTTCTTTATCTGCCCTCTCCATATCACTCATGATTTTATATACCTCTATCATATCCCCCCTCAATCTCCTCTTCTCTAAACTGAAAAGTCCCAGTCACTTTAACCTCTCTTCATATGGGACCTGTTCCAAACCCCTAATCATTTTAGTTGCCCTTTTTTGAACGCTTTCCAAGGCCAAAATATTTCTTTTGAGGCGAGGAGACCACATCTGTACACAGTATTCAAGATGTGGGCGTACCATAGTTTTATACAGGGGCAGTAAGATATTCTGGGTCTTATTTTCTATCCCTTTCTTAATAATTCCTAGCATCCTATTTGCCTTTTTGACCGCCGCTGCACACTGTGTGGAAGTTTTCAGAGAACTATCCACAATAACTCCAAGATCTCTTTCCTGATTTGTCATAGCCAAATTAGCCCCCATCATACTGTACGTATAGTTGGGATTATTTTCCCCGATGTGCATTACTTTACACTTATCCACATTAAATTTCATTTGCCATTTTGTTGCCCAATCACTCAGTTTGGTGAGATCTTCTTGGAGTCCCTCACAGTCTGCTTCTGTCTTGACTATCCTAAACAGTTTGGTATCATCCGCAAACTTTACCACCTCACTGCTAACCCCTTTCTCCAGATCATTTATGAATAAGTTGAAAAGTACAGTATAAGATATATCAGAAGAGACGCTCGTGACTTCTTCAGCTGCCTGATCTCAGCCAGACAAAGCGGCATCCCATTCTGGAGCAGAACACTAGTCCTAGTGGCCTGACCACTCCTCTCAGCTTTCTAGCCACTGTCTCAGAGTACTGGTTTGGGGAATACCCGTTCAGCCTCAATACCCGTGCTCCTGTTCCAGCCATCTTGGTTATCTTGGCTGTCAAGTACTCCCCCGCCCCCTCCTTTCTATGCCACAAGGAAGGGCTGCATGGGATGCTTTCTTTCGTACCTGAGTTGTTAGATAAAAACCAAGAGGCTTTGGGGAGCTGTCTTGGCTACTCTCTGATTAGTTGCTCTTGCTGAAGAGACAAGACACTGAGGCCTAGCAAAGCTGCCAGTTCAAGGTTAAGCACTGAGAAAGCGATTGCCCTTCAGCGGCAACTCACTGTCTTTCAATTAGCAGAGGGGGAATGTTAAGTAACTTGCTCTGGGAGAAAGCCTCGCTCTCATGGCGTGCGCGCATGCAGAGGAATCTTGGATTGTCTCAGGGCTTTTACAGAGAGAAATGTCTTGTTTGGGTTTTCTGTCACTCACTGGAATCTCCAGCAAACTTCGCTCATGCAGTGCAAACAATGAAGCTACTTGGTGGTGGTGGTGGCACACGGCAATACATCAGCTGACAGCATACACCACTTGGAGGCTTTGATGGTTCCAATCCCATACTTAAGGATGAGTGTTGTGGACGTCACTACATGCTCAATACAGTGGTGTGGTGCTGACGACAGGCAAACTCCCAAAGGTTGCTCAGAGGTTTGATTAAAGCAACACTCAGAAGTTTGGATGCTCATAATAGGCCTGGGCAAGGCTGAGCGTTCACTGTGAAATCTCTTCTCCCCCCCCCCCCAATTGCTGCAATAGCAGCTCCCCAAGGCTAAGACCAGTGGGAGGGCTAGTACAGGTTGGCCACTGGTGTTCTGACCACCTACACCATCTGTGGGCAGGGTTAATGGCATGTAAAAATGTTGCCATCAGTCTATCCCAGTGACCACTGTTGGAGCTGCGCTGGTAACTTGGTTGCAGTGGGAGAGATTCAGAAGGCAGCTCAGTGTAGCTACAGACTTGAGGGTAGTAGGAGCTTGATGAATGTGTCTAAGGCTCAGAGTCAGGCGGGATCTAATCTAGTCCCTGGCACTTCACTCTTCTGCCTTGTTAGTTCTCTTTTACAGGTAGGAAACCGGAGCATGATTCTGGGATGGACGGTAAGATCGATGAGTTAATGTTTGCACAGGATTTTGAACAGGGAAGGGGAGAGGAGATTTTTGATAGCACGAGCAGAATTTGGAAGCACAAAACCTCTACTGGCTTTCAATGGGCTCTTAAGAGACTTTTGAAAATGTCTCCCGTAACTAATGATGATGCTAATTAAATGCCTATGATGCCACAATGACTGGGCGTTTGACAAACTAGAGCG
This sequence comes from Pelodiscus sinensis, assembly GCF_052426305.1. Lineage (NCBI taxonomy): Eukaryota > Metazoa > Chordata > Testudines > Trionychidae > Pelodiscus > Pelodiscus sinensis. The sequence continues at coordinate 88,548,638 of NC_143052.1, read as the reverse complement.
TCTGAACTATTTGAACTCTTGTGAGTCTACAGTGTTGTGGTGGAATTCTCCAAAAAACAAACCTTCTTGGAAGAATTCCAGAACTCCCATGTTCTGATCAGGCTGGAAATACTAATAGAGCATCCTATCCCACAAGAGTATTGTTGGCCTGTCATTACTGGCTGAAACTAGGAAATGTAGAGGAATCTTTAAACTTGGGAAATAGTGAGCAACAAGGGTTTTCAAATGTCATTAGACTTCAGGAGAGTTTTGAAGCTCACATTTTGGGCAAGCAATGGCTGAAGGTTCAGATCAAATATTAGCTTATTATTAATGGCTCAGTCCCTCCTAATCATGTTGTTATAATTATTTATGGGTATAGTCACGATCAGCACCATTTTAATTGTTAACCAGGAACATGCCAGGTGTGTGCTAGGTACTTTCTAAACTGCTGTGAATGCTAACTCCCATTTTCAAAAGTGGCCTAGGTATGTTTAAAAATATTATCCAAAGGCCCCATTTCAAAGAACTCCCAATCTTGATGTTAAACCTAAATATGTTTATATTAGAATTTATGCTAATAAGTAAATTGACAGATGCCATAAGTTTACATACATTATGCAAATATTTTAAAATCTTACTTTGTACACATTTACATAGCATGTACTTACAGATAAATGAGACGCTCAAATTACAAGGAAAGTAATCACAGCTCCCTTACAGAGTGTAATCAAGGTGAACTTTGTGTGTCTTGTGGTGTCAGTAGTGGGTAAGACACCAGGGGGCAGGGAATTCAATTATGTCCAATAATAAAACAAACAGTGCCCTCCACAATTTGGCAGTGGCAGGATAGGAATCAGTGTCAGATTGGGGAATCACATCTGGGGTAGAACCAGACATAGTGAGAAATCCCTTGCCCAGCATTGATTCTGAGCCAGGTGTTTGTTTTGTAATGTGGTGGAGAGACCTGGTTTAGTTAAATTAGGAATCATCTTTAATGGTCACCTGCAACATGAACTGTCAACCTGCACTCAGCTGGAGATATGAAAATAATAATACTATAAATGATCACATTTAGCACTTATATGACCCTTTACATTTGCAAAGCACTGTGTGACTCAGGGTATGTCTACATTGCAACCAGACACCTGCAGCGGGCCAGGGCCAACATGCTTGTCCGTGAGGCTTGGATGGTGAGGCTGTCATTGCAGTGTAGATGTCCAGGCTTGGGCTGCAGCCCAAGTTCTGGGATCCTCCCTCCCTTCAGGGTCCTAGAGCCCAGGCCCCAAACCTCAAAGTCTACACTTCAGTGAAACTCTCTGAAAGCCTGAGCCCTGTAAGCCCAAGGCAGCTGGCCTGGGCTGGTTGCAGTTTTTTCATGGCAGTGTTGATACACCTTCCAACTCCCAGTGCTCCGGGTTGCAAGTAGATAAGCTGTAATGTCCCCATTATTAGGATGGGAAAATTGAGGCAGAGAGGTTGTGTAATTTGTACAGAGGCAAGCAGCGGAAGCAGGGACAGAACTCAGGGCCTCCCCACTCCTGTGCTTACTCATCCGAGCACTGCTGCCAGAAGGGAAAAGTGCTGCTTTACACTAGGGTTATGTCTACACTACCAGGTTATTTAAAAATAAGTTATTTCAAAATAATAACTCCCAGAATAACTGTTTCAAAATAAGCTATTCCTCTTCACAAGCAGGAGTTGTTATTTCAAAATAACAAGTCCTTTATTTTGAAATAACAGGCTTGGTAGTATGGACACTCGTCTTGTTATTTCAAAATGAGGGGAGTTATTTCAAAATAACTGCCCAGTGTAGACATGCCCCAGGAGTCTTAGTAATTTCCTCATGTTACCCCCTTACTTTCTGGCTCTGAACATAAGTGGAACTACCAGCATTACTGTGAGAAAAGCCTGGGCTCAGACAGATCTTGTAAGCTCTGGAAGTCTCACCAAGAAACTATTTTTCCCATGAGATTTGCAGGCCCAGCATCACGGCTAAACTCTTGATCATCAGCCAAGCTTTTTGGGTGCATCCTTGATGGAATCTTCCAACGTGCTGTCTTGATTCTTCCTGGTTGCTGATTTGTAATCTTTGGCTGCAGAGCTTAAAGAAAGAACCTCTTAAAGCCTACTTCACGGGCGTGTGTGCGTGCGTGTGCATGTGTGTGTGCATGTGTACATACGTACTTGTATAGTCTGGGTCATGAAGGGGGAAATGGTAATATTCACAAGGCCATGCTCAAAATTACCAATCTCTGCTTCACGAGTGGTCACAGAGAACTCTCCTCATTCACATAGCATGATGGTTTCCCAGCTTCCTTCCGATTCCTCCTTCCCCCCAAAGAACTGAAGGGATGGAAAAAGCCTTTGACTCCACTGCTCACTTGCATAAACAGACTTTTCTACTGGCTGCCCATGTTTTCCTCATGCAAATGTGCATGGGATACATCCCTGCAAGGGGCGGAGCACCTGCATGCTCAGCAGCACCTGTCCAGATCTCACTAAGGTTAAGGGGAGCCTACACTTTCTTCAGTGGGAGTTGAATCAGGCCCGTTATGGAGGCCTACCTGAAGTGTGAACATTCAGGGTGATTCTGGTCCCTGAAGAATCTCTACCACAGGATCTTGTGTTATCTTTTGCAGATGCTCTTTAGCAAGTGTTTCTGTTGCATTTTTTGGCAAAACATCTACCGTTTACAAGGAGGAGGAGCCCGATGTATTATATTTAAACATTTCCCTCATCTGTGTTAATAATGTATAGTAACCCCTGTGATCAGTACTTTGGCAGGAGTTAATCAAAAACAGCTGTCATTTACTTAACAACATCAACACTGTTCATCTAGTCTGGCATTTTGCTCTGCATGGTTCATTGAAGTTAGGCTGGTCTGTTTCAACAGTCAGTTCAGCTTCCTAGTTTCCATCCACTAGCCTGATGCTCCTGTATTCTGAGTTTCAAGCACAGCAGACAAATGCTTTTGATTAAACAAAACACCCTCCTACCCCACACATACTGCATGACAACCTCCCTCTCCACCAAACCAAACCAAACCAAACCAAACCAAACCAAACCAAACCAAAAGGAACATCTGTAAAGACTCTCCTTGCATTTCCACCTTAAACCAAAACTACATTGTGTGGAATTTTAAAATGGGACCATGAAAACATTTTGGTGAGTTCTGAAGTTCCACAAACCCTTCCTACAAAACTAAGGTTCTGTCTACACACCACCACTTTTGTTGGTAAAACTTTTGTAAATCCAAAGTGGGGAAAAAACACACCCTGACCAATTTAAGTTTCACCAACAAAAGCGCCATACTATGTCAGCGGGAAACGTTCTCCTACCAACACAGCTGCTGCCGCTCATTGGGGTTTAATTATGTCAATGTGACAGCTCCCTCCTGTCAGCGCCGCTGTAAGGTCTCTAACCTAAATTTGATTTTTAATCCTAAACAACTTGAAAGTGTCTTTTAAATTATGTATTCCCTTATTTACAGATCTACTATGGCTCTGCCAACCTTCCGAGGTCTCTTATACTTAAGTTCTGGCACATTAGCACCGTAGTGGCTAGGTGGTTTTTTAAAAGGATGACTAAAAAGATGAAGTATACATAGCTTTCAAAATAAGTAGCAATTTGATTGTCCGATGTTTCTCGATTATATTTCCAGGATACATACGACCATCACGTTCCTGACTAGTAATATTACCTACCTACATTTAATGGCTAATGTCAAGTTTATATTAACATTTACAAGTGCATTGGGAGTTAAATTTGTTCACTGGTATTATGTAAAACTGTTTTACTGATTTATATTTACACACATTTACCTAGCATTTCCTGATTAATGCATCATAATGCACCAAAGTCATGTGTAAGGCTCAGCCACACATCTGCACCAGAAGCTTCAAGGTTGTGTAGCAAGATTTCTGACTTATCTAAGAGAAATGTTTCCCTAGATGGGGTTGGGACTGAAATCAAGAGGATGGAGAGAGAAAGGGTAGGACAGAGATGACTGTTGGCTTTTTATGGAGAATCTTGCAGTGCTTTCTTTGCTTTCTCATCTGATGCTTGCAGATTTCTTGTAACTGTCAATCTGGATCAAGTTCTACAGGGGATTGGTGGGGGTAGGGTTGGGGGTAGAGGGCAGAATTACTTTAATCCTTTGGTTCTTGGTTTAGGCTGCTCTAATTCAGTCCTCGTTGGTCTGGTGTGCATAATTATGTGAGGGCAGAGGTGGAATAGGAGGCTGTACGGGTGGAGGGAATGGAAGGGGGAATCAGGGAAAAGGCAAACTAGCATGGTGTCCAATCACAGTGCTGTTAGTGAATGACCAAGTTTGGCCCTAGTCTTAGTACAATGGTTGCAGGTGTATATTGGGACAGCTACCTCTTCTGGTTGGGAGAAGGAAGGTGAAACAATATACCCCAAATGCAGTCCCAGTGTCCCCCGTGTGGCATAAGCCTTACTATTGACAGGGTGTAGCTGGCAACATTGACAGAAGCAAGGAGGGTGGCAGCGGTGAGGCTGAGAGCCAGAAACGCACCTCTCCCACAACTAAACTGGGAGAAGGAGACATTGTTGTTACTTTCCCAGCACAGCGTCTTCCTGAGGGAAAGCGCACTTGAACTCAGGCTTGCCTCATCTCCCTGAGGCCCAAATCCCCCCTCCCTCCACTAATCACTATCCTACTTTCCCCCAACCCCCCTCACTCTGGAACCCCCCTCTCCGGTTCTTTTTTCTGTAAATAGCTATTTCTGATTTCAGACAAGCAGGGATCGACAGACACTGGAGGGGGGAAGGACAGCTGTAGAGTTTTATTTCTTTCTCTCTTGAATTTTGGTGTTTGAACTTGAAAAATAATATATATAAATATAAATATATATATAAGCAAATGGATTTCCTGGAAAACAAAGAAAGGAGTTGATTTTTTCCCCCTTTGATTTGTCTTGTTTCTCATTGAGGCTGTTTTCTGGGCAGAGGGTTTTTTTTGTGAAATGTACAGATTTTCAGTTCAGCATTGTTCAAACAATGCAGAGAAAATTTAGAAAAGAAAAAAGAAAAACGAACAACAACAAAATAACACAAAACAAGAACAATTTTGTGATGTACAAAATCTGTAAATAGTCGAAGATTCTTTCTCTTTTCTAACAGCAAATTATTTCTGTCACTTTATATTCAAAAATAAAGAAACCTACCACAAAATATCAGGGTAAAAAAAACCAACCAAAACAAAACCCAGAATCTGAACTTTTTCTTGATTGTCTTTGTTCTTTTCTTGCTTGACCTGGGGAATACCTTTTGTAATGTATTTGTGATGTTCCCTTCAAGGCATGGAAACTGTGATGAGTTAAAATGAAGGTACAATGACCTGCTCATGGGCGTAATGTCATATTGGGCCTCCTGCCTCTGTATTACTTGGTAACAGTCAGGGGCGGCCTGAGGTGGGCTGCTGGCAGCTAGCGCCCCAGGCAGAATGCGCGATCGGCGCCCTCGCCTCCACAGCCCTCAATGGCGTGATGTCATCATTGGGCACCCCATTTAACGCGGTGCCCTAGGCGACAGCGGAGTTGGCCTATACGCACAGGCCGCCCTTGGTAACAGTAGATGGGAAGGGGTGGGCAACAGACTTGCAGGGCCCCTGGGCAAGGTGGGGGGAGTCAGGAAGGGGTTGGGCCTCGGGCCTCAGGCAGGGATGGGGCAGGCAGCCCTCAGTGCCAACCGGAGCTCACCACCTTTCCTACTACCCCAGCCCTCAGAGCTGCCTGGAAAGCACAAGGGCAATGATTTAAAAGCTTGGGGCTCCAGCCACCACTGCTCCTGTGGTAGTAGTGGCAGCTGGGATCCCCAGGCCCTTTTGAATTGCTGGGCCCTGGGGCAACTGCCCCCTTCTCCTCCCCCTCTTCCCCATTAGTCCTGACAGTAGATAAGGAAATGGAATTTGGAAACTTTTTCCTTGGGTCATTGACTCCAGTGTGGATGGTTGATGGGATGGAGACCTTTCACTCCAGAACCAAAAAAGTGGAACAAGAATTCTTTCATCTCCAGCTCCCCAGTCCCCAGGACCTGTTGTTTAATTCTGCTCCTGGTAATTTTTGGGTTCTTTTGAGTTCTCCATATTTCACTCTTTGATGCATGAACCCCTTAGAATGGAGGAACGAGTAAGGGGTCTTTGTGGCTATCCTCCTGTTATCCAGCAGAGGAAGATGGAAAGTGGAATACATGATGGTATGTGAGGTAACCAGCGATCCCTCCCTTGCATGTAATTGTTATCTTGCTTTTGCTAAGAGAAACCATATCCCAGTGAACCTTTGAGAGGGCAAAGCTTTCATCGCAATTTCCAGCTGAAAATTGCTTTCACTTTTCCACCATGGCCCTGTGTAACTATCTGGCCCCAGAAGCGTGGGTTCTCCATTTCCTGTGTGCCCTCCTTCCATGTTATACAATATTCTCAATACGTTACTATGGGAAGGGACCTTTCTAGCTGCATGACTGACTTTTATTGTTCCTCACGGCATCCCTTACTGGATGGGTGTCTCGTCTCAGTGTTTAGTCTCTTCTGAGATCGGGAGTTCACCGAAGATACCCTTTCCAATGGCAGCATTATCCATCGTCTGTATCGTGAAACCTTCTCCTGATGCATAGCCTGAGGTTTGTACATTCCTGCTCTGTTTTCAGAATATGTGGGCAGAGGCATCTTTTTGGCTCATCTGCAGCAGCCACTTCCTGCAGTCTCAGAGTGGGGACCCAATTCACTTGTCAGCCATGGTCACATTCGGGAAAAGCAAACACATGGTAAGTCAGACCAATGGATAGGCATGCTGGCCATGGGTTATGTCTCACTTTAGACCATTTGGACACTGATTGATAGACGTGTCCAGGGAAATCACAAGAAGTTGGTGTCAATGCTACCAAATAAATCTAAGGAAATTGGATCTCTGTTGAACACATCCACTCAAGCTGGAGGTCTACTTAAAGCCTCCCAAAGCATCAGATGTCTCAGCATGCACTAAGTTTCATGTAAATTCCCACTGCCATAAACGATACTTTAATCAGAGGAGGGAACTCCATTGCTAAACCCTGACGGGCAACTGTCAACTTTGCATAACATCAACAACAAGGGAGGGACCACCAATAAATGCACAGGGGTGAAAACAGAGATGAATTGGCAGCTGGAATTCAGCCGAGGGGAGGACTAGTTAGCCCCATTTCTGACCTTCAAGGGCAGTATTTCAAATAATGTTTTTAAAACATGACACGATCCTGCTGTGGGAGGAGAGGCTTGGCCCTTAAAAGAATGCCACCCAGGCGGTCTGCCCTCTGCAGAGTTGATAGCAAGAATGCCCCTGGAGTTTCCTTCAGAAACAAGCTCTCTCTACTGGGTAGGAGCCAACATCTTCATGACTAGACTCAATGAAAGGATGAGCAATGTAATTAGGAGGCAGTGGGGAATGTAGAGTTGTTTCAAGCTTCTCTTGGTCATATGCACCAAATGGCACATCAATATAGAGTTAAAACAAATTGGAAAAGATTCTGAAAACCATAGCCAAAGCCTAAAAGTATTTATAGATGCAGCACCTGTCTGTACTTTCTTACATACAGTAGGGGGGCTCCCAATGCATCTTCCCAAATGTCCCTCATGCACAGCTCCCATGACTGTTCCACTTCTGCCAATGGTAGGGAGTTCTGACCTACTACTCCAGTGCTGGGAACCAACACCCCTCTGCTAATGCATTCTGCACCATCGCCTGTACTCCTCTTTGTGAGTTTCCTTTAGAAAGCTCTGCCAAATGGACCTCCATCATCATGTGCTGTGAGAGAGAGGTTTGACCTATGCTTGGAATGGGTACAGCCAGGGCTGTGTCATCCTCTTTGCTTCTTATGTTCACTCGACTCACTCACAATTTTGCCAAAGAAAAGTCCATAGCACATGGAAAGCAGTTTGCTCTATGAAAGGTCACACTTGGTCTGAGTTGCTTTGACTACCACAGGATGAAACGACTGCTTCGTGAGCCTTCAACTGAAATTAACTGTGAAGAGGAGCTGTGCTCTGTCCCAGGAGAATAAGCAAGAGCTATTAGAGCTATTAAAATGCATTTGTGGCCTTCCCTCCCTTGCTATCCCATGCTGTGCTCCTTCCCTGTTGGCCTGCAGGGCATGAACCCTTCAGCTTTCATTAGCCACAAATTAAACAGTGGTTATGAGACAAATCTGAATCAGAAGTGATTGGAATGGGGCCTTGCGTGGGATGAAGTCATTGCTGGCACAGGAGACTTGGGATACGTCTGCACAGCATTTTGGAGCCAACCTCCCTGCCCGGCAGGGCTGTCCCTACTAGGGATGTTAAAATGCATGTAATTAAGTAATTGTATAACTGCTGGCAATTTCAGCGGTTACACAGTTACATTAGGGATGTTAAGAGGCAGGTATTTAACCAATAGAGTAGTTGACAGAATTTTTATCGGCTACTCGTTTAGTCGATAGGCAGCCTGGCTCAGTCCCAGCTCGCGCCAGGTGGGGGACCGAATCCCACTTCGACTCTGCATTTTAAAAGGCAGTAGGAGCTGGGCAGCCTGTCCCCCAGCTCCTCTTGCATTTTAAATTGTAGAGCTACAGTGGGGTTTGGGCCAGGACTAAGCTAGGCTGCCAGCTGGCAGAAGCCCCTGTGCATAGAGGTCCCAGCAGGGATATGGGTCCTCCTGTGCACAGGGGCTGCTTTGCAGCATCCTCTGTCCTCCCCCCCCCCACAACGTCCCCGTCCCCCCCGGCAGCAGCAAGGGTCAGGGACAAGTGGCACTGTGGAGACAGTGCTGGGGTGAACCAACTTTTAAGCTGGCTGATCCAGAGGCAGCAGAGCGGGGAGAGGAGGGTTTGAATGCAAGTAGTCGACTCAACTACCTGATAAGCATAAGCTTATCGGGTAGTTGCCCAGTTGATTAACCCCTTACATCCCTAAGTTACATGCAGAGAGGCATTCAACTCCCTGGGAACCGGTGTGTGCTGGGAGCCCAGCTTTTAAGCCAGATTCCTGCTTGTACTGGAAGCTTATGTGTAACCGTGAACATTAACCAATGAGCCCAGGATCATCGGTTAACATTTACATGGTTATACTTTCACATCCCTAGTCCTTACCAACAGGCAAAGCACACAGCCCTATAGGGCACTACAAAATTTGCAATGCTAAATTGCCTTAAATTCCATGGTGCCCTAGGTTTCTGGGGCATATAGGGCTGTGCTGGCTGCAGCAGCCAGCCCATCCCCTAACCATCCGCCCATGGGCTGTGCTTAGCAGCGTTGTCCCTGAGGGACACAGGACCCTGTATACCTCCCTTCCCTCACGCCATTCTGCCCCTGCCCCTGATCAACACAGCCTGAGGGACTATTGGAGGGGGAGGGCTGGTGCCAACAACAGGGATTGCCCCCTCTCCAGCACTCACTGGCAGTGGGGGGAAGTAGAGTGAGCCGGCCCCAGTCCACTCCGCTTCCCCTGGCTCCCAGCCATTTTGCTCCACTTCATGCCATCTAAGTGACTGTGGGGGTGTGCCCAACCCCTGCTGCCTCCCTACTCTGCTCCTGCCCCTCATGGCTCTTGTCCCCCATGGCTGTGAGTGCAGCCTCCCTCCCCCGGAGGCTAGTGGGGCTTGCAATAATGTTCTAAAAATAGCCGTGTAGACAATGCTCAGGCTCTGAAGCTCACCCTGTTTCTTCGGCTCCAAGAGCCAAGCTCCCGGCTGGGCGGATCTCTCTCAAACGCTGTCTAGATGTACCCTAGGATGGTGCGAGTGAAGGAGACCCTCTGCTCTGAGTCAGGGCAGAAGCAGGGCTTTGCAGAATGAGGCTATGAGGCACTGGGCTGCTAGCCGATGAGTCAGTGTTTGCTAGTTAGCCATTGTGGGCTTGTTCACATTACGAAATGTAGCTGGGCCCCTCACTCAGCCCGTGCAAGCTGAAAGAGTTGCCTTAAAGTCGCTGGCGCTATGACAGTGCATGGGAGGTGAGGATCTGGTCCATTGTGGTTGATGATGACACCATCCCAACCATGACTTAGTGGGGAGTGAGACAAATTGTGCCTAGCCTTGTGTCCCTAGCCTGGGGGCTTAACCATACTTACCTGACACAGCGCTGAACGCAATCTGCCCTGATTTACATTGCCCGCTAAACTGTAGTCACAACCATGCCATTTTGCTCTGTAGATCACAACTGGAAATCATTATGTAGTACAGAGTAGGCCAGTCCTGGGCCAATTCTAGCTCATATAATTAATGTCTATTTATCTACCTGTCATTCAAGTGGATACAGATGAGTGTTTCTTAACATTTTCCCAAATATGACTCCGATCCACCCACTTTTTTTTTCTTGTCTCTCCATATGCCACAAACCTTCACAGAGTCCTCATTCTACCCTTTGGACTGCTCTAGCAACAAAAGTTGTAATTCAAATTGATTTGTTCATTCAAAGTAGAGAATTGTGCTATATAGAGTAAAAGTAAAAATTAAATGCTTTAACATTCAGAACCATATAAAATGTAATTTACACATGTCAAAAATACCATTAACTGAACAACCGCCAATGGGCCGAGTGTTTAATGTTGCATATTGTCAAATATAGCAATAGAAAGATTGACAGAAGGTGAGCTTCTGTGATGTTCTCAGAAATTCATAGTTAAATGTTTATATGGGAATTGTCTATTTAAACCCATTTGATAATGATACATATATTTAACTTCACAGCTGTGGTATGCACGCTCCCCGCAAGTTTGTGAAGTAACATGCTGTATATTACAGATATCTACTTACTGAAGCAGTTTAAATTTATAATGTTATCTTCTTAAGCACGAATGATGAACATATTCTATGTAATAGAAGCTTAGACTGATTAGAATATGTCCTAATATCCAGAAAACAGCCTTGTGGCCTATTCAGTGGGTGACATTCTGAGATCTGTTGAGACACAGAATTCTCCTCCACGTGCGATGTAATATAACTATGTCTGTTTTTATACCCTGCTCTGAATTTCTCTCCTTGACTGTGGTGCTCCATTGCAGAATATTGTTAAACAGCCACTACCTTGCATCCCTGAGGTGTCTGCATTTCAGTGTAGGGCGAAATGGTGTCTGCATACACAGTCTGTTTAATGTCTTTAGATTCTGCAGCAATGCCTTCAAGTCTTGATTCTATGATTCTATGTACCTGATGGATGGTGATCCAGCAACCAACGGATCTCCACAGTCAGTGCAGGCCACTGCTGATTAATTGGCAGGCTTCCAGCAGTTTGAAGGATAAAATGGAGGAAGCAGCAGGCTGAGGTGGTTACCAGAATAGTGAGCAGACTGGCGGAGGGAACTCCTGTGGGCAAATTGCTGAAAAGCCACTCAAGGACAGTCCACTAGAAAGAGATGACCAGATCAACAAGCTGATGAGGCTGCAGAAACCTGGGGGAAAGTAGGAAGGAGCTCAGGGCCCAGTCAGAGTTGGTGAACCCTGATCTATCTTGAGGGCTCTGAACTGGAACTCAGTGGAGCGGGCAGACCTGAGTTCTACTGTTAACCTCTTGACGAACTTAAGAGCTGAGAGGGTTTTGAGATTCCAGGGCATGAGGAATAGACCAACTGCTTTGCCAGGCTGGGTGATCTCAGGAGCCACATCCCACCTGTCCAGAGGGGGAACTATTGCACTGATTCACAGATTCAGATCTTCAGTAACCAGAAGTAACTATGTATTTAATTTTACATGTCAATTGAAGGATGGTAGCTTCAGCAGCACGATAGCCCTTAATGTCATTCACAGGGTGTTTGTTCAGTACTGACTCAGGGGAAGAGGGACCCAGTTAGCAACACCACTTCTTCCATCACATCGAATTATATTTGTGAATTGGAGGCAAGAGGCCTCCAGTCCAAGTACAGCTCAAGCTTAGTTGCCTTTAGCTTCTAAGAGATTATAAGCTTCTACCTGCAAGATGATGTAGCTGCTGATCCAGAGAACAAATGCCTTTAAGCATCTTTTCCAAATATATTTTCAAATACTATTTCATCCCTCTGGGTATTTCACTCTAAGAAAGAGGCCACAGTGTAGCTTTGTTTCCACCTCTTCACTCAAATCCAAGCAGAATAGGAGTAGTCTCCTTCAGCCAATCAGGTTGTTCCCTTTCGTTCAGCCCCCATTAATAGAGGCAATACAGTAAAGGAATGTGTGTAGTTCTAGGTGACTGAGTGTCCGAGCCAATTCCTCAGTCAGCAGCACCTGTGTAACTAACATGGCACTTTGACGGCTATCTAGCTCTCACCAGCTAAGCCGTTTCAACACCCTGTCACTGTGTGTTTCTAGGTGGTTGTAAAACAAGTAGAGGTGTTTGGCTACAAACAGAAGGATAAACATGGGAAAACAGCAATAGTGTAATTAACAAGGCTAGCAAAAATCACAGAGGTCAAGCGAAGGGCAATTAAAATGATTAGAGGTAAAAAGGAAGGGCCAGGAATTTGATGCCAGAAGTGCTTAGGAGGCTTTGGAAATTAGCTGTGTAGGAGGTGATAATAAACACACATTTGAAGTATAAGCAGGGCAAAGAGACATTCCTATGCACCCGCTTCCATAGTAAAAGACAGGAGGAGGGAAGGCAAAAAGGCCTCATTTTGCTGTCTATGGATTAAAAAAAAGTACACTTTCCACATGTCTATTTATTTAAGCCATGGAATTTGCTGCTGTTGTATTCATAAAATATTCAGTTCAACCCGCTCTGTGTAAATCCAGATAGGGTGTTTACTCACATCAAGAGATCTATGCAATGTCATTATGAAGACTGGCAGCTTCTTTACTGCACATGCGGCTAGCTGGAACTCTCACCTCAAAACTCCCTTATAAGAAAAACAAATTCATCAATTTCCCACCCAAAATACAGCCACTATCACAAGGTACTGGTGGGACAAACAGTTTAGTACATTTCAATAATTAGTCATTTATATGAGGGCAGTGACATTACAGGTAGTTTGGTCTAGGTTACAATTCACAAGGGCCTTCAATCCTCATGATTCAGGGCATATATTGATTCCCAAATGTGGACAGGAAGGAAACCATTATTATAGTATTGAATTTCATGGGGCTTTGGTGGTGAAGAAACAAGATAACATCCTCCACTGAAACCCATTGGCTACTGTCAAAGGCAGGTTGCTACAGCAGATGGGTCATTGCTTTGAAGTGGCCATTCTTAACTTGCTAGTGAGGAGACCAGCTGTTCTAGATCAGATAGGAGCTGGCCACAGATGACTGGATGCAGCAGAACCTGGGACTCAACATCTAGTTTTCATTCAAGAAGCCAGAAGTAAGGGCTGAGACCTAGAGTGAAGCCTCCTCATCTCAGTGCTGAGATTAATTGCAACTGATGTGAGCAGGAGGAAATGCAAGGCCCTAAGGAGGAGTGTTATCCAAAGAGACTCTCCTGTCTGTTCTCCATTTTAGTCCTGATGGCTGGGAAGAGAGGGGGTTGTGAGTAGGATGAGTGTGTCAGTTAGACCTCCGGCCTCCCTCCATCTCACTGTCAAATGTTCTATAGGCATGAGAGCCATCCTCTGCTGTGTCGCCTACAAAACAAAAACAAACAACAACAACGCACTCACACACACACAAAAACCCCTTTGGCAATTGTTACACAGCTGGTGTGATGTGCCCATTGTCCATTATTTTCACTCAATTTCCTTATGCTTCCCCGGCCTTTGGTATCTACCTGTAATCTTGTGTATTGTATTTTGCTTGCAAGCAACTTGCAGCACGGACTGACTTTTTGACCACACCAGGGCTCTAAGCTATGACTGAGGCCCCCATGTGCTATCACAATTCCAGTAAATAAATGATGTTACCCTTGATCAGCCAATGAAAAATGTAGGGCTTTGCAGGTTGTTCCTTTTAGGAGAAGACATGGGTGGTGTCAGTTACTTTTGCTGTTATCTTATTTGTTTACCAGGAAGGTGCAAAATTCGGTTTTCCTGAACAAAGAATCATAGAGCCATAGAGCTGGAAGAGACGTCAGAAGGTCATCAAGTCCAGCCCCCTGCCCAAAGCAGGACCAATCCCAACTAAATCAACCCAGCCAGGGCTTTGTCAACCAAACCACAGATGAGTTTCCTGGCTCTTAGCCCCACTCCTTTTTTAGTCTGTACCCCTACAAAAGCTCTTACTAGGCTTTTCCTGGATCATACTGTTGGTGCTTGTTCATCCTGTGCCTGATTCTTCCTAGCTGCCTTTGATCTCAGCTATTCTGGGGTTTTTCTCTTCTTTCCTCCTCCCCTTCAAACAATACCTGGCAACCCCCCCGTCCCAGGACTGGATTAAGACCTTTAGCGGCCCTAAGCACTGAAAAGATTATGGTGCCCCCCCATATGTAATTCAAAATAAAAACAATATTATACCGTAATTTTTTTTTTGTGTGGTGCCCCTGCTTTGCTGGTGCCCTAAGCATGTGCTTAGTCTGCCTATTGGGTAATCCAGCCCTGCCCTGCCCACACTGTTCATATTCCTTTCTTGCTTTGGGTGTCCCTTTGTTTTGGACAGTCAGAGACATGGGCCTATGATTTGATTTGGCAATTCCTATTTCATAAAGGAGCTTCTATTATCTTCTATGAAGGGCAGCAGGAAGTTTAACCCAATTTACAGTATAACAATAAAATCTTTCCCAGAATAGGGGATGTGTTTTATGCTTCTGCAACCAAGTTTGGTAGCACTGAGGCAGCGATTCAGTCTTCAGTAATGTTTGTCTCTTTTAGCCATGGAACAGCAGATCACACACATTTAAGCTAAATAATATAAGAAATAAATTGCAATAGAAAAATACATAGACACTTCAGGACATTAAACCAAAAAGTAAATGCATGGGGCAGATTTTTTTCCCCCTAGAGGATGATCAACAGGTGGAATTCTCTGCCCCTGGATGTAGAACCAGATTATATATGCAGTGTTGTCATTGCTGTACTGGGCACAAGATGTTAGAGAGACAAGGTCCATGAGGTGATATCTTTTATTGGATCATCTGTTACTGGTGAGAGAGACGAGCTTCCGAACTTCCACAGAGCTCTTCCACAAATCTGGGAAATGTGTCACAGCTAAATACAAAGTGGAACAGATTGTGCAGCATAAGTAGATAATGCATTTTGCAAGGGACCATTCAAGGTAAAGTGGCCTGTTAAAACTTCTCAAGTCACAGAGGGAACAGAAGGGAGGGGGAAGAAAAGGCAGCTGGGGTTGTGAGTAGGTTATAGATTATTGTAATAATTCATACAGCCAATGTCTCTATTCAGCCCATGATTTGTTAGTGTCTAGCAAAGTCATGAATGTAAGCCCCCATGCTTGTCTTTCAAAGGTATTGTGCAGGTTTCCTTTGACAGTGAGGCCTCAGAGGCCAGCTATGGACTGATCCTTTTGGGAACAGTGTTCACCCAGAGATGAGGTGATGCTTCAGTCTTTTATCATTTTTCTGTGCGAAGTTCATCTGAGAGTGTAGTGATTGGCTGGTTTCACCATGATAGTTGTTTTTGTGGCATTTCATGTGCTGGACAAGGCACACCACATGTTGTGGTAGGTATGTGTAGGACTCAGGGATCTCAAAAGCTCAGCAGTCACTAAGTAATTATTGATATGTCTACAGTTTTGCATCTGTTGTTCTGGCAGGGTATGGGGCTGGTTGAGCTGGTGTGTCCTGGCCTGTGGGAAGGTTGCTTCGCATGATGAGCTTGGAGAGGCTGGAGGGTTGTTTGCAGGGCTGTCCCTACCCATATTCAGAATATGTAACTGCACAGGGCATCCAAAAATTTGGGGCACCATTGGATACCATGATCAGTTCCAACAATGGAACCCTACTGACATTCCCACCTTCACAGATCCAGTAACTACCCAGGGGCAAAAGGGGCAGTGATGTTCAAGTGCTTCTGCCAGAGCAGCGCTGCTGGGCCCTACAGGCAGAGGAGTGTGTGTGTGTGTGTGTGTGTGTGTGTGTGTGTGTGTGTGTTGGGGGGGGGCAGCTTCCTCGGGGCCCAGTGATTTAAAAGAGCCCAGGGCTCCCAGCTGCCATAGCAGTGGTCAGGAGCACAGGGCCATTGAAATCACTGCCAGAGCCCCTTCCATTGCTGTAGACCCACGGCTTCCAGCCATGAAGTCTGCCTTTAGCCCTTTCTCTTTTGGGGCCCAGAGACCCCACCCCTTTGCTAAGGCTTGCACTGGTAAGTCCCTGCATCTACTTTCACCCCTGCCTGTACTCCCTCTTCTGGCCTTCAGCAGACCCCCAACCTTTCCAAGCTCATCATCAAAAGCGAGCTTCCCACTGGCCAGTTCACACCAATTCAAAATGGCACTTGAACCTGCCAGCATGGACAATGGGGAAAATAGGCAAAGGGAGGCTTAATTCAGATCCTGGCCCCATCCACATTCTCTCCCCCTCTGCCCCCCAGCCAGTGGGTGTTCAGCTCTGGCCAGAGACCATCAGGTGACTGGAGTCAGTAGGTAACCTGGTGCTGGGACCAGCAGGCCACCAAGTGCTGAGGCTGGGGCTAGCAGGCGACCCAGGTCTGGGACCAGATGGTGGCCCCAAGTGGTTGGTTCAGCCAAGGCTTCTGTGGCTGCTGGAGTGGAGGGGCACGTGGGGCTCTAGCAGATGGGGATGGCAGAGGCAGAGCCTTTCACAGAAGTGGGGAGCATGTTGCTGACCTCCCCACTCATGTGCCACCCATGCCTGCGAGAACAAAAGATACAAAACCTGTCGACATATCTCAACCATGATGATAATCAAAGCCTTTTGCAATGCAACTTTCAAGATCCCTGGGTCCTACACATACCTCCTGCAACATGCACTACTCCTCATCCAGTGCACTAAATGCCCCAGTAACAATTGTGTGTTACTGTGTGGGTGAAATCAGCCGACCATGAAGCTCTCGTTTGAGCTCACACAGACAAATGATGAAAGACAAAAATGCCATGTGAACTGTGGGTGAATTCTTTTCACAAAGCCATCACTCCCTATCTGACCTCTCAGGCCTCTCTCAAAGGAAACCTGCACAGCACCTTCAAAAGACAAGCCTGGGAGCTTAAATTCATAACTTTCCTAGGTACTAAAAATCATGGACTGAATAGAGACACTGGATTTATGGATTATTGCAACAATCTGTAACTCACTAACAACCACTCCCCTAGCTGCTCTTTCTGCCCCCCTCTCTCCCTTTCCCCCTGTGATTAAAGGGGTGTTAACAGGCCATTACACCTTGAATGTTCCCTTGAAATATGTGTCAGCAACTTATGTTAGACAATCTGTTCCACCTTGTATTTAGCTGTGACACAGGCCTGAGCTACACTGCAGAGTTAGCAGTTAGCTTAACACAAGGCATCCTCCTAGATCTGTGAGCTTCTACACTAAAATATCACTACTGCCAATGGAACTCGCCTGCTATGCCAACTTAATAACTCCTCCAAGAGAGGCTCAGTGCTTACACTGATGGGCTACATCTAGACTGGCATGATTTTCCACAAATGTTTTTAACAGAAAAGTTTTCCGTTAAAAGTATTTGCAGAAAAGAGCGTCTAGATTGGCATGGACGGTTTTCTGCAAAAGCACTTTTTGTGGAAAAGTGTCCGTGCCAATCTAGACGCGCTTTTGCGCAAAAAAGCCCCGATCGCCATTTTCGGGATCGGGGCTTTTTTGCGCAAAACAAATCTGAGCTGTCTACACTGGCCCTTTTGTGCAAAAGGGCTTTTGCCCGAACGAGAGCAGCATAGCATTTCCACAAGAAGCACTGATTTCAGACAGTAGGAAGTCAGGGTATGTCTACACTACCCTCCTAATTCGAAATAGGAGGGTAATGTAGTCATACCGCAATTGCAAATGAAGCCCGGGATTTGAATTTCCCGGGCTTCATTTGCATAAAGCCGGCCGGCGCCATTTTTAAATGCCGGCAGCTCGAACCCCGTGCCGCGTGTAGCCGCGCGGCACGAACTAGGCAGTTCGAACTAGGCTTCCTAGTTCGAACTACCGTTACTCCTCGTGGAATGAGGAGTACAGCTAGTTTGGATTAGGAAGCCTAATCCGAACTAGCTACTCCGTGCCGCGTGTAGCCGCGCGGCACGGGGTTTGAACTGCCGGCATTTAAAAATGGCGCCGGCCGGCTTTATGCAAATGAAGCCCGGGAAATTCAAATCCCGGGCTTCATTTGCAATTGCGGTATGACTACATTACCCTCCTATTTCGAATTAGGAGGGTAGTGTAGACATACCCTCAGTGTTCTTGCGGAAATTAAAGCGGTCAGTGTAGACAGCTGACAAGTTTTTCCGCAAAATCATTTGATTTTGCGGAAAAACTTGCCAGTCTAGACACAGCCATGGAGTTAGGTCGGCACAGTATCAGTACAGACACTGCATTACTTATATCAGTATTAGTAGCCTCCAGGAGGTATCCCACAATGCCCCATTGTAACTGCTCTGGTCACTGTTTTGAACTCCTCTGCTCTGCAAGTAATACAATGCCCCTCCTCTTTTGAAGTTTCATACATTTTGAATTCCATTTCCTGTTTGGGTGAGAGAGCTTACCTAGCAACTGTTCAGTTGACCATCCAGCAAATGCACTGGAGGTGGGAATTGCCTGGGTCTGTGGGGAGAAGAGGCTGTGCAGGCACACACAAATACAAGCAGACTGTTTGGGGCATGAGGGAGAGGAGCTAGATCGGGGACATGCTGCAGTACTGTGTGAAAATCAAGGTGCTGCAGCAGGTTCCTCAGAAGACCCGGGAGGGGTTCCTGCTGAACAGTTTGTTCATGTGCACCAGAATGTCCCATGAATCCTCCATAGAGAGCTCCTGGAAACTTTCCCGGAGATAGTCTGCAATGGTTCCTGGGCAGGGCTGCAGAAGAGGTTCGCTTGGGTCTGAGGCTCCATGGGGGGCCATGAGTAGGGGCTGAAACCTGAGCAATATCGTTTTACAGGGACCCCATGGCATGAGGCTTTAGGCAATTGACCTGCTTGCTATCCCCTAGTGCTGTCCCTGGCTTTTATATGCAGAAAGCCAGTTATTGTGGTTCTGGTGGGCCCTGCAGTTTTTATAACAGGGAGGGTGGGGAGGCTTTAGAAAGAAAAATGTTGAGAAACCCTGAGCTGTGGGACACTTTGTCATGCCAGTCAGCAGTTACTTCAGCCTTCAAAATTGCAGACAGACTATGGACTTGGCCTGCAGATGGATGCATGCAAGAGCACTTCAGGAGTGAGCTATCATCCCAAAGCACCACTGCCTATGGAGAACAGTGCCAGGATGGAGTTCAAGCACCCTCTGCGCAAATACTGATCGCCTTGTGCTCCTCCCCTCTTACTGTTCCAGTTCTCTACTTTCTCCTGGGAAGTGCTCACCATGGCTGGGACTATTGTTGTGCGCTATGAATCCCAAGGGGAAGTGAGAATGTAGTGCTTGTAATTTGTGTGGATCAAGGGTAGTGAAATCACTCATCATAGTATTTCTGTGCATTGTCTTTTGCAGATGTAAAAGTGTTCTGGATGGTCTCTCCATCCACACCAGCAGAGTAGCTCAGCCAGGTAAGGAGGAGAAGAAAGAGAACACTGTTCAACATGTTTCAAGAGATCCTGCAAGCCTGTAGTGGTGCAGATACCGAGTGCAGGGCTAGGCGGGGCACCCTTTGGGACAGAATGGGACAGGGAAGGCGAAACATGCAGCAAAAGAACTGAGACGTGCTGCAGGATATGATTGTCCTTCTCAAGCACCAACTGGCCATGCTGGAAACTCTTCAGGTCCAAGTCACCTGTGCTTGCCTCTTCCTTCAGCCTATTGATTTCCTGGACCTGCTTACACTCCCTCCTCTCCCCCCGTCATTTATGGGCCAGGTCTACTGCAGTATCCCTACTACTCCATAGGGAATAACAACTGCATGTACACTGACCTGTGAGAGAGACAGTTGGTATAAGATACCATTACAAAGATAGCTTCCCCAATTATCACCCCTAACCTCACAGACACTAACCTTCCCCCCTCACCACCACTCTGTTCTAAAATTTGATTTGTCAGTTTTATATGTGTTCACTTTTTTGATTGTATCACTTTGGTATATATGGTCGTGCCAATTTTCTTCCACAAATTGAGCTGAGGAAGTGGGTCTGGCCCACGAAAGCTCATCACCTAATAAACCATCTTGCTGGTCTTTAAAGTTCTACATAGTTCTCTGTCTTTTGTTTTAGTTGGTATAAGTGTTTGTGAAGTGAGAATGGATGCTCCTTCCCCACCAAACGTTCTTTTCCCTCTATACATGCAGTTTCATTCAGTTACAGATATTTTCATTTGCATGGGTTTGGCATAAAAGTCTATTTATGGAAACTTACCTCAACTTTAACAATTCACAACATAATGCTGGATGGTTAACCCCCACCTCAACCCCACCACCACAGGACTCTTTACAAGGTTCACACTGGTGTGCTAAAAACAGTGCCAGGCAGAACACACTGTAACAACACACGTGACCATGGCTCACTAATGTAATGGTCTTTCTAAGCCACTCTGATCCATTCAGCTTCCCTTGGAGCTTTTCCTAAAGCCCTGCTATCTGACTATTTAGCATCAGCAGCCAGGCACTCCACCTTGCTCCACCCAAACTTTCCCCCTTTGCTTTACAGATATTATGAAGCACAGGCCAGGTAGCTATAAACCACAGGGATAATTTTTTCACTAAAGTCTAATCATGGGAGTAGGCAGCACCAGCAGACTTTCAAATGGCCAAAGTCACATTCAACTGCTATTCTGTACCTGCTGGGCCTGTCCTTGAAGCGCTCCTTGCACAGGCACAGTGACCAGTGTACAGCTTCACGAGCCACGGGAGTAAAGGGTAGGCTGTGTCTCCAAAGATCACAACAGGAGACCCTCGCTATGCACGGAATTACTATTCATGGGGTCTCCTGTCCCGGAATGAGGGGGAACGGTGGGGGCCAGGAGCTGCAGGGAACTCACAATGCCTCCCACTTCCCTGTGGCAGCCAAGAATGTATCACAGCTGCTGGGAGCAGCCATGAGTTCCCTGCCGCGCCTGACTCCCATAGTGTGTTCCCCACAGCTCCTGGCCCCCATGGTGAGTTCAGAAGCCACGGAGAGCTCCCCGTGGGGGCTGGGAGCCAGGAACACATCCACCATGAATGGCAAGGGTTTCCTGTATTGGTGTTTTCAGATTCCCAGTGGTAATCCTCCAGTCTGGATAGAAATCCTCCACTTGCAACTTCATGAACAGGTTTGTTTTTTTAAAGATGTGCGCATCATGCATGTTCTCTGACTATCTCACAGTGAGGTTGGTAAAACATCTCCAGGGACCCAGCAGTGCTTGCAACACCATAGAAAAGTAGCTTATGGTGATGTACCCCTTGGCAAGGTGATTTGGTGCCAAAATAGGGATATCCATGCCAGCTAGCATCTCACTGCAGTTTGGAACGACATTGGTGCAAAACCATTCAGAATGTCCTGCACATTGCCAAGTGCCATGGTCTTTCATAGCAGGATGCACTTAATGGTTCTGCCTACGTGTGTCACAGAAACCTCCATGGGGATTTCCCAATTCCAAATGGATTCCTGACTGATTTATAGCTGTCTGACTTGGCCGGCTTCCACCCAGTGATTGCCACTCACTGTTCAACTGCGAACGCAACTCTCATTTTGGTGTCACTGTGGGGCAGGTCTAGAGAGAGCGCCACATATAATTTCATGAACGTGACCGGACACATCCAGAAGTGCTGCAGTCACAGCTTATCACCCCATAGCTGCATAACAGTGCCATCCCAGCAGTCAATGCTTGTTTCTTGGGCTCAGAACTGGCATTCCGCCGCCAGCAACTGCTCCATGGATGCCAACAACACCCATGAATTGGTTCTTTCTCTAGCTCTGCCAGCAAGACAGCCAGCAAGGCATCGACTGTCCCCCACAGCTCCTTTGGCCGCTCTGAAACGGCCCAGGTGCATTGTGGTCCTAATGGTCTGCACAATACTGAAGAGCAGTGTGGGATCCATTTCTCACAGAGCTGGTGGACATATGGCTTTTGGCAAGAGGTGCAAAATATTATGGGATGCAGTTAATGGCACGAGATGGAGAAAACTGCATCATGGGACATTGAAATCATGTCCCCGGACACCCCAATATGACTTGTTTGTCCCCATGAGGTTTTTCCAAAATACCTGTAGGGCTGTCCCAACCAATGCTGATGCCCCACATCTGCAGCCTCCCAGTGGGAGGGCACTCTATGGGGGGAGCTGCAGGAACAGTAGCTGTGGGAGGCAGGACTTAGAGTTGCCAACTCTCCTGGACTGGATGGGCTACATGCCATTTTCTGCAATGGCATCTGATCATCTGGTCCAGGACAACCTCCTGCTCCTTCTGAGTCCTCTGGCCCAGGCTCGCACCACTTGCCACCTTCTGGTGAATGGGGGCTAGATGCAACCCATAAGGAGGGGTTGGCCGAGGGATGGGTTTGGGGACTGCCGGATTCCCAGCACTGAGCACGGCGGGGCTGGCAAGGGGATGAGAGTGGGAGCTGCTGGAGCCTTGGCACTGAGCCCCTGGTGGGACAGCTGAGGGATGAGGCTGGAAGCCACTGAAGCCCATATGCAGCAGCACCAAGCTGCTAGACACCATGAAATCTGAGACAATTTGGTGCCCCAAATTTCCTAGTGCCCCATGTAGCTGCATGTTTTGCATACTGGTAGGGATCAGTGTTCCCTCTAAGATGGCCCATCTGGGAGTGGGTTTTGTCTTGTGCACCAATGTTAATGTCATGTGCGCCTGTTCGGATGTGTGCTACGGTGGCACCCAACAGTTACTAACTAACTAGATATGCATTTATAGGTATGGGGGAGGGGGGGAGGCTTAGGTCGGGGGTGCAGGATAAAGGGCTGAGAGGTCGGGGATGTGGCAGCTCCTTGCTCAGGAGAGGCTGGATCTGGGCTGCCCATTCCTCAGGGGTTCTTTGCTGGGGGGTGGGCCCAAGACTGGGCTGTCTGGCCCTCAGGAAGTTGCTCACTGTGGGGCAGAGGGAGCTGAGCTGGGCTGCCAGACCCCTGGCCACCTGGCAGCTCTTTATGGGAGGAAGGGCTAGGGCTGGGTTTCCTGGCTCCCTCAACTGGTGGCTGAGGGGAGGAGTTGGGGCTGTGCTGTCCAGCATGCCCAGCAGCTCCTGGCATGAGGGGGCCAAGGCTGCTGCTTGGAGGCTGCCCACCTGGCCAGTACTGCAGCTGAGAGCCAGGGGGGTAAGCTTGGGAGCCCCATGGCAACCCCATCCCCGGAGCTGCCGCTGCCATCCGCCCTGTGGCAGCTCTGACCCCGGTTAGGGCTGCCAGAGCAGCCGCCGTTCACCATGTAGGCCCACCAGCGGGCCCCAGCATCCTGCTCACCATAGCTGGAACCAGGCCAGTGAGGCTGCCCCAGCAAGACCAAATAGGGGCAGGGACCACCACTCATCTTGCAGTCCAGCAGGAAGGTGAGTGGTGCTGCGCAGCATTGCAAGTGAGGTGGGCGGGCCTAACATTTTCTGAGCGTGACTGCACAGGCATGCATCTTAGAGGGAACCCTGGTGGGGATGGCCCTGCACAAGATGGTGGCGCGTTGCACCAGAGAATAGCTCCCATGGTACGCTACTCTCTGCGTCCATGCAAGTGCTGTTAGTGAGGCTGCGCTCTGCAATGCCAGGGGCATAGCATGGGCCTGACATGTGATTGCTTCCGCAGCTGTACGTCGATGTGACTTCAGCCGATTTGAATTTGTAGCATAGACATGCCCTGAGGATGTCTCCCAGACCAGGATAAGAGCTCTGTGTAAGCTCAAAAGCGTGGCTCACTCAGCAGGGGAAGTTGGTCTAATAAACAATAGTATGTCGCATGCTTTGTCGCTAGGATTAAATAAACACTGTTAATTACTTACACGCTGAGGGAGTTTTAGATTTTGAACAGGATTAGAGTCTTAACTGTTGGTGGGAGGCCTGGATTAACCAATGTGTGCTCAGTGCATTTGCAAAGGGCCCTATCTCAGGGATTCCCCTGACTGCCAGGAAAAACAAACAAATGAAAAAACAACAACCCTAAGTAGTGCTCAGATTCCTCCCATGCACCAGGTTGCAATACATCACACTCAGATGTAGCCCAGTCTCCACCCAGGCATGACAGAGGAGTGGCCAGGTCAAGACTGAGTGTAATTAGGAGATTATCCCTCCCACACCTACCTTAATCACTGAACCATCAGAAGGCTCACCATACCCTCCCCACCCTGCCCCCTGAATGTGCAACACACCTCATGCCTCTGAGAATCTCTGGTCTAGGCACTGGGAGGGGGCGGCAGACGGAAGTTTTGTCCAGAGTGGTGATTGTTTTGTTGAATATCACATGCCTTGTGTAGTTCAAGAAAGGTAGGGAAGCCCCCCAAGTTAAATAGTCCAATGTGGATGGTTTAGCTGTTACACTGACAGTTTGCCACTCCAAATTCTTTAATCTGGGATTGTCTGGTGATGCAGATTTACATGGTCATAATGAAAGTGACAGTCCACTTAGAATATGACAAGGAATTTTTCCTGCTGGGACATATATTTGGAGAAACTTTGGCATGAAAAATATTCAACAGAGCCCTAATAGTTATGCTTACATGGGTATCCCTTACAGTGTTATTTTTTTCATGATTGCAGAAGACATGGGAGAACAATGCACTATTCCTGCCCTGCTTTATGTTTTCATGATTGTTATGCTGATAAAGTGCCCTCCCCCCCAGCCTGGATAGAAAGGTACTCATAGGGTATTTGCAACAGTTCCCAGGGCAACCAAGCTCAGCCCATCACTGTTTCTTTCTCTCTCTGTTAAGCGCATGCACGGATCATATAGCTGTTGTAATAAAGATGAGATATATATGAGGGCTGGTAAGTGAATGAACAACATCTGGTAGCTCTGATAGCTATTGCTACAGCTTCCTCTTAAAAAAACCCCCATTAAATGCACATATAAATAGCAACAAAAAATCACAAAGTTATTCAGCTAATTAATAAAATTGTGGCACCTAGGACATAGATCTCGGTGGATCACTAAAATCTCTTAACAGATGAGAAGGTTGTTCTCCCTCCTGGAAGTCATCTATCAATCACGACTGTTTCCTAAACTCAGTGCCTATGTGTTCACACAGTCATGTCTTGTTCTCAGAACCGTTCTTCACGGTCTGTTCAGACACTGAAGTGGATCTACCTGGAGACTGTTTGCTGCTGTGAAGGGCAAGGGATACTTCTGAAAGGGCAGGAACTGGGTCAGGAGAACTACGAATGTCCCCAAGGAAATGGAAAGCAGCCACCTTCTTGGTTTTGTTCAGAAATCTTCAGTTTCTCTTGTGGGACGGCACCTCAGAGGTGGCTTTGACATACGATATGACCTTGAAGTAGATGGTTGAGCTGTTACATTGACAGATTGCCACTCACTTTCTCTTGGAAAGCTCACCTGCTTGCAACACAGATAACTGTTTGGCACGGTCTTTAGGGGAACACCTGTCAGAGATGGTCTAGAGATAATGCTTAGTACTTCCACAAATGCAGGAGACAGGACTAGATGACCTAGCAATATCCCTTCCAAGCCTACTTTTCTATGTATCTATATTCTGCCCTCCTTTCCTGTCGTAAAGCTCTTTTGTAACTACTTCAGAGCTAGCAGACCTTGGCTCACGAAACATTTTAGATGCTGGCACTATGGTTTTTGTCCCGCTGTCCAAGAATCTCTGAAATGGTGATCCCAATAAAGCAGCTATTATAGTCTAACAATGCCAAGGAAGAGAAGGCCGTTGGGGAAAAGCTAAATGAATTATTTGCATTAGTCTTCACTGCAGAGGATGTGGGGGGAGAGTCCTGTACCTGAACCATTCTTTTTAGGCAACCCATCTGAGAAACTGCCTCAGACTGAAGTGTCACTCAAAGCAGTTTTGGAAAAAAATGATAAATTAAACAGTAATAAGTCACCAGGACCAGATGACATTCACCCAGGAGTTCTGAAGGTATTCAAATATGAAATTGCAAAACTACTAAGTGCGGTGTATCACCTATCACTGAAATGAATGTGCTTGCTGACTATAGAGTAGCTAACATAACACCATTTTTTAAAAAAGACTTCAGAGGTGATATTGGCAATTACAGGCTGGTAAGCCTCACTTCAGTGCCAAGCAAATTGCTTGAAACGCTAATAACGAACAGAAGTATTAAGCATCCAGAAGAACATACTACTATGCTGAGGCAGAGTTAACAGTGCTTTTGTAAAGGGAAATCATGCCTCATCAACCTATTAGAATTCTTTGAGAGGGTCAACAAGCATATAGACAAAGGTGACCTTTTCAGTACAGCATACGTGGATTTTCAGAAATCCTTTGACAGGGTCCCTCACCAAAAGCTCTGAGGCAAACTAAGCAGTCATGGCAGGGGAGGATTTCTAATGAAACATACTGTGCCCTGGCATGGACCTCCAGTGCTGGGCAGTCCTGCACTGGATCCAGCACCCCTCCCCCCGCACAGTTGGTGGCTGCTCTGTGGGGGGCCAGTCCTCTGCAGAGAGGGCTGTGTGGGGGACAGAGGAGCATGGAGGCTCACCTGCAGGCTGCAGCCTCAGGAGAGCTGCCAGGAGGCAGTGAGCAGCATGAACACGGGCTGAAGGGCTTCAGAGGAACACGGGACAGCCACGCAGCTGACCAGAGAAAAGCGATGCTTTGAAGTGGGAAAGTGACGCTTCTCTCCAGCAGCTGGCTATGTGGCTACCCAGTGATCCTCTGAAGCCTTCCAGCCTCTATTCGTGCTGCCTGCCGCCACCTGGTTAGTAGCAACTGTCTGTGGGGGAGGGGGAGAGTGGCCAGGGGAATGCAGAACTCAGGATGGGAGGGGAACGTTCAGGTGTCTGATGGAACTGTGCCCCCCCCCCACACTTTTAGGTAGAGCACATGTGGGTCTCTGCCCACTTCTCCAGACCAGCCAGTGCAGGGCCACTGGGGCGCCTGAAGCTGTCCTCTGTGGCCATGGAGATTACGTGTTTTTTTTAAAATAAAGCACTCTTATCCAAAGCACTTTACAATAGTTAGCTAATGGCACAAAGAATATTTGGAAAGATCATTCAGTCATCCACCGAGACCCTCAGCAATTTTCAAGCGGTCTGTGAAAAAAAAAAGTTAGATTACAAAGCAATACAGGCACCTCACTTATTTTCAGCTACTTCTTATTACTTACAATATGGAAGGAAGATGAAGAAAAAAGAACGAAAAATGGGAGGGTCGGGAAAAGGGAATTTTCTTTTTCTTGGCTGGATCCAAGGGGGGTCCAAAAAAGCTGAATACAGTGCCCCACTAAATCCAAATCCTTCACTGAGTTGTGGGAGAAGAGGGAATCCTCTCATGGATCAGCAATGGCTTAAAACAGTGTTTCCCAATTTTATTTGGCCACGGAACCCTTTTAAACTCAGAATATTTTCGAGGAACCCCTACAGCTGGGCCTAAGGTACCCAGGGGAAAATTTGTCGAGCAAAAAAAATAAAAAAGAGCCACCGGACCTGGGCGCCATGACCCCCCCCCCCCCCCCCAGGAAGACAGTCTGGTCTCTGGTATATGGAGCTGAAAAAGTAGACCACAAATAAGTAAGGATAATAATAATGATGAACAAATACTAAATAAAGTCATGAGATCAACATTTAGTTTAACTGCACATATTTAAAAACAAAAATCACATTTAATGTGTCCAAAAAAATAAAGCTAAAAAACTAATATGAATTATATTGTCAGTTTTCAATGTGAAGAGTGGTTTTTCTTCTTTTCTTGGCAAATTCTTTCTATATTTGGTTTAATACTAAAAAGTTGGATTTGCATATCTGGCGCTGCATTCTGTTGATTTCTGTCTTTTGTTTTTGTTGCTGCATAATTCGAGAACCCAGTTTCACACAAGCATGTGCTGGTGAAGGGTAACAACTGACAAATTTAAGGTCTTGATAAAGCTGAATATTCTTGACATAAGCCGCCCCAAAACATAATCAGAGAAATTTCTTTAAATGTTTGTATTAATTGGCCATCTGAAGTGATTTTGATTAGGTTTTCTTAATCTTGCATAGAAAAGCTGACGGGCTTTCCTGTTATACTTAATGGATTTCAAATCCAGTTATTGTCCTTTATGGTTGGAAAATACTTCATGATGTTTGTGTATAAATCACAAAGATGATCTGCAATGTCCTGGCCAGGAAGACGAGTACAGGAGAAAGCTTGGGGCAGAGTGTCTGGCCAGGAGGGAAGGTAGAGGAAGGGTCTTGGGGAAGGATGTCTGGCCACGAGGGGGACTTGGGGCAGGGTGTCAGGCCAGGAGGGAGGGTAGAGGAAGGGTCTTGGGGAAGGATGTCTGGCCACGAGGGGGACTTGGGGCAGGGTGTCAGGCCAGGAGGGAGGGTACAAGAGGGGACATGGGGCACGGTGTCAGAGCAAGCTGGGATTGCAGGCTCTTGGGGGGAGAGGGTATTGAGGGGGATTTGGGTGCGGGGTCTGGGCATGAGGGGGGACACTTACCTGGCTTGGCACCCTGCTGCTGCAGGGAAAGCCTCCAGACAGTACGCTCTTGTTCCTCGGGGGCGGAAGGGAGCTCAGTTCCCCCCCTCCATGCAGCGGGGAACCTTGTGCAGCTGCAGCACCAGGTCAGGCTTCCTGCTGGCAGTGAGGCAGTTGCAGTGGGTGGTGGAGCGGCCAAAACTACGTGCCCCCAGAAGCCCACCCCGCTAGCAAAGCCCCAATGGGAGCTGCCTACGGGTTCTGCAGGGAGCGGGGGAGCAGAATTTTTTCGCGGAACCCCAGGGTTCCACTGAGCACCATGTGGGAAACACTGGCTTAAAAGATAAGAAACAAAGGGTAGACATAAATGGTCAGTTTTTACAATGGAGAGAGATAAGAATTGGGGCCCACAAAAGAGCTATATTGAGACCAGAGCTGTTCAACATATTCACACATGATCTGGAAAAGGGGGTGAGCAATGAGGTGGCAAAATTTTCAGATGATACAAAATTACTCAAGATATTTAAATCCAAAGATGACTGTGAAGAATTACAAAGAACTCTACAAAACTGGATGGTAGAGTAACATCAAATCTGAAATTTCTCTTTCAGCAACAGACGTTGGTCTAATAAAAGATATTATCTCACCCACCTTATTTCTCTGAACAACAAAATGAAAGATGAAATTCAATGTTGATAAGTACAAAACCATGTATTCTGGAAAACATAATCCCAACTACTCATGCAAAATGATGGGATCTAAAGTAAATGTTACCACTTAAGAAAGAGATCTTGGCTTTACTGTGGATAGTTCTCTGAAAACATCCACTCAGTGTACACTGGCAATCAAAAAAGCTAAGGATGTTAGGAATGGGATAGGTAATAAGACAAAAAATAGCATAATGCCACTATGTAAAGCCATGGTGTGTCCACACTTTGTCTACCGGATGTAGTTGTGGTCACCCCATCTCATAAACGATACATTAGAATATAAAGTACAGAGAAGGGCAACAGAAATTATTAGGGAGTCTAGAACAGCTTCCATATGAGCAGGGAAAGGTTGAAAAAGACCATGGCTGTTCAGTTTAGAAAAGAGATGGCTAATGGGCACGATATGCTAGCAGTCTATAAAATCATGGATGCATGGACAAAGTTCTTAGAGATGTGTTAATTACTCTGTCACTTAAGGCAAGAACTAGAGGTCACCTGATAAACTCATTGTTACAGGATGTTGTGAAGGCCAAAAAGTATAACTGGGTTCAAAACAGATAAATTCATGTAAGATAGGTCCATCAATGGCTCTTAGCCAAGATAGTCAAACTCAATGTCATGCTCCAAGTATCCATAAAACTGCAAATGGCAGAGGTTGGGACTGGATGACATGGGATGGTTTACTTGAAATTGGCCTCTTTTAGCATTTAAGCATCTGGCACTGGCCACTGTCAGGATATTGGGCTGAGGTTTGGGTTTCACTCAGAATAGCCACTCTTATGAATGTACGCATCACTTGAATCCAACAGGTATTTGCTGTTGGCATGGACTTTTCTGTTAATTTATTCAATAATGAATTGGTGTGGTGTGCTTGAATGGACATAGCCATGAAAACTGTTGATATGAGCCAATGCTGAATTATAAGATGCTCTCTGACATACATCTGAAGTCTCATGGTGCACAAACTGCCATTTAGAATATTATTACATGAAATGTTGGGCATTTCCTTTAAAAATGAATAGAATTAAGAACAAGTCTTTTCTGTTTAATTCAAATGTATTTGAATGTATTTAAATGTACCAACCTTGGCTCATGGACAATCAATAATCTCATGGGATTTCAATGGTCCTTTTTCACTCTGATTCCCAGATTTTATTGCACATTTCACATGGGATGCACATTGCCATCGTGCAGGATAGCCTACCCTATATGATCTTGCATTGATTGAGAACTTTTGTTATTTGTTAAACTCAAAAATATTTTAGCACCGATGCTTCTCCAACAATTTATTTTAGTTCCCCAAATTGTTTCTGATGCCAGCCATTCTTGTACCATTCTGTACTATTCCCAGACATGATTTTGACAAATGAGGGATAACTTTGCTGAGACATCAATATATCCCTTACTCAGTAGAAGGTCTGTATATTTGGGTGGGGGAGTTCCATTTGTTAGGCCTTTTGCAGTGTGTGGAATCCACTGAAATGTGGCCTGCTCTACCTACAAACATGTACTGCTTTCACTGAGTCATTTTAAAGTCACCCCTTATTTAAACTGGTGCCTGTCTGCAAGTAGGCAAGATCTGACTTGTACATCTCCAGTGCTTCGGGGCCTGCCCCACATAGTAACACAAAAGATTTTACCACCTCCAATTTCCTTTCCATACTATGTACTTATTGACAAAATTTGAAATAGTGGAAAAGGATGATTGTCATTGTAGACAATACATAAGAACATAAGAATGGCCATACTGGGTCTGACCAAAGGTCCATGTAGCCCAGTGTCTTCTGACAGTGGCCAATGCCAGATGCCACAGAGGGAGTGAACAGAACAGGTAATCACCAAGTGATCCCTCTCCTGTCATCCATTTCCAGCCTCTCACAAACAGAGGCTAGGGACACCATTCCTACCCATCCTGGCTATTAGCCATTGATGGACATAACCTCCATGAATTTACTTAGTTCTTGTTTGAACCCTGTTAATTAAAATCCTGGTTTTCACAACATCCTCTGGCAAGGAGTTCCACAGGTTGACCGTGTGACGAAAAACTTTCTTTTGTTTGTTTTAAACTTGCTACCCATTAATTTCATTTGGTGACCCCATAGTTCTTATGTTATGGGAACAAGTAAATAACTTTTCCTTATTCACTTTTTCCACACCAGTCATGATTTTATAGAACTGTATCATATCCTCCCTTAGTCTCCTCTGTTCTAAGATGAAAAGCCCCAGTGTGTTTAATCTCTTTTCCTGTGGTACCTGTTCTAAATCTCTAATAATTTTTGTTGCCCTTTTCTGAACCTTTTCAAATGCCAATATATCTTTTTTGAGATGAGGCGACCACATTGGTACACAGTATTCAAGTATGTAGCGGGACTTGAGCTGGGGAACTCCAGAGCGAAAAAGCATGAATTACTAAAGCTGTGAAGGTGGTCATATGCTCTGTGGTCTGCCACAATGGGAGCCTGTAACACACTCGTGGGTTACACGATCACTACTTTTCTGTGTGATTCTCAATTCCTCAGTCTGGAAGAGGTGCCTTCATTAACTTCATCTGTGTCATTCTGATACCATGTAATAAAGGGATCCCACACCAGAGTGCTAGGAAGACACTAGGCTTGTCATACAGATTCCATCTTTATGACATGGGCTAGGGTTACAAAAGGTTTGGAAGTGTGTGACACATCTGATGGAAACCTACCTGCCTGATGATCTAGAAACATGCCTCACTTTCCTTCAGCTCACCCACCGGGCTTCTTAGCAGCCCACCTCATAGACTACCCTGGGATCAGCAACTTTAGGGCTGCCAGGTTCCTTGCTGCAGAGCTGGGAACCTTGGAGTTTAGGCTCCTAGGCAAGTTTTAATGTAGAAATTTTTAACATGAAATTGATTATTTCGGTTTGTGGTTTCCAGAATTCCCTTTTCACGTGTGTGTCTTGCTGTGGAGAAATGACAGCATTTGTGACAGAGACAGCACAAGGAAAGAGCCACTGACCTGCTTCCCATCCTGCCAAACACGCACACAAAAGGGACTGGAAATGAGTTTCCACTCTTCTCTCCTTCTAGTTCAGCTGTCAGTAGACGAGCACTGCTGCTTAGTGCACCGAAAACGGATGCATACATGGATATCCTCCTCCTTCAACTGCAAACTAGCACCCTTCCACAAAGAAATATCTGCAGGCCCCTAAACAAGCACAGAAATCCCCCTCTCCCAGCTGTCAAACTCACCTCCAAACCCTACACTAGCCCCCTACCCCTCACAACTATAAAATATAGGGTGGTCCCCACAGCAAGCATGAGAGCTGCTTCTTTCTCGGGTACAGAATGAAGCTTCAACTTCCCAGTAAGTGATCCACCCACCCACTTGTTTGATTGCTGGCTGGCTGGCTTCCCTGCTCCTGATCTCAACCTCACTGTTCCTCCCCAACCGTGCAACCACTTCCAATCTCAAGGTGCTACTTGCTTAGCAGTTAGGGAGTATCCACCCCCTTCACAGCTGGGGTTAGGTCATCATCAGCCCTGATGGCTGGCAAAGCAGTGAAGAAGAAAGCAGCCAGACAGAGGTAAGGCCTCAGATGGTGTTTAAGGAATGATACTGATCCCATCTGCTACCAGACTTCAGAGCCTTAATTAATCAACGGAGCAGCCCAGCTGTTAATGGCAGTGGTAGAATCTGTAGCACAGATCTCAGGGATTTTTGTCACTGTGCGGTAGAGGTAAAAACTGCAGAGAACTGTTTATGCAATGCTGCCTCTCACACACATCCTGCTCTGAATGGGAAGCTCTGCAGGGCTGCAGCCTGCCAACCCCACCAGCCCTCTACCCCTTTACACTGGGGCTACGTCTACACTGGCATGATCTTGTGCAAAAACTCTTCCAGAAGAGAGCGTCTCCACTGGCATGTGCTTTTGTGCAAGAGCATCCTTGCCAGTGTAGACGCTCTCTTGTGCAAGAAAGCTCTGATGGTCATTTTAACCATAGGGCTTTCTTGCGCAAGAAATTCATGTTGCCTGTCTACACTGGCCACTTGTGCAAGAACAGTTGCACAAGAAGGCTTATTCCTGAGCAGGAGCCTCAAGGAGGGGGAGGGGGGATAACTCAGTGGTTTGAGCATTGGCCTGCTAAACCCAGGGTTGTGAGTTCAATCCTTGCAGAGGCCATTTAGGGATTTAGGGCAAAAATTTGTCAGGGATGGTACCTGGTCCTACTGTGAAGACAGCAGACTGGACTCAATGACCTTTCAAGGTCCCTTCCAGTTCTAGGAGATAGGCCATCTCCATTAATTAAAAAAGTTCTTGCATAAGAAGCACTGATTTCACACATTAGAACATCAGTGGTTCTTGCACAAGAACTCCCCGCCAGTGTAGACAGGCAGCAAGCTTTTTTGGCGCAAAAGCAGCTGCTTTTGCACAAGATCGCACCAATGTAGACACAGCCTGGGCTCTCCGAGCTGCTGTCTTCTCCACTACTGACCTGCGGGGCTGCCCTACCATATAGGGTCAGTGGTGATGTTGCCCCTACCTGCTCCTCGGAGCAGTGAGTTTAGGGAGAATCACATAGGTGCTGGGCTGAGAAAGGCCCCTGTGTGATTGAGGAGGCCCATATGTTTACAGCGTTAAGGGCCCCAGCTTGCTTTAGTCCAGTCCAAGCCTGCACTGAGCCATCCTCACTACTTCCTTCAGCACACCTGGTGGTGAGTATAATAAGCCAGGGGAGGTTCAGCCTTTCCCGGTGCTGCCGTGGCCACTGGACCCCCAGTGGTGGGATTCTGCTGTGAAGTTTTTGCTGTATTATGCCCCATGCAGGTTCCGGAGCGACTAAGAAGATAGTACGTGCTATTCAGTTTCCTGGGTTTATCACTAATCTCGCTGGAATCCAGAGAGATTATTGATGAATTTAGGAAATCGAATAAAAATATGACCTTCCCCAGTCACCCCACAGCCTGAATGCGTATATCAAATGCATCTTCAAAGACCTGCTTTCCTCCAGAGTAGCTGGGACTTGGGAGGCACAGTTGCAGCTGGCCTGGGTCTGCTCTGGCCAAGGCGCCGGGGGCTCTCTGGACTTTAGCTAGCCCAGGACTCCAGCAGTCAAGGGTGGGGGGCACTCAGGGCTTCTTTGGGTGAGGAGGCTTCTGGATCCAGCTATGAAGGGAGGAACAGGGGGGTCTCAAGTGGTAGAACCATGGGGAGTGAAAGGGGCACAGCCAGGGGCTGGCATCCTCAAAGTGGGAGAGGGGATCCGCCCTCTGCCCATGAGCTACAGTAATGACAGAGTCCCAGACTGGAGTCTGTCTAGAGGAGACATGATGTGACAAGGTGTAAGGATGGATGGCAATAGGCAAAGAGGGAAGGATGGATTTGGGCTGGGTTCTTACTGTGCCCTTTCATCTGCAAAATGTGCTTGGTAATTCCCTTCCATGGGGTGCAGTAGGGATATATTCATTAGTATTGGTGAAGCATTCAGGTATTCTGCGGGAGGGTGTGGGGGGCACAGAAGTACATAGATACTCAGGAGGGACACTAGCCAAGAGGATGAGGTTTTTCTTTGCCTAATATGGATTGTGACAAGGTTTTTAAATGAATAAATTGAAATGTTATAAAATTGGCCATTAAGGGAGCATGATTCTTTGCAGGAAGTGAAATATTATTTCCAAAGAGTAAGCCTAACTTTTTTGAACAACAGTAAAAAAAAATTCAAGTAAGTTCTTATCTTACCCAAACCATTTGTCATCCCTGTCCCTCTTTGTTAGATAGGAAGTTGTCTGCTAAGATGAATGAGAGGTCAAGCATCAACAAAGCTGTTTACCCAGTTAATCACTGTCAGTCAGCCCAGCCCAGCCCTGCCTTGCTCCCTCCCTCAACCACCTACCAGCAGAAGCCCAGTTTGAAATAGCCCCTCCTGGTGTTCACATGACTTGTTTTGCTTATAGCCCCATATCTCTCTCGCCCCAAACCACACACGCTGCTCCCTTATTTCAGTTTTCCTCTGGGAAGGAGTGCCAGTTTTGATCACATGTCTCTGAGCTCAGTGGACCTATTGGCTGTGTCTAGACTGGCCACTTTTTCCGGAAAAGCAGCTGCTTTTCCGGAAAAACTTGCCAACTGTCTACACTGGCCGCTTGAATTTCTGCAAAAGCACTGACGATCTCATGTAAGATTGTCAGTGTTCTTGCGGAAATACTATGCTGCTCCCATTCGGGCAAAAGTTTTTTTCCAAAAAACTTTTGCGCAAAAGGGCGAGTGTAGACAGCAGAGATTTGTTTTCCGCAAAAAAGCCCCGATAGCGAAAATGGCGATCAGGGCTTTTTTGCAGAAAAGCGTGTCTAGATTGGCCACAGACGCTTTTCCGCAAAAAGAGCTTTTGCAGAAAAGCGTCCTGCCAATTTAGACGCACTTTTCCGAAAATGCTTTTAATGGAAAACTTTTCCGTTAAAAACATGTCTGGAAAATCATGCCAGTCTAGACGTAGCCATTGTGTCTAGTATAGTAGGAAGACAGAGCAAGTGAAAGGCACTTTGAAATCAGATCAAAAGCTTTCAGGTTCCTCTCCCATGGTGATCTTTGTATTCTTGTTGACTTCTTCTTCCAAGGCTCCAGCACTTAGTGGGTACCCTCAAGACCTGGGAATGCCTGGGCAGTTTCAACTCAGGTGCTTCTGACTATTCAAAGGCAGGCAGTTTGCACTGTGACATGACAGAACACAAGGCAGGCATAGCCCAGGAGGTGAATGGCTCCAGAGCTCTCCACTAAAAAAACTGATGTGGTCATGCTGCTTAGTTGGCAGGTGGCTGAATGCAGCAAACATTCCATGGTCCCTTTTCTCTAGGCTACAGATCGAGGGGATGACAGGCCCAAAGCCTTCACCTGGCCCTGGGAGTTCCCGCATCGCAACAGAGAGGGAGATGTGAGGGTGCAAGACCCTGTCCATCATCTAGGGCCTTGCCGCTCCAGAGTGATGGTAAAGCTCTGTACATAGCAATGGGCCGGAGCAGCTCTGTGGTTACTCAGGAAACCACTCAGCAGTTCCCCGCCGTTCCGGGGCTCTATTTATAATTGAAGAGCTCCGGGAGGTTTGCAGGCTAGTAGTTCTTCTCCAATTAGAGCTAAAAGGCTCCATTTATTAACAACTGGCTTGTTTAAATTGCAGCTACCACTGAGTGCTTCCGCTCTGAGTATGTCTGAGGCGCCGGGAAACAGAGAGTGGCCTGGTATGTTCACAGCAGGGCTTGTATATGTGGCTTCCTGCTGGCCCCCAAATCCACCTGCAGAGCCCCACCTAATTAGAATAATTGCCCAGCCACCTGCAAGCACTAGACTCCCCCTCTCAACAGCCATACACAAACAATGCAGCATAGATACCCTTCCACCTGCCACCCCCACACAGGCCCCTTACTCACACCCCCACACAGTAGCATGTTCACTCCTGCACACATATTAGGCTTTTTTGGGGAAAAGCGGCTCAGGCATTTGGAGGCAGCCCGGGAGGACTGGTGGGTTAGCTCTTCATAGCTCAGACTATGCTTCCATTCTCCCCTACCTCATGCCCTCAGGACACGCTCACACTGTGCTTGTACAGTTCCTGCTGAACATGTTTTCCCACTTTTCAGCCTCACAGACATTCATGTTTTTAATTTCTTTAAGCCAGCCTAACCTCCTCCCTGCCCAAAAGAAACGTCTGTAGATCCGTACAACTTTTAAAAGGTTTGTGTGTGGTTTTTTAAATGCTCTAGTGGAAGAGTCTTTGAAATGTGGACAGGCAGGTTGGGAGGAGGGCTGCCCTAGATTTTGATTATGCCAGGCCCTACAAGAAGGGCTGCTCCTGGTGCTTTCTTGGGGCATATAATATTTCTATAGCTCTTTCTGGGTAAGGATCTCCAGGAACATCATGCACGTTAGTGGGTTAATCCTTTCATAGCATCCACATGAGGTTTTTCCTGTTCTCTGTTTACAGAAAGGCAAACCAAGGCATACCCATATTAAATGACTTGGCCGAAGCCACGTGACAAACAAATAGCAGAACTGGACTGCTGAGCCCCACTGTTGTGCCGTGCACAGTGATGCAAAAGTGCGTACATGGTGGCCACTGAGCCAAATGAGTAGCCAGGCCTCAGCACCTCCTGTGCAGCAAAGCCGTGTGCATATGCTGCCCTGGCATGGAACGTGGGAGGATTTGATACACACAGGTGCTCTGGGACAGAAGATGGCATCTCTCCTCAGGCAGAGTCCATGTTGCAGGCATGCAGGAGTAGCGCTGTTTAAGCCTGCCTGGAGCTGGGAAAGGACTTTTCCCCTCAGCATTTGGCGCTGCTGCTGGCATGGGATGTGTCCTGGGTGAGGGGTTACCGTGGGCCCCGTGCCAGGGTACTGGGCAGGAGGTTTCCCCAGGTGTCATGCCTCCCTAGGGACAGCCCTGACCATGGCTTTACTGTATGCTGGTGATGGTGATCTTTAGGATGCTTATAACATTCTCCAGGACACGAGCTGCCCCTGTGGCACTTTAATGGCTAATGAAGGAGAGCAATAGGGCTGCTGGTGCCCAGTGGTGAAGAGGAAGCTTTCTGACAACTTGCCTCTGTGGGGCCGAGAAGGCAGAGCAGCACCATTGTTTAGGTGCTGGAGAGGTGGAGATGGAAAATGGCTTCTGATCACTGACAATGTGGAGGGGTTTGGTTGTGGCTTTGTCATAGGAGAGGTGGTATCAGTAGAGCACTGCCTGGAGTTGGTGCTCCATGAGCTGTGGCGTTTTGAAGGCCGGGCCCTGGTGTCCACACCCTGAGGGCATCATGGGGTGCTTCGTCAGGCCTTACTCCTATTTGCCATGAACGAGCGCCTCACTTCTCTGTCCCCTGCTCACGCCGTATTTATTATTTTTCTAGTGTTTAAAAAGGCCCTAGTAGAAAAATAATGAATACTAAACAGCTAAAGAAAAGGTCCATGCCCTGAGGTGCACACATTTTAAATGGCACGTTGCTTTTCACCGAACGCTGGCAAACTGCTTTCTGCAGAGTGGCTGATGCATTTCCATTGCTGGGAGCATCTTTGCACAAGGCCTGTGGTAGGAAGCACTCTGGTATTTCCTTGGGGATTGTCCATTTAAGATTCACTTCCCCTTCCACAAGCCCTTGTGAGAACTGAGATTCCCCTTCCTTCCTAGCTGCAGAGGATATATCCCATAGCGATCCCCTTCTGGAAACTGCCTTTTCATGGGCACTGGCAAACCTCCATGTTTCCCACCCTGTCCGTAATGGCTCGCTCTGCCACTATCTCTCCCTGCCTCCCAGCTTCTCTGGATTCTGAGCCCCAAGCCTGTGTGGGCTTCTCTTCGTTTATCCCTTTCCCTCAGGCCTGAGAGAATAGAAGAAAACTTAAGTTGACTGAGAAAATGGCTGAAGATTTTTTTTTTCATGAGGCTTGGAGAGAGGCAGAAAGGTCAATTATCCTCTCTGGCTTTGGTGATAACATTTCATTCATCTGCAGAGAAGATGAATGTACTTCGTATCCTTCAGGCAGGCATGTCCTGAGTCCTTTTCCTTTGCTTCAGCATAAGCCTCTTTGATTCCTCCTCTCTGAACCCTAAGCTATGGGACCTTGTGGGGATGGGGGATGTCAGTGGCAGGAAAGCACTAGAGAAAAAGGCTTTGAGGCCAGAGGAGTTGTAGGCACCACCCACAGTGCAGCTAGTGTTGTCTGTCGGCGGCTGCATGACAAGACCTATGACACCAGCATTTGGATGGGGTTGCATCCAAATGCGTCTGTCAGGAGTGGTGCCCCACTGTGCTAGCTGATGTCCAAACAGATGGGGGAAGTGCCTGATCCCTCTCTCTCAGACACCTTGTGACCTGATGAATAGAGAGGGCATGGCAGGCAAACACAGCAATGGGCTCAGGGGAAATGGCAGGCATATGGCCTAATTGGTTTTGCAGATCTAACGAGCTGGCAGGTTTGGAGGCAGCTCAATGGCCCGAGGATTCTTATAGTCACCTCATTGCAGCCATTGTGCTCCATGCGCATGGGGAGAAGTGGAAGCTGCTGAGCCGGGGGCAGCTCTTGCTGGTTCAGGGGGAAGGCAAAGGCAGGAAGAAGGTGGGAAAGCTCGGACTTACTTACCCCTGTGCACAGCACAGCTGCAGGCAGGTACTGGGGACAATGCAATCAGACTCAACGCAGAGCAAACACACATACCCAGCTGCAGCACACACACACATACCCCTTAAATAGGTAACCGATTAACTGTGTCCGGTAGGCAGCACACACACTTGCCTGCAGGCAGTGAGCCCCCAAAGTAGATTCCCCAGGCACTTCCCCATGCAAACCAAACCTACCACGTTCACTTAGCTGGCCAGGGGCATTGAAAGAGGCAGGGTGGAACTCATGGTGCCAGAGTTTGGCTGACACCCTTATGCTTGCAAAAAAGACCCCTGGGCTCTGCAATGCCCATGAGTGTACAGGGACACACCTCGGCTCTCCACTTCCTTTTGCAAGATAGAATGCCCAACAGCACAATATCCCTTGGTACCTTGACGGGCTGATGATTCCCAGTGGGGCATGACAGCCTGAGTGAACCAAACTGGACCAACCTAGAATTCTCTTTTGGGCCCTCCCAAGTACTTCCCAGGCCTTACACTCCTTTGCTTCTGAGAAGCAACGTGGCCGTAGGCCAGGGTAATAGCACTGCACATTACAGAGAGAGGAAAATGATGGGAGAAGAATATGATTTCATTTCAGCCTTGAAAATTGTTGTTTCTTGATGGTTAACCCTGCCCTATGACTGGAACAAAATATATTCTTCTTGGCAATCTCTGATGAGAAGCCATGGACCTGAATGGGCCAAGTTATTCCTTCAGAAGTGGGGTTGGATATATTGGTGGGGCAATGTGGGAGAAACAGGTACTGAGACTGCCTGTGATGTACTTGTTTTATGGATAAGCAAAGGATTTCATACTCTCAGAGCCTATAGTCCCCCACTGCAGGACACAGGGTGCTCTTCTTGAAATCAGTGGGAATGATCCGGTGTGGAGAGGGAATCAAACTTTTGGGGTGTCCACGGTCACCTTCCGTCTGCATCAAGATCTCTCAATATCTGCCCAGAAAGGGGCATGTTTTAAAGAGCATCTTTTCAGCTGTGCTGTGAAATATCTCTTGGGCTCTGCACAGCAGCGCTGCTGTGTCTGTCTGAATGCAGCTGCCAATTAAGCAGAGGAAACAAACGCTGCCTTTAATTGCCCTTTTTCAGGGGCTCTATCTTCCCCAGAGACAGATTCTACTGAGGTGTTTTAGAGCCAAGTTCAGCAGACCCTGAGAAATATGGAGCTGAGAGAGATGGGACTTGGCAGGGGAGGGAAGGCAGCTGCCCCGCTTGGCTCGGGGACTGTCTGGGTAGAGAGGACATGAATTCTACCAAAGCAGAGAGGAAATGCCAGCCTGCCAGTTTCCCCAATTCACATTAAACTTGTGGCTATCAAAAATGGTTCTTTTGCTCCCTGGAGGTTTTCCATCTTATTACAGAGCCTGTGCCACTGGCAATTCAAACAGGCCAGACCGTGTGTTATTACATTGATGAGTTGTCCGAGCATCTTAATGCTTGTCCAGCAAACTGGCCGTGGCCCTGCAGAGGTTGGTTACTGGAGCTCTATAAATCCATCTCGGGCTACTGCATCTCCACAGCCTAGCCAATAAGGCATTCTTTTTGCTGTCCTGCCATGGCTGTTGCTCTCATGTCCAGTAGGGTCCCCATCTTTCTTTTGCTGAAAGTGCAACACTTCTCTCCTGGGGGATACACTGTATGGAGAGACTGCCTTATTAGGAAGGGAATAAGCTGATTTAAGCTGTTCCAGACTGAGTTTTCCAAGATCTGAGTTCCAAATACAGCCTGAGGTGTCTCAAGGCAGCACCCAAAATCAAGGGCCCCTTCTGAAAATGTGAGCCGCAATCTTTCTGTGGCCCAGTTTTCCTGTCTTTAAATGAGGGATAGTAAGGCGTGGTTTACACGACAACATTAGGTCAACATAAAGCAGCTTACATCAACCTAATTATGTCATTGTACACCTCCTCTCCTGCCAACGCACATGCCCTACTACACTGAGATAACAGCTCCACCTCATGGAGGCCAAGGGCTTATGTGGGCGAGCCAGCATCCATTGAGACACGGCATTACTTACAGCTATAGCAGGGGTGGGGAACCTTCATTGTGCTGGCCTCACGCTGTTCATCAGAGCTAGCCATTGGTGGGCCGCCAGATGATTTATTTATCTGTGTGTCCACAGACATGGAGCCACACAGCTCCCACGGTTCACTGTTCCTGACCAAGGGGAGCTGCAATAAGTGATGGCCAGGTGGATACTCAGGTAAATAAACCGTCTGGTCAGCAACTAACCCTGATGATCTATAGGTAGCTCATGTGCCAAAGATTCTCCACCTCGAATCTATTGGCTGTTTGTCAATTTCACAGCTCTGCCAGGAAGGGACAGCTGACTGGACACTGGCATGGATCTCCCTACCTGTTCTCCTTGGCTCTTGGCTTCTTGCTCCCTGCTGGGAGTACAGCAGCTGATCAGACTCTGAGCGTACAGCTCCCTGCCAGGTGCAGCTTTGCTCCCAGTGGGAAGCCAAGAGTCCAGGGAGGAGCACTTGGGCTGACAGCAGGGAGATCTGCGCCAGAGTCCAGTCGACTGCCCCATCCCCTGGTGGGAGCAAGAAGCTGGACTTCTGGCAAGGAACTGTGTGTGGAGCCCTGGCTCTCAGCTCCTCACACTGCCCCTCTTAACTTGGAAGAAGTGCTCCTGATGAGGAAGTGCACCACTGATAGAAGAAGGGCAGTGTGGACATGAACCACCACAGTAACTACAGTGGTAGAAGTAAACTGACCTAACATAGGTCGACTTAAGTTCACAGTATAAACATGCCCTACTAAGATGTACCTGTGCCACAGGGGAACTGGGATATTTAATTCAGTATCTGGAATGTGACCGGAATTTAATTCAGTATCAGTGTCTGGAATGTGCTTTGAGATCCTTTGTTAGGCTGACTAAGAGAAGTGCTGTGTGGAGGACTGGGGGGGGCGGTTGGGATTGAAGTGCTTTGAGTTCTAATCCCAGTTCTGCTCAGTGTGGCCCTGGAGCAAGATACTGTGGCCGAGGAGCCTAAATACTACTGCGTGTCTGGCCCTTTGGTCTCCCTTGGTCTCTGTTTCCTCATCACTAACAGCACTTATCTGCCCATCCTGTCTCACAAGGGTTTTATGAGGATTCATTAAGGTTTGAACAGGACCTTGAATGTGTGCTGAAAAGGGCTTTGCAATGCTGAATTCACTCATAAATTCACTCGTGCCCTTCCAGATTATGCTCCTGGCTCTTGCCGACTGACATGCGCCCATATAATTGCTTTATGGCTTGGGCACTGCTGCCATGCAACTGTCCATCATTTCTCACATCCGCTGCAGCTTTTCCTCTGGCCAGTCTTCACTGGGCTTTTGGCCATGCTGCTCCTCTGTTGGTCTCCCATTTTCATATGGAACCCTGGATCCTGCTAAGGGAAAAGCTATTGTATGTTGTTTTCACAATGCAAGGCAGCCATAAATCAGTTTACTTAGCTGGGGAAGCTAGTTCTACAGCTGTTTTTTTGTCTGAGGCACATATTGGTGAATTCGGGCCCAAGAACTCTTCTCTTGACGTGGCTGAGAGTTACCACTGGCTGGCTCCCCACAGCCACTTCCCCACGATTCTTTCTGTTTTTTCCCTGCTGCTGAGTCTTGCTTTGTTTGTGCTTTTGTTTTTGCCGATGTCACTTTGGGGTTGTGTGGTAGGCAGCCCGACTGCTTCTTCTCTCCTAGGCCCATAATGATCCTACCTTTTATAAACTCTTTCTGTAGCAGTGGGAATTTGCAGTGCTCTGCCAAGCTCTGCACAACTGCTCTGAAGGATTTGGCAGTCACAGCCTGTTCTTGAGAACGCTAGTTAAATCTCTCATACATCATAACCTGCCTCCCAATAAATCCAGCAACAAAGGCTTTCTTCACCTTCTCACTGGTCCTTTTTTGCTTCCTCACTCAACTGGAGCTTTGCCAGGATTTCATATTCCACTACGTAGGGCAAGGAGATGACTTGGAAGCCACCTTTCTCCCCACTGAGACTTGATGCCATTTGAAAGAGACCAGCTCACCTAGACTAAGGTCTGTTCTACACGAGGAAATTAGGTCAGTGTAACTATGTCACTCAAGGGTGTGAAAAATTCACACCCTTCAGCGATGAAGATATATAGACCCAGTAGATGTGCAGACAGAGCTAGTTGATGGCAGAATTCTCCTGTTGACTTAACTATCACCTCCCAAGGGGGCGGATTATTGATGCTTTTGGGAGAACCCTGCCAGTTGGTGTAAACAGCATCTTCACTGAGGCACTTGAAGTGTAGACAAGTCCTAACTAATCCAGCTTCCTGTGGCTGTGCCAATAAATTCCTCAGGGGCTGCACTTGTCCCTGGGAATGTAGGTATTGGCCCTGTTTGTAAATAACTAATTATGATTTAAATAAATATTTAACTAAGGATTTTAGGCATGTTTTTACACCTGCCATTGGGCTGCACTTGGGAGTAACCGGACAATGTTCTGCGCCCCGTGTTATTATGCAGGAGGTCAGATTAGGTGATCATAGTGGTTCCTTCTGGCCTTAAACTCTATGAATCTAGGTGGACTTGTGGAAAGCCCTCTCCAGCATCACAGATTGTCTCCACGCTGACCCCTGCTTCCCTGTAGTCTGGCAAGTGAGGCCCATGTAGACCAAGTTCACCTCCAGAAGGTGTAAGTTGCAAATGGCCCCTTGATCCTGGTGGTCACTGAGAGGTGTGGCAAAGGGAGTGCTCCTACAGTGCATGGGGGTAGGAGGCCAAGAACTAGGCCTCTGCACTACTTGAGGAGGGCAATTCTGCTCCCCTGAAGTCAAGAGTCATACTATTGACTTCAGTGGGCTCATGATTTCACCCTAGGATTTAAGTGGCGCATAGGCCCCAGGCAGCAGGCAAACCCAACTCATCCTAGATGACTTTTCCTGTTCGGCACTGCACTTATCCTTTGCAGCAGCCTATCTGGTCTATGGGGCCAGATGCTCCTGGACTAGAGAGCCTGGGAGCCTAAAGGCAGGAGGGAAGCCCAGCCACACCGAGGGAGCGCAGGGCCAGGGCCTGGAGTCCCTGGAAGCCCTTG
Source organism: Pelodiscus sinensis (assembly GCF_052426305.1). Classification (NCBI taxonomy): domain Eukaryota; kingdom Metazoa; phylum Chordata; order Testudines; family Trionychidae; genus Pelodiscus; species Pelodiscus sinensis. The sequence continues at coordinate 88,504,249 of NC_143052.1, read as the reverse complement.
GCAGTGAGGCGGGAACCCATGGCAGTGCAGAACTGGGACTGGAGTCCCTGCCAGCCCTGCCAGAGCTGAAGCCTCATGGCAGCCTGGCCAGGCTGAGAGGCCGATGGCAGCTGAGCAGAGAGAGTCCAGAGGCGGGAGCCTCTGGGGTGGTAGCAAGCCAGCAGCGTGGATTGCGCAGCAAGTTTGGGGGCCAGTAGCAAGGGATCACCCCTAGTCCAGCAAATTCCCTCATTCAGGACTATCAGGTCCCAAAGGTGCCAGATCAGGGAGGTCCATTAGCTGTAGTATGAAAAATGCTCATCACCGACAGACAGGGTGGCTACATCTACACTGGCCCCTTTTCCGGAAGGGGCATGTAAATTTCACCAGTCGTCGTAGGGAAATCCGCGGGGGATTTAAATATCCCCCGCGGCATTTAAATAAAAATGTCCGCCGCTTTTTTCCGGCTTTTAAAAAAGCCGGAAAAGAGCGTCTACACTGGCCCCGATCCTCCGGAAAAAGTGCCCTTTTCCGGAGGGTCTTATTCCTACTTTGAAGTAGGAATAAGACCCTCCGGAAAAGGGCACTTTTTCCGGAGGATCGGGGCCAGTGTAGACGCTCTTTTCCGGCTTTTTTAAAAGCCGGAAAAAAGCGGCGGACATTTTTATTTAAATGCCGCGGGGGATATTTAAATCCCCCGCGGATTTCCGTACGACGACTGGTGAAATTTACATGCCCCTTCCGGAAAAGGGGCCAGTGTAGACGTAGCCGGTATGTCTGCACTAGCTCATTAGTTTGAGCTAGGTAGGCAAATGAGGGCAACTGGAGTTGCAAATGAGGCCCGGGATTTAATATCCCGGGCTTCATTTGCATGTTCCCGGGTGCTGCCATTTTTAAATCCCCCTTAGTCCGAACTAACTGCCCACGGCTAGACGCGGCAGTTAAATGTTAATTCTAACTAACTCCTCATTCCATGAGGAGTAACAATTAATTCGAACTAAGGAGTTAGTGCGAATTAACGTTTAACTGCCGCGTCTAGCCACGGGCAGTTAGTTTGGACTAAGGGGGATTTAAAAATGGCGGTGCCAGGGAACATGCAAATGAAGCCCGGGATATTTAAATTCCAGGCTTCATTTGCAACTCCGGTTGCCCACATTTGCCTACCTAGCTCAAACTAACAAGCTAGTGTAGACATACCCTCCGTGATTTGTCCTGCCCTCTTCAGGAATGCCCATTGGCACCAGATTGACTAGTGTGGAACATGAAAAAGGACAAAATACTTTGTTGTTTACTCTTTACCACCTCCCGGAGATGAGTCCTGCAAGTGAATTCCTCCATCAGCTAAGTTTGTAGCTTGAAGCACCAGGGGGAAGGGAATAAATCACCCTAACAAGGAGGAACTGTATCTCTATGCTGCTTTTATTCTCAGAATATATCCACACGGCAAAGGAAAACTTGCAGATGGCACTTTTCTGGTGATTCAGGCTCATGGGGCTTGGGCTATGGGGATGTCTCATTTCTGTGAAGACTTCTAGGCTTGGGTTAGAGCCTGACCATTTGGCTTCTTCCACCTGATAGGCTCCTAGACCCTCACCAGCCTGAATCGCCTATCTTGTGCCAGCCATGGGTTTTCCTTTGTTGTGTGGATATATTCTCAGTGTGGGGCTGCCATGGGCATGCACCAGCTGTGGGTGTCTTGTTGCAGTGTAGACATTCCCTTAAGGGCAAGATTTTCTAATCATAAGCAATGGGTCCCCAGCTGCTTAGCCTGGGTTAGCCCTAATGGACATAGTGCTTGGTTATTATGGAATTTTCTGTGACTTTTTGAAACTTAAGATTTGAACCCTTTTGTGAGTACCTATGTTTACTTGCTTTAACTTTGTAAATATCTCTCATTTCCTTTCCCTGTATAATGAATCTCTAAATAGTTCATTATAGGATTGGCCACAAGCGTTGTGTTTAGTGCAAACTCTAAAGTGCAATTGACGTGGGGTAAGAGACTGGTCCATTGGGATTACAATTAACCTGAATATTGCTGTGATTCCTGGTACAGCACCATCTATCACAAAGGCAGGCTCCCTGGAGGCAAGACAAGACAGCTCGGAGTACCCAAGCGGCCTGTCTGTGACTCCATGTTCAGGCTGTTACAGTGGCTGAGGAAATCACAACTGATCATTTGTTGGTGAATCCCAAATGCTTGTGAGATCTATAATCTGGGGTTTGTGCCCTGGTTCTTAACAGTCTGCCCTGAGGCTGGTATCACTGTTGAGCGTCTGCCGGAAAGCCCTACAGCCACATTGTCACATCTCCGATCTGCCTGCTTTGTCACACCTTGTTGTAGTTCTACCCTCGCAGCGGCTAGGATACTCTCGGCCACACAGTCTACACGGGGTCAGGTCTAGTTTATCCTTGGAGAAAACCAGGGGCAGCAGTAATTGAAGTTGTTGACTTAGTCTGTGGTGCTCCTCCATTAAGTGGTTACTACACTTAAGCATCTCATGGAGTCCTAGGGAACAGCATGCTACCTTTATTGACTCGCATGCAAGCCTTCAACTTAAGCAGGCTGGTCCATTACATGGCTGTATGATTATATCCACAACTGCCAAAGGGTTAAAGTTAATTCTCTCCAGCACTTCTGTGTGTAGGAGCATCCACACACCAGCTGCCTATAGTGCTTCCTCCTTCCAGTGTCGCCTTCCTCATGGATTTATTCTTTAATGTGTCCTAGCTTTAACTTCCTGATACACTTGGAAATTTTCATCAAATTTCTGAGAGGCTTTATCGGGGATTTGTGCTATCTTCAAATGCACTCTTCATTTGCTCTTCAGTTCCTGGCCTCTTACTGCAGAAACATTCTTCAGTCTTCTGTTATCACTTCACCAGCCTTACTTTGCTATTCTCTCCACACCTGCAGTCTTTTCCACACTCCTTGCCCATAGCAAGTTTAACAGCTCGGCATATGGAGAAAAAGCAGCCGTGGTCTAGGTAGGCCACGTGAAGTGCATCGTCGGTGAAATATGTCATTTATTTGGACCTGGGATGTTGTAGAACAGGGGTGGGCAAGAGACTTCCAAGCCACCGGATCCAGCTCGTGGCTGCCTCGCTGGAACCCTTAGGCAGAGAACAGCTCACTTATTACTTATTTCTTACTCTGGGAAAACTCTTGGCTTCAGCATTGGATCAGGCAGGTGGAAGTCACATGATTATATTCATGTCTCCCTCCCCTTTGAGGTGTTCATTCCATGCTCAGAATCCCAGAGGTATACTGCTAATAATTTACAATCACAACAATTCCTTTTGCTCACTAAAGCATTCCAGAGTGGCACTCTCCAGTATAGACATACAGCCATTTCTCTGGTGAACGGTCACCTAACAACTTAGGATGGGGAGTGAAGAAGAACTCAGTAGCCAAATTAAAAGAGAGGAAGGCGTTGAAATGGGCACAGCCTTATTACCCAGACTGGCATTAGGCTAGAATTGCAGCTTCCTGATCAAAAGGGCTTTTTGCTTTTGGCTGAGACATAGACGCAGGGCCGAACTAAGGGGTGGGCTAGCCGGGCAGCTGCCCAGGGCACCAACCTATGGGGGGGTGACTGATGGCAGCTGTAAGGGGTGCACAGCGTCCCTTATAGCTGCCATCAGGCGCCGCGTGGCCGGCTCCCGCAGCGCCGGGCCCCCCATCCCCGCGGTGCTGGCCAGCAGTGCCTTTCCCCCATGGCCACGGGGCCCTGCATGGCCAGGCACGGCCCCCCCCCACCCGGGCTGTGCACCAGCAGCGGTGGCCAGGCCAGGCTGGACAGTGCATGCGCCGTGCACCCGGGCGCGGCGCCTCGTGCCCAGGCCCAGGGCACCAAAATGGCTTGGGCTAGCCCTGCATAGACCCCTAAGAAACATGCTGGGGAAATGTGTTTATTACTAATGCAGAACTCCCTCTGCTTTGGCACTGCTGCTCCACTTCCTGCAGCACCCAATGTTTTATCGTGGGCAGCTCTCCTTCCAATACTGACCAGAGCTGCTGAGACTCACATTGAGAGCTCTGACAGGATCAGAACTGAGGTGGTTTGGCTGCAGGCAGAATAATTCTTCCTTTTATGGAATTCTTTTGCTTCTCCCCCAACAACGGCCCTCAGATCCCTGCTTAGTAACAGAGGAGATTTTCTCCTTCTCTTGAGTCCTCGCAACAACAATCTCACCCACGTAGAAACCAGCTCACCTTCTGCAAAGAGCCTCCGCTACCCAGGATTCTCACTGCAAGGAGGCACCAGCTGCTTTAGGAAAAATGAGGAACGGAAGCGAGGGCAGGAGTGGGCGGTGGTGGGGAGTTGTGTGAATGTACAAGCAATGCATTGTTCTGCCATATAGTAGAGCGCGGAAGTAGCAGGACAAAGGTGCTAATTTGAAGTGTGGGGTCAGAAGGGAATATGCATCTGTCTATGTCTCTTGATCACGTGGGTAGGAAATTCTGCTGCCACATCTGGATCATTAAGGGAATTGGCCAAGAAATCAACAGCACAGAATTTGGCTGTAGAAGTGGTTAGGACCAATGCTAGTTATCTGTGGGAAATGCCGTGGGTAGGCATAACACTGGTCTCACACCCAACAACCTTTCCCACTTGACCAATAAGATTCAGTCTTTCATGCGGCAGGACCACTCACCTGTTTTTTCCCCCCACCAAGATGAGGTATATCCATCAATCTGACTGTTCCTTCTCAGGGCTGAGTGGAGAGTTCATCTTACAGGCTCAAGCTTTGGCATTTTAAGCACACTCCCCCTCCGCTTCTCCCCAAAATATATACAAGGATCTGCCCTTCCTGCATAGGTTTGGAAAAGCTGTTGTAATTTCAACTGAATGAGCTGCTAGATAGACTGAGAAAAATGGAATGAAATAATAGATGTAGATGTAGTTCTGCAGAAAGTCAGCCCAGATGTATGTCTTCATCAGACAAACCCCCAGGCAATATCAGCTGAGAAGGGTTCATATATGCCATACAGGCAGTAGTTTTTACAGACTGATCTGACCTGCAATATTTCAGTTTGAACCTAGACTTTGAATATCCAGTGTTTGAGGCTGGATGCAGTTGGGTTGAATCCCTTGGGATGTCACCTAATGTGCTGAGATACCATTAACCCCCCCCCCCCTTTTCTGCCACCCTGGGCACCCTTTAACTCTGTCTTGTTGAGCCAGGCTCTTCAGCTTCCTCCAGCACGCACACACACACACATATAGGGCCAAACCCAATTGTGAAGGCTCAGATTAAAGGACTTGCCACAGCACACATGTGTTTACTTCCCTTGGCCCCGGTCTACACTAGGGAGCTATTTCAAAATAACTCCCCTTATTTTGAAATAACAAGCGGAGCATCCACTCTACCAAGCCCATTATTTTGAAATAATGGGCAGGTTATCTTGAAAGAACAACTCCTGCTTGTCATGAGGAACAGCGCTTATTTCAAAATTGTTATTCGGGAGTTATTATTTCAAAATAAGTGATTTCCTTTGGGCACATCTACACAGCAGGGCAAAAGTCGAATTACGGTACGCAACTTCAGCGACGTCAATTGCATAACTGGAGGCATAATAGCTTAATTCAGCTTTTGGCGCTATCTAGGCAGCAGGAAGTCGGAGGAAGAAGATAGCTGGCAGTTCTCTTTTGGGGAGGCGGGGGCAAAGATTTCATGCGCTCCCCCACCCCCAGGCCAATCAGGGTCTGTGAGCGGGGAGGCATGGAAGTGTCCTGGCCCTTGCGCCTGAGGCGGCCCAGGGCCACTTCACAAATTTGTGAAGTGGCCTCTCTTCTAAAATTATTGCCCACCCTTGGTATAACAGCTTATGGGCTTAGTGCTGCATGCGGTGAAGCCAATGGCAAAAACTATTGTCTTCAGTAGGTGCAGGAAGTGTGTGAGTGTGTGTATATATGAGAGACTGACCAACATGAACTATTTATCTGCTCTGGTGTGGCAGTTTGTAGGTTCCAGAGTGCTGCTACCTATAGAAAAGCTTTAGAAAATTCAGTGCACCACCAGTACCACCCACGCTAAATACACTGCTCAGCAGAAAAAAAGATTCTGGGTTTCTGCTCTGCAGTTTGACCCTAACTGCATCCTTTCCTTCTCTCGCCTCCTATCTCGGATTAGTTGTCCTTACAACACACAATGTGCACTTCGGTGTAAATGAGAGGAAAGGGTTGTTGGGAGCTAAAAGCTTTTATTCTCTGCTCTCCCCCTGCCCCCCAGCCATTCCCTGCTGGCAGCCAAATAACATGTCTTGTCTCTAAGCAGTGTTCACGATGTATAATTTAGGGCCTATAAATAGATGGCTGTTATTAACCAAAAAAAAAAAAAAAAAAAAAAATCACATACAAACATTTTCTTCCCTTTCCAGGCATCAGCCAAACCACTCCAGGGAGAGAATGGAAGCCACTTTAAATGGGAGGCATTCAACTCCCAGCTGGGTGGCCATATTTCTCTCCAGCCTTTTTTTTTTTTAATTCAGTTTATTCGCCCCATTTCCTTCCCCCTCAACATTTTCTTTCTCCATCTGCGCCTGCCTTTGCCACTCCCACATGTTATCTCTGTCCCCACCCAGCCATCTGTCCCTCCCACCTGCCTCTGCTCCTCCTGTGTGTTTCCAGACTCCTTCCCCCAGCCCTCCAGCCTCACCCATCTTAAGTAAAGTTCCCTCCGGAGAGAAGAGAAGCTGAGCTGCAGAGAAAGAGAGACAGAGAGCGAAAGGGATTGGAGCAGGGGCCCAAGCCATAAAAAGGCAAGGAATCAAGGTAACTGCTCACCAAAGAGCACACACTGGATTCCTCTGCCCAGCCCTCAGCCAGAGTAGTTAGTTTGGGCACTTTGCATTTCCAAGGAGGAAAGGGGCAGGGGAAAGGCAATGATCCTTGGCAAGTTATGAAATAGCCACAGCACAGGGATAGGGCAGCCACATCCACCTAAAGAATGGAGTAGCTGCAGCAGCCTTTAGGGCACGTCTACACTACGCTGCAAATTGACGCTGCCGCGGTTGATCTTCTGGGGTTTGATTTAGTGGGTGTAGTATAGACCCGCCAGATCGAACTTAAGGGCTATGTCTACACTGGCACGATCTTGCACCAGAAGTATTCATTGAGGCTAAGCGTGGAATATCACTGAGCCTCATTTGCATATCTAATGAGCTGCCATTTTTGCGGAAGAGGCTTTTGCGCCAGAAGGAGCTGTCTACACTGCCCCTTCTCGCGCAAGAAAAACCCTTTTGAGCAATGCCGTTATTCCTGAAAATAATCAGCGTAGCGGCATTGCGCAAGAGGGGATTTCTTGCGCAAGAAGGGGCAGTGTAGACAGCTCCTTCTGGCGCAAGAGCATCTTCTGCAAAATGGCGGCTCATTAGATATGCAAATGAGGCTCGGTAATATTCCACGCTTAGCCTCATTTGCATACTTCTGGCACAAGATCGCTCCAGTGTAGACGTAGCCAAAGGGTGCCCCCGTCGGTGCTGGTGCTCCTGTTCCTCATAAGGAGTAAGGGAAGCCGGCAGGAGTGTTTGCTCCCGTCCTCCTCCTGCTCTGTGGAGGGTGTGGAAATGTGATCTAAGATACATCGAGTCCAGCTACGTAATTTACATAGCTGAAGTTGTGTATCTTACTTCAACCTTCCCACGAGGGCTACGTCTAGACTCGCATGATTTTCCGGAAATGCTTTTAACAGAAAAGTTTTCCGCTAAAAGCATTTTTGGAACAGAGCGTCTGGATTGGCACGGACGCTTTTCCGCAAAAGCGTAAACACAAATCTGAGCTGTCTACACTGGCCCTTTTGCACAAAAGGATTTTTGCCCGAACGGGAGCAGCATAGCATTTCCGCAAGAAGCACTGATTTCTTACAGTAGGAAGTCAGTGCTTTTGCGGAAATTCTAGCAGCCAGTGTAGACAGCTGGCAAGTTTTTCTGGAAAAGCGGCTGATTTTCTGGAAAAACTGGCCAGTCTAGACACAGCCATAGTGTAGACCAGGACTTAATGTCTCTTCCCTGCAAGGAGCTGGACTCTCTGGTCATAACATGGTGTGACAGGGCGCTTGCCCTGCACTGGCCCTTTAAGGGCAAAAACCCAGCCCTGAGTCAGGGCTGAGAGTAAAGCCCCAGCTGAGGCTGTTCTGGCTAATGAGGGCCCAGCTGGGGGCTATATCAAGAGGGGCTCAGTGAGGGAGAGGAAGAAGTTCACTCTGGCTAGAGAGCAGTAGGGATTGGGCTGTCTGGGAAGCAGGAGGCTTCATGGAGGTAGAGCAGGGCTGGGGAAGCTCTGTCCAGGCTTTCCCCTAGGCTGTGAGGCTTGAAGTTACTGGGGCTGCAGAGAGGCAGCCATGGTAGGCAGGGGTAGCAGGTCTATGCCCCTTCCTTTGTGATCGGGGCTTTTTTGCAGAAAACAAATCTGAGCTGTTTACACTGACCCTTTTGTGCAAAACTTTTGTGCAAAAGGGACTTTTCCCGAACGGGAGCAGCATAGTATTTCCGCAAGAAGCACTGATTTCAGACAGTAGGAAGTCAGTGCTTTTGCGGAAATTCAAGCGGCCAGTGTTGACAGCGGGCAAGTTTTTCTGGAAAAGCGGCTGATTTTCCAGAAAAACTGGCCAGTCTAGACACACCTGTGTGTAAGGAAACCAGGTGCCCTGAGTTTAAAGGGAGAGTCCTGATATTTGGGGCTTTGTCTTACCTAGGTGCTTATAGTCCCCTACCCTCTGTTCTGATTTTTCACACTCACAGTCTGGTCACCTTGCATGGATGGGACTTTCTGCTCTGGGGCTTGCAGGGGAGAACTTTCTTGCACCTGAAACCCTGACTTTGCACTGTCTTCCCAAGTGGTGCAGAGCATTGTTAGGAGGGAGATGGGTCAGGGACAAACGATTTGAGACTTGCCCTGGGGCCTTTGCTTTCCTCTCTGTGCCTCTGACAGGCATTTCTCTCCCCTGCCTTCCTTTGATCAGCCCTCAGGCCCAAACCAGAGCATGTCCCAACTGCCTGAGGACACATGGCTGTGTTTTGCAGCATGGGGGTGGAATTCAGCCTGCACTGCGGAGGGAAAGGGAGTGTGTGAGAGTGGGGAGGGAAGGAGCAGTTAGCAAGGGGAGAAGAGAGACGCTCAAGGTTGTGGGCAGTGGAGAGGCCTGTGGAATGCTCAATGAGCCCTGCAGTGGCCCCTAGGGGCCTTCCTGTATGAAACGGGAACAATCTCTGGGCCGGAATGAATTCTGAGCGAGGTGGCTGGATCAGAAGAGAATGGATAACGAAACAGACCGACCTGGGAAGGGGAAGGACATGAGGCCGCTTGCCTGCCAGGCCCCTCAAGAGTATGAGGTGGGGAAAAATCCAAAATGGGCAATGAGAGCTCAAGCTTCCTCTTCCCATGTGGGATGGATGAAACAACTTGGACACGCAGGAATAATAAAGCTTCAATGGCTACGTCTACACTGGCATGATTTTCCGGAAATGCTTTTAACGGAAAATTTTTCCGTTAAAAGCATTTTTGGAAAAGCGCGTCTAGATTGGCAGGACGCTTTCCCACAAAAGCACTTTTTGCAGAAAAGTGTCCGTGGCCAATCTAGACGTGCTTTTCCGCAAAAAAAGCCCCGATTGCTATTTTCGCGATCGGGGCTTTTTTGGGGAAAACAAATCTCTGCTGTCTACACTGGCCCTTTTGCGCAAAAGTTTTTCAGAAAAAGACTTTTGCCCGAACGGGAGCAGCACAGTATTTCCGCAAAAGCACTGACGATCTTACATGAGATCGTCAGTGCTTTTGCAGAAATTCAAGCGGCCAGTGTAGACAGCTGGCAAGTTTTTCCGCAAAAACAGATGACTTTGCGGAAAAACTTGCCAGTCTAGACACAGCCCATGTGTTTGGCCCCTGCTAACCACTTGATCACAGGCAAGAATGTTTCAAGTGCTGACAGGTGCTGGAACTGGAGGGGGGGGAAGGGAGCTCCCGCCCCCGCAGCCTTGACATGGTTTGGTTCAATGGCTGTCAGTGCTTCATCCCGAAGCACCTTAAGCCATACACAGGCATCCCTTCACCAGTCACTTAAATACAGCCTCCTCTGGGGCAGAGCCCCCCTAGCTGTTCTAATGGCGTGCAGCAACACAACACCCAGTGACAGAAATGCTGCCAGAGCCCTGAAGGGTGGGTTGCAGGAGGCTCTGAGGGCTGCTGGGGGGCACGGTGTGGCAGGTCCAGGTGGCACTAAAGGCCTGGCTGTCCTGGCCCTACCCCTTCCATTCAAGGACCTGCCCCTTCTAGAAGTGTGGAGCCAGGTCCACCTCCACTTTGCCCAGGGGCCTAATGAATCTGTCAGCCCCCCGAGCACTGGGCCCATGTGAACCAGGCAGAGGTATTAGTTTGATGTTGATTGAGAAAGATGAGGACCCTTTCTTGAGTCACCACCAGCATTTCCTGCAGCACAGCACTTCCTAATGCCATGCTGAGGTATTGGACTCACCGCGTATGGGACCAACAGATATCTTGGGTAGCACTCAGTCTGAATCACACCAGTGCAAATTTAGCCAGGGGCGCCAGGAGGGATATATTAACTCCAGGGCTGTCCATGGGGGGAGGGGCAGAGGTATGGTACGTAGGACAAATCAGCCGGTGTGGGTCCCCCATGCGGCAGGGTGTGTGCAGGATCTCAGCTGGGGGTGCTGGTTTCAGGGATGGGGGAATGGGGGCAATGGTGTTCCAGCTGCTTTGTAGGACATGGGCTGAAGGGACTTACCTGGAGCAAGGCGCATCCACTGGTGGTCAGGTTGCCTGTCCACTATGTGCTGGTGCTGCCTCCTGAGCTGGGATCTTCACCTTCCCTGGCCTCCCCATTGAAATAATGGCAGGACTGTGGTGGGTGCACAGGGTGGGGGAGGTGCATGCACAGCAGCCTCCTGCCAGTGCTGCCCTGGGACTGTGTGATCTGTGCACAGGTGCCATGGGGGAGCCCAACTGCCTGCACAGCAGCCAGAAGCCCCTGATCTGGGTTTGCTGAGCATTCCCCTCCCAGTTATGCCAAATAGTATGAGCTGCTAGGGGAGGCAGAGCCAGACACCACACATGTGTCCTGCTCCCTGCCTGCCTCTTCTTGCTCTGCTCAAGGCAGACTGCTGTCCTCACTCTTCCTGACACCATAATGTCAAAGCAGCCCCCCCCCCGCAAAGCATGGGGCCCAGAGCGGTTGCCCCAATTCACCCTCCCCAAGGGATGGCTCTGGTTAGTATGTCTACCTTCCCTGCAGCCGGGGTGTATAGCTATCCAGTACAGCACCGCCTGACCACCATCAATGGCTGCACCATTGTATTCATGCAAGGTGAAAGGCTGGTCCCAAGCAGAGGCATCAGTTTCCATAGCCTTGGATTGTGCTTTCCTGGGGGAGTTTAGTTAGTTGTTTTTAAAAAAAAATAATTTCCTGGAGGCTGGCAGTTTTTTCACAGCAGGCATGTTTGTGGTGTTTTTTTTTAATTATTTATTTTTCTCATATTTCATTGCACATTTGCACTGAACACTTATGGTTTTTAGATCCTGGAATCTAGCCCTGAGCTTCCTTCTTGGGCTATTGAATTTTAATGTAGGAAATTATGTATAGCAGCTGCTAAAAATAGCATCTTCAGTATCCTCTACAAGGGGTAGTCCTCAAAAAAGTGGTACCTTAAAGTCATTGGGGCTATATCTAGATTACGGGGTATCTCAGAAACACTGCTGCATCCAGGGAACTTTTTTCCCTGCTTTTTCTTGCATAAGAGTAGGCGCGCTCCTTTAGAAGCCCTATGTTCCTCTTCCCACAAGGAAGGAGGGCTCTTCCAAAAGAGGTTTTTTTTTTTTTTTCCGAAAATTGGTCCAGGGTGGAGCACAGTTTGCATACCTTTTCCCGATAAAGCTCCATAGTGTAGACATAGCCAGAGAGGGACATGAGGGGGCAAGGCCCAGAATCTAGAACCTTGTTGACAGCCATATTGCGGGAATCAAATCGCAATCTAGAGAAAACAATTCTACTGTTACTGTACTGGGGCAGCACTATAGCTTTAAGGAGGACGGGTCTGCATTCTCTCTTTTCAGGTCTCTGGGCCTTCCACACACATTTTCCTATGGTGCTGAAATGTCTCCTGCCTGGATTCAGTCCAAAAGGGAATGAATATCTCTGGGAAATTTCAACAGAAATAGTTCAGCAGTTTTTGAACTGGAGAAATGTGAAATACAGAGTCTAAAATGCTGAACGCCCACAACACCAGTTGAAGTCAGCACACATTCTGGATGCTTAATACCTCTGCAATTCAGGCCAGTGAGGCACATTTTAAGTTTTAAAATGAAGAGTGCTACTGTCCTAGCTAGAGATAAATGGCTGAGATTTATAACGTCAAACTTAGCTCCTATCTAGTGTTCACAAAGGTATCATGCAGAGATATGCTATAGAAATCTACACAGAGGCTGTAACAAAGCTTTGGTGAAAAGCTTCAGAGGAGTAGCCGAGTTAGTCTGTAACAGGAAAAACTTAAAAAACCAACTAATAGTCTAGTAGCACCTTAAAGACTAACAAAACATGTATATGGTATCATGAGCTTTTGTGGGCAAAACCCACTTCTTCAGATGACTGGAGTATAATAGTTATTACATTTTACACACACATGTACTCCTTCATGACTTAGCTGAACAGCTTGGTCATATCAAGCGGCAACTGCGAGTGAATAGTTAAATTAGTGATTATAAATGATATAATAGGCTGGACACGTTTTCCTGCACAATTTAGATGCAGAGTTGCAAATGGAGGACATGCAATTGCTGCTTGATATAACTAACTGGAATGAGCATCTGAGAAGCTGCGATTTTTAAGCTGGTAAGAGAAACTGTTTGCAACACAAGTACAACAATATTGATCCACTGTCACCAGTTTACACCTAGAAGAAGGAGGTTATAGGCTATTCACATAGCACACAAATATCCTGCATTAATATAAAAGCAAATGTCTACAGGAAGCACAGCTCCTTACAAGGGAGCTCTGTGGTATGTGCATGTACATAGCCACATTTAAATCCAGACTGGATGATCTTCTCTAGGAGTTATTTTGGGAAGTTCTCTGTGGCCCCTGTTATACAGCAGATCAGATTGGATAAGCAGAATAGCCCCTTATGGCCTTGTAATCTATGAATCACGTTGTACCAAAATGGTTTTCCTACCTGAAGTGAATATAAACACTGCACCGATTGTCAGTGTATCAAATGGTTTCTACAATCCACCCAAAACCCCTCCTGTTCAACATTTCAGGATACCTACCTTTCTGTGTACCCACACATTGATCTGTGCACACTGATCTGTGACTCTACCTGTGTCCTTTTAAATCCTTTTAAAAAACACCTATAGTCCCAAACCAAAACAAACAGAAAAACCCCTTAGACTTTACTGACTAGAATTATTTTTAAAAAATCAGTTAAAGTTACAATGTTCCAGACGATGGTATTTTCCCTTTGAATGCTGCAGAGCTTACTCAGAGATCATTAAGGTCCCGATTGCTACTTCAGCAACACACAGCTAACGGTTCCAGCCTAAAGCCTCAACCAAGTTACACTGAGTTCACGTGCAGGTGGGAAAAGAGGCTCTATGCTTCCTTTGGGCCTCTCCATATTCTGTGGACATCCAGGGGCCTAGTCAGCCCTTGGTGTAAATTAGATCAGCCTCAATGCAGCTCTAAGTTGTTCTCGGATTGCCCTCAGCCGCTAGCCACTGCTGCAGCAGCTGAGATACACTGGAAAGCAGCCATGATCCAGCCAGGATCCTGGCCTGCTCCCTGTGCTGGAGGCTGTTAGGGACAGTGACACCGGAACCTCAGCAGGATAATGTGGCTACTCAGTTCTGGTCCATGTGGTCGTCATCTCATTACCCGATCAGATTTTTTTCCCCATGCTAGGAAATGTAGGGCCTGAATCTGGTCCCACAAATACTGGGGCAGGCCAGCTGTAGTTCTGTTGAACTCAGGGGAGCTACATTAGCATGAAGCCAGTGTGGAAGTAGACTCAGCCCCACCATATTGGTGCTGCTATGAGGAGCTGTTCCCCGGCTCCTCTTTGCACCCTAAGAGTGTCTGGTGACATGTAATGAGGCTGACAAAGCAATGGAACTGAAATCTCTCAAACTGGACACTTGAACAAACCTTGGCCTGTTTAGAAGCAGACCTGAGCAGTGGGCAGTGGGAAGAAGTTAGAAAATATGGTGGAGGAGGAGGGAAAGAAAGAGAGGAGAGAGTATGGATGAGACTGAGTTCCAGAGATTGGAGGAGGGGGAAGAAAGGGAGGAAGAGGGGAGAACTGAAGAAGAGTATGTGGGAAAGAAACAGAAAGGAGAGGGAAAGAATAGAGGATGGTGAGAGGACAAGGGGGAGGCAAAGAGAGACTCATTTTGGCTTTAGATATTTTTCCCTTTCCTGCTCTTTATAAATCCCCTCTTTAAGGGTTCTCTGCTGCCAGTGGTGAGCTACCAATGTCAGTGGGGGTCTCTGAGAAGTGTGGAGCATGCTCCCTTCGTGCTGGGCTGTGCACTCCTTGCTTTCTTTCTCCTCACCAATGAAAAATTCATGACCACACTGGGCTTGGCATGTGTGAGTGTGAGTGTGAGTGTGCCACAGACACGCAGTGCAACCAAAACTGGAGCGAGTCAGCTTAGCTCCAGGGGCTGTTGGATTAGAAAACTCTTCCCTTCCCCTAATTCCTGCTCCCCACTTCCAAAAACTCAGACTGCCCCCCTGGCACAGCAGAAACCATGCTAAGCCCCCACTGCTTTTGAAGCAGCACTGATAGCACATCCCTCACTGAGTTGCATGTTCCATTTGTATAACTCTCCTTCTATGGTCCTGCCTGCCTTTGCACCTGTCCTTATACACCCTTTATCCTCCCCACTTACACGCAGGGCCCAGATTTTAATACCTTATTTGTGCTTCTACCAGAGAGGTAGGTGTTGGGGTAGGGGTGAGAGAACTGCTTGAGGAGTAAAGTCAGTGCAAGCAATGGCATCACAGCCTGGCCCTATGATTACACAGCATATAGCGAGCAATACAAGATAATACCTCCTATGTAGCTTGTGCACTGAAGATTTTAGAAAAATGTGTAGCTTTAATACCCAGTGCCCCCAAACTGTTGTTTTATGCCATGATCGGTTCTAGAAACATTGAAACCTCAATAATAGTAGCAACCATCTATCTCTGTTCCATGCCCATTTCTTATTGCAAACCGTCATGCTGATGGGTTTCCAGCCAAGACATAAAGCTCATAAATTACTGAGAAATCAATACATGACTCAATGATTTTAAAGTGACTAAAATGAAACAGATCTTATTTATGTTAATGAAAATGACTGACAGTTCTAGCACCTGTTTTCCTGAAGGATCTCTAACGACTTCACAGTCAGCATATATATAGCAATCATTCAAACACAGCTGAAAATGCAGCTACCTCTGGGGTAGATGATGACCACTGGCTAAAAATGAATGAAAACATGGTGCGGTTGTATAAAACAGGAAGAGAAGAATAACACTTCTAATTGAACTTGTTTGGGAGAATTTTAGGTAGGTGGAATGTAATTACAAATTGGAATTTGACCAGACACTGAGCTAACAGCTCTAATCTTGTGAAAAATGCCTGCTGTAGAATATCTAGTGTTCAATTTTTTCAGGAATTTGAAGACTGAAAGCAGTGTGGCTCTGGTCTGTGTTAAATTATGGAAACATGTCTTTCAATAATCAGGTGTGGACAGGCCCTTGACTTTACATTTCAGCCAAATCCAGGAAGTTATATATCTTCCTTGCCTGCTATTACTCAGATTTCCAGTTGCTGCTTGGAAAGCCACTTCAGTATATTTCTGGCTTATGGCAATGTTAACCTCTGAATGATCTTTGTGTGTGTGTGTGTTTTCCTATTTTAGGCACTGGGATCGAGGACCTCTCAATTCAGCAAACTTATCAACTAAGCTATGTGTACATTGGCGGGTTATTGTGCAAGAATCTGCAGAGCGTCTACACTGCCCACCCACTCTTGCGCAAGGAAATTTACAGTATGGCATAAGAGACAGCTCCTTGCGCAAGAGCTGTGCTGTTTTCGATCAGGTGTAAGCTCTCTTGTGTAAGAGGGCAGTGCGGATGTTCGGCAAACGCGTACTTGCACTAGCATCACCCAGAGGGCTTCCTGGACCCACACCCCATGGTGGTTGGTCTGCCGGGTGGTGGCCATTTGGGGCTGTTGGTAGGCCTGGCCCTCACCTGCCATCCACCCTGGGAAGAAGGTCTCCTCCTTCCCCTCAATAATATTATGCAGCACACAGCATGCCGAGATGACCTCCGGGATGTGCTGCACCTCCATGTCCAGGTGGGTCAGAAGGCACCTGAACCGTGCCTTCAAATGCCCAAAGGTGCACTCCACAGGATTTCGGGCCCGGTCCAGGTGGGCATTGAAGGTGGCCTGGCTGTGGTCCAGGTGGCCGGTGTATGGCTGCATCAGCTAGGCCATCGGGGGTAGTGCCACATCCCCTAAGATGCAGACTGGCATCCTGACCTCCTCAATGGTGAATTCCCACTGGGGGAAGTAGGTGCCTGCCTCCAGCCTGTGGCACAGGCCTGAGTGCCTGAAGATGTGAGCATCATGGGCCTGGCCGGACCACCCCACATAAATGTCCTGGAACCGGCCCTGGTGCTCCACGAGCGCCTGGAGCACCACTGAGCAGTAGCCCTTCTGGGTTATGAACCGGGCCATTCGGTGCTCTGGCACCCGGATGGGGATGTGGGTCCCATCTACGGCTCCCCCACAGTTCGGGAACCCGAGGCTGGCGATCACCCTCTGGAACAGCACATCATTGATGGCATGGACGACCTGCAGAGGGGCACAGGGGATGCATGGAATGAGACACAGTGCGTACATGGGCCCCTGGGGTGTGCTCACCCTCCCTTTGATGGCCTCTCCCCACACACAGGCCAGGGACCTCTGCCCCCCGGGATTTCCTCCTCCACCACCAGTGGGGCTGTGTGCAGAGCTTCCCCTTGCCCCTATAGCCTCCCCCCACCTGGTCTGGCCCCTTCCCTCCCCCAGGACGAGCTCGTGGTCCACAGAGGGCCTTACCTGCTGGACGACCGTGCTGATGGTGGACCTGCTCACCCCGAACTGGTTCCCCACGGAGCAGTAACTGTCCAGGGTGGCCCGTTTCCACAGGGCAATCGCAACCCTCTTCTCCACGGGGATGGTGGGGCACAGGCGGGTGTCCTGCCTCCAGAGCACAGGGGCGAGCCAGGTGCAGAGCTCATGAAATGTCCCCTGCGCATCCTAAAGTTGTGTACTCAGTGCTGGTTGCCCATTGTCCCAGCACCAGGCACTCCCACCAGTGCCCACTGGTGTTGTGGCTCCACAGGTGCCTGTCGGTGGTGGGGTGGGGGTGCCCAAGTGCAGCTGTTGCCTGCATCAGATCAAGCACGTGTTGCCCGGTCTCCAGTTCCTGCTGGAGCAGTGTGGGTCCTTGCAGAAGGACCTCCACAGCCTCAATTATGGATGTGATGGGACATTGGTGGGTGGGGTCCTCCTCCAGCTCCATGTCTGTGAGCAAGGCAGCGATGGTACCCAGGGGCACTTGCTCAGAGGCTGAGTTGGAGGACACGGCTGTGTGTCTGAATGCCTCAATGAGGTGCCTCTGCATGCAGCCGCAGGAAAAGGGCTGTCCAGGGGTCCCTTTAAGCGCGTTACCCAGCAGGGGTCCGGTGCATGCCCACAGACACCGCTGGTGACCTTTTGACATGGCCGAAGTGGTTCCAGGGCCAAGTTATTGCGTAACAGCGTCCCGTCAGTGTGCACGCTTTCTTGTGCAAGATCTCAGCATTCTTGTGCTGTGTTCTGGCCGGCGTGGATGCTCTCTTGCACAAGAGATCTTCCAATATACTTATTGCAAGTATACTGAGCAATAAGTATACGTGCGCAAGATATGCTTGTGCAATAACCCACCAGTGTAGACATAGCCCTAATGTTTGAGCTGCTCACATGAAGTTGCCAATAGTCATAAAACAAAAAATGGGCCACCTCCTCAGTGGATGTAAGTTAAGCTGACTCGATCAAAGACACTGGTCTTATGCTGATTTACCCCAGTTGAGGATCTGGCCCAGTACAGTGATCTACAAGTGTTGGAGTATACCTGTGCTTCAAGGAGCAGCTAAAATGTAGCATCAGAGTACAGAACTCATGCACGTCAACCATAAGAAGCCAAGAAAACTGCCCAGTGAGGTAAAGGAGACCCTCTATACACCTAGCTTGACTTCTATGTTTGGGGGAGACACATGTGGGAGAGAGTAAATTCTGTGCCTGCCCAAGGGTTGCAGTTTGGGGCAGCAGTGACCCTGTCCTCCCAACTATGCCTATGGGACCCTCGCTCAACTATCACCAGTTATTGGAAGTATTCAGAACACTATGCCGAGGCCGAAACGTTTTACAGCTGAAAAACACTGTGCCAAATGAGAGACTGGTGCTTCCAGAGGCCAGACTTGGGCCCTAACCACCACACCACTGAAAAGTGCAGGTGCTGATCTGAAAATGGACATTTTGACCCATTGTCAGGAAAAGGTTTTATTTTTCTCCTGTGTGGCATGAAAACAAACATAATTGTCACCCTCCAGTTGGCTGTATTAGCAACATGGCTTGTAGCTTCTCTTTGTTCCTCCAGTCACTGGGGATAGAACATTACCAGCTATTGAACATTTGTACACCAGGAGACATTTCCTTGCTGCTGGGAGGCTCCCCCGGCACCAGATCAGGAATGCTCTGTGCTGTCTTTCTTCTCTCCTCCTCCTCTTCACATTCAGACACACTCTCCTCAGTACTGGGCCAGGGAAACACTCCCCTTGGTGCTAGGTTAAGGCAATGCTCCTGTTTAGGCAGGAAAATCCCTCGCTATCTCCTAGGACAATGGATGAGGCTAATGCTCTTCCTCTGAATCAATGATTCTGCTGTAGGTGTCCAGTAGCCTAGGCGAGGGAAAGGCTTTGTCTTCCCAAACCACCAGGCACAGCCCTGCCCACACTCCATCCCAGAACACCTGCTGTAGGCATTCTGGGGCGGAGTGTTGCTGCCCCCAGCGACCTCCTTCCCACTGACCCTGGCTGGGGAGGCTCCAGCTGTGCGACCTCCTCCCTCCCCCAGTGCTCCAGGGGCCGGGGAGGCTAAGGCATCTGTACGCACCCCCTTGTGTGTCTTCCCCTCCCCATGAGGGGGCACACTCAGCACACTGACCCACTTCCTCCTATTCCTGTGGGGTCCAGGGTCTCAGCAAAGGGGGAGGAGCTGGAGGTGGGGCCGGGAGCCTGCCTCTCCCTGGCCCCAGCTGCACCAACTGCCCATTTTGCCATCTAATCTTGGTGGAGGATTGGAGAAATAGCTCCCCATTGTGGGGAATCAAGAATGTCCTGGGTGCTGAGAGAGAATCAGAAATACTTTCCTTTTGCTGGGCAGGACATCCTGGCCTGTGTTCTGGACAGACATATGTAATTCTATGAATGCTTCCCTCATCTGGCTCCTGTCCTTCGTCCTTCCCCCCATGATCCTGGGGGACCAGTTAAAAAAAAAGCCCGCTTGGATCCCTCTTGCTCTACCTGGCAATATTTTTAAAGGAGGCTGTAATGTGTGTGTGTGGGGGGGGGGGGGGGGGGGAGTTGAGGAGGTATCTGGTATGCTCACAGTCTATTCTATATGTGGCCCAGTCCTGACCCCTTTCTCCCCACCCCCAGCATGCAGACATCCATGTATGTATACACTCTCTTCTGGGGCATAGCTGCACTCCGGTCACACACTGGCTGCATAACAAGTTCAGAGAAACCCCTGATGCGGAACAAGCAGAGCTGGAAGCCATGAGAGGAGGAGTAGAAAGTGAGGCGGCGGGGGGAACTGTCACTCCTGTGTGCAGATTCGGTCCTTAGTTGTTGCTGATTTACACCCCAGCCAGAGGGAGCTTTTGCCTTCTGTACACTTTATTTTATTTGTTAGTATAAGAAGGATGATAGAAGTCTCAGGGCACTCATATACTGTTAATATTCAGGGTGGCCAAATAAAAGTGCTGTGTATAGATGGGAAAGGAGAGCGAGGGGAGGTCTCTGAAGAGCACAGGGCATCTGGCTGTGTAGTATTCAGCTCCTTCCCACTGCCCTGCATACATTCCCAGAAGAGTGCAGTGAGTCAAGTGGTGTATACACTATAGACTCTGTGTGTGTGTGTGTGTGTGTGTGTGTGTGTAGATTCTGTGTGTGTGTGTGTGACATAAAGCATAAGATGCCTCTTGCGTGTTTGTAAATCTCAGCAAACAAAGCGATACACAAAGCTTGGCTGTGGAAACGAAAAGAATCGTCACCCCACCAGCTCCGGGGGCTGCTGTGTTTTCTGGTGTTGGGCAGGACCAGTTGTGAGCCCAGGTCACTGGGCCTTTTCTTCCTAGGCTCATGGTGTAACCCAGCACTTGCTTGTGGGGACTATCTCTAGGGCAGGGGTTCCCAACCTTTTTCGGTCCCCATGCCGCCTTGGCTTTTAGTAAACCTTCCTGTACCCCCTATTCAATATGAAAGGAAATAAATTCTAGACTCTAGAATCCACAACTTTTTTCACTAACACTACTACTTTTGGAATATTTCAGTTAGGATCATCTAGTTATCTACCAAATATTCCCCGTGCTCCCTTGACAAGCTTCTCCTACCCCCTGGGGGTACGCGTGCCCCAGGTTGGGAACCCCTGCTCACATGCTCAGGGTCTAACTGATCATACAAGGGGATAGGGAAAGAATTTTCTGCCATTTCAGATGAGCAAAATCTTAGAGCTTTTTTTACTTTACTCTGAAATGTGCGGATGGAGCAGAGGGGCATTTGCCAGGGTGATCTGGGTAGATCTCACTAAATCATTTCCCTGCCATTGTAGGGGTGTAGGGGATCAGTGTAGCTCAATTTCCCCTGTTTTCTGCCTGTGGCACTGTATTGCAGCCTGTAATATACTGGCAGCCCATGGTATACAGGAGGTCAGACCAAATGACCAAGTGGTCCCATCTGGCCTCAAATTCTGACTCGGACTGAAAATTGTTATTACCTGGATTTTTCTTGCTTGCACCTTGAATTGCTATCTTAATTCCTCCCCGCCCACCCTCCGTCTCACCAATCCACAGACAACAGAATGGTTCTGGCCGGCTTTTGAGGGAGCCACACATGTAGGCCTCCTGAGCCACAGACAGGGAAGATGTTTGTAGATGACTCTGATCCAGGCTGGCCGATGGTGGGGGAGTGGGAGAGGGCACAGGGGGCAATTCCCCGGGGGCCCAGGTGATTTAGAAGAGCACAGCTGCCACCACTGCCATGGTAGTGATAGCAGTGAGTGGGAGCCCTGGGCCCCTTTAAATCACGCTGGCAGGCCGCATAGCTGCTAGGTGCCTGTGGGGTGGGGCCAGTGGTGGCAAAGGCAGTCAGGCGGGCATGTGGAAGCTCTGGACGTGCACTGTGAAGCACAGCCAGCAGCTCGCTGAGCACCAGTCAGTGCAGGTGCAGCACTGCCAAAATGTCAGGTGGCCGGTATCCATGCGGGCACAGCTTGTGCATGCATGGGGGCCCATTAACTGTTCTGCACCGGAGCCTAGAATTTCTGTTGACGGGCCTGGTCTAAGCTGTAACATCCTATGTAGCTACATACAAGTACAGGTTGAACCTTTATAGTCCAGCAACCTGGACCAAGCACTGAACCAGAGAATTTGCTGGACCACAGGAGGTCAATATTGTCTAGCAGCATTACCAACACTTCCATTGCTTACTGGGCTCTTAGAAGACATTTAGGGGTAAATTAGAACTAACTATCAGCACAGAACACTGAGCGCCAGGACTGTTGGCTGTAAACAAACTTTATGGGACCACAAGAAACTTGGCCACACCCATGATAAGTGACCATCCAGCTAACTAAAATTATGCCGGATCACAGATGTTACCGGATCAGATTGTGCTGGACTAGAGAAGTTCAACCTGTATTTATGGATTTCTCTGTGCAGCACTTCTGTGAGGTAGCGAAATATTATTGCTCCATTTTACTGACAGAAAACTGAGGCAGAGAGAGACTAAGTGACTGGCATAGCTGGAAAAAGAATCCAAGTGTTCTGAGTCTTAGATTAGTATCTTAACTAATTTCTTTTCCCTTCGCCTCATGCTGTGAATTGTCCAGAAGGCATGATGGTGTTTGAATCAGGGATGTTGTTCTGGGCCTATGTGAAGTCTCTGGGTTTAGGTTGGAAAACATCTTCTTTAGTCTGGCCATTTACTCGCTAATGAGTCTGGACAAGTGAGTACCACAGGTGGAAAGGGGAATGGATTTCTGCTGCAGTCAGATGATAGCATGTATTTTAATGACTCCAGCAGTAGGGCGTTTGACCTCTTAGTAATCTCCCAGCTTTCAGTTTTCTTTCAGCCCCATTGAGGGCATCTCTCAACCATACCTTGGGGGATTTCAGGCATTGCTATTATATATAATCGCACCAGAAAGAACTCTCTGGCCCATGAAAGGAATAAGAGGGACGAACTAATTAATTCTGGGCCACAGAAGTGAAAAAGAAAGCAAATACTCTGCAATTAATCAGGAGCGGCTGAGCCCTTCTTTTCTATCAGATATGGCGAGAAGTGCTAATTGCAGAAGATAAGCCACACTGCGGGAAGCACAGGGCTGGCTTCTGTACCAAGAAAAGATAATGCTTTCTGCTCCAAGTGTACAGCAGGGAGCTCTGGAAGGGGGGAGAGTATGGGCAGCTCCTTCCTATTCAGAGGTTTGTCAGCTTCGGAACACGGGGGTCCTGGACATTTCAGGGTGAGTGGGGCTGGCATACAGAGCCTACATCATAGGGTCCAGGCTAGTCTGGTGTGTGGGGGCCGGCTTCCTCACAAGGGCTGGGGATGGAGGATATGAAGTCACTTTACCTCACTGTACTTCATCTGTAAAATGGGCTTCATAGTTCTTATTTCTTTAGTAAGTCACTCTGAGGTCTGTAGAGGTAACAACAGCTATAGGGAACAGGATCTGAGCCCAGCTGCTCTACTCTAGTGAGCTCACTTCTTTGGCTCGACACCGGTACCGTGGAGCACAGTCTGACACTTAGAAGTACACTGTTATTATTCCCACTCACCATGAGGTGGTTGATTCTGGTTTGGCCTCAGGCCGAGGGACCGGGTGACTAGCAGAATTTGCATTATGTATTTATTATTGTCATAGTGCCTCAGAGAAGGGCTGTTCAGCTCTACAGCCTTTCTCCAGTTTTGTTCAGGTCCCCAGTTATGATGTCAGGGACTAGCATGGCTCTTGTGTCACATGGGCAATCAAGAGCATGCAACCTCTGTTACTCAGCTGACTCCACCAGCTTGTTGGGTAAAGCTTAACAGGCCCAGGATATAAAAGAGGCCACCTTCTTCTGTGTAACTTTGATTGTAGTACAGCTCCACTCTTTGAGGCTGGTAGGATTTTGTGCCCTAAGCGGAGGGGGTATATATGTGCGTATACCCACATGTGTATTCTCAGGAGACATGCTTTCTTGGTAGCTCACTAGAGACTCTTGGATTCACTCCTATTTGAACCAATGACCACACAGCTCTCTTCTTTTAGGTCATGTTTCCCCCTGAACAGCTCATCACCTTGTCATAGAATGGGGGAAAGAGACATCATCTTACTCCCCCCATCAACCCTAAATCATTGTTTGCAAGTGTTTTTTTTTTTTTTTTTTTTACTCCAAAGGAGCTCAGATATCATGGGCGCAAGCACGCTACTAGAATCCAATGAGGACAAATTGCCAAATTCTACCCTCAGTTATACATATGCTCCTCCTGCTGCAGACAATCAGGGTTCTACATGGGAACTGAGGAATTTAGCCTCCTGCCGGTAGAAAGAGCCACAGTGATAACCAGACAATCCCTAAAAGCTAGATAGTGCAGGTGGACAAGACCTGCCTGCATAGAATGATTTTAGAAGAAATGGTAGGTGGCCAGATTCTATCCTTTCTGGTATGTGTGTGTGTGTGTGTGTGTGTGTGTGTGTGTGTGTGAATCCAGAGTATCTCTCACTTTAACAGAGTCAGTTCAGATGTAAAGGAAAAGTCTGTCCTATGTAACTGAAGTGATGCCTCCTATATTCCTTTTGTGCAAACGGACACCCTGCCTAGTTCTGGGGGCCGTTTTATGGCTCTTCCTACCAGGGGAAGGGTCGTCTCTGCTTGGCCCTCTGTAAGATCCTGCACACGCCTATGCCTGTTTAGAATTATATGAGATCTGACAGTGGCAACCACAGCCCTTATGTTTCACTATCCCATTCTTCCTCCCAGGATTTCAGCACATTTACATTCTGCCTGCTCTGGAGATAAACTGCAGCGGCATCCTCCTCCTCCTTTTGGAGCAGAATTCATCAATATTTTAGACCAAAAGGGGAGGTGGGAGATATGTATATGTCTATACAGTTGTAGAAAGAAAGGTTGTTGGCGTGCATGAAAGCTTATAAACCTGGGAAAATAAAGCAGAGGGGAGAAGAGGAGGGCGGGGAAGGAAAAGATTCCTTAATTTATTTGACTTCTTGCAGGATATAAGTATTCTTGTGGAAGGCAAAATCCATGTAATGTGGAAGAATCCCTGTTTAATCATGATTTAATTTGTATACGTCAGTCGTGGCAGTAACTGTATTACAGCCATGTCAATAAAGCAAATAAATTTGGGACTGGAGAAGCAGAGAAAGATGGAGAAAGAAGAGAAACTGAACCACATGAAGAGACTAAGAGGCGGTGATGGGGGAAGGGGTGTGCACATGGGCTGGGAGTGGGGGTGCAGCAGCGAAAGTCCTTTTGCTGAAGTCCCTGCGGCCCTTACTCAGCATAACATGGCCAGTCAAGTGAATACAACGCTTTTAAAAGGCTCTGGCAGCTCTTTCATTAGAAGCCTGGCCGCGAGGCTGGGTTATAAATAATTTGATATTAAGCACACATATAACAGAAGGGGAGGGAGATCATTCCCAAACCTTGGAATAATTATCTGGGTGTGTAATTTTTGATCCAAGCTGCTGGGGGCTGAAGAGGCTTTCCAGGGCAGGGACTGGTGAAAAGCATGGCTGAAATATCAGGAGAAACCACGATTGCCTGTTACCAGGCAGCAGATGTGGGGCTGCCAGCTGAGTGATGTGCTTACCTGCAGTGAGTTGTAGGAGGCTTGGCTACTAGACCCACATTAAACTATGGTCTCTGTTTCACAAATACACGCACACCCACATTGGCTCAGCCCTAACTTTGCTTGGATTGCCCTGGGCACACCCCTCCTCTGTTTGTCGGACTCCTCAGCTTCCCGGTGTCCCTTTCAAGGACACTGTAGTAGGGATTAGGCAGTATCCCTTTAAATAGTTTGCAAACCCCCCAGTGGGCCTGTGTTTTTAGGGATAAGCTGACTTCTGTGCTAGGGCAGTCTACACAGCAGGGCTAAAGCTAAATAAGCTATGCAGCTTAAGCTATGCTAATTGTATAGCTTACGTTGAAATAGTTTATTTCAAATTTGGGCGCGTCTACACAGCACTTCCTCTGACTTCCCTTACTCCTCGTGCAATGAGGGTTACAGGAGTTGGAGTAAGAAGTCCTCTGGCTGGACATTATATTGAAATAATTGCTTGTGTGTAGATGCTCACTTTGTTATTTTGAAATAACGTCAATTATTCTGAAATAATGGTGCTGGGTAGACTGATCCTAACAGAGCAGCAGTGGTTGTAAGTAGCCAGGCCGTGTCTGTTTCCAGGCAGTTAGCAAACAGGTTTTTTTTGGAGCCCTGTGTCCATATGGCGTCCTTATCTTCTTAATGTTGTGTTGAGGGCAAAGACACAACCAGAAGGGAAGCCAGGGATTGAACACGTGTGCTTGCCCTCTACAGAAACTAGGGAAATAAGGCCATGTCTTCACTAAATGGAGGATTGATGCTTCTGCAATCAATCTTCCTGAGTTCGATTTAGTGAGTCTAGTTATGACCCACTAAATCGAACTCAGAGAGCACCACCATCAGTGGCCTGTACTCCTGCTTGTGCAAGGAGTAAGGGAAGCCAACAGGCGTGTTTACTTCCATTAGCCTCCCACTGTGGAGATGATGTGGAAACTCGAAACAAGCTATGTTGACTCCAGCTGTGTAATTAATGTAGCTGGACTTGCATATCTTGAGTTGATTTTCCTCTCTAGAGTAGACCTGGCCTCAGACTTTGCTGCCGCCTCTGGTGCTGGAATCCTAAAGGGCACAGGATGGGGGCTGTGAGGCGATGGGAGCAGGGCCTTATGCTTATGCAACTGCGTAGGGTGTTGGTGACCTATATTGCGTATGCCTAGGGATAAGCTTGTGGACAACATCATCTCCAATAGCCCTATCCCCTGCTTTCTCTCCAATGGGCTCAGTGCTGGGGCTCCAACAGCCCCCATCCCCTGGCACCCTCCCAGCAGGCTCTGAGCTCAGCCCCTACTCACCAGGAGGCAGTGAGCTGTAACTCAGGAGGAGCAGTTGGTGGCTGCACAGCTGGATACAAGTGGCGGATTCCCCTTCGAAGTGCTGCTTCCCTCTGGCCAGCAACGTGGCAATTCACTGCTCCTCTGGTCCATGCTCACAGCACCTGCCACCACCTGAACCTCCTTCCTTCTCCCCTGAAGCTGCAGGGGAGCTGCCCTACCTGCCCTGCTCCAAGGTGGTCAACTCTCCTGCCAGGGGTTTGTGTGCGTGCCACTGCTGGGCTGTGTAGGGCACCAGTACTGGTAAGGACAGCCCTGGAGGGGGATCAGATGTGCATAGGGCTGCAAGGTGTCAGAACGCCTGGTCAAAAAGGAACCCTGTTGGCTTCCGTTAGTTCTGCTGCCCGTGCCATTAAAAGTCCAGCTGGCGCGGCTGACAGTCTATGTGCCTGGTTCTGTGCAGCTTCTGGAAAGCAGCCAGCACATCCCTCTGGCTTGTAGAGCATCCGCAGGGGCTCTGCACGCAGCCCCCACCCTGAGTGCTGGCTTTGCAGCTTGTATTCACCAGGGACCATGACCAATGGGAGCCAAAGGTGCTATGTTTGGGGCGGGGGCAGTGCACAGAGCCCTCTTGCCTCTCCTGCACCTAGGAGCCAGCGGGACATACCAGCTGGTTCCCAGGATCTCCCTGAGGTAAGCCCCATCTGGAGCCTGGACCTCGAATGCCTTCCCATGTTCCAACCCTCTGCCTCAGCCTTGAGCCTCCTCCGACACACAAACTCCCCCCCCGCCCCCGAGACCGCACCTCGCACCCGCTTCTGCACCCAGCCTCCTGCCCCCACCTAGTGAAAATGAGAGCATGACTGAAGGTGAAGGACAGCGAGTGATGAAGGGAGGAGGATTGACTGAGCGGGAGGGAGATGGAACGGGGCAGGGACTTGGGGAAAGTGCAAGGAAGGGTGGAGCAAGGGTTTTCTGGGGTTAAAAAATGGGCTGCCATGGGCCTCGGGTGAAAGCCCAACTGGGGAGGGCAAGCCCCAGCCCTGCCCCTTCCTTCCAAGGTCACGTCCCTGGAGCCAAGCCCCACCCACTCCTAATCTAATCCTTCCTGGCCATGTGGAGAGCTGGGGCTGCCATGCTGTAGCCCCGGCCTGGCACTCCTGGGTGGCTGGGGAAACCACTGCCCTGTGGCCCATCCCTCCCCGGCAGCTGGGGGGAGCTGGGCTGCCACACCACAGCCCCATCTCTCCGAGGTCGCTGGGGGGAAGCCGAGCTGCCATGCCATGACCCCATACCTCTCCAGCAGCCAGCCTGACAAGCTGGGCTGCCATGCTGTGACCCCATCCTTCCCCAGTGGCCGGGCTGCTAAGCTGGGCTGCCTTCCCCTGTGGTTGCAGGTGGAGGGGGGAGAATTGGGCTGCCATGCCACAGCTCTAACTTTCGCTGGCAGCAGCCCCAGCCTTAGGTCAGTCATGTAGGCAGTTTTGGGAAGGCTGTACCTTCCCTTGCCTACATTACCCATCGCCCATGTTGGAAACCTAAGATGTGCAATATGGAGCTTTTCAAGGCTCTGCGGCATGTGCAACCACATACTATAGTGAACTTCAAGACTTCTGTCACCTGGGTACTTACATATCCTGTGGACGCACTTACTCTACACATCCAGATTCCTAGTCCACATGCACCCATCTCATCCTGTGCACACTGATATCCCTCCACCCACCCACACCTGCTTCTCTTGCTAGAGCTACTCCCAGAGTCCTCTTCCCTACTGGATGGGGGCTTGCTCATCCAGCCCTGTATTTTAAAGTAAGTTTGGTAAGGGTAAATGCTCGCAAAGGTGAGGAAAGCATAGGCATACGGCTCAATCCTCAGGCCAAGAGCCAAGGGAAAGTATGATACCTTTATATCTCCTGATTCTGGGGCTGGATAGAGCCCAGTTCAACCCCTCAGAAGAAGCTAAGGAAGGCCTGAGGTTCCTCTAGCTTTCCCTCACCTGCAACAGCCCCCAGCAGTCCGGGGTGGCTGCAGAGCTTAACTATGCTCTTTTCTTCCTGGGCGTGTCCTCCATTCTGTGGGCCTGGAAGGAAGTTGAATACAGCCATCTGAGCCACTGGGGGAGGATTTCCTTACAGTCCGAGACTATTTTAATCAATAGTTGCTACAAAGTTTCTATCCTTACTTCCCTTTCTAAGTATTGGGTAGGAGAAATTGTGGTGTTTCACACAGAGAGGGTAACCATAGCCACGTACTGACATTTTAATGGCAACCAATAAAAGCCCTGGCAAACAATATCCCCTTCTGACGTCCTCTGACTGCCGCCTGCAGTTCTCCTGAGACACGTTAATATTCACTACCAGAACTAGCTGTTATTGAAATCCTGGGTCTTCCCACAGCCCTAACAATGTGCCTCAGTCTGGACCTGTAGTATCACCTGCAACAGCAGTCCTGGGTTTTTCTTGAATTGGTGCCAGCTGATTAGGCCAAACTGTGTGAAGAATTTGAGAGAAAGAGAAGAGTGGACTAAGCCCCTGCCATTGCTGGCCATGACACCATGATTAAAACCATATTTAAACACCAAGCAAATGCAGCTCCAGCAAAACTGGTTCACAGACTAGTTTGACCAACCTAAATGTAGATGGTACCAGACTATGCCCATTTGAGTCAGAGACTGTGTCATGCTAAAAGCCAGGTACACTTCTGCAATACTCCAACTTTAAGTTGGTATATTTATTATTGTTATCAGTGTTACTATAGCACCAGGAGCCCTACCCATGCAGCAGGCCACAGTATGGCAGGTCTTGTACAAACATGGAACATAGGCAGTGTGACACTGTATGTCTTGGGGGAGCACCTTGTCACCCCCTTATTCTCCATTTGTATATGTGTGATGTTGCATATAAAGCATGCCTTCCTTGTGAGCTACCAGGGGAAAGATTATGAACTCTGCAAACCCACTGTTTTGTTTGAGCAGGTACATCTTTAGTGCAGATGAAGTTATGAGATTATGTCAGATGGTTATCACTAAAACATGCTGTAAATTGGGAAATCAGCCAGATATTAGCTCCCCAGGACAACGATTGGGTGGGGTGTCAAAAAAGCCATCAATGGGGACATACCCACAGACACCTCCAGTTAAAACCAAAGGGCCTTATTCTCTCATTACATGATATGAGCAACACCCAGGAAAGCCAATGAGCGATACAGTCAAACCCCAGGATGCTTCAGAAAGAGGGGAGCCCAGTGCCAGTTAGTGCATTGGGGCACTCTTCCTTTTGGGTATCAATTGAACTATCATTCATATAAGCTGTGTCTACACTGCACCCCTTTTCCGGAAAAGGGATGCAGATTAGACACTTTGGAATAGGCAAATCCGCGGGGGATTTAAATATCCCCCGCGGCATTTGCATGAACATGGCTGCCGCTTTTTTCCGGCTTGGGGATAAGCAGGAGAAAAGTGCCAGTCTAGACGTGATTCTCCGGAAAATAAACCCTTTTTATTTTTAAAATAAAATCTTTCAAGTAGGAATAAGAGATTCTCCTGAAAAGGGTTTATTTTCCGGAGAATCACATCTAGACTGGCGCTTTTCTCCGGCTTATCCCCAAGCCGGAGAAAAGCGGCAGCCATGTTAATACAAATGCCGCGGGGGATATTTAAATCCCCCGCCGATTTGCCTATTCCAAAGTGTCTAATCTGCATCCCTTTTCTGGAAAAGGGGTGCAGTGTAGACACAGCCACAGTGTGGGCAGTGCAGGCCTGACCTTAGGGCAAGGCAAGCAAGGTGGTTGCTTTGGGCCCTGGGCCTTCAGAGCCCCACACTGCCCAGCGCTCACCTGCCCAGCTGCTCACTTGCTGCCCTGGCTGGGATCAGCTTGACCATGCAGCACAGATAACTACCTTGGACCCTGCAAATTCTTTGGCCGGGCCTGAGGCATGCAACTGCTGTATCACCTACACCTTGACTTGGAGTGGTCAGGCTGGCTGGCCGTACCAAGTTAACCCTCTGTTTAAAAACAGTGTCAAACTCTAAGCCATGGCGTCAGATCTTTGGTACAGGGGCCATCTGGGACAGGAACCTCAGAGTGCAGTCTGGGCCTGTGGGACCGCTGTGTCCCCTTAACTCTCCAGCCTGATTTAGATGGAAGGAGTTGCCAGCAGGGCATTCTCCATGAAGGGCCCCGGGCTCTGGAACTCATTTCTCTGCCTTAGTGACAGACCCTGGATATGTTGGGCTGCAGGACAAGCTTCAAGGCCTATCTGTTGAATGTGGATTAAGTTAGCTGGGGTGTCAGCACATGCAATGGAGGCAGGGAGGGAGGCGGTGGGGAGATTTTCCTTTGAGATGGCTTGGGACATTTTGTGGATATTGATACAACATAATTTTATGGAAGCTGTTGTACAAGTAAAATATAGTTGCTGATAGCCTGGGATAGGCCTTTTAACCAAATTTAAATCCATTGACTAAATAAATACTGTTAAATAAATTTGAATCTCTGTCATGCTTTCTGTAATGTGGTTTTGCCTTAGTCCTGTCTACACTAGCCCTTAAATTGTTTTCAAGCCCTCTTTGAATGTATCATGGCCAGTAATTGTTCGTAGCAGAGACAGGGCTGAGAAAACAGTGATAGGGAAGGGTGTATAAAGCCTTACATTTCTGGGCAACAGCTTCCTACCCCCGGTGAACAGTGAGTGACTGGGAGCATTCCCATCTGAGTGCTGCACAATAGTCCCTATGAAACTTATTGGTAGATCTCAGTCTGGTCCCTGGTGGGACAGGTAACCAGGGCTTGCCTTTACACCAGTAAGCAACAGGCGCCTGTGGTCAGTCTCAGCAGGAAGTCAAGGACTGAACAGGCCTAGGGTCTGCAATATGGATTTTTCCAGGATGCGCTAAGAATTAATTCTTTAGCCTCAGTTGTTTATTTGTTTTGGTTTTTTTTTCCCAACCCCCTTGAGCAGATTTCTTCCTCTGTATCTTGGCCGCATGTGGCTTCAATTACTCTGAGTGTTTGTGTGGCTCAGTGTGCAGGGAGAGACTCCTATTCATTACTGTGAAATGTGTTTGATCTCCTCTCAGCTTTCCATTTGAAATGGAAATGGCTGCATTTGTCAGTTTGTCAGGTCCCAAAGTAGGCATCCCACCAGAATTCCCCGAAAGGCGTCCCTTCTCCTTTGCCACTCTGCAAAGCTAATACCCAGCCTAGCCCACGTGCCTTCCATCCCAGCAAGATCACTTTTCCCCGGTGTAATTTTGCTCCATGGTTGATTGTTTCTTATTCATCCTGATGGCGGTTAGCTTCCGCATTTCACTTGATCTCTCCTTACTCTTCTGTTCTTTTGCCTTCTGCACTGCTTCTCCCCTGGGCTTTATTTAGCTTTGGCATCTCCCCACTTCCGCCACACACACTCACTTCTTCCTACTGGATTTTTTGGCCCTCTGCCAGCAGGAAGAGTGAAATAAGAGGAGAAGACTTGGAACTTCACTCATCTCGGTTAGTCTCTCAGCTTTTTCCTCTTCAGGAAGTCAAAGTAAGCAGAACATGTAGCCAGTGGAGCAGTAACTGGGGGCATAGCCCGGCTGAGGTTGGGACAGTGATTTATGCCAGAGGTGGAGGGGTCAGGAGGAGGTTGAAATATGGCAGTATGGTTGGGGGAGATTTATAGATTATACTTCGCTTGTCCATTCTCGGTGAGTCCAGTGCAGCTTCTTTTCCACATAGATGCTGCCCCTCCGAGTCCACAGAAAAATTCCAACCCCAGCTCTGTTTAACTTCCTGGTGGCTGCGCTCAAATTTCGTTCCAGCTGAAACGTGGGGCAGGTTCTTTTCCTTCATCCAAGTACCCAGGATCTATCTGTTCCAGGACAGTGCAGAAATCTTTGTAGCAGGCCCAGGGCCATATTGAAGGGAGCACAGGGTCTAGGGCAACCCCCCCCCCCCACAGTACCCCAGGTGCAAGGCCCAGGGCAACCCCTATTGCCTTAGGCCCTACCCCACCCCACCTCCTCCCCAGGCTCTGCCCCCACTCCGCCCCCTTGCCTTCTTCCCCGAGTAACACAGCCTAGGGGATTACAGGGGCCAGGCGCAGTGGCAGCAGGTGTCATCCCCTCCTCCCCCCACTCACCATGCGGGGCCCTCCCAGTGCCAGAATGCTTCAGAAGACCACCCTCTCCAGGAGCCAATTCACAAGCGCCTGCTCTACATGTCCAGGGAGAGTGCTGTGCTATTTCGGGGGAATCAGTTGGAGGCTCCTCTGCACAGGGTCCCACAAGTCTCAGGTTCTTTCCCTTGCATGTCACAGATGCCGGACTT
The DNA here is from genome assembly GCF_052426305.1 of Pelodiscus sinensis. Lineage (NCBI taxonomy): Eukaryota > Metazoa > Chordata > Testudines > Trionychidae > Pelodiscus > Pelodiscus sinensis. The sequence goes on along the minus strand of NC_143052.1, from coordinate 88,471,490 downwards.
CATTAAGCTTGGCATAATGGTCCTTCTGGTTCCTAACTCACATGGCCCCTGAGGTCACCACTGTGGGTGCAGTACCCTTATACTTCTCTGAGTGTGGCTCCTTTAAGGCTGAGCGTTCACAGACCCTCCCACCCCGCTGTCACTGATCCCAGGACCGGCCAATGATTACATTTCTCTAAAGCCAGAGCATGGGAATTTGATTCATTTCCGAGTTAATCTATCACTCTCTGGCATCCTTTCAAGATGGGCCTCGTGCTATAATTGCAGGCTGGGGAGAGAGTGGGGAAAGAGAGTTCAATTTATTCCATTAACATTTTAAAAAACATTTTCATTACAATAAAAATTGGAAATGTTTTTAATGTGAAAAAGACTGTGGCTTTGTTGGCTCCCCTTGGTCTTCCTGCAGAGCCCTTCCCCTATCTCGGCTCTATCTGCAGCTCTCTCCCCACCACATTTTTGCAACCTTCCTTTCTCACTTACTGCCACCCACATCACGACTACCCTTTCCTTGTCTAGGTAGCTGTTTCCTTCCACCGGAGTCACCTTGCACAGCATTCCCAGCACTCAGACCAAGGGTCCATCTCACGGGACGGCACAGAGCACTCATCACTTGTCTTGGCTCTGCATTTCCAACTTTGGGGGACTGAAGCCCGGGAATAAGATTTTTGGGCATTATATGGCGCTAACCTTTGTGGCCAAGGGCCCTGATTGCTGCAGGCTGGCCTGTAGGCAGAGAAAGATACAAGATCAGGAATTAGATTCAGAGGCTATTGCATGGGACCGGACACAGCCCTAACATCTAAATCGCTTGTCCTGGTCACCTCAGTATGTCCAGCTCTGAGAAGGAGACCAGAGGAGTTCAGGAATCTGATTCCACGGCTCCTTCCCAAGGCAATGCAGAGCTCCCAGAGCATTCGCAGCCCAGGAGGTGAGAGACCAGGTCTAAACCTAGGCATCCACTGTGGAAGAGCAGTGAACAACCCCAAGGAACACAAATGCCCTCCACAAGGCAGCCGAGGCTGCTGTCTGCAGTGTACGAGCAATTGGCTCGCATTCATCTCACACAGAAAACATAATTAAAGCTGCCCGGTCTCCCTTATCGGAGGCGCAGGAGAAAAATGAGCAGCGGGAGGGAAGGCAGCAGAAACCAAAGTAATTTCTCTTTGATTTTATTTTTAAGTAATTTGTATTGTAGCCCCAGTTAAGCTGCCAGATTGGCAGCCCAGCAGCTGCAAGTCCCCTATTTATTGGCAGGCAGCTCACCGCAGCCCCTGAACTTGCACAACTGTGCTGCTGCGGCTGCAGAGCTGCTCTTCCCCTTCCCCCTCTTAAGGGAGCGGAGCCCAGCTCGCAGATCGGAAGGCAAAGGGACGTTGCTCTTCCGAGCAAATTCATTCGGACGTTACCACAGCCTCCTCTGCTCCCCTGGGTTGCATTGCTTTGGGTGGCTCTTCTGGAGTGCTCAGAATTACTGGGGCTCACCAATGAATGCTTCTCTGTGTAGACAGGGGAAGACTCTTTCCTAAGCACACAGCAGGAGGCAGGATGGGTTTGTGGCTATGACGCTGGACTCAGGAGCTCAGAGATCAGTTTTCACCTCTGCCACAGATTCCCTGTGTGACCTGGGGCAAGTCCCGTAATCTCTCTCTGCCTCCAGTTCCCAACTTATGAAGTGGGCTTGCTTCCAGGGCTTTGGTGAGGACAAATACATTCTTGGATCTGAAACACACCGATACCTTGAAGATGGGGCCATATGCTGAGGTGGATAATAAAAAAAGATAGCATCACTCTCCCCTCTCGGCATTCTTCTCTCCCTACACTCCTTCTCCCAACCCATCTTTCCCAGCCTCTCCCTCACACCCTTGTTCTCCTTCACTTTTCTTTTCTCCCTGCTCTCTGCAGTCTTATTCTTAGAGCTCTAAAGAGACAGGCTGCCTGTCATTTTGCTAGTGAAGCTGCCAAACTAGGTAACTCCACTGGGGAGTCTGTTATTTCTGGTGTGGTTTTTATGGGCATTTGGTCACCAGAATGGGAGCAAGTCTGCCCTCAGCCTGCCAGAACCCCTGCAGATCACATGCCTGACAGCAGCCTTTCTATCTCAGAGGTGTCTTGTAGGCTGGGAGTAAGGCTGAGCCTGCTCTCTCTTGTCTGCATTATTTCTTTGGCAAAGAGACATGCTTTAGTGCACACAGAGGTGGTGGGCTATGAATTTTTCTGGACTAGGCTGTCATGAGCTGTGAGTCAATACACAAGGGTGGCCTTTGCCCTGAGTTCTGCTTTCTCTTTGCAACGGGCATCATCACACCCCACCCTTCACTGAAAGGTCCTTGAACTGTGATGGGTAAATTGACGTCCTTCTTGCTTCTCCACCTGCCACGGGCCAAGGCTCTGCGAACCTCCACAGGGCACATAGAGAAAGGGCATTTCCTTTTCTAGAGGACATGGCCTCCAATGAGATGGAAGATGCCAGCACCAGTCCCATCTGTGGTGCGTGGAGGTGCCGTAGCTGGGAGTGTTTGCTGATGTGTGTCATTTGGAGATGTGAATGAGCCAGCATGCGTGTTCCCAATGAGCTCCCTGCGTCACACTTCTCAGCCGAATTCACAGGAGCCAGCTGCTGGCTGCCCCTACAGTCCAAAGCAAACCTGATAATTGATGCACTAATCCTCTGGATCCCCTCATTAGCAGCTGCTAATGGCTGGTGTGTGAGTGAGGAACACCCCCAGAGCAGGGCCAGTTCAATTAAGCTTCTAATCAACTCATTGTAAATTGCAGTAATGATAGAGTTCAAAGGCAAGATTACGGCAACTCTTCCCAATGGTTTATGACAGCAACTGAGGTGGCCCTCTCTTTCCTGGTAATTGGCTGCTATGGGGCTGAACGACTTTCATGGAAATCCTGTCCTGGACTGGCTGGTAACTGGCTCTGCTTGGATGGCACGGGGAAGAAGACAGGCGAGGTTGGAATGTCCACCTGGAATCCTCATACTTACACTGGACCTTTGGAATAGCTGGGTACAACACCTTTAATGTACAACCCTGTAACTTACAGAGCTCTGTATCCCTCTGGCCTTTCTAGTCCAGCCATGGACCCCAAAATACCCTATTCCTGACTCACAGCACTTTTGGCTATAGCTGGGCATCTCATTGGAGCAAATAATTGCCATCGCTTTTCTCCTGCGAGTGAATTGTCCACAAGCAGAACAGAAATGCCTTGTGTTTGTTATTCAAAGTGACTTGGCAGATAGTCTCTACAGATAATGCTTGCTCTGTAGCTCATTCCAAACTGCTTGTAAGCCTTCAAAATATGACCTCTTTTGATTGGATTTGTAGGTCACTTGGCTTGTTTCTGGTCCCTGATTGGATGCTTGTAACTACTAAATTGAATTTCCTGTGCAAGTACTTGCAATGGTGATTTGAAATCTTCTGCAGGATTCATTTACATTTGGATGCTTCTCCAAACAAACCCAGCCGTGAACTCATTTCCTAGAACGCATGTGGGAAATGAACAGGAACGGGGTACCGACACGGTCATCACGAATTGGTCGAACAACTGGAGAGAATATTTACAAGTCAGCTCCGCATCCTGTTGTTTCAGTTCCAGGCCTCACGCTGCTCTGCTGATGCATCATGCAAAAGAGGAAGATCTGGAGCTGGGTTAGATGAGGGGGTGAAGCAAAGGGGTTGCATGGTCAGAAGGGCTAGGGACTCTATCTCTTTAGGTGTTTAAGTCCAACATTTAGGCACCACTGACATTCACAAGATCACTGCTCAGCTGCCTGCTAATTCAGGAGGTGCTACAGTTCCTTAATCACAGAAGTTTCCACCTCTGGACATGTGCACTGGAGCATACGTCCTAATGCCTCTGAGCTACTTGGGGCCTTAGTTCACACCTGTGCCTCAGCATGAGATGTTCCCTATCTATCTAGTCAGCAGGACCCAAACCAGTTGGCCTGCTCAGTGCATGCACAGCAGCCTGGGCCTCATCTGCTTACAGCAAGGCTCTCAGTGTGGGTCCCCCACAGAGGACAGCTAGGGGGAACAGATGGCATATCTCAGTCTAGTCAAGAGCCCAGTGGTTCGGGCACTCATCTGGGAGACCCAGGTCTGAATTTCTGCTCTGCCTGATTTGGAGCAGGGTCTCAGACCCAGCTTTCCCACAGCCCGGAGGAGCGTCTTAACCCTTGGGCTGTTGGCTATGATAGGTCTGTTTTTTCATAAGAAAAGGCTCTTTTGGATTAGATGTAGCCTAACTGCTGGAGCCTAAATCTAGACTGCAGGCTTCTTTCAGAAGAAGCTTTTCCGGAAGAGATCTTCCAAAAAAACTTCTTCCGAAAGAGAGCGACCACACTACCAAAGCTCATTGAAAAAGCGATCTGCTTTTTTGAAAGATAGCGTCCACACTGAATGGATTCTATCTCGCATGTAAGCTGTGATTACTATGGACAGAGTGGCCACCAGGCACTTGTGCTTTTTCCTCTTTCCTCTTCTTCCGAAAGAACTCCCTCTTCCACGTCCACACACACCTTTTTCTGAAAGAGCCCTCTCGCAAAAAGGCTTCTTCTTTGTACAAAGAGGTTTACCAATGTTGGAAAAAACCCTCAAGTCCTTTGATTTTTTGTCAAAAGAACCCGATTGCAGTGTGGACATAAGTGAAGTTTTTTCGGAAAAATGGCCGTTTTTCCAGAAAAAAAAACCCCTTCTGTAGTGTAGACATATCCAGAGAGTGGTCATGACTGAGAATGCTGATTGGAGATAGAAGCCTTCCTCTGGCCTGTCAGGTGACAAAAGGAATCAGGCACCTCAGTCTCTCTGTGGATTGGGGACCTCTGCCCTTCCCCACTCTTCTGCATTTTGCTCCTGGCTAGATTAGGCAACTTCCTGCTCAGCATGCTGGCTTCTCTGGGGCCCTTTCTTAAGAGCCTGACTCTTCCCATGCATTGTATGAACTGTATGAGGAACCTGGCTCCCTAACCTAACCTGGGTCTGCAAATTCCACAGTGCAGCAGGATACCTAGCAGCTAGGTACTGCAGTGCTCAGCCTTGCAACACTTAGTGCCCATTGAATGTAGCCCAGGAAGAGGAGACTCACGGTGTCAGGGGAGATTCTTTCTGAGAGGAACAACTGAGCCAGATCTACTGGAGAAAGACAGTCTGTGACTCTGTGCTGTGCGAAAGGAGTTGAAACTAAACTAGAATGGACCAGGGATTCTGTTCTGTGGAGAGAGGCGGGAGGGGAAAAACATGAGCAGGCATCTCTTTCCTGAATAACAGCCCTGGAGTCTGTCAGTGGGACTCCAGACAACTGGGAATCGCTTGGAGCCCTCGCCTGGCTTCTGGGTGTCAGTCACCACCCCCAGCTTCTGTCTTTTTCTCCTTCCCCTCACTTCCTGTCGCCTTTTGTTCTCTTCATTCTTGCTTATAAAGAACAGCAGGGCATTCACATGCAAATGAGGCAGAAGGCTGGGGGGAGTGTGTTGGAAAGGGGATGTATTCCAAACCTCAGCCACTCCAAAAATCTGCTCTGACTTCTCTTCTCAGAAAGCAATGAGCTAGGGCCCCCAGTATGGCCCCATTGCATCACTGGTTTACCTGGCCAGCTGAGGGCCCCCCTGATATAATTATTAATGATGAAGTTATTATGCTGATTTGAGTGTTGTCCCCCACTGATTGGTGAGTGTCATGTGTTTCCATCAGTGCCTGTACCAAACACAGCAGGCATCTGTCATAGAACTCAGCTACAGAGCACTGAGGTCCTTGGTTCTATCCCCCACTGTTTCATCCAGGATGGAGGCTCTACATCAGGGCTACTCAACACGCAGCCTGCAGTGCAGTTTGGGTTTACATGGGGCTCAACATGCAGCCATTGGGTGAGATCCTTTGAACGTGGCCTCCACTGGGAACTTGCTCCACGACGGCGAGGCATCTCCCAGGCGGGGTGAGTATTGAAAGACACAAGTGGACAGGCTGGCTGGAACAGATGTTTACAGGGTGTCGGCATTTCTATCCCCCAAGGAGGAGGTGCCTGGAGCACCAGGGCATTGTGGCAAGTGCTTTGTATTCATGCCTGTTAGTGTGAAATAATTTATTTGCATGTATATGCAACCACACTTAAGTTGCGGCCGTCGGCATGTGCTGTGAGTATCATTGTGGTCTCCGGGGCTTCCAAAGTTGAATAGCCCTGCTCTACAGCATCGTCCATACAACACCAGGGGCATGCGGGTGAGCACTATGAGATACTTATGGATTGGGGCCTATCAGCTGCATCACCTTCTGCCTGTTTGGCTAAATGAATTATTAGTTTCCATCAAGCATCCTGTGAACAAGGGCCCATTTCACAAGTGGTCCTGTAGCACATGGGCACCCTTGTACAGTATTGTCGTAGGCCTAGGAGCCCTGATTTCACTTTTGCAGCAAAGGGCTTCATAGCTTTCCAGGCTTGTGCCTGGTCAAAGAATGGGCTTTGCATGCTACACCAGGTCAGGGAGTGAAGCAGAGAGATTTCACTCCAGCCAGGTGACCTTTTACTTAGCTCTGCAAAAATGCTGCTATTATCTGTGCTGAAATATCGAACCTATTAGTCTGAGAGGTTCACCTTTCCGACTCTGAGGTGATAACAGTTGAATAACAAGAGAAACAGAGGGGTAGCCGTGTTCGTCTGTAACTTTAAAAACAATGCGTTGTCCTGTGGCTGCTTAAAGACTCGCAAATATTTAGTAGTCTCTAAGGTGCCACAGTGACAAGGAGTCCTGTGGCACCTTATAGACTAACAGATGTATTGGAGTATAAGCTTTTGTGGGCAAAGACCCACTTCATCAGATGCATGAAGTGGAAATTTCCAGAAGCAGGTGTAAATATGCAGTCCGGGAATAAGGCTAGAGATAATGAAGTTAATTCAGTCAGGAAGGCTGAACACCAAGAGAGGAGAAACTGCTTTTGTAGTTGGCTACAAAATTTCATCTGAAAATTTGATGCCATCAGTTTAGGATTAAACAAAGAGGCTAAATCTAGACTGGCATGATTTTCCACAAATGCTTTTAACGGAAAAGTTTTCCGTTAAAAGCATTTGCGGAAAAGAGTGTCTAGATTGGCACGGACGCTTTTCCACAAAAGCGTCCGTGGTCAATCTAGACGCGCTTTTCCATTTTGCCATTTTCACGATTGGGGCTTTTTTGCGCAAAACAAATCTGAGCTGTCTACACTGGCCCTTTTGCGCAAAAGGGACTTTTGCCCGAACTGGAGCAGCATAGTATTTCTGCAAAAAGCACTGATTTCTTACAGTAGGAAGTCAGTGCTTTTGTGGAAATTCAAGCTGCCAGTGTAGACAGCTGGCAAGTTTTTCCAGAAAAGCGGCTGATTTTCCGGAAAAACTGGCCAGTCTAGACACAGCCAGACTGTGAATGGCTAGCCAACTACAAAAGCAGTTTCTCCTCTCTTGGTGTTCACACCTTCACATCAGCTGCTAGAAGAGTGCCTCATCCTCCCTGACTGCATGTTTATACCTGCCTCTGGAAATTTCCACTACATGCATCTGACGAAGTGGGTCTTTGCTCACAAAAGCTTATGCTCCAACACTTCAGTTAGTCTATAAGGTACTACAGGACTCCTTGTCACTTTTGCAGATCCAGACTAACGTGGCTACCCCTCTGATACTTAAGATGCCACAGTACTATGCATTGTTTTGAAGAGAAACAGAGCTGGTTTAGCTCCCCAAACCCAGACTTTGGCAGAGCTCTGGCAACTTGGTGCACTTCCTCCAATGCAGAGCCCATTTTGGAAGCATCCAGTTATTTAGAACTGTTAATATAGTGGCACCCAGAGGTGTCACGTAAGATCAGGGCCCCGTTGCGCTTGGCACTGTACATGCATATAGTTAGAAACAGTCTCTGCCCTAAGGAGCTTGACTGCTCAATAAAGAAGACATTTAGAGGGAGAGGAGGACAGAGGTACTGTGAGGGGAAGTAACTTGCTCAAGGTCACTATGACTGGTTGTAGCTGACATTTGCTGGTGCTTCCAAGGCGTCCTACCATCCTACTACCCCACCGCTGCCATCAGGAAGTAGCAGAGTGACAGGAAAGGAGTAGCAAAGCTGGCTCCTCCAGGCCTGCCCAAAGAGTCCTCTGGGCGCACCCAGAGCAGCCAATCAGAGCCCAGCAAGCTCAAATAAAAGGAGATGCAGAGTCTTAGCAGGTCAGTTCCTGGCTAGGACCAGGGGAGCGAAGAATGGGGCTGGTTAGAGAAGCCTGACTGTTAGCTGGAGCTTAGAGTGGCTGAACTTACATAACTGAGATTGTAGAAAGGAGAACCAAAGAATCTTCACCTGGAGATGAGGATGAAGTGGCAACACACTGCTCTGAGCAGTATATGGGGCTCCTGTTTATAAGGTGTCTGGTTTGGAGCTGAGAGTGGTGGATAGGGCCAGGTTCCCTACCAGCCCCAGATAAAATGGTATAACACCTCAGAAGGGGATGGCACTTACTTGGACGCCTGAACAAAAGGGCTGAATTTAAAGAGCACAGAATTATGGCTGAAACCCTCGATTTTATTGGGCTCTTTAATATTTGAGAAGGGCTTTGTTTGGACTTTGTGACTTGGTTGGAGGGCCAAGACCTGTCAAAGTTGGCTGGCAGTCTGCAAGAAGTACCAGGGGTGAGAAAAGGACTTTGGTACTCTTGTGCTCCGAGATCCTCAAGAGGTGAGCATTCTGTTATAGCCACCCAGCAGCTTAACACCAGAGCCAGTAGACAACCCCAGCTCCTTGAGTCTTAGTGCAGTACCCTCTACATTGCACCATGCTGCCACTTTATAATCAAGGCCCCTTTTACTTCATACAGGGTTGACCTAAATTCTGCAGCACGCTCTCTATATGCTGTAGAGCAGCAGGGCTGGAGATTCTGCAGCAGCATTAGATTCAGTCATTAAAAACCTTCTCCACCTTTTAATTTAACATGGACATGAGCGATAGTCAGAGTATCCCTGGGGTTATTTACTATCCTGCTATTAGGTTCAATTTGTTTTATGTTGCTCATAAATTTTTATTTTTTCAGTGCACTGCCACATCCTGTGTTGATGATGAACCACAGCATTACAGAAGCTGTCAAAGGGAAAAGAAAGGCTTTGGTCATCGGGGAGAGGACAGATTGGGGTTTCAACCCTGGGCAATGCTTTGGGTTTGTGGGATAAGCATGTACATTAGGTGCTAGAATGATCAGCAGTGAAACAGTTACAAATGTCAACACTCTCACTTTATTATATAGACATGGTAACATGCCATTGAGCTACATGAGCATTGAATGCTTTGTAGGAGTCTTATTTCTGCTTGCCTGTGGACTCACCATCCTGGGTTATGCTTAGTTCACATTGTCCAGGTTCTGGAAACAGAGAATCTTTATAATAATGAAAACTTAGGGCTTGTCTAAATGGATATTTAGTTCATGGCAAACTGGGGTTCTACCCCACAATAACCCACCATGCTCTGATTGTCTATCTGCAGTTTGTTAATGTGCTTTGATTTAGTCTTGAAACAGGACTAGATCAGAGCACACTGAAGAGCTATTAATGCACATCAGCAGGATGCACGCAGGCAGTCAGGCTAGTGAGGCTAGAGTCACAACTCAGCTTGCCATGAGCTAAATATCCATTTAGACAAACCCTTCAGTTCTGGCGAAACAATTCTGCTCCGGGGGTGGATTCTGCAGCCAGCTGCACACCCGTTAAACTATAGGGTACAGTATTCTATTGTGATGGCCCCAGACCTGGCACTAACGCTCTTGCACACACCCAGAGAGGCGAACAGCCTCACTGGGCCCCTGCTCTGTGCTTTTAGAAGAAGTGGGGCTTAGGGCAGCCAGCCCTCAATGCTGCTGGAGTGCCCTGCCCCTCAAGCAGCTATCAGAGCTGCCCGGAGTGCACCCCACGGCGGTGCTACAGCAGTGATTTAAAGGGCAAGGGGCTCCGGCTATCGCAGGAGTGGTGGCAGCCAGAGTCCCGGGCCCTTTTGAATGGCTGGTGGGCCTGCATTCACCATAGTGTTTTGGAGAGTTGTCATAATATTTACTTATTTTTTTGTTTTTGGTCCAGCAATCAGTCCAGAGAAGCCTTTGTCCCGCAGTGGGCTGAGAATCGCTGAGACAGATGGCTAGGCAAGTGCAGCACCGAGGAGGTGTTTGCTCTCCAGCAGGGCGTAGCACGGCTGACAGGAATGGATGTGAACGAGTGACACTGAAGAGCCTTTTGGCCAGACACATGTTGGAAGCTGCTCACACGGATGGATGGGCAGGAACAGTGCTTAAGGCCTGGCCTATCCCAGGGAGAGTTTTGAGTAAATTTCCGCTTTTGCTAGCACGTGTTCAGTTGAACCAGTGTTTGCTAGGCAAGGAGCCTTTGTGTTGGCTGCTGACTCTCATTTTACCCTTGTGTCATTTGCACTTGCTGGGGGCAAATCTAACACACATGGGATGAATGCAGGCATATGCTGATATCCACTTGGTATGGGCAACACATGCCAAGTGCTGCCTTAGCTCCCAAAAAAGATTCTATGTGCTTTCTAGAAGCATAACAAGTGGGCTTTGGATCAGAAACATATGCAGTAGCCACTGGGCTCTGTCCACTAAGCTAGTAACCCCAGTTCTGTGTTTCCTTGCTGGTGCAGATAGGCCTAAGAATCTTTCAGCTACCAGTGAGGGACTGGCTGAGCTTAATTAATGGATAATCAGGCTGGCCGTGGCTGATCTGGATGGGGGAAAGGGAGGAGCACTGGAGAGGCCTTTGCCCTACAATGGGAAGGAAGGCCTCTTGCGAATGGACAGAAAGGAGGAGCACTGAGGATATTCTTCTCCTAGTGCAGTGGTTCCCAAACTTTTCGGCATCACACCCCCTTTTTGATTTTTGAGAAACCCACCCCACACCCTCCTATAGCAGCAAAACTTGTTGAACCAAAAAAAAAAAAAAAAAAAGGAATTGTCCGGGGCCAAAAACCAAAATAGCAGTTTAGGGGGTTATTAACAGGGGGAGAAGAGGAGAAGGTCTGGGTCACCTCATGCCCCCCCTGGAATTTCTTCACGCCCCCTCAGGGGGGCACGCCCCTCAGTTTGGGAATCCATGCCCTAGTGGATCTGGATGGAGGAACAGGTGGCAGATTTCATCCTGCTGTGGAGCTGAGATCAGCTTTGACAGGTGCATGGATAGGCATGTCACTGGAAAGGATTTCCCCCCTGCAGTAGGGCTCAGAGCTGTTGTAGTGCAGGGATTCCTAGGCCGGAGCAGCACTGACAGGCATACGGTTCAGTGGCATTCAGAGGGACTGTTGCGAGTGAGGGCGTCCAGATCACACATTCCCAGCATTGGCAGGTAGACAAGTGCCTGCCCATTAAAAATGAACTTGTTTTATGTGTGAGCTATCAATTGACACTGATCTAGATCAACAGCTGAGATTTATGTTGACCTAGTGCCCTTCAAAAGATTGTCAGGGCTCTGTTCAAGTGAGGTGAACGCTCTCCTGACAGCGTTGACAATAGGCACTGGCAGGCTCTATCCTCAGCTTTTTCACAGCCTTGGTGTGGACACTTAGAAAGTCACTCTCAAACTTCTGTCTGCCTCTGTTTCCCCAACTGTTGAATGGGGACTGTAAGGGTGTGTCTACACAGCAGCATTATTTTGGAATAACAGACGTTATTCTGAAATAATTGTGAGCTGGAGAACTTCTTATTCTGACTCCTGTAAGCCTCATTTTACAAGGAGAAAGGGAAGAACACTATTCCTTTGACTTCCTGCTGTGTAGAAGCCGAATTAAGCTATTTTGACTTAAGCTACACAATTGACATAGCTGAAGTTGCGTAGCTTAATTCGACTTTTGCCCTGCAGTATAGATGTGCCCTAAAGCATAACTCCCTCCAGCAGCTGGTGTGAGCCTTAACTCATTGAGGGTATGTCTACACTACCCTCCTAGTTCGAACTAGGAGGGTAATGTATGCATACCGCACTTGCTAATGAAGCCCGGGATTTGAATTTCCCGGGCTTCATTAGCATAAGCGGGGAGCCGCCATTTTTAAATCCCCGCTGCTTCGAACCCCGTGTAGCGCGGCTACACGGGGCTCGAACTAGGTAGTTCGGACTAGGGTGCCTATTCCGAACTACCGGTACACCTCGTTTCACGAGGAGTACCGGTAGTTCGGAATAGGACCCTAGTCCGAACTACCTAGGCCGAGCCCCGTGTAGCCGCGCTACACGGGGTTCGAAGCAGCGGGGATTTAAAAATGGCGGCTCCCCGCTTATGCTAATGAAGCCCGGGAAATTCAAATCCCGGGCTTCATTAGCAAGTGCGGTATGCATACATTACCCCGCTAGTTCGAACTAGGAGGGTAGTGTAGACATACCCTGACTGAGATAAGTGTAAGTGCAAAATATTATAGCTAAGAGAAATGAATTTACCAGTGAATACAATGAGTTAAAATCTAGAGTGACCCTGTAATTCGTTAGCCTCTTCTGGAATGATGAGGCAGGCTACCCTGAACTGTAACAGGCAGAGGACTCCAGACCAGGGAGCATCATTATGGTAAATGTGATATTTGAGTCTTATTTTTCAATCAGTACATGTGAGTGGGTAAGGCGTGAAAAAAGAAGATCTGGCTTGCTCATGATCTGAACTGTCAAGACTCAGCATGGCTTAGATTTCTGGCCTGGTTTTGTGCACAGCCCTAATGTAACCTGTCATCCCAATGGACGCTAATTGACTCCTTTGCTGGAGTATCTTAAGAGGGGCCAACCTTTAAAGAAGCGATGGAGACTGAACTGCTGGCTCATCCTGCCAGGTGGTCCCTCTAAGGCTTGCTTTAATCACATTACTCATCCCACATGCTCTACTCCTCACAAAATGCTGTCACTGCTGTCTGTACTGTGGGGAAGTGAGGGTTCTGGTATGTGGATAACTGTTCTGCTCCTTTCTCTGATTTTTCCAGCTGGCTTTCTTTTGCCTGAGCTTCTTGTTCCTAGATGGGGTGTAATCCCCTTTTCTGTGTACATGCGACCCCCGACTTACGACTGCCCGACATACGACCCCCCGCATTTACAACCACCTTGCTCCGGCTGCCGCCTTCCCCCAGCACAGCCCCCAGCTGGCTCTGGGAGCAGCTTGTGTCTTGCTGCCTTCCCCCAGCACAGCCCCCAGCAGGCTCTGGGAGCAGCTCGCGCCGCATACTACAACTCCCAGGAGACAAAGCGGGCCAGGAACAGAACCCCCATTTTTATCATTGCACCTATGGGAAAAAAGGGTTCGACTTACGATGGCTCAACTTACGATGGTTCTCCAGGAACCAATTAGGTTGTAAGTGCAGGGGTCTCTGTGTACTCAGGTTTGCATTATTTCCCTTCTCTAGTGGCTACAAATAACCTGTTCCAACTGAATGGTAAAACAAAACCTTAAATTGACACAGGCAGGAGGACTAAATATGCTCTGGGCAAACAACTCCAGAGATTGGCATCAATTGTTGACATATCTGGTCACAGCGGGGCTCTCAAATGTGTAAGGGAGAGGGAACCCTTCCTCTTCCTGGTCAAGTACAGATATTACTTCCAGAGACAAATTCTCTTCCCTCTGAAGTTTCACCTACCTCCCAGACAATGGGTGCAGAAGGGACAGAGGGGACAATTAGATCCAGTGCACTTAGCTCACCAGACCCTCAATTACCTTTAGAGGAGACGTTGCCCTTTCAGAACTAACTAAGGGTCTGAGTCATTCCCTTTAAGGATATATTTTGCACAATAAAACAAGAAGGAAAATTTTAAACTATTTGATTGCAGTCCAGCTTGTTCTGATTCCTGCATGTGGTAGCTCACCAAGCAGACAGCCAGACAGCTTCAAAGGCCAACTGACAACAATGGACTGATGCCTTCCCATTGCTTAAATAGACTTTCCTCCAGAGCGGGAACCCTTTGTTTGCCATTTTTCATTACCATGGAAAAATACCAGGTTCAAGATGGATTCCAGTACCAGGTGGCATGGTCACTGTGACGGGGCGCGCCAACCCCGCACTGGTAGTGAAGGAGTTAACCGGGCTTGCTGGGTTGAGAAGGCCCCTCCCCTGTGGCCCTTCTGGGCATGCTCCAGCTGCAGGGTCAGTATAAAGGCCAGCGGAGCAGCTCAGTCAAGGCTGACCACTGAAAGGGAAGGAGCTCCTGCCAGAGCTGAGGAGCAACCATCCACGTGGGATCAGACAGAGCGGCCACACCAGCAGGAGTTGCAGTCACTACTGGAGCTGCTGTCCCAGCTGGAAAAGTGGCTGCTGCAGCCACCTCTAGAGCCCCACACTGGCTGGAGCCACAGCTGCCACTGCACCTGTCACAAGCTACCACCACAGCTGCCATGCCAACTGCTATAGTGCCAGCCATTACAGATGCTGGGCCAAGCACAGCCACAGGCATGTTCACCAGCCCAGGTGGGAACGGGGCCAGCCAGTAGGCAAGGGTAGGAAGCAGCCCAGGGCAAGGGGCAGGAGATAACCCGGCGAGCTCAGAATGCTGTAGGGACGACTCCCCACTGAGCCAGTGGTGGAAACCACGTGCCACTGATAGGTCCCTAGGCTGGGGTTCCCTACCCGGACATCCCAGAGAGGGGCTCCATTTGGAAGTAATACATACTCTGCTGCTAGGCCACATCAAACCCCAGACACGGGGCAGTACCAACTCGCCTGCTAGGCTGCATTTTGCCCAGGCAGGGGGCAGTATAGACTTGGCCACCAGGCCATATTTTCCCCTCCCAAAGGGGTATGGGGCGTGCATGTCTGTCTAGCACCAACCACAGTCTGGGTTTAAACACTACCATTTATAGGTCGTTACTTCGAGCAACAAGTCATCAAGTTCTGGAGCATCAGTAATGGCCCTCATTTACACATTTAGCACTATAAACAGATCCACACTTCATATTTCTAGCTTCACATACAAGAATGATACATGCCCAAAAATAGGATATACAGATTCAGCAGATTGTAAGATTAAAATTGATATGTTACATGACGTAATTTGCATCTCTGAGCTATGCATATTCATAAGCTAATTTTCATAAAGCATGAGGGGCCTGTGACAGTCTGAGTCCCCATTTTGTCAGAAAACTGGATGTGGGATTTACATATGGATATGTTTAATATGATTGATGGATGACCTAAGACAAACTACAGCAAGAGTTGCCCTTGGTACCTTTTATGTGACATTTGCCTCTCCATCAGCGTGCACTTAGGACACTTAGCTAATTTGGTCCTCAGTCCCATGATGACTTACGTGTGCACCGTTTAAGGAGTAAGTACTGCCACTGACTGCAGTTGAGCCACTCACATGTGTAAAGTTTCACAAGGGTAGCTGTGTTAGTCTGTAACTGGAAAAAACTAAAAACAACAAACAGTCTTGCAGCACCTTAGAGACTAACATGTGTAAAGTTAGGCAGGTGTGTAAGTCTCTTCAAGAATGTGGCACCTAAATTATGTTTTGCCATGCATACAGCATGTAATGAGAGAGAGGGCAGCTCTAGGCTGTACCTATATTCTGGGCTAAGGCTGTGACTCCTGGCTACATACATTCACTTGTAATAGCTCAGTGAGACTTATTGGCTACGTCTAGACTGGCATGATTTTCCGCAAATGCTTTTAACAGAAAAGTTTTTCCGTTAAAAGCATTTGTGGAAAAGAGCCTCTAATTGGCACGGACGCTTTTCTGCAAAAGCACTTTTTGTGGAAAAGCGTCCGTGCCAATCTAGATGAGGTTTTGTGCACGAAAGCCCCGATCGCCATTTTCGCAATCACGAGGAGTAACGGTAGTTCGGACTAGGCACCTAGTCCGAACTACCTAGTTCGAGCCCCGTGTAGCCGCACTGCACGGGGTTCGAAGCAGCGGGGATTTAAAAATGGCGGCTCCCCGCTTATGCTAATGAAGCCTGGGAAATTCAAATCCCGGGCTTCATTTGCAAGTTCGGTATGCATACATTACCCCGCTAGTTCGAACTAGCGGGGTAGTGTAGACATACCCTAAGAAACATGCACGATACCGAATCTATAGGGATAAATCTACACTGCAGTTAAATGCCCCTGGCTGGCCTGTGGCAGCTGCTGGGCTCAGGCTGCAGGGCTGCTTAGTTGCAGGGTAGGCATTTGGGCTCAGCCTAGACCCTGGATTTCTGGGACCTTCCCCGCTCTTGGCATGCCAGAGCCCAGGCTCCAGCTCAAGCCTGAATGTGCATTCTGCAGTTTCATAGCCCTGCAGCCCAACTCAGCTGACACGGGTCAATTGCAGTATAGAAATAACCCTAGTAGAGCTGGAAATTGAACCCAGCTCTCTCGCTAATAGTCTATCCTTAGTGCTGACCTTTCTCTAGTGGTAAAATATATTATTGAGCCTGGTCACTGTTAGGGACTAGAATACGGAAGCTTTGTGATCCGACCAGCCCACTAACCCGTCTGCTCTTTAGAGATGCATAAAAATCTCTCTCTCCATGCAAACCATAGTTTTGCAAATTCCCAAATAGGCAAATTGTGTTTAAAACTTGTTTCATGGCAAGTGTTTTGCTCATCTCTTCTTCTGACTGTACTTACTTACTTACTTACTTACTGCCCGTTACGCCAATGGCGCATAGGGCAGCAACAAAGTCCTTCCACTTCTGTCGGTCGCTAAGAATATTTCAATATTTAAATTACCCAGCCCATTTAATCCACGGCTTACTTACTCAAGGGGGGTACATCTAGACTGGTGGTTTTTTCCGGGATAACTGAGGTATCCCAGAAAAACTCCGCTGCATCCAGGGAACATGTTTGCTCTTCTGCTTTTTTTTGTGGAAGAGTAAACACGCTCTTTCAGGGAGCCCTGTATACCTCTTCCAGATGGGGCCAAATGGTGGAAAAGCCTCTTCTTGAAAAACAATTGGAGAAAGCTACGTGAATTGTGTTCCGCAATTTGCATAGCTTTTTCCGATAGAGTGTAGTCTAGACCTAGCCAGGGAGGCTATATCTACACTGGCAGGTTCTTGCACAAGAAATATGCAAATGAGGCTAAGTGTGGAATATCGCTGAGCCTCATTTGCATATTTAATGAGCCGCCATTTTTGCAGAAGAGGCTCTTGCGCCAGAAGGAGATGTCTACACTGCCCCTTTTTGCACAAGAAAAACTCTCTTGCGCAATGCCGCTACACTGATTATTTTCAGGAATAACAGAATTGCGCAAGAGGGTTTTTCTTGTGCAAGAAGGGGCAGTGTAGGCAGCTCCTTCTGGTGCAAGAGCCTCTTCTGCAAAAATGGCGGCTCATTAGATATGCAAATGAGGCTCAACAATATTCCACGCTTAGCCTCATTTGCATATTTCTGGCGCAAGAACCCGCCAGTGTAGACATAGTGTGACTCCATGTTCAGCCTATTATAATATGTGCTAATTTGTGCCTGGGCTTGCCAGAGCTGAACTCCGGCACCTCTAAGAGTGGCAGTTCATAGCCCTGGCACCACTAGGATTGCTGCATCAGGTATGAAAGTTAAAAACATAGTTTAGCCCCAACACCTATTTGCTTGAGCCCCAGCACCTCTTTCCTTACCAAGTAAGCCGGGGTGGGCAGTAACATGGTGGTGTTTCACAGGGTTAGCCCCCAGTGGGCTGCTGTCACTATATTTACCTACACAGTCACAGGTACTGGTGATCACAGTGCCTGTTGGCCATGGATTGCCGTTTCCGGACAATGGGAGGGGCAGGAAGTGTCACTGGGACGGGGGGCAAACTTCCCTCCGCTCCCATTGGCCACGGATTACACTTCTCAGCCAATGAGAACTGCGATCACTGGTACCTGAGGCCATGGAGGTAAATATAGTGGTGGGGACCCACCAGGAGCTAACCCTGGCCTACTAAATCCAGCCCAGGGGCTGGTATTTGCCCACCCCTGAAGTAAGCACTGATTCCAGTGCCTGAGGAGTTTACACTTGATAATTGGTTGGTGAAACCTAAGTGTAAAACTCCCAGTCAGTCTGGGGGTTTTGCCTCGTTTCCTAACAGCTTGGCACTCACGCTCTTGAACCACTTCATGGCAGTTTGACAATAAGAACTTAAAAAGAGGTGCACCACAAGGGTAACTGCTTCCTTTTAAATTCTGTTCATCCCACTCCTGGCTGATTAGAAAACTTGCTTTTGTGTTTGAAGCTTCTCAATTCCATGGGTATCTGCCTTAATGACCAGCCTTTCAAATGGAGCTTGAGGTTACTACTGCCAGTTCACTTGGAATAGGGCTGGGTAGAGGGAATTTAAAATGCTGTTAGTTTAATCATCTTCCATATCTAATGCAGAATGACTCTTAGATCTTAAAGCCACAAGGAACTGTTATGATCTAGTCTGACCTCCTGCATAATACTGGCCAGTGAATTTCTCCATGGATGAACTCCAAGTCATTTCATAGGGACACCAGAAAACCAGTTTGAGTTTGCTGGAATTTTCTGGGTGCAAACCAGGGGTGATGCATGTGTGTATGTGTGTGTGTGTGTGTGGGGGGGGGGGGGACACGAGAAGTCACTTGCCCCCCAAATGGCATGGATGGGAGAGGCTGGCTAGCAGCTGGTGGGAGGATAAGCAAGAGGGACTCTATCACCCACAGCAGGGCTCAGACCTTCCCTGCACCCACCAGAAGCAGTAGGGGAAGCAGAGCAAGGTGGCCCCAGCTGATTTGCTCTCCTAGCATGCCACTCAGGGGAAGGGGGAGGACTGCCTCACACTCTCTGGTGGGAAGCTGAGTGATGTGGCTGGAGGAGCAAAGCAGTTGGACCTCCATGCTCTGCTCCCCATGCCGCTGACAGTGAGTTCAGGGATGAGGTGCACTCCTGTTGCTGGGGCTGGTATCAGTCCCACTAGCCCCCTAGGCTGCCTCAACTGGGGGAAGAGATGGAGCAGGGGTGGAGCAAGAGAGGGAAGCAGGGATGGAGACAGGCAGGGCCTGGGTAAAGGGGGTTGTCTTGGTCCTTCCCCAGGCTGGGGAGAGTTAAATGTCCCGTGGCCCCCCTCACCTGTCGCCTCTGGTGGAAACCATCAATTAATGTAGTTTTCTGACTCCTTGACTGAGAGGAAGGATTCACCATGGGAGTGAGCATTACTGATGGAGTGGCAGTGGGTTTCTAGGCCAACTTTTCAACTGGAATTAAATACAAAAACTATTTTAAATAAACAAATATTCAGCAGATAAATCCCTGGGGAAGACTGACCCTGCTTGAGGAGCATCAGTGCAAGCATCTAACCCCTGGCACACCATGAGAATCTGCCGTGAGAATCTCTGAGACCAACAGAGCTCTTTCATCCATAAGACAGTTCTGGGGGCATTTTAGGGGGTCCCGGGGTGGTCTCCTCAACAGTCCTATGGACAGGATGGACCCCCATATATATGATGGCTGTGGTGGCCAGGGCGGCCTGGGGGATTTTCTGGGGCCATCTGGGACAGGCAGCAGTGGTCATTTCCCCCTCCCCCCCACACATACACACAGGGTATGTCTACACTACCCTCCTAGTTCGAACTAGGGTGGTAATGTAGGCATACCGCACTTGCAAATGAAGCCCGGGATTTGAATTTCCCGGGCTTCATTTGCATAAGCCGGCCAGCGCCATTTTTAAATGCCGGCTTGTTCGAACCCCGTGCCGTGCGGCTACACACGGCACGGGCTAGATAGTTTGAACTAGCAAGCCATTCTGAACTATCTGTACGCCTCGTGGAATGAGGTGTACAGATAGTTCGGAATGGCTTGCTAGTTCAAACTATCTAGCCCGTGCCGCGTGTAGCCGCGCGGCACGGGGTTCGAACAAGCCGGCATTTAAAAATGGCGCCGGCCGGCTTATGCAAATGAAGCCCGGGAAATTCAAATCCCGGGCTTCATTTGCAAGTGCGGTATGCCTACATTACCCCGCTAGTTCAAACTAGCGGGGTAGTGTAGACATACCCACACAGTGCGGCGGCAGGAGCTGGAGGAAGTAGAGAGACAAAGCAGCCTGCTCAACTCCGCTACCTTCTCCCAGCTGGGCTGTTGCTTGGGGGAGAGGAGGGGAGCGGGTTGGGGCTGTGTGAGGCACTCTGCTTTCCCACACTGCAGTGAAGCGGAGCAACCCGGCTGAGAGATGGGAGAGGAGCAGGCTGCTGAGTTACTGCATTTCCTGAGGCTCCTGCTGCTGCAGTGAGTGCAGGGCAGAGGTAAAAGTAAGCGGGTGCATCCTGGTGCACAACTCTGGCATGAGCTGACTGAGCTGCGGCAAAAGCCAGGAGGGAGCTATTGAAAGAGCTGGCAGGGACCTGGGTTGCAATAGGACAGTACCTGTAAGAAAGTTACTTTCACCACTGCTGCAGGGGACCCCAACCCCTGCTGCTGCCCCACACCATGTTCCCAGTAATCCCCCGAGTTGCAACTTTGGAGGGGGTGTTTACATGGTCAGGGTAAAGGAGGAGGATGCAACAGGTGAGTGATGGCTTTTGCCTGTATTATGGCTGTGTAAATTCTTTGCCGCAGGGGCTTCCTGGTATGGTGCTGCTAATGCCATTCTCCTGAACTGCTGAGAATGGAACTCTTTGTGTCAATCAACAGTTAATGTGAAACATGCTCTCCTTGCACATCCTGGTGCATTGGGGCAACATTCCTTTAAAAGATTTTGCTCCACTACAGCTGCTCTTAGGGCAGACACTATATGCCAAAGGAGAGAGCTCTTCCTTTGACTTAATTTCTCCAGCCCCTACAAGAGGACATAGCTATGTTGACAGGAGAAGCTTTTCCACTGACATAGAGCTATCACACCAGTGCTTAGGCTGGTATAATGTACATTGCTGAGGGTGGTGGCATATTCACACTCCTGAGTGTCAACTTATGCCGACGTAAACTATAGAGTGTACATAGCTAAAGAAGAAAAACGGAATTATTTATCCTTGATAAATGATGCCAGACTGCTTGGTTTGCAGCATAAACCTATACTCCAATCTAACCCTTTAAGCAATCCAGCTATATTAAGAACAAATCCAGCTGTGATTTCTATTGAGTGTCATTATCCAAGGTGAGTCACAGACACTCTAGTCAATCTGTCACTCATTCATCCTCCTGAGACTGGATTTAGCTATAGATATCTCTTTTAAGACAGATCATCTGAGCAGCAATGCCATCAAGCCAACATGGTTTTCATTCAGCGCTGCATGGTCTGCATAAGAGAAGCTGAGTTTCAGCCTGTGCCTGATGAATGGTAGGTGAGCACAGAGTGAAGGATGGCAAGGGGAAAACTCACTTGGCCTCATTTTTCAGAGGAACCTGGCATGATTGGACTTACCTGAAAAATGTACAAAGTTTTTACTCTATGGATTGATCAACAACAGTTTGCAAGGATTCAATTCTCAACACATATTGCCATTACAACTGTAAATTGCATGACATTTCTATTAAAATCCAGGATGGGACTTAGAGCTCCCTTAAGAATTCCCAAGGTTTCTTTATCAGAAACATACTTAAGAAAATGTTTCCTTCTTGGGCTAAGCAGATCTTGCCTAAGGCATCATTTCTGGGGAAAAAAACTATGCTATTGTTAAGATTTAATGGCTGGCTGCATTCTTAAAATTCCCTCCTAACAATCTCATAAGTAACTGTATGCTTATACAGCCATAGTTGCAAAGCATGTGTCAGATATGGCTTGTATAATTCCCTCTCTGCAAAGGCCCAGGTGTGGGGTTTGATGAATTCTGAAATGTTAAGTAGTCTTTGTATGTAACATAACAAAGTGCCACTTTGCAACCTAACACTTGCTTTTGGGGAATCTGAATGTAAGTAAAATATAACTGCTCAGCTTTCCAAGGAAAAATGCTGGAGAGGGTCCTGCATGACTGAGACAAATGCATTTAAAAATTGGAACAAATATCTGTGCAAATTTTGCAAAAAAGGGACAGAGCTGTTGAACTGAAAATGTATTAATAATCTGTGATAATGGGAATGGTCCTAGACAATTGATGGCTCAGACCTCAAGAGATCAAAGAATCCTGTTAAATGTACTGTATGACATTAAGATACCATTGCAATCCCTTAGAGTTCAAGGATGATTGTCTTCCAGTAGCATGATTGCCAGTTATTGCTGATAGGTCTTATTAGTCTCATAGAGGTCTATCAGTCTCATAGAGGTCGATCTAGGATCCACAGACCTTGTCAAAATTAGGGCAGAAATTTCCCAATGGAAGGGGAGGATCTGGATTGTTAAGTCAGTCTGTGGCATGTTCATTTCTCCTTTCTCCATTTCCTGTTGTCTCCATGAGTTCTAAGAATACTAGCATCCTTGTCACGAAGTCCTTTCCTATTTTGGTCGATTGAGGGCTTGGGTGCCCCCAGGAGCTTATGTCAATATTGCACTTCCTCAAAGCCAAAATGAAGGTGGCTTTTCCAGGTTTTTTCATCCACCCCTTGACATTTGACCACGGCTCAATTGTAAGAACCCAACCCGTTTTGGGAGTTGACTTTCTAGCCGTCAACAAACACGACCAAACCAACAGAGTTGGTGATGGATAACCATAACTTCAATGCTGGAGCTTTTGACTTGGGATAGAAAACTAATGTTGGTGCATCAGTCAGGGCTGTCCTGAGGATTTATGGGTCCTACATGGTATTATTAAACTGATGCCCTTAGACCTGATGGCAGCCCAGGGGGGGGGGCAATTTTTTAGAGATGTGATTTTTTTTGTAATCTTCAACAATACACTAATGAAATATTTTAAAACAAATTTTAAACAGAGGTCTTATAGACTAACACAGTAAATTCAGAAACTGATGCTATATACCTGGGGTTGGTGAATGCCTGTTAAATGGCTTCATTGCCACTTGACTGGCTCTTTCACAGGTTCATTGTTCTACTAATAGCTCTGGCAGGCGTTTTCACTTTTAAGTCAACTAGATCCTTAAGTCAACTAGATCCTGGAGGAAGCAGAGCCACAGAACAGGGACAGGAAGAGATGAGAGGGTAGACATTAAGATTCAGTGGTGCCCTAAATTTTCAGGTGCCCTATGCACCTGCATATTCTGTGTATGCATAAGGACGGCCCTGGCATTGGTCATCCAACTTGATTTGGAAGATCTTTCATAGGCACCGTTGATTGTATCTTTCAAGAACATTGAGATGTCTACTGTACATAACCCAGTACTATAATAGAGTTTAAAGAGAAGCTAGATAATTTCATGGAGGTTAGGTCCATAAAAGGCTGTTAGCCAGGGGATAAAATGGTGTCCTTGGCCTCTGTTTGTCAGAGGCTGGAGAGAGATGGCAGGAGACAACTTGCTTGATCATTGTCTTCGGTCCACCCTCTCTGGGGCACCTGGTGCTGGCCACTTTTGGCAGACAGGTTACTGGGCTAGATGGACCTTTGGTCTGACCCAGTACGGCCGTTCTTATGTTCTTATGTTCTATGTTCTTATGTTCAGATTTTGGCACCATACAAGACAGTAGGATTAACAATGGCCTCATATAAAAGAAGCTTGATTTGATTCTTGATATCATGATCTTCGAAGACATGTTTTCTCACACATCTAAAAGCTACACGAGCAGCTAAGGTGTTGAATCTCCTCATCCATATCAGCTTTCTGACAGACAGCTGCTGAGATAAAGGAGGGGTTCAACCTGTTGGTGGTAGGCCTCACAGAAAACAGTGATTTTTTTTTTAAAGATCTTCTGAGTGGGAGCACAGGGCACAATCATCTGCATATTGGAGTTCAATGACTGATTTAGTGATAGTCTTAATCTTGGAGCAAAGGCAATTGAGATTGAAAAGTTTGCTGTCCATTCTGTATTGGATGGTAAGTCTTGAGGGCAGCTTGTCAGCAATGACAAGGAGGATGACAGCAAGGAAGATGGAGAAAAGAGTTTGCGCAATGACACAGCCTTGCTTGACTCCTATCTTGACTAGGAAGGGGTCTGTTTTGGATCCATTCCTGACAACTATCACAGACATTGTCATGGTGGAGTTGGAGGACAATAACAAATTTTGGCAGGCATACAAGCTTAAGGAGAATTCTCCACAGATCTTCATGACTGATGGAATCCAATGCTTTTGTGAAGCTGACTGATGGACATATACAGAGATAAATGTTGCTTGTGGCACTTTTCCTGAAGTTGGCTGGTATCGAAGAACATGTTAGTGCTATCTTAAGATGGGCTGAATCCACACTGCAATTTTGGGAGCATTTCTTCAGCCAAAGGGAGCAGCCGATTGAGGAAAAGTCTGGCAAGAATCTTTCCAGGAGTGGACAGTAGGGCCATTCCTTCATAGTTTCCACAATCTGATTAGTTTCCTGTATATTAAAAATAAAACATACAGCATGGGGGACAAGAGAAGCTCCTTCTGTCTATAGGATAATGGTAATGTTGGGACCTTACTCGTGTTCTTGATATTATTCTTCATGACAAATGATCCTTATGGCTGGTTTTGAGGGGGTGTCACTAGTTTCTGATATCTTCCAGGAGTGATTGAAAGCTGGAAAAAAGATGGAGGGTTTTGTCTTGTGAGTATGTGTCCCTATAACACCACCTCAATTTTCCATTTGGGTGAAATCTTGGAACTTCATGACTGTACATGCTATGTGATGCCTCCATGTTTGGCCTGAAACACAGGGTCAGATCAGGCCAAGTAAGGGATGAGGTAGAGGCATAGGTTGTAGCACAGGAGTCGGCAATGTATGGCGTGCGTGCCATAAGTGGCACGCGAGCCTATTTTGAGGGGCACATGCATGGTCTGCGGCGGGAGCTCAGGCCCCCACTTCCCCTATGCAGCCACAAGGCTGCAGCACCAGCTCCAGGGGGCAGGCAGGGAGGGGGCTGCAGATTAAGTTGAATGGAGCTCTCGGGGTGTTTGAGCTGTCGGCGCCCTTCCCCTTCCACAGCAATAAGTTAGGCTGCGCCACACACAGCAGTGGTGGGAGGAGGCAGCACTGGGGCTGAGGCAGCGACTCCGCCGACATCTGGGGTCAGCCCCGGTCCACATGGCTGTGGCAGCGGCTCCTCTGGCCTCCAGGGCTGGCCCAGGACCATGTGGCTGCAGCAGCAGCTCCTCCAGCAGCCGAGGCCGGCCCAGGACGGCATGGCCATGTGGCCATGGAAGGTGCTCCTCTGGTGGCTGGGGCCAGAGCCGTTTGGCAGCTGTGGTGGCAGCTGCTCCTCAGGCAGCTGGGGCCACCACCCAGGACAGCTGGGAAGTCACCACATGGCCATGGCCACAGCTTCAGCCCTGGGGAAGGGCTGGAGCTGAGCTAGGGCCGTGTGGTGGTAGTTCTTGGGGCTGCTGGGGCTGGACCTGGGGCTGTGGTGTAGCATGGGAATGCCAGGGAGCAGCTGTGGCAGTGGCTGCTGTTGCGGCAGGGAATTTGGCTGCCGTTCTTCTGCCATCATCACCTGCGGAACGGCGCTGGTATCAAGCTACAAGCCCAAGATCGGAGAACTCAGTAAGGGAAAGCAAGGCCAAGGATCATACTAAACGGTAAGATCTGCACCTTAATTTATTTATTAATGAAGCTGCTAAAATGTAAGTAGGACTATTGTTGACTTTAAAAAGTATCAATGGCATGCAGATCCCTAAATAGAAATGGATACATTAAATCTTACCACAACCCTTGGTAAATTTTTCCAATGGTTCATTATTCTTGCCATTCAAATTGTACACTTTATTTCTGGTGTGAAGTTGTCTAGCATCAACTACTAACTATTGGATTCTCTGCTAGACTGACGGGCCCATGATTACATTTTTGTTCCCCATGAAGGTAGTTATGGACTATAATCAAGTCACCCCTTAACCATCTCTTTGTTGGGTGAAACAGACTGAACTCCTTGGGTGATCAAGCAAGGCATGTAAGGGAAAAGTCTTCTGTAGTTGCCATTTCTATATCTTTGGCTTCTAACCTGTTTTGCTTATTTCTACTACAGCTGATGTTGCTCAGAGTTTTAACCAGAGCTCCCTGGAATTTCCCTTTACCTTAAGGAAGCTGTTGCTGTCTACTCAATGTTGCATCCTAAATCCTTCTGCAGTGTGGTGAACTGCACAGATTAAAACTTATCACAGAGAACAGCACCTTCTTTCTCAGTTATAGTGTTAACAAGATGTCCCCTTTCCTGTGTATTGCTCTCTTTCTCTAACACTCGTGTACCAGCCTTGCTGCTAATCAGCTAGTACAACCCATAGTAAAAAAAAATTAACACAAAGTGCACTTCTCAGGTCTTCAGAAGGACACAACTATCTTCATCTAGACTCTTAATGTCATTCTAATTAGCACCAGCTTGCCCTTCCTGTTCAACTGTACAGAACTTCTTGCAAGATAATACATTAATAATAAATGTGTGCTGGCAGAGGATGTCTTTGATTGCTCTATTTGACTCCCTCAGGAAGGGGCAGCTGTAAGTCATCCTGTATGGAGAGAAAGTGACTTTAAGAATAAAATGGACAGTCCTTCCATTTGTAGGAGGTGGGAGAGAAAGAATGGGCTTATTCCCTCATTTGGGGAGAAGTCATTACAGGAGGCCCCCTGCTTTACGACGGCCCGATTTACGAGCCCCCACACTTACAATCTTTTCTGTAAGTGTGGAAGGGGCTGAAATCCCCCGACTTACGTCCTCAGCCCTGCATTTATGATGTCACACGACACCTGTTGTAAATGCGGGCTCGAGTTACAATGCCCCCGACTTGTGATGCTATCCCAATAACCAATCGCGTCGCAAGTCGAGGGCAACCTGTATATTCTGAATCGGTGTATACCACTATTTTTATTTCCAGGCCCTTCCTAGCCCAGGGAGAGAGAGTCAATTTTCCTCTCTATAGCAGTACTTCTTCTAGGAGCCAGGCACAGAATAAAAGGGAAATAACAGTGTACCCTGTGCCAAGAGACAATGGAGCCTCCGCGTAGTGCCAGACATGCCAGTTCAGCACAATATATTGTGAAGAATGCTATCACCAAGAGCCTTAATTTACACTAAGGTTATGTCTACACTGCAGCACTATTTTGAAGTAGCTATTCTGTGTCTTTTGAGCACGACTGTTATTTCGAAATATAATGGGCTCGCTATTCCGACGTCCCTGTAAACCTCATTCCACGAGGAGTAAGGGACGTGATTTATTTCAAAACAGCGCCAAATTTTGAAATACGCTATTTTGAAATTAACTCGAAATAAGGTATGCAATTTGTGTAGCTCAAATTGTGTAGCTTATTTTGAGCTCCAGGTGCAGTGTAGATGCACCCTAACTGTACTGCCCTATATCTCTGAAGGTTTTTATGTCACTCTCCCACCCGGCTTAGCTCCCTCTGGTGACCAGAGTTGGTTTTTCAAAACAAAACACTCCAATGAACATTCTGGGATAAAAATGACTCTCACAATTGATGCAAAGTCTCAGTACATGTTGGACCTCCCTGGTCCCAGCACCCTCAGGACCTGACTGGTCCTGGATGAGGGATTTTGCTGGACCAGGGAAGGCCTTCCTGTCCTCCTCTGCCATCAGCCCTTCCTAGCCCTGGCTTTCCTACCGGCCAGAGGCTGGCTCCCCCCTACTGCTGGCCCCACTGCTGCCCACCAGACTTCCCTGCCCACAGGACTCTTGGCCACCAGCCCTCCACAGGGATTCTCTGGTTCTGCAACATCTGTGCTGCACCATGGATGTTGCTGGACTAGAGAGTCCCTATAATAGAGGTTCAACCTGTATTGACACAATGCAAGGGAAAGGTGTTCTTCTCTCCCACTCCCGATTGAAATGCTAGGGCTCTGATTTATTAGCATCCAATCAGCCATGTCCCGTCTGCATAATTTTCTGGTTCTCTGAATTTTCTCTTTCACTTACTGTTGGTGCTCTAAGCTAATTAATGCTAGAAATAGCAGGGCTCCGGATTCATGGCTGTAGGGTTACAGTTTCTCACTATCCACGTTTCTTCCTGCGGGCACAGATCAGTGTTCATGTTGCAGTCCCCATCTGTACCTGGCCCAGCCCAGGGAAGCTAATGATCCAACCAGCAGACCAAATGTGGTGATGAATCCTGGTCACGTGCCACTCAAAGCACACTGCACATATGCTAAGAAGATGTTTCTCCTGCCCACTCATGTATACCTCTGATTTGAAGTAACCTTCTGTCTTAACTGCCTTGTGCCCTGGTTCTCAGATTTCTGATGGAATATGTCAGGCAAATGTAGCCTTTGAAAACATGGCAGTGAAAGCTGGGGTCAGAAACAATCATTTCTTCCTCTTGCTGCGAGCCAGGAAGGTTCATCTAAGGCAATCTGCATGGGATGGGAGCGCTGAAATGGCTAGAATTCTGCTCATAAGAGCTCGTCCCACAGCTCTGCTATAAAGTAAATTAGGCATTTGGTCACATTCAAGCTAATGTAATTTTATGGACAAGTTACCTTCCTATATAGCAATGTATGATCTTAACCTACATCTCAGGGTGGTTAAACACTGGAATAAATTGCCTAGGGAGGTTGTGGAATCTCCATCACTGGAGATACTTAAGAGCAGGCTAGAGAGACATCTATCAGGGATGGTCTAGATGGTATTGGGTCCTGCCATGAGGGCAGGGAACTGGATTTGATGACCTCTCGAGGTCCCTTCCAGTTCTATGATTCTATCTCCATAATACTCCCTCTCCCCCAAAAAATCTACAAGGCACAGGAACTGGAAATATAGTAGCAGCTTATATACAAGACAATTTCATTCTTCATGAAGAGAGGGAAAATGTACAAGCCTCCACCCTTGTGTAAGGAAAACACCAGGTGTAAATACATGGGGGAGAGAGAGCGAGAGCGATGTCATTGTTGTGCTTGCAGTGACTTCTTCTGGCACAGGAAGATGGAGTTACAGTTGCGGTAATGATTTCTTCTAGTCTAAAGAGATGGTTTGAAATTGTCTGTGTCTGAGTCAGGAGACGTTAATGTGGTGCACATGGGGTGAAATGAGACATCGCTCTCACACACCGAGGGATGATACTGTCTCTGATACAGTGCGTGTATGTGAATGGTAATACTTTATCTGACAGGAAGTGTAGTCAGGCGTCTGCAATAAATCAATGCATCTCCTCCATTCAATTTGTAAAATGTGTTGTGTGTTATGTATGTTACATGCTGTAATAAAAATGCTGTGGAGAAATACTACCCCGGTACCGATTAGTCCTAGAATTCTTTAAGCAGCTGTAGCCCTGTCCAGACTCTTACACTTGAACACCTCACCAAAATCAGAATTTGGGGGTAAAGATAGAGGTGTTCTCTTATCTTATGCTCATACTCTACTTTCTGCAGCACTTCAGAAAGGAAGAGTAAAGGTGGTCAACTACAGCATGTGGCACACACCCACCGCTTTGTGTTCTCAAGTATTCTTCACAAAGTGTTTGGTAGACAAGTTGGTATTATCCTCATGTTATAGATGTGCAAAGCCACCCAGAGAGGATTTAAAGGACTCCTGTGAGGCCTGGTCATAAATCAACAATGGACTTCAGATTAGAAATAAAAATTATCTGATTTGTGTCTGTATCACTACCGACATGGGTGGTGGGTGAACCTGTGGCGGGGGTTGGCCTCTTCCACCTGAAACCCTGCCTCCTGTGGGAGTCAACCCCCCCCCCCCGCAGGAGCAGATCTTGAGCTGTCGCCCACCCCAGACACCCTGTATTGCAGGGGCAGATTTCCAGCCCCAGTGTGAGCCTCCCCAGCCCTGGAGCATGGGAAAGGCCGGTGTCCCAGTCTACTGCCCTGGAGCAGAGACAGGGTGCATTACTCCACTATCCCCAGCCTCAGCATGGCTGAAGCCCAGGAGCTGCACCAAAGCAGGGGGTGGAGTGTCAGCAGGGCCACGCCTGACAGTTTGGAAAGGCAATGCCTTCCCCTGCCTCTCATACCTGCTGCCCATGACTACAGATCATGCTGCCTTATTCTATACAAATGCTGTATAAGGAACATATGGTTTTATGAAATCATATTGGCTCATCTGATCTACTATGCAATGGGCCCCTCTCACATGTTAGTGGATACACATTTGTCATGTTCTGCCTAGGCACCTTTAATTCCCTCATCACTGGTATTTGAAGGGCTATGTGTGTGTGTGAGAAACAAACTTTCTAGCCGGATGGCAGTGTATACCACAGCACTTCAAAAGAACAGGAATAGAGGGGGAAGGGTACTTTGGCATGACTTGGCTGGCTGCAGGAACCACTCTCCTGGCCATAGACTGGCACAGATGGGAAGCTCCATCTTCCGGAGCATGGATTGTGTGTTCGTGAGGGGAGGGGAGCCATGGGAACCCCACTGCTTTCTCTTTTTTCCCTTCTTTTATTAACATTTATTCATTTGTCCACCATCACTTCTCCACCCCTCCATGCCATCAATTCCAGGATTAATGGTGTCATGTCAGAATCTCTAAATTCCTCAGCATTAGCTGAGCTGGCCATGGGAACATCTGGGCAACATCTGGGCAACATCTGTCTGTCATCACACAAAAGACCGCACGTGACAGGGAAAGTTAATTGGCTATTAAGCTCTATTAGCCCTTGACAATACCACCCTGGAATCCCTCCAATGTCTTTGGAGTTACTGCGCGAAATCTCTTCATGGTTGGGGTACAGCATGACCATAAAGAGCTGTGACAGCATGGTGCAGGTATTGATGGTTCAGGACAGAGTTACTGCCAGATAACGGTAATAACACAAGGATTTTCCTCTTTTATAGCATCTTCTCAAGGTCCCCAGAATACTTTGCTAATGCTATTTAACCATTGGCTGGCCTCAGTTCAGATGCTGACCCCTATCTAGTAGCATGTGAAGTTAGTACAGGTTGGACCTCCCTGGTCCAGCATGCTCAGGACCTGAGCCGTTCCGGACCAGGGAGTTTGCTGGACAAGGAGAGGTCAATGTTCCACTGCTGGCTGCCCTGCTGCTGGATCCTCTCCCTGGGGGTCTCAAGGTTGGGGTTCCCCACCCTGCTGCTGTCCCACTAACTCTGGCCTGGCTGCCTGCTGCCACCAGGGGTTCCCCAGCCAGGGCTGCCTGGCTGCTGCTGAACCCGCTGTTGCTGGGGGCAGTTCCTGGGGATTCCCCTGCTAGGGCTGGGACTCCTGGGTGCTGCCTGGTCCACCACTGGGGTTCCCTGTCGGGGACTCCTGGGTTGCTGCATGGCCCAGCTGCCACCAAGGAGTTCTCAGGGTTCCCTCTCTGGCCACCTGATGCCAGAGGTTCCCTGTTGGGGCAGAGGCTCCCAGGCACCGTCTGGCCCAGCTGACACCGGGGTTCCCCTACCTAGCCACTGTGGGCCCAGTCAGGACTCTGCAGACCCTGCTCTCCTGGGGCTCACTCTTTGGTCCAGCAACATCTGTGGCCTTGCCAGACCATGGATGTTGCCGGTTCAGAAAGTCAGATTTGGGAGGTTCAAGCTGTAGTACATTCAGTTTTTATTTCCTTCAGCTTAGACCTTTATTGGTGGGGCAGAGTCTTCAGACCGAGGCTTTCCTGCCAGCAGCACCCAAAGTCTTTCTGGGTACATCTACACTACAGTGTTATTTCGAAATATCTTAATTCGAAATAGTTAATTCAAAATAACGTGTCTACACACAAAATGCAGTTCGAAATAATGTTTTGCTATTTCAAAATACTGCGTCCACAGTGAGTGGACACCGATTTGCATTTAAAGCCAGCTGGAACCAGGTCAGGACTTACTGTGTGGGGCTGCTGCCTGAGGCTATCTGAAACATGTGCTTAAAGGAACCGCTCCCCCCCCTCCTCGGGCAGCTGGTTCTCAGGTGTCCCTGCTTGCTTGCCTACCTTGATGAGGGACAGCAAAGCATTTGTGTCTCGGAGTGCTCTGGTTGCCCTCACTCGGGACACCACAGCAGTTTGCAACATGGAGACAGAGCTGTCGATGGGCACTCTGGTGCTTCTCATGGACACATTGCTACCAGCCTGGTTGCACTTTCTGCAGGCTGCCATCTGGGAGGTCCATTGGGGGGCTGTCAGTTTCCAGGAGGCCCTGCAGGAGAGCTTCCACCCTGAGGAGCACTAAGAGCCTCCCTGGTCTGCTCCACTGGGGGCTTGTGCCTCATTCCTCCCTCATGTCCTTCCATTTACCCCCCTTCCCCCAACCCCCCTTCCTGATGTCAAATAAAAAACACGTTTTTTTCATAAATACAAACTCTCTTTATTTAACAAAACTGGGGGGGGGGGGATGAAACTCTGGGGAGACTGGGGAAAGGAGGTGGGAGATGGGAGGAGAGAAGGTGGGAGAGGGGAGGGGGGAAACCTGAGAAGAGGGAGCTGTAAGGAGGAAGAAGGGGGAAGGGAAGCTCAGGGCTCAGGGGTGGGAGTCTCGCTGGGCCAACTGTCTCACATGCCCCTCTGCTGCTGGGACGGCTTGGGGGTCCTGGTGGCATGGCACCCTCTGTCTCGGCTCCTGCGGCTCCTCCTCCATGCCCTCGTCAGGGCCCTCTGCTCCGGGATCGGAGGCCCCCCGGGGTGGCACGGACTGTCCCACCTCCCAGGATGCAGTCCAGGTCACCAAAATAGGGGCAGGTATCTATCCCTGTTGGGGAGCTGTCCCCTGTGGCTCTGGCATACGCCTGCCATAAATCTTTTATTTTCATGCGCACCTGCTTCTAGGTGCGCATGTGCCCTTTTGTGGCTATGGTGGCAGTTATCCAGCCGTAGATGGCTGCGTTCCTCCATCTAGTGCAGAGAGCATGGACGGTGGAAGCCCCCCCCCCCAAACCTCAAAGAGGTCCAGGATCTCCACACTAGTCCAGGAAGGCGCCTGCCATCTCCAGCCCCTGGCTGCCTCCTGGGAGCTGGGGGATTGGGCGGTGGGCAGCTGGCTGTCACTGGCTGCCTGGCTCATTGTGGGGCCACTGGGTCAGGGGCAGCAACTACTGGCAGGCCTGGATCTGGCACATGCAGTGTGGCCTGAGTCTACCCCCTTATGGGCTCTGGGGCTGGGGGAGAGGAGAGGAGTTTTCCTGGTTTGGCCCAGAGTGGCCAGAAGGGGAAACAGGGAAGGGCTGGAGGCCCCCTATTTCGAAATAAGAATCTACACAGCACTTATTTCGAATTAGCTATTTCAAATTTGGTGTTTGTCGTACCTCGGTGTCTTGTACCTCAGTACCTTCGGTGGTCTGAACTGTCAGTGTCAGTGTCGTTTGGTCCGGATCATCCTGGTGTGCTCCTGACAATATGTCTACTCTGTCAGCGATTATAAACTTTTGGCTGTGTGCGTAACAATCGGTACTCCCCTTATCTAGAGTGTTAGATCCCGTGCACTTGGGTCAACACAAGAGATCTCTGAGAGTCCCCGGAAATGACAGATGCAGGCAAGGTTTGAAATCAATCGAGCAGGTTTATTGTCAAATGCGAAGCTCTACCAGTTGGTAACAGAGATCAGTACAATGTTACACCACTGGGCACTATGGCCCATGTTGACAAGGTACCAACACAGGGCAGGCCTATTGCCGTATAACAGATATTAACAGCAGTTAGTCAAAGTTAAGCTACTGTGCATTCTGTAAGTTTAGGCAATGACACCTGCTGTTCAAGTGCCTAGTGCGCTCCCCCCCTACCCCAAGGTCGGCTGGAGAGCACCCTTTGTGGTGTCCTTTTATAGACAGGTACAAACAACTTACATCATTTCTTTACGTACCAGGTTACCCCCCTCTGTTGCCTAGTTACCACCCCTCACTGTATGGAAGGGGGATTCACTTACTATCCTTCATGCTGTCAATCTCGACCCGGTCCCAAACCTAGGTCAGTATGTGTATTAGTTTTTAGGGAGTCTTTGTACCAAGACATTTCTTATTAAGATGTTCCGTTACTTCCCTTTGGCTTACAGTTTGTACCCAGTGCCTCCCTGTGTCCTTCCATGCTCGACCTAACTTACACAATCACACAGTTATCAATAGGGCCTCTTTCTTGGCTCCTGTGTTACTGAACCAAAGTCTTGCTCACTAGATTACAGGCCTGATGCTGTTTTCATGTTACAGGCCTCTATTTAGGCCTGCTGACTCCATGTTACCTACTCTCAACTTACTACAGTGTTATTCCTAATAGAATGAGGTTTATCAAATTCGAAATAAGTGCTCCAAGATTTTGAATTAATTTCAAAATAGCAGTTTGGCTGTTAGGAAACCGCTGTTAGGAAAGTTAATTTGAAATAACGTCTGTTATTTCAAATTAAATTTGATGTGTAGAAATACCCTCTGTTGCTAGAGGATGATAATTCTGCCCCAAATAGAAAACACATCCCCCCCAGAAGCGTAGCAATGATCAGCCATGACAAAGGTTTAAAACACCCCTTCCTGTAGACCACAGAAATGGGGGCTTATTTGGGTTTACAAAGTTACAGTGGAAGGTGAGGGGCACAAAACCAAACAAGGGGTAGAAAGTATCACTTTAATATAGTAATTCTCATTAGCACATTCATAGTCAGGTTGTAGCATAACCTTCCCTTAAATCAAAGTTAGCAAATCAAGACTTCTTAAGAGCAACTTGGGTAATATATTTACAGTTGTTAGAGGGTTGAAGAATAGGGTCGGCCAGAAAACAAGAAATCTGTTTGTTAAACATGGTGGTGTTTCAGGAAGGGGAAGGACATATTCCCACTTCCCACCAGGATAGCCCATAGACAGGTGAATGCTCTAATCACTGGACACAGATTCAGAGACTGCTTCTCAACTTCCTGATGATTCATAGCACGTGCTTGATCCTGAGTCTCCCAAGGGCCAGGTGAGGGCTGTTGGCTGTTTGGGGGCCTCTCTCTGTCCTCCTCACACTCCCAGTGATGGACTCGAGAAATGTTCCCAACAAAAGTTTAGTTGAAACTGAGCAGTTTCTGTGAACATTTTTGCTTTTGATGAATCAGTCTTTTCTGACCAAAGACCATCTAGTCAACAAAATCCCAACAAGCTGTATGAAACACGTAGGTGTCATTGACACTAACTAATTCATTCATTGCCAGCCAATGTACAGTCAGGCCATGTGTACTCACTCCAATCATCTCTTAGCTGTGACTAGTCATACTTCAAGGTTTGCTGTGAACACTGAGCACAGCTGTAACTATGAGGCTGCATGTAGTCTGGATGGACATTGCACACAACCGATCCAAACCATCCTGCCATATTCATAGTTAATCTTCGCCACGAGACAGATATCTACTTCCACTCCCAAACCAAGACACACCAACACCTAACAACACTCCCCATAACATTCTATAAAATCCTTCCAGCTGGACTCAGACCCAGCTGACTGGCCCTCATTTCCCTTTGTATTCTTGTTCTGCTTGACTGCAGTTGCTGCCACTCCACCTGGTGGCTTTACTAATACTCCTGGTGTGACCAGTCTCTTTCTCACGCTGTGCACGTCGGTCTGCGCTCCCCTGGGTGGCTCTGTTCCTTACCCACCTGAGTGCTGATGCCATGGTAAAAATAACTCTGCTCGGAAATGAGAGCACTGATTGGGATTTAAATAATATTTGCATAAAACTGTGCCCTGAGTACTAATTAATTAGGTGCTAAGAGCCCCTAAATGGGGCTTGTCTGGTCTGCCAACTGAAGAAAGCTACAAGGGCTCACAAGGGCTTACTGTGGTCTTGCTTTTTGTGCCCTAGCATATGGTGCCATTTCAGTGTTTAATTCTACTGGCTATAATGGAGTGGCACCTGTTTATGCTAGCAATGAAATTACCCCTAGATTTGATCCTTAGTTCTGATTTGTCCACATAGCTAGGTGTCAGTGCTGCACACCAGGTTGAATTCTTGGTAGTTGTCTTTTTGCTGGTACGGCCTGTGGGCTAGGGGAGGTTTGGGTTGATTTCTCCCTTTGTGGTCCACTGAATAGTTTTCTGTCCTGTCTGTGCAAAAGATAGCTCAGGTGGTGATAGTACTTGCTGTCACTCAACACTAGCCCCTTGGGCTTATTTTTCTCCCATCTATTACAAGTATTACAATGGACAGCTCAATGGCGTGCGGTGACTTGCTGATTAATTAAGCAATGAGATGTACCAGTCCTGATGACATGACCAATTAATTTGTGCCTTATATTCCTCAGCTAATTTAATCTATCTTGGATTTCATACTGTGCTCATCATAGTAGAAGGGGCAAGTGTGGTGGCCATTAACCAGCATCACAGCTTACAGCAGTTTCCAAAGTGTCTCATTGCCATTATAAAATGGATCATTTGTTCGAAGAAGTAGTGGAAGTTCAGTTGCTTGAGACGTTTCAACTGGGCTGGGCCAAACCCTCTGTACTGACCTACAACGAAAAATGCAGCTCTAACTAACAGAAGGTTGGAACTGTCTGACCCAAAACATCTTCACTCTCATAAATGTCTGTGGGGCAGAGTTTGATACTCTTACGCGCACTGAATAGCAATAGATTGTACTCCACAAATAGCTCCCCTGAAACCAACTGGCACATCACAGGACTGATCCAATGCCTGTAGAAGTCAATGGAAAGCCTCCCATTTTAAGTTGGGTGGAAAAACGCTGATGAAACATTTTTTCACTGATGTTCTCAGTAGAGATGGTTCGATTTCAATGACATTCCAATGGAACCCCACATGTGTTACTGCCAGCAGGGCTGGTTTATGAAGGGGCTTTTAGGGCTTCAGCTCAGGGTCCTGGGCTAAGAAGGCTCCGTTAGCCTGGGGCCTTGGGCTGCAGCCTTGAAAGCCCCTGTGTGCTGCAGTTGTGCCTGCTGTGGTGGGGGGAAGCGGGTCTGCACACTGCCATTCCTCCTCTTTCCAGCTGGAGCTGCATGTCTTGCCAGTAGCAGAGTTTGCCTGCAGGCTCCACACCTCCATTCCCATTGACTGGGAACTGTGGCCAATGGGAGCAGTGGGAGATGGTGCCTGCAAGTATCCACCTGTTCCCTCCTGGTGCTATGCCAGGTAAGGAAGGGTATGTCTACACTACCACCCTAGTTCGAACTAGGGTGGTTAACGTAGGCAACCGGAGTTGCAAATGAAGCCTGGGATTTGAATTTCCCGGGCTTCATTTGCATATTGCCGGGCGCCGCCATTTTTAAATGTCCGCTAGTTCGGACTCCGTGCCCGCGGCTACATGTGGCACGAACTAGGTAGTTCGGATTAGGCTTCCTATTCCGAACTACCAGTACACCTCATTCCACGAGGAGTAACGGTAGTTCGGAATAGGAAGCCTAAAACGAACTACCTAGTCCGTGCCACGTGTAGCCGCGGGCACGGAGTCCGAACTAGCGGACATTTAAAAATGGCAGCGCCGGGCAATATGCAAATGAAGCCCGGGAAATTCAAATCCCGGGCTTCATTTGCAACTCCGGTTGCCTACATTAACCACCCTAGTTCGAACTAGGGTGGCAGAGTTGACATACCCTAAGTGCCACGTCCTCTGCCCCCTCCCACACCTTTCTCCCAGACCCTGCACCCTCAGCCTGCTCCTGCACACTACCTCCCATCCAGATCCTGCACCCCTACCCTGCCCCTGCATCCTACTGCTTGCCCAGACCCCATCCATCCTGAGCCCATTCCTGCAACCTACCTCCCTTCCAGACCTCACTCCCAGCATGCTTCTACACCCTGTCTCCCACTCAGACCCCACCCTCCAACCCCATCCCGCACCGTACCTGCAGCCCAGCCCCCACCCCCAGGCCAGCCTGTTCCTTCACCCTACCAATCGCCCAATCCCACCCCACTTCTAGACCCTCACCCCGCTCCCAAGCAGCTCCCTCTAGCACACTGAGCCTTTCATTTTTTCTCACCCAAGAGCTTGGGGAGCCTCACAAAATCTACTAGCCCCAGGTTCCCAGGAGAGTGAATCCAGCCCTGACTACCAGCTGTCTGCTTCTCTGTGGTCCACTAGCTGGACTGCTTCAGAGTTGGTGATTTCAGTTTTCCGGTGTCTGTGGCAGCCCATCCAGCCGGCTGCCTCAGATCTGAGGGTCCATTCCACTTTGCAAAGAGTTTGAAAATTCTGGGATTTCATTCCATGTAGGAAAAAAATCCTCCATGAAAAGCATTTCTCTCCACAACTCTACTCCCATTTGACTTCAGTGGGCTTTGGATCAAGTCCGAAGGTACGGTTCAACATAGATAAAGGTAGATAAACCTATTCCTAGTGTACCCCAGAGGCACTGAGACCACTGACAAGGGAAAGTGAAGTCTGCTGTACAGTCTTAGTTGCAAAGCAACTGGTTTTTAGCTCATGTGTGGAAGCATATGATTTAGCCCCTAAGGTTGGAGGTTCATTCCCTCCTGCCAATGACCAGGGTAACTAGGCAGCATGGAATCTTCCTGTTGGACTATCAGTGCTTCCCCCATGACTAGCCAGTAACTATATCTGGAGATGAAACATGTAATCATCTATTCCACCTTCAGGGATTCCCCACAGTAACACTATCAGAGGACAACAGATCCCAACAGGGAGCTTTTGGGGTTTTGTAACCAACTAAACTTTGGTGATGTCTTTCCCATGCCCTTCTCCATCGCATTTCCCACCAAGGCTGTTTAATCTT
Organism: Pelodiscus sinensis; assembly: GCF_052426305.1. Classification (NCBI taxonomy): domain Eukaryota; kingdom Metazoa; phylum Chordata; order Testudines; family Trionychidae; genus Pelodiscus; species Pelodiscus sinensis. The sequence continues at coordinate 88,433,017 of NC_143052.1, read as the reverse complement.
TTAAATATTTCAGTCCTTCCCATGGCCTGCATCTGAGCCATACCATAATGCCGAGTTTCTCAAACTGTGGGTTCTGACCCACTGGGGGGTCACGAGCAACTTAGAGGGAGGTCGTGAACAACTTAGAGAGGGGTCACGATATCGCAAAGTTTGAGAACCCCTGCTGTAATGAGTTGTGACCATATTAGATTTTACAAGCCGAAACAGATAAGGCCTGATCACTATTTGAATGGGAAACGCGCAAGAAAAACCACCAGGAGGTTTTCTTCTTTTGGGGAAGTATTCAACCATCTTCAACCATCTTGGTCTAAGGTGGGGCCATCTTTGGAGAAGAAATCAACAGAGGTTCTTGTCACTTTTCGCAACATGGAGGGTGTTCATTTTGGCATCTTGGCCATATTCCAGTTAGGGTCCTTGTGTCCTGTTTACCTACAATTCCCTTGGAAATTTCAGCTGGATATTTTTGTTGTTTATTATTGGTATGGGGATACCAACTCAAAGTCTCAGGGTCTCATATCGGAGATCTGGGTCCTGTTGTGCTAGGTGAATATATAGGAAAGAACTGCTGGTTAAAAATCAGCACCTAAAACTGTGATTTTTTTCCCCCGTGGATTTCTTTTCCTATTTATTTTTGTGTTGTCATTTTTTCCCTAAAACTTGGAATATTTAAATTCAAGCTTTTCGTCTCAGTGAAAAGGCGATTCGCTTTGCCATCTAAACATATGGCAGAAAAAGGAAGCGGAGCTGGGGGCTCTGGCTGGCGCAGCTTGCAGCCTTGGATAAGATGCAGAGAGTTCCATGTAGGCTAGTGGGTCCTTTTTTTAGGCAAGATGTTTAAAATAGAGACCTGCCTGCTGCGTGTGGAGGCTAAAGAACCCACCATTCATTTTGTATAAGGAGGAACTTGTTTTCTTGCTGACCTTGCCCCGTGCTGTTGTGCACATCCTGTGAGTTGCTCTTGCCCCAGAGGCTGCTGCAGTTGAGTGACACTCAGAGTGTATAATCTGTAATTCACTTCAGGCTGAAAATGGCTGGACTCCCTGCAGCCTTGGACATCTTAAAGGTGGCATGTCTTTGCAGGTAGGAGATGTGTATTATGCTTTGTAAACCATAGCGGACATGATTTAAGATGCCTGCAGCTGCAGGCGAAATGCCAGAATATAAGGTTTTTTTTTAAATGCCCTAGCTGCCTGGGTTGTTGGCAAGGCATTCACAGCTAGCTACAGTACTGGGATACTTGTCAAACACATATATCTACTCTACCTACACAGATCCATTGTCTGGCAAGGATACAAGGACTGGGTTAAAGTTGTTAAGAACATAAGAACATAAGAATGGCCGTACTGGGTCAGACCAAAGGTCCATCTAGCCCAGTAGCCTGTCTGCCCACATTGGCCAGCACCAGGTGCCCCAGAGGGGGTGGACTGAAGACAATGATCAAGCAATTTATCTCATGCCATCCATCTCCAGCCTCTGACGAGCAGAGGCCAGATACACCATTTCTATCCCCTGGCTAATAGCCTTTTATGGACCTAACCTGCATGAAATTATCTAGCTTTGGGTACATTAGCTCTGCACTTCCATACTTTGCAGTTTGTTTAATTTTAGATGTGTCTTCCCTGAGTCCTGACCTCCCAAGGTGTGTGTTTTTGTTAAAGTCACATTCTAAAGCATCTCACCTTTAGTTATTGATACACATGCTGTATTTTTGATGTCTGGAGGAAAAGAGAGAGAATGTGTGAGGGCCCGGTGTGGGGTAAAGGTTTTAGTTCATGAGTCTGGGAAAACAGCATTACCTGGGAGTTGTTTCACCTCTTCTGAGTTATGTCTGTGATCCCAAGAGAGTATGTCACAGGAAAAAAAAACCCCTATTTTAGAATTGCTCTTAAGTTTTAATGTTTTGGATGATACAGTCTGTGTGGCTTTTGGGTTTTTACATGTTTCCACCAAGCTCTTTTAATAAGGTGGGTTCAATTATACAGGACTTATGGGGAGTGGAGTATTTTAACTAATTTCTTTTAGAAATCTAAATGCCCTTCTCCATGAATAATAGTGTAAGTTTAAGGTGTAGCATAGGGGTGGGCAAATACCTGCCCACAGGCCAGATCCGGTCTGCCAGGCTTAGCCCCTGGTGGGCCCAGACACCACCATATTTACCTGCACCTCCACAGGTACAGGGGATTGCAGCTCCCATTGGCCGTGGATTACTGCTCCCAGCAAATAGGAGCTGTGATTGCCCGTACCTGTGGGGAGACAGTGCTAGTGGCCCACCAGGGACTAAACCTGGTGGACCACCACTGTTTTATTGTCCACCTCAGGTGTAGCATCTGAGGAGCCACTCAGGATTGAAAACAAATGCTGAATTTCTAATGGGAGAATTTGGTATCTCCCCTTCAATGACAAAGTTTTAGACCCAAATTTTCAAGCATATGTCCTCCCTCCAGTTCAATATAAAGAGTACAACCCTAATGTGGTGTAACCAAATGCTATGTATTTTAATATGGCTGAATGTAAATGTCTACAGCTAGAGATAAAGAACACAGGCCATATTTACAGGATGAAGGACTCTGTCCTGGGAAGCAGTGACTTTGAAAAAGAGTTTGCAATGCTGTGGCCAAAAGAGCTAATATGGGGCACGGGGGCATAAGCAGAGGAATAATCTCAAACAGAAGAGAGGTTACTGTATCTCTGTGTTTGGCAGTGTTGTGCCCACTGCTATAATACTGTGTCCAGTTCTGGTGCCCACAGTTCAAGATGAAGGTTGAAATATTGGAGTGGTGTCAGCAAAGAGCCACAAGAACAAATAAGGGATTAGAAACATGCCTTAGTTGTAGACTCAAGGAGCTCAGTCTATTTAGCTTAATGAAGACAAGATTAAGGATTGACTTGATTAGCCTGTAAGTACTTGCATGGAGAACAAATACTTAATAGTAAGCAGCCACTTCAGTCTATCAGAGAAAGGGATAACGCATTCCAGTGGCTGGAACTTGAAACTAGACAAATTACGACTAGAAATAAGGTACATGTTTAACAGCGTAATTAACTGCTGGAACAATTTACCGAGGGCTGTGGTGAATTTTCCATCACTGGCAAATTTTAAATCAAGGTGGGATGTTTTTTCTAAAAGATCTGCTCTAAAAATTATGATGGGGAAGTTCTCTGGCCTGAGGAGGTCTTCCTAGATAATCACAGTGCTCCATTCTGACCTTGGAAAGTAAGAATTTATAAACCCTCACCACAGAAAACTGTAAGAAAACCCAACCACCTCATGAGATTTCATTTTATCACCTAAACAACACTATTAGAAAAAGTAACTTCCTTTCCACTCAAAATACAAACAGTCCTCTCTATTAACAATCAATCATCGCAACACACTCTGATATAACCGTCAATTAAAAATCTACATCATGCACACTAACCATTTACTGCAACTCAGCACTAGTTCTATACTGTGAACAGTTAGGAAATATTCCTTTTTAATGTCTCAGTGTGATTGGTGTGAACGTAAGTGTTCTGTGTGAGGCATGTGTGCAGTGTGTGGTGGATAGGGGTGATGTAATGTAGAGAAGAACTGTGATCTTCTGTCTAAGGCACTGGATTGAGACTCGGGAGATCTGGGTCTTCTCATTCCTGGTTGGGCTAAAGAGTTCCTGCTTGTTCTTGGTCAGATTTACAAAGCTATTTAGGAACCTAAAGATGCAGGAGGTAATTTTAATGGTTCTTTCTGGTGTTTAAATTCATGATCCCGTGAAGTTCAAATCATGGTGGTAGGTTACCAGGATTGTGTGACGATAAAACTAATGATTTCCTGGCTTTTGTTGATGATAAAGACACCTAAGTAACATTAACTGTTTTTAACAACACTTTTTATTCAGGGCCGTGTATCTATTTAGAGATGCAGATGTGTTCCCACCATGCCTGCAATCCTGCATGGTGCTGAGTGCGCTCCACCAATTTAATACATTCAAGGGCAACCAGCACCCTGCAGCAGTCAGCTCCCTCTGAAATGATGATATCCAGATGACAAATGGCAGAACCATGTGATAAATTACAGAGCTATTGGGAAAAATGAACTCATCATATACCTTAGGCTGCCTAACCGGCCCCTTTGTCCACTAATCCATCTGTGCTAGGACTTACTCTAACTTTCCAAACCACTGAACACTTTCAAATAGCTGTCATTTATATATAAACAATACTTCCTTTTTCTTTTTCCAGATATGGAACTTTTCTCCCAAATAATCTTGGCTTGAGGCCCAGAATGGGTCATATTCAACCTTGGCCAAGTGATGACTGATTTTTATATATAATCATGTCAGGACTTCAAAGTCTGATTTCATGATCCTGGAGAATATTTATTGAAACTCACTTTGGATGTCCAACCAAACTCAGTTATGGCTTCTCCACTTGTGAATAATGTGGCCATCCAAAATTCATGCCAATAAACTCACTATACTACACCCTTTTATAATCTTTACATGACAGACAACAAAATTACAAATATCTGATAAAGTCATGTATTTATTTTTAATTGGCACTATTGTTATATCCTTCTGTTTCTAAAGCCCAGAGCAAAACTCTGGCCCCACTGAAGGCACTGCAAGTTTTCTCAAGGATTCAGCAGAATACCGATTTTCAGTTGCAGTCATTGGCAGAGTTCTACTGAAGGCAGCTGAAGTTCCAGCCCATGACTCCAACTGTGCGTGGCTCAGTAGGAGCCACAGAAACCTGTAAGGGTGGCCAGAAATAGCTTTTCTGAAGCTAAAAAGGTCACTAATGTAAAGTGGCATCTCAGGATTTTGCTGGAAAAGAAACAGAAGCAGTGCCCCACTCAAAAGCTGGAGATGCCCTTCCCCTGTGGTCCTGGTTCTAGCTCTCTAGGGTCTCAGTGTATTGGACTTCAGAATTATGAAGCTTTATGTCATGAAAAGCTATTATGGGCTCAGGACTGAGTCTTACCTATATGGGGCCTTGATCAGGAGCCAATTTGAGGGGGAATGTTTTATGGGGAGGGAAGGGGAGAGACGGGAAAGGAGGGAACATTACGTTGACAAGCTGATTTAGAAAACAATAAAAAACCAGTGTCTGCCTGAAGTGATGCAGTAATTTGGATGGTTCCAGGGGGAGTTGCAACAGTGGTCAGAGATATGTGACAAATTCATTTTTCACATCAGTATCACTTCTAGGCTCCACATGTGTAATGAATGTCTGGGGAGTTTTCTCTTTTCCCCTGCCTCTCTTTCTTCACCCACCCTGTATATGTGTGTGTGTTACTCATGAAAGTGGGGAAAAGCTGTGAGCTCTGTGGGGCAGAGACTATTGTGTGGTGTGTGTTTCTCAGGCCTGGATCCCTGATTGAGGCCATTAGGCACTGATGCATTAGGAATAGTAATGCAGAGGAAGAGAAAGAGAGAGCAGTGCCCATCTATGCTATATGTTGGGGCGGGGAGACACCACAGCTCATAAGCTGCATGTGGATCTTTTACAATTCAAGTGCGATTTGCTGAGCCTCCAATGCCCCCTCTTCCATTCTCAGCCTACTAGACTGGGTTGGAGGAGAGTTTGGGGCTTCGGCCCTATGGCAGTGTGGTGGAGTTAGGGGCTTCTGGCCTGAGGGGAGAGAGGTCTTGGGGAATTAGCCTCATGGGGGAAATCGTGGCAGAAGTCCCATGCCCCATCAGAGGCTTCCATAGGGCAGATTATGAAGGTTGTGTGGCTCTCAAGCTTCTGACGATTATCATAGGCAGCTTGGAGGACCAGTGAGTTTGACCACCTTGCTCTATGGATCCCTCACCCTCTCTTTCTCTCTATCACTCTCTGTCTTTTGCTCATGGATGAGCAGTCTGTGAAATGTCAGATTCAGAACTGCCTGTGGCATACATGCAGCCAGGAGCTGAAGATCTGGCTACTGGAGTAGAAAAAAAGTCCTTGACCTTCACACCGGCTGATATAAGAGGTGGGGAAGGCCCTGGATAATGAGCTGGAGCCAGCACCTGCCCTTTCAGAAAGGCTGGCAGGGACTATGGTTGGTATTTTTCCTCTCTGTGTCTTTAATCTTCCACCTCCAACACTTACTTACACGTCCTAAAGAGAAACCGGAGCTGCCTACACACATTTCTAACAGAGCGATCCCTATTCATTCTCACCTCCTGCTCCTGTCCGAGACCTTCGCTGTTTCTAGTGTCCCAGGCTGTGTGAGTGTGTATACTGCATATCTGAGTGCACAATGGCTACCACATGGGTCCCATATACTCACTGCACTGTCAATTTCAAGCTCAGCCCTGTTGTTTATCCGTGTATGTTGTGTGTTTGAGTGTGAGTTTATTTATGTGTGACTGAATAAAATGCTCTGTATCTGCGTTGTGAGGGGACTCTGGGTTGTGTGTTTTGTGTATGCCTGAGTGTGGTTATGTTTATAAATGTGGGCACTTGTGGATTTGTGCTTGAGTGTTTTGTGGGGGTGTATCACTGCATATGTGTAGGCTGTCTATGTATGCTGAGTACCTATGGATGTGTGAGTGTTGTCTGTATACATGGGGTATCTTTTGCGTGTATATGCATATGGAGTATAGCAGAGGAAGGGACTGTGTGTGCATGTATCCTTTATGGGCCATATAACTTTTGCTTGTGTGTGTGTGTGTGTGCGCGCGTGTGCGTGAGTGTGTGTGCATGTGCAACTGGGAGTGGTGGTGGTGGAATGTATCTCACGGGAAAGTGGGTTGTTCTCATGTGCAGCTGTCGTGATCTGTTGTATATCTCACTGGTGTATGCACACGTGTGTGTACTCATATGGAATTACCTGAAACAGATTTTACTCTCAAATCCTTAGCTGAGCAATGTGGCAGTCACATACAAGAAAGCTGGAGAGCAGTAAAATGGAGGTGACTGGTTAGGTCTGTACCCTCTTTTGCTAATGTCTGTCTGGCTGCATGCTATGTGTATCCTGTGCCCAGCGACTTGAATTCTCTGAATGGAGGGGGATAGCTACTTGATAAGGATGTTGAGGAGTATATACACAGAGGGTTGTGTGTGCCAGTTCCTAGGTGTCACCACCCTTCCTCCTATACTCTCACTATGGGCATGGAGAAAAGTGGGGCAATAACAAGACATAAGCAGGAAAGGGAGCTCACCTTGGGAGTGCAGCAAAACTATGTGCTCAATACACCAGAGCTCTCTTGCAAGCAGGATCCAGCCGGGTGCTTAAACTTCAGCCAGTGCTTCCTGTGCCCTAACCTTCTCCATGTACGTGGTGTTTGACAAAGCCATCTCCCCGGGGCCATTCAGCTGTGACATTTCCCCAGCACGTCTTAGCCTTGTCAACATGACATTGGACAGGAAACCTTTCAAAGTGTGTTTAGGAGAGAGAGAGAGAGAGACCTTGTCATCACCTTATGAGTATGCTGGACCCTGGGTTAAATATAAAATTCAGATAGCTTCAAAGTGGGGCAGTAGAAAATGCATCACTGAAATCTCTTTTTATACTAGTCTCTGTGGGAGAGAATAAGAATAATGCCTTCCAGTTATAGAGTGTCCTTTACACAGTAGGTCCAGGGCATTGTGCACCCAGAAATCAGCTTGCCTACTATGGAAATACAGCCCCCTCCAGGTTGGAACATGCCAGCTACTAAATTACAACACTCCACACAGGACGTGAAGAGCATTATGGCTGATGTAAACTGCTGGGGAGATTTTAAGGGGGCAGAATGAAATGATCCAAAATAGAGTTTGTCCAGAACAGAGGAGAAAATCCCACAGCATTCTTTCTGCACTGCTTTGGCTCCTAGTTGACTCACTATGTCCTGTGTGTCTGACAGTTTAAGATGTGGGCTTGTAATGAACAGGTTGAGAGGGGAATAGGAAGGAAGGAGAGATTGTTGGAGAAGGCTCAATGCCTAAAGATATTTTAAAAAGCTCTGAAAGTAGCAGGAGCTATAGCACTGTACGGGTATGTCTACACTAGCCCGCTAGTTCGAACTAGCGGGGTAATGTAGGCATACCGCAATTGAAAATGAAGCCCGGGATTTGAATTTCCCGGGCTTCATTTGCATAAGCGGGGCGCCACCATTTTTAAATCCCCGCTTGTTCGAACCCCGTGCCGCGCGGCTACACGCGGCATGAACTAGGTAGTTCGAAATAGGCTTCCTAGTTCGAACTACCGTTACTCCTCGTGGAATGAGGGACAAAATATAAAGCATTTTCAGTCTAGATGACTTTTAATTCCAAGTAAGGGAAACAACAAACACAGAAAGAACAAATGTAAAGTTTCCATGGGAGGCAGCACAAAGACAGAAGTGACTTACTCTGCAACAGGCCACAGCAGAACTGAAACACAAAATGGCAGCTGCCCCTATAGCAGGCAAGGAGTCTCCACTCTATTTAAAGGGAAACACACCAGGGAGAGAAGGACATCATCAGCCCCTTATTTCCATACACCACACGGAGGGGTTGTCTGCGTCTAGACTACCGCCGTGTTCTTTCGACAGTAAATCGACAGAGCGTGGCGGTTTTGTTGACGGGGTAAACGTTGTTTTATGAGGAAGAACGCCTTTTTCATCAGAGAACTGTCGAAAAAAGGTGTGTGTGGATGCAGGGAGCCAGTTCTGTTGAAAAAAAAAAAAAAGGTCTCCAGGAAGAAGCCCTGGTGGACAGTCTAGCCTTTACATGTAGAGCACTTCTGTGGGTCCTGGCCGCAGCCTCTTAAAGGCACAGGCACCCAGACAGGCCTTGCTGTCTGGCAGCTAGCCAGAGCACCCGTGCCAGCCGTGCTAGCCATGTCCCAACCTCAAGGCTCCCCAGCCCTTCTCGGGACAGAGAGGAGGACCCACCCAAGGGCACCAAAAGGCAGGCACCAGCCTGATCAGGGCCAGAAATAAAAAACCTGCTGAGGCTCTGGTCCCAGGAAGAAGCCCTGCAGACACGCCACAGGAATGCGGACATCTACGAGTGCATGGCCCAGGGACAGACACCAAAGGGCACCACCCCTGCACCATGGCACAAGTGATGGCCAAGGTCAAAGAGCTTCAGGGATATGCCAAGGCCTGGGACCAGAGCTCCCGCTCGAGGGCAGCCCCTGAGACCTGCCCTTACTACGAGGAGTTGGAGCAGATCCTGGGCATTGGGGAAGCCCAGACTCCACTGCGTGTGGTGGAGTCCGGGTTACCCCACCACATCATGGACCGACCTCTGAGGGAGGAAGATGAGGCAGAAGAGGCTTGGAGGCAGGGAAAGCTGCACCAGGAGGAGGAGGAGGAGGAGGAGGAAGAGGAGGCAGCAGGGACCCTCTCCTAGGAGCCGGTCCTCTAGACCCCAGAGGCCTCCCAGGCATCTGTGGACATCGGGGAGGGATCATCAGATGAGTGCTTTGAGGGATCACCACACACAGGCAGGTTGGCAGTGTGGGGGGCCATCTAGTCCCATTGACACTGTGGGGCCCCCTGAGGCTTTCAGGCTGCTGCCCAACTCACACACAGTGTCACGTGTAATACCCCTGAATCTCCTGTCCAAAAGAGAGCCCCTGACAGTCACAGCATGCCCTTGGGAACAGCAGGGGTGCACACAGACATTGATTGTCTCCTCTTTTCCTCCACAGCCAGAACCTCTACCCAACAGGGGAGCACCACACCCGCCCCACCACCATCCCGGACCTGTGGCACCCGCAGGCACTGGCGGGTCTACACAGACCTGCTGAGGGAGCATGTAGTGGTCCTGCAGGACCTGAACAGGACCCTCCAGAAGAGGATGGAGGCAGAGGCTGAGTGGTGCACCAGGCTGCTGGATGAGCTGGTCCAGCAGTGCACTTCCATCTGTGCCACAATGCGGGAGGTCTTTGCCTTGCCTGCCCCTGTCACAGGCACCGCTCCTCCTGCACGCTAGGCCTCTGTTCCCCTGTTCCTCCAGCTCCCCTTCCCCCCCCAGCCCCTTCTGCTCCTCCAGCCCCTCCCCCCTTCCCGTTCAGCCCCTCCTGCTCCCAAGCCCTCACAGGCCCAACAGCTGCCCCCCCCCCCACCTCCCCAGGCCAGGACTGGCTCTCACTCCACCAGATCCCAAGGCCGTGGCAATGCCAGGACGCAGGAAGGTGGCAGGACCCTGCGATCAGGGAAGCAGCGGCTTACTTGAGCCCCCTCCCTCCTCCAGGTTTTCAGTCCCCTACCACCCCAGTTAAAGGACATTTCAGTTGTGTAACAAAATCTTTATTTTTGACTGACAGATTTACTTTGTTTATAAACAGTTGAACAGTAAGAAGAGAAAGATGTTTCATACACAGTTATGTACTTCTAGTGTTTCTAATAAAAAACATTTCTGTTTACAAAGAAAATGGGGTCTATGTCTTTGTAGTTGGAAGAGTGTGAGGGTTGTGGAGGGAAAGGTAGGGGTGGGCCAGGCCAAACCCCCCATGGGGGAGGCCCCGGGGAGAGTTAGTGGGCTCCTTCTGAGAAGCTCTCCCTCAGGGCCTCTCGTATTTGGACACCAGCCTGGTGAGCCTGGTGGATGGCAACTGTCCGGCGCTGCTGAAATTGCCTCTCCTCACCATCAGCACCTGTCCTCCACCCCGGCAGGAAGGCCTCCCCTTTCCTCTCCACCAGGTTATGGAGGGCACAACATGCGGCCACCACCTCGGGATGTTCCGTTTGCCCATCTCCAGGCGTGTGAGGAGGCAACAGAACCTCCTTTTCAGACGGCTGAAGGTGCATTCCCCCTGGATGTGAGCCTGGCTAAGATGCATGTTGAAAAGCTCCTTGCTCGCATCCAGGTGGCCGGTGTAGGGCTTCATGCGCCATGGCATCAGGGGGAGGCTGCGTCAGCCACTATGCACACCGGCATCTGTACATCCCCGAGCACAAGGTGCCTCCGAGGGAAAAATGTTCCTGCCTGCAACCTGCAGTACAGGTAGGAGTTACGGAATATGTGGGCATCATGTGCCCACCCCGACCACCCGACACAAATGTCCGTAAAGTGTCCTTGGTGGTTGACGAGGGCCTGCAGCAGCATGGAATAGTAGCCCTTCCTGTTTATAAACTGGGCTGCTCAATGGGGTGGTGTGTGGATTGAGATGTGTGTCCCATCGAGGGCTCCTCCGCAGTTCGGGAAGCCAAGGGCAGCAAACCCAGCAATGACGTTGTCCAGGTCCCTGAGACGGACGAGCCTCTTCAGCAGCTCCTCATTGATGGCCCTCACCACTTGCAGCATGAGACAAATAGACAGAGAGAAACCAGGGAGTTAAACGCATTACCTAAGCGCTTGGGAGGAGAACCCTCCCTCCACCCCAACCCATCCCTTCCCTTGTCAGGACGCCCCCTACCCCCCTCATCAGTGCAGGGGTGGCCGAGAAGTAGCCTTCAAGTGCCACTCCATCCCCCACTCCCTCTTGCTCTTGCCTGGTGGTCCCCCTTTCTCAACCCCCCCACTCAGCAGGGCCTGTCCCCCAAAAGTGACTTACCTCCATCAAGACGGCCCTGACGATAGACCTCCCCACACCAAACTGGTGTCTCACGGAGAGGAGCTCTCGGGAGTGGCCAGCTTCCACAGGGCGATTGCGACCCGCTTCTGCAGGGAGATGGCGGGCTGCAGCTGGATGTGCTGGTGTTCCAGAGCAGGGGCGAGCCAGGCACACAACTCCAGGAATGTGGCATTCCGCATCTGGAAGTTGCGGAGCCAGTGGTCATCATCACAGAGCTTCATGACGAGCCGGTCCCACCAGTCCGAACTCGTCTCGTGCCTCCAAATCTGCCTGTCCCCCCCAAAATTTGGGGGCAAGGACAGAGCTCCTGTATCCCAGAGGAGGGTCTCCTCGGTGCGGTCCAGGTCCATATGGGGCAGGAGATTCATGACAGAGTTATACAGATGCAGCTTCTGCTGCAATAGTGCAGCATGGGGCCATCGCCTGCCCAAGGGCAGCTCAGGCTCCATGACCAAAAACATGGTGAAAAGCAGAAAAAAACCCTGCAAATAAACTGCTGTGGTGTCTGAGGAAGCAGGGCAACCAGAGCAAGAACTGCAGCAGCTTTGCTTTCCCTCTAGGACCGTGGTCGATTGCTTGGGGGCGGAGAGGGGGTTGGAGGAGGGTTTTTTTTGGCATCTCACTTGTGTGGCCCCAACTGACTTTTCTGTGGGTCAGTGACCCCTGACTCAAAACAGGTTCCCTGCCCTTCTCAGAAATAAAGACAATGCAGAAACTTTTTGTGTTTGACACAGTATTGTATTTGAAAATGAAGCCTGGCTAACAAACCCCCAATTGGGGCCAAGCCCCCATCTGGCCACAGCATCATGACACTCCTGCACTCCCCTTTCCCCCAGACCCTACATCTGAGCCTATCATACACTGGAACCCCCTGCCGTGAGCCCCTCACATACCCCACCCAAATTCCTGAACCCTCACATCCAGAAGTCTGTGGCTTACTTAGTACCTTAACCCTACATCTGACCCCAACACTGCCCAGCCTGGAGCTTCCTCCCAGAGCCAGCGTTCCCTTATCCACCTCCTCCTGCATCCAGATTTCCTCCCAGAGCTTGCACCTCTCACCCCTTCCCACACCCAAATCCTTCATTCCCACCCCGGAGCCTACGCATCCTGTCTCAACCCAGTGAGAGTACGGCTAGACTGCAGGAGTTTTTCAGGATTCCGGAGATATCCCAGAACAACTCTTCTGCGTTCAGGGATGCATTTGTTCTTCCACTTCTTTTAGTGGAAGAGCGAACATGATCTTTTGGTCACCCCTATATTCCTCTTTCCACAAGGAATCAGGGGGCTTCCAAAAGAAGGGGTTTTTCTGACATTTGGTTAAGTCTAGACAGGCCAAATGTTGGAAAAACTTCTTCCTACAGAAGAAGTGGGAAAAAAAGAAGCAGTGTAAGGGTTGGGGATAGCAAGTGATGGAGAGGAGGAGAATAGAGAGGGCGGGGCTTCAAGGAAGGGGCGGGGCGGTAGATCTTGGCTTGTTCTGTCATTTAAAAAGTGATCTTGGGTGTAAAAAGGTTGGAGATTACTGCTCTAGGAGGTATGCAAGCCAGACGCAGGGACAGAGCAATGGCTGTCCAGGGGGATCCCTTTAAGCATGCGTCTCTGCAAAGGGCATGCAGCAGCACCTGGAAATATAGGCTGCCCCCATGCTCTAACAGAAGCACTTCCGGGTGCTCTCTTTTTTTGACAGAGCATCCAGCAGTTTGAAAAATCAGATTGATTTTTTGATCCGCATAATGTAATCTAGACGCTCTTTTTCGACGGAGGCTTTTTCGAAAGATACTGTCGAAAAAGCCTCTGTCGAAAAAGGCATGCAGTCTAGACGTAAGCAAGAAGACATACCTACCCTAGTGCACTTACAGTGTAGCCATGCTAAACACCCCATGTATGATCCAATCTGAGATGGTAGGTACCACTCAGTGCAGCCCCACAGACTGCTGTGACTCTGTGCTGTTTTTAGCATGTGAGCTAGTGCACATGCATCTCCTCAAGCTGGAAATAACACCAACACCGCTACGCAGTGAAGGCACACCTGTAGTTCCCTCAGTTGAAAAATAAACAGAGCATATGGAGTCCCTCCTCCCAGGTGTGCCTCAAACACTCTCCCTGTTGCTTGGTACTGCGAGTGGCTTCATCCCTTTCCTCACGCTGGTTGGGTCCTGGGTTCTTTTTGTGATGTCTGGTGCCTCCACCCAAGGTGACTCCTCATTGTGCCCAAGTCACAATGGGTGCTGTCCCTTGGAGAAATAAATTATACCTCCACTGCTGGGAATGATTATAACACCCACTGCACAGGATAGGCAAATACATCAACACAACTCCGAGCAAAGGAACAACACGTCCCAAATCACAATATAACACCGGGGCCGTTATTGGGAGCAGGAAAGTAGGAGCTGGGGAATGAAAGCTTTATTGTTGCCTACATACTTAACATTATCCAATCAACCAAGTCTCCATTTCTCTACACTCACAACGCTTCCCAGTCCCTGTTCTCTCTGCAGCACCTTCCCAATCCCAGGCTGGCTGGCGAATGCTAAGGTTGAGTTGGAGACTGTGCTGCAGTGATGTCAACATTGGCTGACTCAAATAAAGTCATCTTCACCTCAGGGTGGGCAGCATCCTCTCCTGGCTCCATGGTCGGAAGTTCTGGCAGGTCTTAGCTGGCTCTTGGTGGTTGGCGTTGGGTTAGATCTCTCCCATTCCAGGTGCTGCTCTCCACAGGGAGAGAGGTGACTGACCCTTGCACTAGATCGTAGAGCTGCTCATAGATTCCCTTTGTGGGGACATGGGCTTAATCAGAAACACCCTCATTTGGTCTCCTTCTCTTCCCACAGCTCCCAAACTGAAAATTGAAACCAAAACTAGTCTCTTTGGCCTGGTCTACACTAGAACAGGCAGGTTAGTTTAGGGTACGCAATTCCAGCTATGCAAAATGCATAGCCGGAGTCAACTTACCTTAAGCCAAACCTTGGCAGCATCCACACAGTGGGAGGCCGACAAAAGCAAACACTCCTGTCAGCTTCCCTTACTTCTCGCAGAAGAAGGAGTACTGGACATTGGCAGGGGCTGCCCTCAGCGTTTGAGTTAAGGATCTAAACTAGACCCGCTAAATCAAATGCCAGAAGATTGACCTCAGGAACGTCGACCCATAGTAAGTATAGATGTGACCTTTGTCAGGCTGTCCTTTCACACCAAGGGGCTGAGCAGTTTTGGATCATCATCACCCCTGCACATTGCGTCCCCATGTAACCCATGGGCAGAAACTACCCTCAGTAGGAGTTTCTAATGCATTCCATCGCCAGCACTGACTTCAAGCATGCTGGGAAATGGCGTCTGAGGGCTCTGGTAGCCATTACAATTGTAGTTCGTTGGGTCGAACCCTTGAAACGCTCAGTCCAAGAACTGATGAACTCCAAGGGAGGGAGGGAGGAGTTATAAATAAGTGGAGCTGGGTGACATTTTCTAGACTAATAGTTTATTCACTGCAAAATGCCATTTGGGTAAACCTCAAAATATCTATGAATGTAACATGAATTTGTCAAATAGTTTCATCCTGGTGATAGAGGGTAGAATCACAGATCAAGTAGAGGCAGAAAAGGTTGGTGTCGGTGCTGCTGCCTTTCTTCTAAGCTTCAGTCCAGTGGCTCAGGCACTCACTTGGCAGGTAGGAGTCCTTAGCTCTATTCTCTCCTTTGCCTGATGTAAAATACAGATCTGAGCATGGGTTTCCTCCCTCCCAGGTAAATGTCCTAGCACCTAGGCACAAGTTAGAGAGGCATTCTCAATCTCTCTCTCTTGCCTAACAACTGTATTTTATACCAACTAGAATAGCTTCAGCAGGAAAGACTGAGAGTTCCCCAGCCCAGAATACCCAGTAGCCTGGTGGCTAGGGCACTCATCAGTAGGGCAGGAGAGGCCTATGAATTTCATGTGCTCTGTGCTAGGTAATAATAGGAGAAGACTCCAAGTTTCTAAAACTAAACTGCCCCTTTGCTAAGAAAATTATGTGCAGAGGTGCTGCTGCTGCAGAGAACATGTCAGCCATGTGCACACAGACTGACTTTCTTGTGTCCCCTCAGACTGTTCCCTTCTACAACCTGTGCTCTTTCCTCCACGTTCCAAGTGGGCTGCTACAGTGGGAGGGTGGAGAATGTAGCTGCTATCTATGAATCCAAATATCTTACCCTCCTATAGCACCACCTGTCTGAAGAGCTCAAAGCACTTTACAGTCCTGAGAGCAATTTACCCTTCTGCCACCGTGGGCCAAGAGAAGAGGAAGATAAGAGTCAATTCCTGCTTTCCCCTCTATCCTTCCAACACCCAGATTTGTAATCCTCATGATATCTTTTACTCCCCCAGCTGCCTATACACCCAAGACACAACTGAATCCTCTCTGTGTCCCATTTTCTCTCCTGCCACCACTAAAACTGCTCTCTGCCTAGATCAGCTTTCCCCTAACCCCTGCAACCATCTCTTCTCTTGGCTCACTGCCTCTGCCCTCCTTTCCTGTAAATCCAGCCGAAGTGCTGCTGCTAAAATCCCCCTTTCCCCCTGCCTCTCTGCTCATGTCGCTCACATCTTCAGATCCCTGCAATGCCCTCCTTCAGCCTCCTGAATCAAGGTCAGACTTCTCACCTGAGAGGCCCTACCCAGCTATACTCTGCCTCCATTTCCTTCTAGTCCCACCTGATTCAGCCCAAGCTTTCCCCACCCCACACACTTTGTATCCTTCTCCCCATCACCTTTACACCACTGTCCTCTCCCTCCGCCTCCCCATGGGACAGTCTCTCCCTCGCCTCCCTGTTTGGCAGAAGTATTTCATCCCACCACCCCTCCACAGGACAGAAGCTCCAAGCTCCCTCCCCCTGCCCCCCGACAGGTAACCAGAGAATGGGGGAGGGGAACCTGGGAGGCTGTCCATAAGCCACACTTTATCTGTAAAAGAGCCCCATGCAGCTCATGAGCCACAGTGTGGCACCCCAGAATAGACCTTCTGTGGGACTGGCTAGTGAAAAGCCGGGTTTTCCAGGATTCTGCCCATTGATGTCCAGACCATTCTTTGCAATTCTGCAGTTGATTAGATGCAGTTTCCAAAAGTTGCTGCATTGGACACAGAGAAATGCCATTACAATTTTACCACTCTGTTTGGCCACAAGCAGTTTGACGGGGATGTGCAGAAGCGTGTTCACCCTGGGGTTGAAAGAGACAGGTATTTTAGCTGCAAAGCTCAGTAATAGTTTGGTGCAGGAACTCAAGAGTGGTGTATTCAGATGTAACTGCAAAGCTGGGAGGTTGGTCAACAAAAAACAATCTCCCAGAGCTGGATTTTGCTCAGCACATTAGGATTAGTGCCCTTGCTTTTGCAAAGAGTGCCAATAGATCTTGAATGCTCACTAGTGGTCAGGACCTTGATTTCAAGCCTCTTCTGTAAGATGACCTGGCCAGCTCGCGGTGCCCCCGAACACCGTGCTGGGGCTGTGATTCACTCCTGACACAGAGGGAAGCGTGCCACATTCTGAATCATCTGCGCTGCTTCCTATAGCTCCAAAGTATTAACCGTCAAGTTAGTGGGGAGCTAGCCCCAGTGTTCTGGCCAGATTCCTTTCTATGTAATTACATTTTGCAGCCCTAAAATTCCCCTGTGGCTTCAGCTGGAGAGAGCATTCATTATCATTTTCTGGCCTAACCCTTAGCGGTGGGGCTGTTAAAGGGTTGTCTTAGCCCATCCCCAGGAGAGTCTGCATTTCAGTGAAGTTAATTCTCTCAGTGAAAATGTTATAAAAACTCTTCGGCACCCGTTGAAGGAAAGGAATGATTGAACTGTAAGATAATATTAACATCCCTCTTGGTTTTCCTGTTGGCATTATCAGAAAGAGTGTGCTGTGTTTCTTATCGGGGAGAGGTATCCTTGTGGTGCTGTTATGGAGAAGTTGCTGACAGTAAACATATTATATGTACTGAGTCAGATAACTGATTTACGATTTTGTTCCTTCCTTATTTCTCTTTGCCCTGGAGGTCCCTCCTGCCTCCTCATACCCACAGAAACCCTTCTCCAGTAGATGCAAAAATCTACTGTCTTCCAAAAAGACTTATTATTATTTATTAACAGAATTAGAATTAATGATTAACCTCCATCCGGTTGCTTCAATAGTGAAACAGAGCGTGAAAGAATGTTCTTGTAAGTCACCCAGACGTTCCTTCCCTCTAGGGCTGGCTGGGCTACTGCAGAGACTAGACTCACTTGCCTAGTGGTTAATGCTCTGCCCTTCTAGGAGAGTCTAGTGATCAGCTCTAAATTCAAATCCCCAAACCATTCTGTCCCCCTGTTTCAGGGCTGAATGAGAAGCACTGACCGAAAGCAAAGCTCCCTATCTCATTCCTAACCCCTTGAGCCATCCCCAACCCTTTATTTCTGAGAAGAATGCTGAGCAGAATGTGATACATGTCTACAGATGGGACACGTGCTGCAGACACATGCACACACACAGAGACATGCATTCACATGTAAATAAGTACAGTCAGACAGAGAGATGCTCCCACTGGTATGCACTCCTACACAGACCCTGCTGCCCACATGCACATGCTCTAACTAGACATGTACTTACAGGTGAGACATGCATACACAGACACGTACCGGACATCAACAGGCCTCTGTGATGACACACACATGCATACAGGCAAATTCTTCTTCATTCCCAGTTCAGTCACTCTGTGACAATGACAGCCATGCACTCTGACATATTATCACACAGCTAGGCTCACACTTAGTCTCTAGGGTGCCCAACGCAGCTCTGATTTGTGGTTCCACTTGTCCCCCTCCGTCCCCCGCCCATGTCCCTGTTGTCTCCCTGACTCAGGGACACGAGTTTGCACCAGGATAGCCTCTGAAAATCATGTGTGTGTATCTGGCCATGGCTGGCAGGAGGCAGCAGGTATGGAACGGAAGATAGCTGTAATGTGTACAGAACACTCCACCCCTCCTATAAACATCCTGACAGATCCTCTACTTCCCACTGACCCTAATGAGCTCAACAGCATGTGATGGAGGGCAACAAAGGGAATCACTGATGAACAATCAGAGGCAGAGCACGGTGGTAATGGGACTAATGAGCTGCTTTGCATAAGCGTGGCTAGGATTACACAAGCAGGAGGAGGGCTGGGGGAGAAAGGAGGAGACTGGCTACTGGGACAGACCCGTCGCAGATGAAGCTCAGGGAAAACTTCCCTACAGTCCAGGGGTCCCTCTGCCATCCTTCTGATTGGTTCCATCCCTCACTTGCTGGACCCAGGACTCACAAGACATGGAGCATGGGCACTGTAGAAATAGATCCCAAGGCCACCCATTGTTGGCCACCCTCATTGCCTCAGTCCTTTTCAGACTCCTATTAAATAGTGGCTGAACCCAGGTTCAAGGGGGTGGAAGTGTTAGGAGAGGTCTGGCT
This sequence comes from Pelodiscus sinensis, assembly GCF_052426305.1. Classification (NCBI taxonomy): domain Eukaryota; kingdom Metazoa; phylum Chordata; order Testudines; family Trionychidae; genus Pelodiscus; species Pelodiscus sinensis. The sequence goes on along the minus strand of NC_143052.1, from coordinate 88,414,117 downwards.
CAGCGACATAGCAGTTTCATGGTTTGCATAGCCAGGCAGGAGACTTGCGTTTGATTCCCAGTCTTGGTCTCTTGTTCCTCCTGGGACCGGTGAGGGATGCTATGGAAATCTGAATCCAGTAGCTTAGTGGCTAAATGTTCTGGATTTAAATCCAGCTCCCTGCCTTTCTCTGCCCTAGATGGCTGAGGATGAGGGTATGGAGTAGAGCAGAGGTTTGCAAACTGCGGTCTGTGGACCACCAGTAGTCCACAAGCTCCATTCAGGTAGTCTGTGGATAGTCTCCTCTATGGTGCACATGTAGGCAGCTGCACGTGGGAGAATGAAGATTCGCCCACCCGCAGATGTGACCTCCAATAATTAGGTGCCTGGATCCTGGAGAAGATGCACATGGTGGTGGCCCTGCAGGAAATAGAGAGTAGGTGGGGGTGGGGAAGTGGGTGAGGAGAAGGGGTGGGGGGAATTGGGGACATGCAGGGCTTTGGCGGCCAGCGAAAGAAGTGACTCTCTTCAGCTGCAGGGCTATGCATGCCAGGGAGAAACACAGCTCTCTTCCCAGCCTCAGCTTGGGGCTGCCACAGCAAGGGAGAGAGAGGGACGACCCTTCCTCCCCAGTCCACTGCAACCCCAGCAATATAAAAATGGTACACACACACACACACACACACACACACACACACACACACACACACACACACACCAAAAAAAAATGTAACATGGGATGAGGTGGCACATGACAGATGCTAGGGATACGCTTGTCACATGAGGCCACAGGAAGGTACATGAGGGAAATAAAAGGACACTGCCATCCAAACTGGAAGAAGGAAGAGCTAAAATGAGCCTCTCTCAAATATGTTCAGCTGAAGGGGAGGGGCTAAGCCAAGCCAACCAACAACACTTGTCAGGCTTGCTGTGGATTTCCAGTCTCATGGCAATGCAAAATATATGCATGTGCTTAATTTACTCCCCAGTAAATATAACACAGGCCACAACTCTTCCCAGGTCTGTGCATGCAGCCAGAAGCACTGCTCCTGTTCCAGTCCTGCAAGTGGATCTACAGTACTCTGCTGTACTGCTTAAACTGCCCACCCCCCAATGTCTCCAGTCAAGGCATTTTTACATGGTTCTGGAGGAACCTCTAGCAATGGTAAGAGGGGAGTTCAGTCTCCATAGCCTTGTTTTCTGTCCTTAGTCCTCTACTAAGCTTGCCAGCAATGAAACCAATTATGGGCTTGTTTGTGATATAGAGTCCTGTCTGCTAGTAACAGGATGGAGATCCCCTGGCACGTTTCACAGGCTACCGAGCAGTCAGTGGATGGTTATGATTTTGGTTACTACTATCTTGGGGCTATATTTGCACCAATGATCTGGAGGCAGAAGTCACTATAGACTCTTCTACAGTCCCTTCAGCCATCCAGTCTGTGAAGTGAGAGAACAGGTATGTTTTTACAGAGCAGCAAGCTAGAGACCGCAGCTATGCTTTCATTTGTGCACAAGGAGGTAGAGGCTGTAAATTATCCTACAGATGGAGCTGTAGGAATGGTTTGCTGCATCATCTCAGTAATTTTGTTGGCTCTTTATGTTGGTGCTCTGATGGGAGCAGAGTGTCTTTTCATGGGCGAAGGGACAGCAAACGCTCTACCTAATCATTATTCAACACCAGGGGAAACCATTCTGTCCTGTGCTGGAGTGCCTATAAGTTGCCTTGTTGGCATATATTGCTATTAAAAATGCCACCAGAAGGTGCAAGAGTTTCCCTTGGTGCAAGAGTTGTAAAAGCCTCCCACCAAATGCTCCATGTTACCCCCTTTCTAGTACATGATGTATGGGCATGCTGGGGTGAGGTGAACTGATAGCATGGATTCTGGGATGCAGTAGGCAGTCTGTGATTGGCTACTGTAAATAAGAAAAGCCCCTTGGCTGTTCTAATACTGGCAGGTCTCAACACCAAACAGACTAGAATTTGAGTGGTGCAAAGCTAGCTTAAAGCCAGCTGTGCCCTCCTCCTCTGGTTGGCCGCTGATTGCAGTTTCTTTATCCCAAAAAAGAAAGGGGGTGCCTCACAGGGCCTAGTGCCCCCAGAAGGAGGTCTCACCTCAACAATTCTGGCTACAGTGATGGAGGGGGAGAGGTAATCCCAGCTGGGCTCCATTTCACATCCCATCCTCTGAGTGCATCAGAACTTGCTTGAATTGCTTTCTACAGCTGCTAGGCCAGCTTCATTCTCTGGTTGGTTCCTCCCCACAGCTCCTTTCAGAACACATATCCTGGGGGAGGAAGGATACTTCAAGGCTCCTTCTGATAGAAATCTTTCCCAGCATGCACTTCCAGGACCTGGCCCTTTAAATATGGGAGAAATAGGCAGCAGCTGTCCTCAGGTGGCCATTTTTCATCTGGCTGTTGTAGGGGATGTCTTCTGTCCAGCTTGTAAGTATTACCATAGCTCCTCTCAGTTTTCTCAAATTCTTGAACAGAAGGCATATTCTTATAAAGAAAATGCAGCTGGAAGCTCTCTTCTAGCACAAGCAGGGGCGGCCCGATGATGACGTCAAGGGGCGCCCAGGCACCCTATGATGACGTCACTGCCATTGACGGCCGTGTAGGTGAGGGCACCGATTGTGTCTTCCGCCTGGGGCGCTAGTTGTCACAGCCAGCCTCGGGCTGCTCCCGAGCACAAGTGATGAGTGCTTGTGGCTTGAGAGGAAAAGGCCCTAAGTTCTTTTTGGAAAACCATGATACATCCAGTCCCTGAGTTGGACCGGTCAAGTTACAACTGTTCACCTTTACAACCAAAGCTCCCATAGAGCGGTTGTAAAGGTGGTCCCCGAGTTACGAACGCGACCCGTGCTTACAAACAGCGCAGTCGCTATGTAACTCAATGATGTCCGAGTTACGAATACGGCCAAGTGTTTGGTCTGTAACTCGTTCATAACTTGGGGGGAGGCTGTATTCAAGTATGTACATTAGTTGATAGAAGACTGTACAGTCTATGCGGCCATGAAATTGTTCTGAGGCCTATGTTTGTTCCATTTCTGTCACCTTGTCAGATCCTCACAAATTAAGCTGAGTTGGGCCTGGTCAATATTTCAGCTAGGGACTTGAAAGATGCTGCAGAAAATGGCTGGTGAATCAGTGGGTCAGTAAGGAGGCAGAGGAAGGAGGGTCACATATGCTGGAGTGCTGAAAAATGGGGTTCAAATCCTCCTCTATTACAAGTGATCTGAGACAGGACACAAACTCTTGCCTCTTGCTCATTTCCTTTCTCCCACCCTTTCTCTGTCTTGCCTATTTAATCGGTAGCTCCTTGGGGCAGAAATTGCCATACTATGTGTTTGGACAGTGACTAGCACATAGTGGCCTCAATCACCTTTAAGGCTTCTAGATGTTAGCATAATACAAACAATAATTCGTTCCAGAGAGATTTAAAATTGATACCCTGATCACTTTTAGCAACTAAAACTCCCATGATGGGGAAGAGTTTGCTCTGGTGGCCTGTCTAAACTCCATCTTGAGGGAGCAACTTCTATCTCTCTATATTCCCCCCACTATTTCAGATAGAGACAGTGTTCATCTCTTCCCCTCCTATACTGTAGCATGATTAACTCCTGATGCATAATGTGCTGCCTCCCCAGAGATGGATAAAGGATGTGCATGGGTAGGTGTGAAATGAGAGAAGGTGAAAGGTGGGAATGAAATAAAATGATCCCGGGATGAGATCAAGGTCTTTATTAATCAAATTCCTTGGACACAGAAGGTTTTGATCTTATCTTTTGTTTGGGGTATTTGGCCTTTCCTCCCTCTACATCGTAGAGTAAAAGGGACATGGAGAGTACTTCTTCCTCACAATCAACTGACCACTCCTGCAAAAACCCATTCCCAGACATTCACATACACACACCCAGGAGTATATTCTCTTTCCTTTATGGAGAATCCCCCCTCTGAGGACTAGAGAAAGCCTGAGCACTTACAAAATGGTGTGGTATATTTATGAATGCAGCCAGTTGAGGGGAGGAGGGGCAGGAATATAATTGTCTTTCAATTCATTGGCATCCCTAACAGGAAAGGCTTTTTTCTCTGGTAGATTTCTCAAGCAGAGGCATCATAGGCCCTGTTACCAGGGAAACCAAACCTTTTCTTTGTCTATTTTAATGGTACATTGAAGATTTGGAGGGGGTTTTATTCTCTTCTTGCCTCCGCTGGGCTTTTTCAGTGTACATGCAATATCTTGTGCTCAAAATGAAACATTTTATATTCTTTAAAAACCAAACATAATTGTTTCCCCCTCCCCCACAACTCATCCCCTCTCCCTGCCCCTTCCTCTTCATTCCCTACCCCTGCCATCTGGTGGTCTTGGCTGTTACATTAGTTTTATTAAGAGACAACACATTTTTAGCATGGCACAAAGCCCCCTTCCCCCACCAAAAAAAATCCCCAAGGCTACATGAACAAGAAAACCTCCTACGATGAAAACATGTCCTTACAAATAGGCTTGCTCAGCCATACAATGTGACATGTTCACACAAGGTAACCTAGTCTTTTTCATGAGACAGGACTGGAGGGCAGGTGATCTTTGCAGAGTGGAGGCAAGGGGAGACATAAATATTTTCTCTTGCTTTAAGAAGAGAAAATGATGAACAGCAATATCACAACAATGTTATTCTTTGTCATGGTTTCCAAGCATCTCTGAGTTAGCTGTGTGACCTGAACTATGAAGTAGCATATTTGCCCCATTGCCAGGACCGGGGGGTGGTAACTAATTGGGGTGTCTGGTGGCCTGAATTGGTGCTTTTGGACAGCTTCTGACTTCAGTGATAGATGAAACTCTGACAGTACTTAGGTTCAGATCCACTAAATACTCCAAAGTTCCAGTGCCTTTCAAAATTACTCTAACTTATAAAGACGGTCTCTACTGTGTTCCACAATTTCCTATCTCCTCACAATACCCATTCCCCTAACATGCCTGCAGCTCTTCCTTAGCAATGCCTGTCCATCAAAAGATAATGTTTCCCATTATCTTTTCTTTTCTTCTGGGGATGGATTGTTACTCCCCTCAAGTAAGAAGGTCTCCTCTTCAGTGAACATCCTGCTGTGAAGCAGTGCGACCTGGGAGATTTCCCTGCTTGAACCTACTGAGCTGCTCATTAAAGTTTAATAGGCATTCAGGGTGTCCCATCTCCCGAGTCACTGATAGAACTTCTACCATTTGGACAATTCAGGAAGATAGGAGGGCAATTCTAGAGTTCTCACAGTATTCTCTGAATACCCATAGGGCTGTTAAAAATACAGGGGCAGCACAGTGGGATCCAGCAACAAAGAGATACAGTACCCTCCTGCCAAGCCAAGACAGGAGGCATTCCCTGAATGCAGTGGCCACCAGCACAAGCAAGTAGGCTACCCAACTATAATCCATAAAAAAGGCCCGCACACTAGAAAAGGTGAAAGGATATCAGGCCTGCAGACTGATGAGTAAGAAACTGAACAGGCAAGAAACTGACATAGGAAGGATGTCAAAAGAAGTTTGGGTCTAACAAAAGGGCTACGTCTACACTAAAAGGTGTTTGCACCAAAACAGACGTTTTTGCACAAAAACCCGTGGAGTGTCCACACCTCAAATGCATTTTTGTGCAAGAAAATCTAGTCATTCAACAGAACAGACGGCTTATTGTGGTGTAGGTATACCTCCTTCTATGAGGCATAACTCCTTTTTGCACTACATCTCTTGCGCAAAAAGGCATGTGTGGACGCTCCGCAGAGGTTTCTTGTGCAAAAAGAGCTTATCAGAAAAAGCACAGGTGCTCTGATGGCCATTCTGTTAATGGCAATCAGAGCTTTCTTGCACAAGAGCGTCCATGCAGTGTGGACGCTCTCTTGCACAAAAGAGCATCGCAAGAACAATGCACTTTAAGGTGTGGACACACTTTTGCATAAGAAGTTTTTGCTCAAGAACTCCTCTGCAAAACACTTCCTGCGCAAAAACCCTGCAGTGTAGACATAGCCAGGAAGAGGAAAAAGCACAGGCATAGAAGTTCTTATAACTCAATCTGCTCCTCTCTTATGGTATCCGTGTCCACCCCACAAAAACAGCCACCAATACATACCGCTAATTTGTCTCCATCTTTAAGAATCCCATCAGAGAGGTCAAGAATATAGAAATCTCTTTTCATCTGACTATAGGAGAATGGTCACAAGCTTTGGCAGGTCATGGTGTGTGTGTTCAAAGGGAGATGAAGAGTACCCTGGCACGGTGTACTCCGTTATCTATAGTATCCTGTGCATTACTTGCAGCCATATCCCTCTGGGCTGTGTTATTAACACTCACCAACAAAGTAGGATAGGGGAGATCAGTATCTGGTTATAGACCCCTACAAATCTGCAGATATCTGCTTTATAGCTGTGAGTATTCTCATCTGTGGATATGGATGTGGATACCCACGGTTCATTTTTGCAGAAACAGATGCGGATACAAATTTTGTATCCATGCAAAGCTGTACTTGGTTGGGAGTTCTCAAAGGAAAATGCAGTACAGTATACAGAGGACAACGGATGGATTCAGCAGGTGGTGCTGTTCCCACCCAGTCTGTGGAGAATGAGCATCTATAACAGGCTGAGGTGCCTGATGGAGGTACCATCTTCCAGAGAAATAAAAGCAAGGTGCTGACCACTTGTGGTCATAACAAATCCTGCATCACATTTCACAAGGAGAAGAGAGGGGCAAGGGTTAACCTTAGCAAAATTCCAGCTTAAGTTTTACATTCTGATTACCTAAATCTTCATTTCCTGGCCTAAAAGATTGTCTAGGGTCACTGTGAACTCCAGTCACAGACTGCATTTCATTCCAGAGCTATGCTACTGAATAAAGCATCTCTTCAGCTGTAGCATTTACTGATAAATGACATGGTTACAGCTGGGAAGAGGCACTTTCCTTGAAAGCCCATATGCGCTAGAACGTTGTGTTTCTGGCCTCACCTCAAAGTTGACCTTGTTGCATTCATGTATGAGCTAACTTAGGTTTATGGTTTGAAATGGTGTAAGAGTGAACAAAAAACACCTTTCCCCCCCTCTGTTCCAGATGTTTGTGCACTCAGAATTGTCCTGAGTTTGATTTATTAGCCAAAGAAAGGAGCAGGGACCTCTTTTTGCTGTGTGCTAGCACCGTGACTAGCACTATGTCCATAACACCATAGCTGGGGCACCCAGATGCTACCGTAGCATGAAGACTAATAAACACTATTACTCCTATGATCAGCTGAGGCTAGTGAGATGACTTAGACCGGGGTAGTCAATTATTTTTTTGTCAAGCTCCATATTTCTTGCTCAAGATATTGCCAGGGTCCAGGGAACATAATAAAATAATGATAATAATAAATTAATAGAATCTTAGGAGTGGAAAGGACCTCAAGAGGTCATTTAGTTCAGTCTACTGCACTCATGGCAAGACTAATTATTATTTAGAACTTCCCTGATAATAATAAATAATAAGATCCATTTAAAAGCATCTGGCAGTCTGTATTTGGCCCATGGTCTGCCTATGGACTACTCCTGATTTAGACATCAATGGAGGAGTCCCTTGAGGTATGAGTGAAGTGGCAATGTATTTGGCACACGGGTGTCATTCACTACTAGTGGAACTGTAGTTTAAATCCCCTTAGTCAGGCTTGGCAGAATAGCATGCATGCAACCAGAAAAGGGGGTGAGAATTGAGCAGATGGGATGTATATTATCTTCCTAGAAGATGAATTTGTGCACTAGTGGCATAAGGGTGACTAATTTTGACATCTAAATCCCTGTCTATGCCTGGAGTTCAGCCATACAGACCCCAGGGTAAATTCAACTGATGCAACCCTGACTTCCCTTGTCTATGCTTGGGGTTTCAATCGGTGCAACTACTTGACTAGAATGGTGGCTAAACCCAAGTACCTGTATATACAAGGCATATTAAAAAAAACCAACAGTCACTCTCCGCATAACCGGTGGAAAGCTGCCTTCCAGGCAGAATTTTTAGCAAAGTGCTAGGTTGGTGGCTCTTGACCTTGTCTATGCTGTTAACCTTAGGTGAGGACACAATGGATAAATGTTATCCTTCCCATCTAGCCATGAGGGCAGGGAGGGCATTTGTGACCTTCCTGGATTAATGTGACCCTCCCCCTGAATGAGAGTCCGTGTGCAAGGCACTTTCCAAAGTGTTGTACATGTTGATCTTTACACAAAAATAACAATATGTAGAAACCAGAAAAGCACAACTGGGTTCCAAATAGCCACGTTTATTAACTACAAACCAACATACAGGGCCTGGCTATGCACACACCTGCTTCTCTAAATGGTTTCTGGCTGCTTCAGAGAACTGGAGGCCTCACATATTGTTTATAGAGCTACTTACCTTGTTCCTATTTGCTATACAAAGGAAGGCCCAGTCACTACCCTGAAGAACTTGCAGAATGAGAACAGAAAAGAGACAGGGAAAAGGGATACAGCCTACTTGCAAAGTAAGCTGGCTGACAAAGAGTTACACATCTTATCAATGACCCTTTTTAACCAACTTAGGACTTGTCTAAAGACAGTTTTTTCACTGGTTTATCTAAATTGGTTTAAAAAAACAATTTAGTTAAAGTGGTGTCATCCCCATAGAGTGGACACCTTTTATATCAGTTTAAAAGTGTTTATATTGGCTTAGCTTGTGTCAGTCAATTTACCTCCCTCTGCTCTTCAGTCATTTCAGTGCCTTCTCACACCAGTCAGTTTCTGTCGCAGTGCCTTTACCTTGCTCTTGGATTCTGCCCCTTCTCTTCACACCACAGAGCAGTTCACTGAACTAAATACATTGGGGGGGGGGGGGGGAGGGAGGTAAGAGGGCAGGTAGGATAGACTTGCTTCTTCCAGGCTTCTGGAAGAAGCGGGTCTTCAGGAGGGACTGAAAAGAGGAGAAGGTTAGTGGCTTTGCAGATGCAGTGCCTGCATCAGCTCTGACGTGGAGCTTTGCAGCAGGCTATGTTGGAGTGTTGGTCTTTCTACAGCTATTACAATAGCATGTTATATTGCAAAGAAACAAGGCAAATATTCGCAATATAACTGAAATATCTGAGTGTGAGGAAACAGTGTACCTGGTAATTCCACAGTGGATGTCAGCCCATTTTCGTGACCACAGTCATACTGCCTTTGGCTTTATAAATGCCTGGTGGCCCCTGTCATCAACCCACCAAATGACACTGTTCTCACATGACTGCACTTAAGTTATTGGGTAACTCTGAAGAAAGCTCTCTGAGTAGCTTTTCCTGTGTGGGCACTTTCGGTATATCACACCCTTTCCATCTCCCCTGCCTATAAGTACAATGCAAATGACACTGGTGACTATTGCTCACACTTTGCACCATCAACTGATAACATTTTACTGGCAACATGCATGCCAACACTGGAATTGAGACTCTCAGACTTCAAATAATAGTCATCCTCAAAGAAAAACAGCTACAGCGACCATTCTAAATTTGAAAATAGGTTCCCAAGGTAAAATATGGAGAAGATTACATTTACTAGTACATGTGCACATTCTTGTTTCGGAACTGCAAAAAGCTCATGTACCGGACATGGTCAACAGTCATTGGAAGAAGATACTGTATGGTGTAAAAATGATGCCATGTTGCTGCCGTGGACAGGTGGGTACACATTGTCTCAGGTAAAGCTGCTTTACTGCTGGATTCCACATGTGCAATTCTGTGTAAAATTGATCTGTCTTCCTATAGTTGTTTGGTCAGTAAAGAGAAAACCACTTTGTTCCTTTTTTCTTTAGGATGATTTTGTACAAGATCCCATCTTTCAGCATAATTATCTACACTGTCTAGAATCAGACAATGCCCTCCCCCCACCCCCCACACACACCTCTTGTGATTCCAGGTCAGGTGAGAGTATCTGCTTTACCTCTTCCCTATAGCTTTCCACCCTGGGTTGCAGAGGTAATCATGGAAGGCAGAAATAGGCACCCCCAGATCTCTCCCACACCCTTAGTGCAGGGCTGCCTATGGGAATCCATATCCACATCTAAAGCCACACAGATGTTGAGTCAGTTCTTGGGGTGAGGTATATGTGTGAGCCCATATACATTTCCAGGGATACCAACTTCATGAGTGTTGTATGTGCCTGGAAGAAAACCTATATGTAGATCAAATAACCATGATTAATAATTGCTGGATTGTCTTTGAAAAGCTTCCTGGAAGTAGAATATTTTGAGGAGGGATTTCACTGGGAGGGGTGGAGGGGAGATTTTTTTTGGCTGAACAAGAAGGGATTCAGAATGTAAGAGTAGCCTTGAAAGAAGTGTGAGGCGGGAGGGAGATGCCAGGTAACTGGGGCTTTGAAGATTTCTTCTGTTACAATACGGATGTAATGATCCTGCCACTTAAAGAAAAAGTTCTGCTATAACCTATCTTCCAACACAGACTGAGAGGAGGAAGAGGGGGAGATGGGAGGGGACAGAGAATGGGGAACATGGGGTGGAAAGACAGGCAGGAGGGGAGAGAGAGACTCCTTTGCAGAAAGCAGTAGGGAAATAAGAAGCATGGAGTGAAGAAAAAGAGACGGGGAGAGAGGCGGAAGAAGAGAGGACACAGATAAGAGAATGGTGGGGTGGGAGACTGCAGACTGATAGGGGAAGGAGTAAGTGAGGAGGGGGGAATAGGAAAGGGGAGATGGAGAGACTAAGGGGAGGCTGAAGAGTGGGAAAGGCTGCAGAGGAAGAAAAATGTAATTTGCTCTCCTGATGTCATTGAATTGCTTGGAGAGCCATCTACTGTCCACAAGCGGAACTGCAGACCATTAAGTGAGGATAAAGGCACTGGCATGGGGAGTCTGTCAGTTCCATCACTCCCTGGCGCTGGGCACACACTGAACCTGTCACAGATCAGTAAGTGATGCCAGAGAGTGAACTGAGGTGGAAACTGCTGGGCCAGCTGTCTACAGCCTGAGGGGAATAGAGCAGGCTCTAGAGATTTTCCCCCCACCCCCACTGGGATGCTCCCTTCTGACCTTTGGGGATTGATGCATGCCTAGCACTGCAGGAGCTGGGTAGTAACACCTGTCTGGGCTGCTCCAGCCCCTGCCACTGCAAGCCCCCTGTGGTAAGTTATCACCAAGGCCCAGGTACCTCTGCATTCAATGAGCCTGACACCCCAGATGTTCAGATCCAGATGGGGATCCAGACCAACAAGAAATTTTGAAAGACATGCCCTGTGGGGGTGGGACAAGGCAAAAAGCATCAGGAGTATGCTTGTGTGGTGCCTATGGTTTGTCACTCATGGTGCCAACAGTATGTGTCTCCCTGTAAGTCTCCTCTCCAAGGCAACCATAGCTTTCACCCACTGCAGTCATATTTTTCACACTGGTGGTTAGAAAACATTTTGCTGAAGGGTCAGCGGATCCCTTGGCCTCCTCTGTATCCCCAGAGAAACAGAGTCCTAATCCAAAGCAAGCCACAGAAGAAAAAATCCTCTCCTGTAATGTCCTCAGGATAAGCTGAAGCACTGGCAGCACATACCATTGTGCAGCCTCCTGTCGCTGCCTTGGCCACATCAAATGCAGCTCAGAGGAGAATGCTTTTGCTGCATGCTTCCAGCTGTGGCAGCTCCCACCGTCCATGAAAGCTTTGTTATGGCGCTGTGGAAAACATGTCAACCTCAGCTGAGCTGGGAGCTTTCTTAAAGCATTGTACAGTGACCTTCCGCTACGCCTCTGAGTGCTACTGCGGCACAAGTAACAGCTGTATTACCCTTATTGCCAGCAGCAGCAGCAGCAAACAAAGCATCCCTAAATGCACTGCCTTAACACTACCAGGTGTCCCTGCTGCTAAAGATCTGGCACATGCCTTCATTATCTCACTCTCTGGCCACAGTACCTCCTCCTCTTCAGCTTTCCTCATTCTCTGGTCTCTAGTTCACCCAAAACAATCTTCCTCTCCCTCCAGTCTGACCCCATCATCCTCATATCCACTCACTGGTTTCCTCTCATTTTGCACCAAATCTGTGCTCCTTTTTGTTCCCATCAGTGCTCTGCACACCGCTTCAGTAGGTCCCTGAATATGTGGCAGCTCTTCTTCTCTCCTGCACTGGTTCTCATGCTCTGCACGTTGACTTATTTTTCTCCCTGTCTGGCTTTGCGCCTTTTCTTTATACCACCCACTGATCTACAGCCACCTCCCTATGCACCAGGCCATCTCCCATTTCTCCTTTGCCTGCTTTCTTAGTATGCTTCTTTTGCAGAATGTTGTCTGCTTTCATTCTTGTGTCTGACCCTGAATTATTTGGGTGATGCCCATCTAAATTACAAACTTCTGGGATGAAGCACCGTGGAAACTCATCTTCCTACATGCTAATGGACTACAGAGCTGCTACTGATTGCACCAGCAGACCTGAGAACGTGAAACACTGTCACAATCCCTCAGACCTCACCAGCAAGGCACACTTCTTCACAGAAAAGGCTTATGCAGGTCAACCACACCTGCCCTGACAGCTTCCTCACAACACTGTGTCAGCATGCCAGCTCTTCCAGCAACGAGAGCTTCCTCACACCTCCGCCTTAAGCATGTCAACCCCAGAGCAGGACTGTCTGACAGCACGGTGCATGTCACCTATTAATTTCTGCCTCACACTTCCACTCATCTCATATCTATGTTCCAGCTGTCCGAGATGTTCATTCTCACTAAGGGATTCTTACCAGTCTGGTTCATGTCAAACTAAATGAGACGTAATTAGGGATAATTATGACATGACAAGGCCTGAAATGAGGAGCAGATGGGGCTTTCCCCAGGATGTTTCAGGTATGATTTCAGGGGGCCAGAGGGGGAACCATGGTGATCTTAATGATTTCCTATATTTCTGCCAGAGGAAATTGTGTGGCTGAACATAGTGTTGTCAGCAAACTGCAGGCAGCACAGAGAGAAAATCCTGCACTGTTACACAGCCACTTCTTGCTTATCATGACCATGTTCTGTTTCTGAAGGTGTTACAGCATCCTTCTAGGCTAATCACTGCACAAGGAGGAGAGGAAAAGGAAGGGAGGATGGGCAGTTCGGGAGGGGCCTCAGGTGCAAATATGAAAGCAACAAAAAGACTTTCCTTTAAGCTTTTCTATTTAATAAATAACAACCCATCTTAAGCTAAGCTTCTGTCTTGCTAGACCACATGATGGAGCTCTCCATGACAAAGAGACTGTCCTGAGAGGTGAGTCTCAACATGGAGCTCACTGTGAAGCATAATATGCAATGTGGGAATCCCAGCTCTTGGCTTTCCATGTAGAGAACCTGGGCAAAGAACAAGGGAGTGGCCTCACTGGTGATGTTGCTGGAGTTGCCGGTTGACTTTGGATGTGGGGCAGAATGTGGGTCTGGAGTCAATAGACTTGTGGGGTCTGCATGTGCATTCACAGAGGCATGGAAGGTTCAAGCGTAAGAGAGCAGCCCATGGCCAAAATGAACACTCCCTACTCCCACTGAAAACAGCATGATCCTAAAGAAAATCCCAGAGAACGGCCCCTTTCCCTGTTGCAATAACCTTGATCTCAGAGGGCAATTTATCTGAAATTTATCACCATGGCATATCTGGATAAGTCCCTTAGGGAATCTATCTAATCTATCTATATAGCACATGCGATGGTGATATCTTGCACTCTGTCCTCTAATCCATCTCCCATGGGGCTACTTTTAACACTCTAAATAGCTGAGTGGCTTCAAACAGCCAATACAGATTTACTGTTTAAAACAAACTGAGAAATAGCCTGCCCTGGAACAGTGAGCAGTTCATATATTTCCTAAGCTTAGATTTCAAGGTGGAAAATGACCATTTTGATCATCTAGTCTGAGCTGTTGCATAGCACTAGCCATGGACTAAAGGGCTGAGATCTTGTAGCCCATTAGGGCTTGAAAAGGGATCTCTGTGCCATGCCTAGCAGAAGCAAATTCTAAACTCTTGCATTGTCATCTGTGGAAACTCAACTGGAGGTGACTTTTAATGGGCTCTGAGCAATGTTCATTCTCATCTTTTTCATCCATGGTGGATTTTTTTCCCATCCATGTGTGGAATACATTTTTCTATGTGCGCCAAGGCCTGTGCAAATGTGTTCCACCAGTAGATACAAACAAACAAAAATAGCTGTAAGCACTCTGCTAATCAGCTGGGCAGCACTGGAATTTTTCCTGAGTGGCCACACAAGCACACAGCTTACAGGGAACACTGGTTCGGAGATACATCAATTATTTTTCTGTCCCTCTGAGGTCTGTGCATTTGGATTGTAGGAGCTTGGGAATCTTGCCTCCCAGTTTTACACCAGCATAAGCAAGTTGACTTCAGAGCTATTGCTTGTTTTACTGTGTCCTCAAGAAGTACTTTATATGCACTTGTCCTCTCTGTTGTAACTCTCATTGCTAATTCCCTTGCTTTTTTTTAATTTGTACATCTGTTCAAGGGTGAAAGTCCTTGGCTTCTATGCAGCTTTGGAAGGGTTCGAATTTTATTGGGAAATGTAAATGTTGATTTAATGGAGATGCACAAACCAATGAAAACATATTTCTGTTCATGATCATCTATATTTACAGACAGGCAAAGTAAGAAAAATGCTTCTTGAGGACTTACAAAAGTTTGCCATAAGGATTTCTATTTTGTATATTTTGACGGGTGATATTGACAAATTGTGTTTTAATGGTTATAAACCTTTAACTTTTTGAATCTCAATGTCGACTGTTATTAAATAAGTATTGCCTGACTTGCCAGGTGTCCAACCCTGCCAAAAAGTTATGCAACTATGAAAATTTAAGCAGATAAATATTGAAAAAAATACTTAAAAATAAACATCGATAACTGTCAAGGGGAAAAAAAATCTGCCAAGTCTATATGTATTATGTACCATGTTTAACTAACAGTGTCTGTTACTTGCTGAGTTGAGAAGCATTGGTCTTTTAAGCCCAGAACTTTAATTTTCCTGTAGGATTTCTCACATATCTCTTGGAATAGGTACAATTGTAACAAAATACTTTATGGACCTCATTTCTGTCCAGTTTTTGGGTGGACACAAAGGAAATTCTCAATTACTATGTATGGGTGCAGATCCACAGCTGGTGTGAGTTATCATCATTGCATTTAAGTCAATGGTGTTATGACATTGTGCAAACAGCTGGGAGCCTGTGGCCTGGATTTTGTTACTACCTTTAGGCTTATAGATCGGAAAGGTTGGCTGAAGCCCTGAGCTCCCAGCCAGATTGAAGTCTGGAGCCCTATGCCTGGAGCTCCCTGCACTGAGCAGGGATGAAGTCCTAAGGCCCCTAAAGCTGCAGGTTGATCACCACTTTTTCTAGTGTGTGGGGGGGAGGGGCACCATTTTTTAAAGTCCACCTCAGTTTACCAGCTCAAAAAATGTGAGAAACACTGCCATAGACAACAGGGCCTGGTAAGCTCAGTCTGCCTGCACCAGCCTCTCCTCTGCACGCAGAGTCCCCGAGGTAAAATCCACCCTGCTTTGCAAAGAAGGGCTCCCATAGCTGAAGGGAGTTATGTAAAAATAATAATAACACTTCCACATTTGTAAGTCAATTTCCACAATAAAGAGACTGCACAGCAGTAATGTGCAGGAGGTGAACTGAAGTACTATTTCTTTTGTTTCTCTCTTTTACAGTGCAAATATTTGTAATAAACACAATAATATAAAGTGAGCACTGCATATGCTATATTCTGTGGTGTAACTGAAATAAATACATTTTAAAAAATATAAAAAACCTTCCAAACATATTTTTAAAATGATATGCTATTATTGTTTAACAGTGCAATTATTCTATTACTGTTTAAAATGGCAATTAATTGCAATTGATTTTTTAAGTTGCTTGACAGCCCTAATCACAATGGAATATGAATGTTCCATATAGACAATGAAGGGTGACTAGAGGGGATATTCTTTGGTAACTGGACACTTAGGTATGTTTATGTTGTAGCTGGGAGATTTGATTTCCCAGCACAGGTAGACAGACGTGTGCTAGCTCAGCTCAAGTCTGTCTACCCAGAAATCACACCTCCCCGCTGCAGTGTAGACATATCCTTAACAGCGAAAAGATGCAACGTAGACACTGGGCCAGATTTACATACCTAAAGATGCCCACGGGCAGCTTGTAGGATTTACAAAAGTACTTAAGCAGGTTAGTCAATGGGAGTAGGTGCCTCACTTATGCTCTTTCATAAATTTCTCTAGGTGCCTAAATATTTTTTGTAAATCTAGCCCACTCTCATTAACTTTCATTCCAGTTTACAAAGCCTCTTGCTGGCATCAATGATAACGCATCCCCGCTCTCATGCTTTTGACTAGGGATTGCTCCTAATACACAGAACCTTACACCAGGACAAACAATAGAATAGGGACAGAGCAAACAGGAAGTGGGCCTTCACTGGTGTCTCCGCTCATTTTTGCGGCCTGAAAAATACCTGATCAAAGATAACTGGTGGACTCCCTTCCCCATTCCTGGACCAGTAGATCCAAGGGCTCATCTATGTGAGGGAAATTTGGGATGAAGCAGCAAAGGTATCAAATGAATCCGAACACTTGATGGTTATCCTTGGGACAGAGCACTCCTGCAGTGCTTTTGTTGGGGCTTTTATCATCTTCTACCACCGCAGCTGATACAATGTGTACCAGGAAGGGTTTTGCGTCTCAGCTAATGGCTCCGTGTTTCAGCTTGAGACCTTCATTCTGTTGACATTCAAAGACTGGATGCAGCCTCTCTGAAGGCGTGTCCAAATCATCGGGAAATGCTATGTATCATTCAGCTAAATCAGCGGGAGTTCACAGAGATAATCCCAGGGACTATTTTCATTACCCTCTCTTTGGTTCCTGGGCTCTGTATAGTCCCACACAGCATGAGCATCCCTTTCTTAAGAGAAAGCGATTTAGTTACTGCTCTCTTGAGGTTTTCCTGGGTATCCAGAGAAACTTTGAAAGGAAGCAGAGGTCAAATACAGGGTAAAGTGTGAACTGAAGCAGTCTTCTACACAGGGCAGGCAACAAGCATTTCTGCTAGTCATGGTGAAACCAAATCCAACCTCTCAGCTCCAAATACCTCTGAGCACTGGAAAAGAAGAGCACACCGGGACAAATATCAGTTACATTCCAGGTGGAGTCTGCAGCCTGCTGAACCCACAGACTCTGGCAGAGTGCTGATAAAAAGCTGGGAGAGTTTGAACCTTCTCTGTCCTCCAAGCCTTTTGAGGAAGAGGACGGAGACTGAAACTCTTGGCTACAATTACCTTTTGTGGGAGCAGTGGAAGAAATGAGCTACTGGACCAGCCCCCTGGACCAATAGATATGGGAGAGGATGCAGACAGAAATGACCAGCTGCCTCCATCCATCTGAGAGACTTATGAAGGAAGGCCTCTCTTCTTTTCTAATCAATTAGCATAACTGGGAAGGGGGAGGGGAAGCAGGATACTTCACAGCAGCACTTAGGTAAGGTAACATTGAATCCCAAAGCCAGTGAATATGAAGTTCCCATGTTAGGTTGAATACTAGACTTTGAAGCCTGTGCAGATCCCTGCAGAATGTGGCTCTTGCTGGATAAAATCAGTCTTGGCATGTTGTGGGCTCATCCACCCAACCAGACAAGGGTTGCCTCTTTACAAGAAGCCACTGACATTTTATCCTTCTGTCCTTTGCCTCTAGAGAGCGTGCACATGCCCCTTCTGTAAGGATGTAGGAAATTCTAAACATTGAGAAGATTACTGACTTAACATTTAAGTAGCTGTTCTAAGTCAACTCTCTTACTTGGCTTCAGATAATATTTTTCTACATTTCAGATCCTACCCATTGGGAATATAGTACCTACAGTAAACCAGAACCATGAACTTTTTCTTCTTTGAGCTGTAGCTCTCTCCAGAGCCTCTTAACCAGCTAACCAACTCAAGTTTTAATCAGGTTGATCTGGGGCCCAGTCGTTGTTCAGGCATGGCCAGGTGGTTCCTAACAGGGTTACCTCCAAAATAGTGGCTCCAAGTACAACATTTAACAAAACTATATCCCAGTGTCCTCAAACTATCCTCTATTAATATGTAAATGAGACACCGCCTCACTGGGTCATCTTCCCTGGTTCTCTAGCAGGTGCCAGCAGAGAGCTCTCTCAATTACTTCCCTTCTCCTGCAGGCTTCCTAGGCCACATGACTTATGCATAGAAAGTGGCTATAACACTGGCAATAATACAGCGGTGGTTCACCAGGGTTAGCCCTTGGTGGGCTGCCACTGTTATATTTACCTGCATGGCCACAGGTACTGGTAATCATAGCTCCCATTGGCCACAGATTGCCATTCCCGGTCAATGGGAGTGATGGGAAGCAGCATGGACCAGGACACTGCTTCCCGTAACTTGCATTGACTAGAACAGCCATCTGTGGCCAATAAGAACTACGATTGCCAGTATCTGTGGCTGTGCAGGTAAATATAGCAGTGAGGGCCTGCCAGGAGCTAACCCTGGTGGACCAGTTTTGGCCTGCAGGCCGGTATTTGCCCATCACTGCTTTAGAGAATGCATTATATATCTGTGCTAAACTTCCCAGACAAAACTGCTGATTTGGGAAGTTCAACTTAGGGATGGATGATACTTGATCCTGCTGAGAAGGCAGGGGACTGGACTTGATAACCTCTCAAGGTCCCTTCCAGTTCTATGAGATGGTATATCTCCATATATTATAACTTGAGGCACACCCTAAAGGGACCTGATGTTCAGAAGATGGCTTCCTCAGCATCTTTTGAAAATCAGGTGCCTTTTAAATGTCTCAAGCTGGATACTTCCAATCACTAATCAGTTTTGAAAACTTGGGCCCTGCTTATGGCTACTGCAGATGGCAGGTCTGAGTTACACTTAAGTCAAATTAGAAGCTGACCATGGCTTTCTCTAGCTTCATGAGGAGTCTGGGACACCCTGACAATGGAAAGCTTTGGAACATTCTTCTTTGTGTGTGTTTACACAGTTTTAGTCACTAAGAATCATAAAAGATTAGTGTTGGAAGAGCCCTCAGGAGGTCATCTAGTCCAATCACCTGCTAAAAGGATCAACCCCAACTAAATGATCATAGCAAGAGTTTTGTCAAGCCTGGCCTTAAAGACCTCTAAGATGACAATTCTACCACCTCTCTAGAGAAGATCCCGTTCTCACACTGAATCATGTTAAACATGCACACACTCACCACCCAAGAGAAACACAATACAGAAACAAAACAGAGGACTTGAATATTGTGTGAATGATGCTCTCCCAACAGCAGATTCCATTTTCCTCCTTCCTCATTCTTCAAATTCCCCAGGGGCTGTTGATATTTCTTTATGTGCTGTTTACATGCACACTGAGAGCAGTTTATAAAGAAACAACAGTCACAGACCAGTCCCTCCGGATTAACAGGTACCCTATTTATGGACAGCATCTATAGATTAGATGTAGGGAAAATCTTCTTGCTTTCTTTATTTTTACTGCAGAGGGGAAAGCACAGTAAGGGTATGTCTACACTACCCTCCTAGTTCGAACTAGGAGGGTAATGTAGGCATACCGCACTTGCAAATGAAGCCCGGGATTTGAATTTCCCGGGCTTCATTTGCATAAGCGGGGAGCCGCCATTTTTAAAACCCCGCTGGTTCGAACCCCGTGCAGCACGGCTACACGGAGCACGAACTAGGTAGTTCGAACTAGGCTTCCTAGTTATAACTACCGTTATTCCTCATTTCACGAGGAGTAACGGTAGTTCGAACTAGGAAGCCTAGTTCGAACTACCTAGTTTGTGCCCCGTGTAGCCGCGCTGCACGGGGTTCGAACCAGTGGGGTTTTAAAAATGGCGGCTCCCCGCTTATGCAAATGAAGCCCGGGAAATTCAAATCCCGGGCTTCATTTGCAAGTGCGGTATGCCTACATTACCCCACTAGTTCGAACTAGCGGGGTAGTGTAGACATACCCTAAGTGAGCTCAGCTTTACATGAGATTTTGCATGCAGGGATATCTTGGTATAAGTTAAGGTGTAGACTTAATTTGATCACTTGTCACACAATATGCACAAGGCCCTCTGGGTGGCCAAAACAATACCTGCAAATTCCCAATTTAAGAGTTAAAATCAAATCACACTATTGGTGAGGTTTTTTAATGGTGGAATCTCTGAACCTAAAAATGATTTTTTAATCCTATGTTCTTAAGTTTTCAACTCTCTACTTAATTATGGATCCCTATTTTTGTTTCTCAATAATGTTGACTTGGAGAATGGGATTGGCCTGAAATACTCCACACTTACCCTGAAGGCCAAGGAGGTTGTTTCGATAAAGCTTGAAGAAAATTCAACACATTTTGAAGTAGACTTCATTTAATATTCCTCTGTATTGAAAGTGGACTTGTCTAAAATATTTCTCTATGCCCTTCCAGCTCAAAAAAGACACTTTAGTCACCCAAAGTGCAACTGAGCTCATGAAGAGCAGAGGCAAACAGAAAAGCGTTTTCAAGAAATCAGCGTGGGATGCTAATGAACTTGTTAATCACCATCTGTGTACAATTTTCCTTGCCTAGGCAAATTCACTGAAAAGCGGTAATGGCTAGACTAAGGCAGCATCTAATCTATTGCTTCCTGGACCCTCCTTCACAATCAGGATTCAACCCAAGCCCTACCATGGAGAGGGCTATAATAGAAGTAATAGATGACCTTATTGCTATAGAAATCAAGCCTCGAGAGTCATGCAGTTGGACTTATTGAAGGTTTTCATACAGTTGATCTCTCATGTACAGATACTTGATGACACATGCCCAAGTCTTGCAGGAGTGCATAGAGTAGCATTGTATTGGTGCTGATCCTTCAGTCCAAGCCGATCCCAGAGTAGCAAAGGGTTCCTCACCCTCAAGATTCCTCCTATGCAGTCTCAGTCAGGATCAGATCTCTTCCTTCCCCTTTTCAGAATGTATATGATGGAGAATCCCACGGGATTGTGCCCCCGATGCATGAATAGCTTGCTTTGCTGGGGCACACCTCCTGCGACCAGTCATTGTTCGTTTTTAAAAAGGTGGGCCCTCTGCAATCAGTGCAATGACGGGTCATTGCACTAGAAATCCTGTAGGTGGCAGCAAGAGGCTGTTTATACAGATGCCTGTGCTCTTGCTCAGGTTTGGCAGAATATGGCTGTACCTTCCAGCCAAGGGGAAGTGGAGAGCTGGTTCAGAGCAAGAGGAAAAGCTGAAGAGAATGGATTAGAAAGGAGGAATAAGGGGAGCAAAGGTTTTGTTCCGTACTGTAATGTAACATTTGAACAGATGTACCGTGAGCCTGTATGACTGCATAAATTGCCATACAGCAGATTGACATTAATCAGTGCAGAGCTGCTCTTCCACAGAAATTATGCCCCTCTCAAAAGAGGAGTCCCATGAATACCAGATAGGCTATAGGCAGATCTTACAATTAGAATTTCTTGTCTAGAATGAGAAACCTTCCACAAAAGAAATAAAAGACTCTTACTGTTTTTCTGTATATAAGTGGACTCCTCCCATCAGCTGAGGTTGCAGTAGAGAGCACATGGAAGGAGGGGAATAAAATCCCAAACAAAAGGAACAAGGTATCACTATGCTGCTTGGACTTTGGGGAGAGCCAGGTATTTCAAGGCATACGCAAGAGATCCCCAGCTGCATAATTGATTATAGAAGTCTACATTATCCTTTGAAATCTAAGTCTGTGAGTTTTATGTGTCTACGCGTGCTTACTCTAACCTTGTAAATTACACGCTAATTTCTTTTTTCTAGTAAATAAATCTTGATGTAAGCAGGGTCTGAATCAATGCAGCCAGCTGGAATGGGAAAGAAATCCTGGGCGTGGCTATGTAAATACAGGTTATTAGCTTGCTTAGGCCTGCTAGATATTCAACTGTTAGAAGGTAATTTGCCCATTGTAACCAATTTGGCTGTTGTGGGGACACAAACTGTGTTAACGCTAAATGCAGGATTTGTAAGATATGACCACCAATGCTTACAGTTATTGTGGGAATGCATAATGCAGAAAAATCAGACTGTTTTTAACTCCATTAAAAGAAGAGACCCTGTCAGTGTAAATACAGTTGGATGGACAGAGTCCGGTCTTTCAGTGCCCTATAGGTTAAGTTGGGGAGGGAGGTGAGTCAGCAGGCTGTAGGCCCTCCCAGGAGTGAACTGTAAGACTGGTTCAATCTGTTTCTCCCCACTGTTTCAATGATAAAGTTGAAAGAAAGGCTCCATAAGGAGTCTCTTTTGTATGTAAATTTACTCTAGGGAATAATGGAATCTCTTGTGGATGGACTATGCTTTGGACCAAGAGCCAAATCCACCATAAGCCAGTGGAAGATGTGATGAGCAGCCAGCAGGGCAGCGATGGAGAGGCATGCGGAGCAGCCAGCAGAGCAGCAGCAGCAAGGGGTGACAAACGGCCAGCAGAGCGGTGCCAGAAATCAGCAAATAGGTGGATGGCTAGTGACCAGTGGAATGGGTAACATGCCTCCTACCCCCCCCACCCCAACACACACACACACACACACACACACACACACACACACACACACACACACACACTCAGGATGGGAGGTGAACTTTGCAGATGCACCTCTGAACTCTGGTCTGCCCTGACCAAAGGCAGCGACTATGAGTGAGGTGCAGAGGGTTTGGCCTGTGAAGGAGACACTTACATTGCTGGACTTGGGAGCTTGAGAGGTAAAGGACATTGCCCAACCTACTTGAGCTGGGATGTTTACTCGTGGTTTTGATTACGGTGTTTGTGGTGTGTTCCCAAATTAATGCCACGTTACTTCTTTCCCTGTTTATTAAAAGTTTCTTTTCCACAGTCAGACTCTGTGTTTGCGAGTAGGGAAGCATTGCCTCCCAGAGGTGCCCAGGAGTATGTGTGAATTTCCTTGGTTACTGAGTGGGGGCTCAAACCAGTTCTGTGATGGGTGGTTGGAGAGGAACCTCTAAATATTGAACCCGGTCCTGGCTGTTGCTGGCACTAACTGGCAGAAGGGTTACATTCATATAGTTGATTATAGCATTGACTACAAGAGTTGACTCTAGTGTGCAACTAAAAGTGCAATTGATTAAGGTAAGTGACTCTGGACCTTTGGAATCAGGAATAACCTGAATATTGCTTTGACTCCTTGTATAAGAATCCATCTATCACAGAGATATGCTCACCTGCATAGCAAGATAGACAGGAGCACTCAAAGGACTGTCTGTGACTCTGTGTTAAGGCTGTTATAGGGCCTGAGCAGTTTGGCTTGGCGCAGTTGGATGGTGGAATCTACATTTAGAACTCACAACCTCCTAGGTGTTTGTGCCGTGATTTTAAGAGTCTGCTCTGAGGCTGGTACCCATGCTCTTGCTTCACTCTTGGTAGCATTACAGCTGGAATTATTATTAACATGAAAGATAATTTAACCACACATTTCTTTAGCATATCTAATTACTCTAAGAATGCCTAAAAAGCCTAAAGAATAAGCAATTTACTACATCCAAACAATAATAAAACATATATAAGCATTTGATTAAAACACTTACAAAAGGGTTAAATCCAGAGTTGCTTAGACCTTCATGGGTTGGCTCCAACTTGGTCAGGCAGGTATTAGCAATGAGCTCTATGAGTGTGCTTTTTTATACTCTTAGTGATGTCATTGCTAATTATCAGAGCTAGCTAAAGCCAGATGAAGCAGGTTTGTTTTATAATACCTTAAATGAGCATATGTAGCCAATTATTTACGGCACGTAGTACTCAATACATGTTGAACATTTCTAGTGTGGTACCCTTGGGAAGTGACCTATGCTGAGCCAGAGAATTTGTCATACCACGGGAGGTCAGAATTGTCTAGCAGCATTATCAACACTTCCACTGCTTACTGGGCTCTTTGAAAACATTTAGGGATAAATTAGAGCTAAATAACAGCACAGAACACTGAGAGCCAGGACTGGTGGCTGTAAACAACTTTATGGGACCACAAGAAACTTGGCCTCTCTCATAATAAGTGGACACCCAGCTAAATAAAATCATGCTAGACCACAAATGTTGCCAGACCAGAGAGTGCCAGACTATAGAGCAGTGGTCTCCAACCTTTTTAACCACAAGATCATGTTTTCAATTTAAGTACAATGTAAGGTCTACTTCAAACCCAAATACCCTTACCCCACTTCCTTCCCGCCCATTCTTTGAGGCCCCGGCCCTGCTCCACCCTTCTCCGAGGCCTCACCCTGCTCACTCCATCTTTGTTCCTCACTTGCTCCAGGCTGGGATAGGGGGTTGAGGTGCAGTGTCTGATCTTGGCCCAAACGATTCAAAGTTTGGTAGGAGCTCCGGGCTTAGCCCAGGGCGGGGAATTGGGGTCCAGGAGGAGTTTCAGGGTGAAAGTTCCGGGAGTTTGGGTGAAGGGGAACTCATGTCTAGGACAGGAGATTAAGTGTAGGAGGAGGTTCTGGCCTGGGACAGGAAGCAGGCTCTGGCTGGGCACCACTTAACTAAGACAGCTTCTACGCGGTGGAGCAGTGGGGTTAAGACAGGCTTACTTCTGTCCTGGCCCTGCACCACTCCTGAAAGCATCTGGCATGTACAGCAATGGCTCTATGGCGCCATGTGCTGCCCCTCATCTACGGGCACTGAGCCCGCAGCTTCTACTGGCCATGGTTCTCCATTACTGATCAATGGAAGCTGCAGAAGTGGTGTCTGCAGGCAAGGCCAGCATGTGGAGACACTGCTCTGACTCTCTCAGGGGCTGCAGGGACATGCCAGCCACTTCCAGGAGCAACAATTACCATAGGGATAATTACTCCAGACAAACAGCTTAGAACTCACTACTCAAAGAAGCATAATAGAGAAATGAAAATTATGAAATGCACGAACGAGTCAAACCCCCAAAATAACACTTTGCAAGCAGTAAAAGAAGTAACAATCCCCCCCCCCAATGTGTGTGTTAGGTTGGGAGATGAGAGAAGGACAGTGTGTGTTTGTAAGAATGATAGAGGCACACATAGGCTTTGTCTACATTGGCACCCTTTTCCGGAAAAGGGATGCTAATGAGACACTTTGGAATTGCAAATGCCGCGGGGGATTTAAATATCTCTCGCGGCATTTGCATGAACATGGCTGCCACTTTTTTCCGGCTCGGGGCTTTGCCGGAGAAAAGCGCCAGTCTAGACGAGATCTTTCGGAAAATAAAGCCTTTTCCGGAAGATCCCTTATTCCTGAATTTAAGAGGCTTTATTTTCCGAAAGATCCCGTCTACACTGGCGCTTTTCTCCGGCAAAGCCCTGAGCCAGAAAAAAGCGGCAGCCATGTTCATGCAAATGCCGCGGGGGATATTTAAATCCCCCGCGGCATTTGCAATTCCGAAGTGTCTCATTAGCATCCCTTTTCCGGAAAAGGGTGGCAATGTAGACACAGCCAGCGAGTATGTCTAGACTTCAGGGTTTTGTCGACAGAAGTTTTGTCAACAGATACTGTCGACAAAGCTTCTGTCGACAAAGAGCATCTAGACTATATCCAGTTCTGTCAACAAAGCAAGCTGCTTTGTCGACATCACAGTGTGGACAGTGTAGATGCAATAATGTCTTCTATCAACAGAACTCTGTCGATACAAGGCGTTATTCCTCGTAGAATGAGGTTTACATACGTCGACCAAACTGCTGAGTTTTGTCGACATTATGTCGACATAACTCAAAGGCAGTGTGGACGCAGGTATAGTTTTGTCAACAAAAGTCCACTTTTGTCGACAAAACCCTGGAGTCTAGACACACCCATAGTGTGTAAGAGTGACAGAGATTTGCATTGCCATGCTCTCTCCACCCCCTTTTCTCTGTGTGGAAATGGGGTACAGAAGAGGGGGGAGGAGGGACACCCTGACATCAGCATCCCCTCTTCTCCTTCCCACACCCAGGGGGACAGCTCCAAGGCAGAGGGCAGGAGCAGCATGACAGTGGGTGGAGGGACAACTGAAGTGCCAACTTTTGATAGCTTCCTGGCCAAATCAGTTGGGATCACCTGTCAAATGCTCCAAGATCTAACGGTAGGTCCTGATCTGCTGGTTGGTGATCACTACTATAGAGTTTCAACCTGTACCTATGTTTCATTCCTATTACTTAAGCCCAAACCTTAAACAAGGTTACACTAATATTGGGGTAAAGGGAGACTCCAAGTTTAGCACAACAGCTCTTTCTTTCTCATGATTTTGAACCCATGCTTTGGGTCTATAGCTCATGCTACTATCCCAATTCAGTTTAAAACCTTACTTCATCCAGGTCTCATACAGAGCTATTTTCCTACACAGCTCTTCTATAGCCAGGGATTATAGGGCTGGTATAAATTGTGTAGCAACACTGAAGTCAATGGAATTATGATGCTTTAAACATGGTGAGAAAATGGACCTCTATTTTGGAGGGCTGTCCTCTCACCAAAAATCAATTAGGGCTATGTCTACACTGGCACGATCTTGCGCCAGAAATATGCAAATGAGGCTAAGCGTGGAATATCACTGAGCCTCATTTGCATATCTAATGATCAGCGTAGCGGCATTGCGCAAGAGGGTTTTTCTTGTGCAAGAAGGGGCAGTGTAGACAGCTCCTTCTTGCGCAAGAGCCTCTTCCGCAAAATGGCGGCTCATTATATATGCAAATGAGGTGTGGTGATATTCCACGCTTAGCCTTATTTGCATACTTCTGGCGCAAGATCGCGCCAGTGTAGACATAGACTTACTGTAGTGATCTTAGGGATCTTTAAATAACAAACCAATGAGAAAGGAATAATACTTTAATAAAACAAACTGGAGAGCTTCTGAAGTGAGCTGCTGCGCACAGCCATGCAGTGTTCCCAACACTGCCTCCAGGGCACAATTCCAAATGCCTATGTTCATAATCCTGTCCCTTATGAGGAAGCATCTCTACATCTTCCCTCTTAAAGAAAAAACAAATGTACTCATCTACTGTATATTTGAGAGAGTTTATCTGTCTGCAAGTGAGCAAGCAAGTAAATCTGTCTGTCCATCTATCTATTTGTTCAAGAACTTCTAAATGGTAAGAGCCAGGACCACCACATTTGTTGTGTAGCTTCCTCTTACCATAACTTAAAGCAAGGGCAGGGGTTGGTTGTGCCAGGACAATGGGATGTGCCTGGAATTCCATTGTTTTTCATAACATGGAAAGGGAGGGGTCTGCTAGCAGGGACAGTTATACTATGTAATGTCCATGGCGGGAGGAGGGAGGCAGCAAGAAGCCAGAGACAGGGACTCAGACATCTATAATCTCATTGGGGCAGTATGTGGTAGGGGTGCAGGTAAGCATACCACTGACCAGCACGGCCCCTACTACAGCCAGCCCCAGGGAGCCATCACTTGGGCAGCACAGCCCCCATCATTGTTAGCCCTGGAGAGCTGCTGCCCAGGCAGTGTGGCCCCCCCCCGCCAGTGCCTGCATCCCTCACAC
Source organism: Pelodiscus sinensis (assembly GCF_052426305.1). Lineage (NCBI taxonomy): Eukaryota > Metazoa > Chordata > Testudines > Trionychidae > Pelodiscus > Pelodiscus sinensis. The sequence continues at coordinate 88,386,680 of NC_143052.1, read as the reverse complement.
CTCCAACCCACAGATCTGAGCATCTCCTCACCCCCCAATCCTGAGTCCTGCACCCCCATACACCAACCCCCTTCCCTGAAGCACCCACGCAATTCTGAGAAAAATTTCTACTATATATATATAAAGAGCTAACAATTGTCCAACAACTCATGCATTAAATTCTCAACCCATGCAGTACATTTCCACAAACCCAATGTGTCAAATACCTAGAAAGGAGAGATTCCCAGCACATCATTTTTGAGTGAATATTTACCACTCACTTTTCTCAGATATTTCTTCTTTTGGCAGGTTAGCAAGTCTCTGAGTCTTTCAGGACATTTAATCTGCCCCTCTGATCTTCTCAGTATCAACCTTTCTTTAATTAGAGTCTGAGTTGTTTTCTTGTTCCTTGACAGTTTCTCCTTTGTGCACTTATAGGAAAGGATCAGTCGGATGGGAAATGCCAGAGTCCACATCTACTGTCAATGTGTTGGAACTTTCTGGGATTACTTATAAATCCCTTTGGTTACATTGAAATGTGTCCCCCTGGTCTGTTGGGATTACACAAAACCTCAGATGCAGCTGTTCTTTAATGGTACCCCTTTGGCCCTGACTATTAGAGATGTGATTCCTAAGGCACACTCTAGTGCCTGAGTTAAGAGTTGGGAGCTCATGAGCCCTTTTATCAAAATAATAGACTTCCACTTCTAATTTTCTTTCACCTTCTGGATAGTTACATTGTTTTGAGATTTGAGCAAATTTTCAATAATTGGCAAATTAGATCTGATCCTTTTTCCCATTAACAGCGACTCTAGAGAAAAGCCATTCTTCAAGGGTGTAGTTTGGTAAATTAGTAATGTTTTATACAAATCACCCGGTAGTGAGTCTCTCTAGACTCCTACTGACCCAGAAGGGGAACCACTCCTTAAGAACCCTTGATGGATGGTGCCAGCGCAACCCAGCCCCACCCACAGGGAGCAGAAAGGTGAGGCCGGGACTATAAAAGCCGGCGGAGAGCTCAGTTGGAGCCCAGCAGGTGAGCAAGCCAGACGCTTTTTCTGTCCTCCCGAGGAGAAAGGCGTGGCTGCCCCGCCCTAGGAGAGAGGACACAGTGGCAAGGGGTTAGTGGCCAGGGGGTTAATGGCTGAGGGGGAGGGATTAGTGGCTGAGGTGGGGGGTGTTAGTGGCCAGGGAGTTCATGGCTGAGGTGGGTGGGGGTTAGTGGCTGGGGTTGTTAATAGCCAGGTGAATTAAAGGCTGAGGAAGGGAATTACAGGCTAGAAGGATTAATGGCTGAGGTGGGGGTTTAGAGGTGAGGGAGGTTAGTGGAGGGAGTGGTTAGTGACTGAGGGGAGGGGGTTAGTGGCTGGGGTGATTGATGGCTGGATGGGGTTCGTGGCCAGGGCAGTTAATGGCTGGGAAAGGGGGATACATAGCAGGAGGGTTTATGGCTGAGGTGAGGGGGTTAGTGGCTGGGGCAATTTATGGTGGGGTGAGGTTAGTGGCCAGGGGTGTTAATGGCTGAGGTGGGGGGTTAGTGCCTGGGATGGTTAATGGTTGAGCTAGGTGGGAGTTAGTGGCCAAGGAGGGTCAATGGCTGAGGTGAGGGGGGTGGTTAGTGACTAGCGAGGTTAATGCCTGAAGTGGAGGGATTAATAGCTGAGGTGGGGGAGGTAAGAGGGGTTGGTGTCCTGGACATTTATTGGCTGATGGAATGAGCTAGAGGTCGAAGGGGTTAATGGCTGATGTGGGGGTTTAGAGGCCAGGACAGTCAATGGCTGAGGTGCGGGGCGGGGGTTAGCGACTGGGACTGTTAATGGTTGAGTGACTGGGACGATGTGGTGGGATACTCCAGCAAGAGCCGCGGCCACGGAAGCCCTCAGACAGGAAGCTGCCCAGAGGTCGCACGATGGGAGAGAAGCACCAGAGCTGGTAGGAAGGTACCCAGGGCGGGGGATTGTTCCTCGCGAGCTCAGAGTGTAGCAGTCGGCATCCCCGCTCCATGACCAACAGGGCCGGGGGCTTGGACCCAGTGGAGCGGGAGGGCCCGGGTCCAGTTAACCCCACCGCCCATAGCAAGAGAATGCCCTGGAAGTGTGCACTCACCTCTGAGCTAGGCCCTATTGCTCCCAACAGACGGGACTCACCTATGGACGGGGCCTCTGGGCCGTATTTCTCAGGAGGAAGAGGGGACTCACTTCCCAACTAGGCCTCTGGGCCTGATGGCCTCTAACCGAGGGGACTCGTCTGGGTGCAAGGCCACGGAGTGGCATAGGTGTTAGCAGACACACCTACGGACGTGGCTGACTGGCCAGGTTAGCGCAGAGTGTGGGAAATTGGCACAGCCTTGGAGTAAAGGCTGAGCAATGCCTTTGGAAGGGCTCATCTCGAGGGGTAGCTACCCCGTGGCTGTGCCCCGACACAGGGGCTCAGGCAACTGGCAGTCAGTGTGAGTGTTTGTGCTGCCCAGCTTACATTGACGGCCTTTGAACTTGCATGAGTGGAAGGAATTTGACCAGCTGCCTTGCGCTCAGCAGAGGGAAACGTGGGCTCCCCAGTGCTGAGCTGCTCCAGACAATTCTTTCCCTAACATGTGGCTGAGGGCTCTGGCCAGAACACTCCTGCTCTGACTGACCCCGTGTCTGGGGATGGGAAGTGATTTTCAAGGGGTCAGATGTGCAAAGCCCGTGGGGGTTCGGTGGATGAGGCTGCCTCCCTCTGCAGTGTGGGGCAGGGTCCCGGGCTGGGTTCAAGTCATGTCAGTGGGGGAGTCTCCATCCCTTGACATTGCTCAGCCATGACGTGAGGGCATCAGTAACTCAGCCAGGGTATGTCTACACTACCCCGCTAGTTCGAACTAGCGGGGTAATGTAGGCATACCGCACTTGCTAATGAAGCCCGGGATTTGAATTTCCCGGGCTTCATTAGCATAAGCGGGGAGCCGCCATTTTTAAATCCCCGCTGCTTCGAACCCCGTGCAGCGCGGCTACATGGGGCTCGAACTAGGTAGTTCGGACTAGGTGCCTATTCCGAACTACCATTACTCCTCGTGAAACGAGGTGTACCGGTAGTTCGGAATAGGCACCCTAGTCCGAACTACCTACCTCGAGCCCCGTGTAGCCGCGCTGCACGGGGTTCGAAGCAGCGGGGATTTAAAAATGGCGGCTCCCCGCTTATGCTAATGAAGCCCGGGAAATTCAAATCCCGGGCTTCATTAGCAAGTGCGGTATGCATACATTACCCTCCTAGTTCGAACTAGGAGGGTAGTGTAGACATACCCCCAGGGAGAATGGGGCCGGGACCAGAGGGGCTGGGTGAGGTTCTGGGACCTAAAGGTGCAGGGGGTCGGAGCAGATGCTCATGATGGTCCCTTCGGCCATTCAAGTCTGAGCCTAGGAGACTGGCCTTTGGGCTGCTGTGGGACTCCTGGCCCCAGCTCCAACCGAGGGCTCTGACAGTCACTGCTCTGACTGCTAGGCATGACTGCTCCAGCCAGGCGTCAGGGAGGGCTTTGCCTGGGGAGGGGCTGTTGTCATGGCAAGAGAAACACTCCTTCTGTGCCTGTGGGCTGCATCCCAGAGAGGGGCGCCCAGAACTGAAGACAATAATCCAACAGAGGCCTAATCAGCAGCGAGACTCCAACTGAAGACTAATTAGTGCAGAGTAGAGTGGAAGAAGCACTTCTCGAGTCTTGCTCACAACACTCCTGTTAATGCAACCCAGAATCCTGTTTGCTTGTTTTTGCTACAGTGTCACACTGTTGATTCCTATTTCTCTTGTGATCCACTATGAACCCCTAGATTCCTTCCTGCAGGACTCCTTCCTAGCCAGTCGCTTCCCATTCGGCATGTGCCAAATGGTTGTTCCTTCCTAAGTGGAGCACTTTGCATTTCTCCTCATTCAGCTTCATCCTGTTTGCCTCAGCCCATTTCTTCACTTTGTCCAGATCAGTTTGAAGTATGACCCTGTCCCCCAAAGCACTTGCCATTCCTCCCAGCTTGGGATCATCTGCAAACTTAATAAGCGCCCTCTGTATGCCAATAGCTATGATGAAGATAGGGAAGAGTCCCAAAACAGACCCCTGCGGAGCCCCAGGTGTTAGGCCCTTCCCACATGGCTAGCACCGATCATAACGACTCCCCGAGAATGGTTTGAAAGAGAACAAAAGGCCGCCAGTCTCCCCTGTCAGTAACCACCTGCTCGGCCATTCAGCAGTGAGACTTAGGAGCTGGGGGATGGGTCTCAGCACATGTCCAATCGGAGGGCCCAGGTCATCTCCTGCTCCCAGCTCTCTGCCAGCTCGAGTTCTGTGTGAGGCCTCCCACTGCCCCAACCCCCCAACACCTCACCCCCCTGCTTGGTGGGGCGGGGGACAGGGAAAGGGGGAAAGATGCAGGAGAAGGCGAGACAAAGGGAGGACAGGGGGCAAACGGGAACCAGACTGAGCAGGCTCCAAACCTTTCCGAGGCTCCGACCGTCTCACCGGGGCCAACACGACTGGCCACAGGGAAGGAGAAAACGCCAACAAGACTCCTCCTGCCCCCGCCCCTCGGTCTCGATTCTCCATCTGGCCCCCGCAGAGAGCCTGGGAAGGGGCCGCGCTGCTGCCAAGCCGCGGGAAACTCAGCGCTTGCCCCGGCCTTGCACCTCCATCCTGAGTGGCTGTTACCAGGGACGCTTTGTGAGGTCATCGCTGTCCCCAATAGGCTGTGGTCATGCAATGGGCCCTTTGTGATATCACTGCCACTCCCCACCCATCCTCTGCTAGGCTGGTATCCTGGCCCTGGCTGGCCCCTCTGGGTGTTTGAGGGGTCCCCCTGGAGCCCCACTGAATGGCACATGGGTCTGGGGCCCAGCGGGCTGGGCAGTGACGTCCCAGGGGCTGCTTCCCTCAGCCCCACCCAGCTTCTCAGCCGTTAGCAGACTGTAAGGCCAGAGGGGCCCATTAGAGCATCAGGTCTGCCCCCTGCACATCCCAGCCCCCTGTATCTCCTCACAGTTGCTATGTTCTGACCCTGCACACACCAGAACGGCAGCTCGGCTGCACTGGAGACACCAAACAAGGGGGAATCCCTCACTGGATTTGCCTGTTTGTGCCAATGGTGCATCAGCCTCCCTGGGAAATATTTGTGCCTCATTTCTCCCATGGGCTTGTCTGTTTGCCCCTTCCAGCCACCAGCCTTGTTCTGCCTTTTTCTGCAATAGGAACCAGCCCTTTCACTGGGGACCTTGTCGCTCCAGGAAGCCTTTAGACACGTCTGTGAAGTCCCCTCTCAGCGTCCTTTGGCAGACACTAAACAGAAGGTGTTTTTGCTTCAGCCCTCAGAACATGGGGCTCTTTGCTGCCCCAGCTCCAGTTTTCCAACATCTGTTTCCATGTAGCCTTGGAGGCAGCCGTGACCTCCAATCTCCGTCTCCCAGAAGCTGTGTCGCCTCCCGGCCTGCTCACCCCTCTGCCCATGTACCTAGTGATGCCTGGAGACGCATTCCTCACAGCAGAGCCCTGTGGGTGCCTGTTGAGCGTCTTGTCCTGCATGTCCCCAAAATCGGTCTCACAGTCCCTGCCTGCCGGGGACAGCTCCCGGCTCTGGGGGTGGGGCCTGCCTGCTCTGGGATGGGGCAGGGCCTTGCCTTTGGCACTGGGAAAACCTGGTTTGTTGGCCTGGGTCCAGCTTCCCAAGGGATCCAGATGGCTCCATGTCACTGCCCTGGCGTCAGCCTGATTTGACCCTACTCAGGTTTTGGTCCCTGCACATGTTGTGGGGGGTGCTTGGCCCTGAGGGACTCATCCAACATCACACAGAGAGGCGGTTGAAGAGCCGGGTGTCCCAGATCCCAGCCTGGAACCATAAGCACCTTGCATGGAAAATTGAAATACAGCAGCTAGTGCAACAATGGCAGCCACCAAGCACCCGCAGACAAGGCCGCTGCGCCCCTCCAATGCAGATGCCAGCTCATTTAGCCTCTCCTAGTCCTTTGCATGGAACAAAAGGGGAACCAGGTGGTGGCCTACCTTACAGGCATTGCCAGGCTGTGCTCAAGGGCCTTGTCTTTGACCCCAGAGAGCTCCCCAAGGGAAGCCAGTCTTGCTAGAGCGAACCTGGGGAAAATACATCCCGAGGACTGAATCCAGTTCACCAAGCCACCAGATCCGAACTGTGGAGGCAGCGGGAGACCCAGGCAGCTCCCTAGCTCACCCCGCAAGCCCACCCGCCATGCAGCTGCAGGGCTCCATTGATTTTGAAAATGGAGGGAAGGGGGGATGTTTTAGGAGCCGTCACACCCCTAGCACATTCTCATTGGCTGGTTTCTGGCAGATCCAGCCAATAGGAGCTGTTTGTTGGAATAACAGGCAGCCAAGAATAATCACACCCCCTCTCTTCGGCTGAGTTGTTCTTGAAGCACATGGCTGTCTGGCTAGGAAACATTTCGAGCTCTGCAAACAGGCAGGTCAGTTTGTAGGGTTGCCAGGTGCCTGGTTATCTACCAGACAGTCCAGTTTTTGGGCCCTCTGTCTGGTAAAAAAAAATCCAGAAAATACCGGACATGTGCAATGTCTGGTATTTCCTGGTTTTCCGGCTCAGTGCCGGACGGAAGCCTGGCGGGGGCGAGGGGAGTGACTGGGAGGCGGGGCGTGATCGGTGCTGGGAGCCCTGGTTGCGTGTGAAGAGGAGGAGGGGCAGCCCGGTCCATGCTCCTGCGCACTGGTCAAGTGCGTGGTAATGCCGCAGCCGGACTTACTCGTGCGGGATGGGAGCACTCTGAGATCTGCACAGCCTGGGTCAGTCCTGCTCCCTGCTGGCTGATTTGCTCCCCTACCCCCACTGCCAGCTCTGCGTCCTGCTGGCCAGTTCCTGCTCCGGATCTTCCCCGGCCAGCCCTGCTGCACCCCCTGCCAGCCCTGCTTCCGGCGGACAGTTCTCCCCTCCTCCTGAGATCCCCCTGCCAGCTCCGTCCCCGCCAGCTGCCCCCCCAATATCCCGCAGCCAGCCCCTTTCCACTGACCCCCTGCCACAACCAGCCCTGCTTCCCGTTGGTCCCCCCATCTCCCCCCAGCCAGCCCTGTTGCCTGCCCCTGTTAGCGCTGTTTCCCGCCCCTCCCCCCGGCCAGCATCGCTCCCCTCCTGGCTGGTCCTCTCCCCTTCCCCCCATGAAGTGTGTCCTGTATTTTTTTTTTAATGACTACCTGGTAACCCTAGCAACGATCCTATCCCTGTGATTACCACAGAGATTTAAACTGAGAAGCAACTTGCCTCCCCCCCCCCCAAGCCCCTTCCCAGGTCCCAACACCCCCAGCCCCCGACCTCAGCCATCATACTTACCTGGTTCTGGAAGGCTGCCGGCACAAAATGGTTTTGGAATCTTTTTTTTCTTTTTGGTCGACAACTTTGGTTTCCTCCCCCCCCCCCTTTTTTTTTCCTTCAACAGAATTTTTTCTCAGTGTTGTTTTTTTTGGGGGAGGAGGGTGTTCGGTATTTTTGTTTCAACTATCTGGCAACCCTAGCGAGAGCTGGCTTACACACCCTGCCTATCAAGTCTTTTTCAGAACATTCTTTACTGTTCACAAACCTTCCCAAAAATCCATTTTATTGCTGGTAATTTGGACTTGATGTTTTCTAATGAAATCTCTGGCAAATTGCCTAAAATCTGCACTGAAAAATTACAGCCCATTCTTGCTAAAGACTTCATCTGGAATTCCATGTCTGGAGAAAATTCGCTTCGAGGTGGCTATTAAAAGAGGTGAAAATGGGGGTGGTGTGGTGCACTGGTAACAACTGGCAGCTGTCCTGGCCATGGACAGTGGGTGAAGGTAGGGCGGGGGAGGCAAGATCTCAGCCCCATTCCTTCTGCCAAAACCCCGCCCCCCAGCACAGGGAGGGGAGGAGGGTGCATGTGCAGCTTTAGCCTCCCTGGCCTCAGAGCACAGGGAGGGTGGGCAGTGGGGGTGGAATGTGGGTGAGGCCAGGCTGGCAGTTTGGGAAGGCTGTGCCTTCCCCCACCTACCATACTGGCTGTCCATGGACCCTGCCATAGGCATGGGAAGAAGAGGTGTTGCAGCACCCCCAGTTTTGCACCCAGCGTCTCTGCCCCTGGGGACAGCCCTGCTGCTGGCTCCTCCAGCCCTGAGTCTCAGCCTCCAGACAGCCTCCAACCAGCTCCTGCAGGGTCCCTACTGTGGGCCCAGAGCCACCCTCCTTGCTAAGGAGGCCAGGCTTGGTACAGGGCACACTGGTAAGTCCCAGCATCTACTTTCACCCCTGGCTATTGCTAATTTACTATTAGCACTATGCAGTGTGCAAATTACTGGTTACAGAGAATAATAATCTGTGACTATTAAATAATAATTTGATTGCCAGGTAAATAAGTCTGTGGCTACCTTCTCATAAGACCTTTGTGGGACTGGATGAGGGTTTCGGTGGCTCTGGCTCTTGTCATGGCTTGTATTTCAAGCGTGGAAAGCAGTTTCCTGACACATCAGTAATGTCATGATTGAGCTGCGGCCAATACAACACCTCTCATGCTCACTGTTTGCTTTTCTCAATTCCTAAATGACCCTCATGGATCTTCCGTAGCATTTCCTTTTGGAGACTCATTGGAATTACAACTTCTCTGCCCCTGAAAATCACCCCATCTATCAAAGTCAGTCCAGGTCTGCAATTCCAATAGTTTCTTACATTTGAACAGCAACTGTTTATTTCTTCAAGCCACACTTTAATTATCACGTCTTTCAGGGTTCTCAGCAATTCATCTTTCTCCGTTTCCGCTCTTATTCGTTGCACTTTTCTGTTAGCTATTGGAATTGACCGTACAATCCAATCTACATAGGCTTGCTTCTCTGTCTCTAAAGTCTTCTCTGGTTTTGTGGGAGACACTGCTTTGAAAAACGAATCAGCACTGAACATGAATTTACCAAGTGTAAGGGGCACGACCAAGTCATATTTTTGTAGCTTCATCCTCATTTTTTGAATCCTTAAAGTACAGTCATTTAGCCGTTTGCTAAATAATGCTATCAGCAACTTGTGGTCCGTTTCATCCTCCACTGTCTGGCCGTAAATATACTGATTGACTCTCTCACAGGCAAACAATATTCCTAAACGCTCCTTCTTGAATTGTGTGTATCTGGGTTCTGCCTCAGTCAGTGATTTGGATGCATAGGCCACTGTCTGCCAACAGTCCTCATGCTTCTGTAAAATCACTGCACCTAACCCAAGACTGTGAAGAATCTGCTGAAATGTTAATAGATGTTCCTGATGCATAGAACTTCAACACTGGGCCTTGCATGAATTTTTGTTAAAACGTTCCCATAAATTCTTCTGTTCAGTACTCTAATACCATTGATTTTTGTTCTCTAGGGGTGCATGTACACAGCAGTGCTTAACTCAAAATAAGCTATGCAAATCGAGCTAAGTCAATTGTGTATCTTATTTTGAAATAGGTTATTTCAAAATTGGGAGCATCTACACAGCACTTATTTCGAAATAGAGCATTCTTCCTCCAACTTCCCTTACTCCTCGCACAATGAGGGTTACAGGAGTTGGAATAAGAAGTCCTCCAGCTTGACAGTATTTCGACATTATTTTGAAATAACTGCCTGCTATGGAGACGTGGACTAAGTTATTCTGCATGCTAGTTATTTTGAAATAATGTTGCTGTGTAGACATACCCTAGGGCAGCATCTAGACTGGCATGATTTTGCGGAAATACTTTTAACGGAAAAGTTTTTCCGTTAAAAGTATTTCCACAAAAGCGTGTCTAGATTTGCACAGAAGCTTTTGCGCAAAAAGTGCTTTTGCGCAAAAGCATCTGTGGCAAGTTTAGACACGATTTTGTGCAAGAAAGCCCTGATTGCCATTTTAGGCATCGGGGCTTTTTTGCTCAAAACAGTTCTTCCCTGTCTACACTGGCCCTCTTGCGCAAGTATTCTTGCGCAAGAGGGCTTTTTCCCGAGTGGGAGCGTGAAAGTATTTGCACAAGAAGCACTGATTTTGTCCATTACAAAGTCAGTGCTCTTGCGCAAATTCAAGCGGCCAGTGGAGACAGCTGGCAAGTTTTTGCGCAAACGCGGTTGCTTTTGTGCAAAATCTTGCCAGTCTAGATGCAGCCTAGGAGTCTGGAAGTTGCTGTCTGGTAGATAAATTAGGTATGGATGTTCCAAGACAATCCCAGGAAATGTTGGTCGTCTTTCTTTGACTGGGAACATAGAGTCATTTCAATGGCTGAAATGTTTTTCTTATTAGGTTTTACACCTTTGTTGGAAATAATGCTCCCAACAAAAGTCAGTACTGTAACCCATAAAACACATTTCTCCCTGTTTAGTGTGAGGTTGGCAACACTACTTGGATCCAGGACTTCCCAAAGTCTATGATCATGCTTCTCTTTCATTGAACCCCAGATGATAGTGTCACCCACTGAGGTGTCAACAACACCATTAATATGTTCATAGATCATATGCATGGTTCTGTGGTACACTTCTGGTGCTGAAGCTGGTGTATTAAATATGCATAGCTTTGAGCTTTCTTCAGTCAATGTTAGCTGCCCTGCATCTTTGGAGAGCTTTTTCTAAAGTGAAGTCTTCTTTACAGAGCAGTACCTCTCTCTTAACATGTTGCCTTTGATGTCACAAATGCTTCTGTCTCTGACCAGAGACTCTGGCCTAGTCTACACTGGGGCTGTGTCTACATTGCATGCTTCTTGAGCAAGAACAGTTGTTCTTGCGCAAAAGCTTGCTGGCTATCTGCACTGCACGCGTGTTCTTGTGCAAGTAAATTTACAGTACAGCGTCGGAAAACAGGGCTTCTTCCAGAAGAGTTATTCCTCTCCCCATGAGGAATAAGTCCTCTTGCGCAAGAGCTCTTCCAGAAGAGGGCAGTGTAGACAGGCAACATGAATTTCTTGCGCAAGAAGCCCCTCTGGTTAAAATGGCCATCAGAGCTTTCTTGCAGAAGAGAGCATCCACACTGCCATGGCTGCTCTTGCGCAAAAGTACATCTCTTGCACAAAAGCACATGACAATGTGGATGTGCTCTTGTGGAAGATTTTTTGCACAAGAACTCTTCTGCAAAACAGTGCAAGAAGCCACCAGTGTAGATATAGCCTGGGAGTTTAGGTTGAACTTAGCTGCATTAGCTTGACTTTTCTAAACAATGAGTCCACACAGCCAAGTCCATTCCATCAACTTAAAGGGCTGTTAAAGTCAATTTCTGTGCTTCTGCTTTTCCGGGGTGTAACCACTAAATTTGATCTTGCATGGTTGACTTTCTCGTTGGATACCCAGCAGTGCTGAATGACAATAAAGGAGCTGAGGCAGTCATATCAAAAGACAAAAGAGGCAAATGGATGGTCTGGACCGCCACTGCAAAATGCTGCTTTTGTGAGCAGCTCCATGCAATCATTGTGGGAAACCCAACTAATTTTCCTAGCCAGTTCATGGATTCCTCCCAAGACACACAGGTAGCCTCAAGCAGTGGTGGTGGATAAGGAGGAGAATGGTCAGAAAGCGAGTGGGACAACCAACGTCACCAAGAGCCAAGAACTTTTTGTAACTTTGGAGACAATTGTCTCCTCCCAGGATGTCAGGCACAGTTGGGCACTGTTCTCTGGGAGGGCACGTCTGGTGAGTTCACATATTTAATTTTGCTAAAAGTGGGTTAAAGAAATCGGTTGTGATCTGTGGCAGCCACTGTGCCTGGGCTGAGGTGGGCGGCGGGTCCCCAGAAGAAGCTTGTTAATGTGTCTGGAGATGGAGGGGGAATCCTCCCTGCACATCACAATAAAGCTCTCATAGAGTCACTCTTTCATCCTTCTCACAAGGCTTCTGGGGAGGCCTGTTTTGTTCCATCCTCCATGGTAGACACCCTCTCCCGTCAAGCCTGTAGTAAGCGGTCTGGCATCATAGCAGCACAAAGCAGTGCAGCATAAGGCCCAGGTTTCTGGCCACATTCAGTCGGCATCAGCTCCCTGTCACTCGGTGTGATTTGGAGAAGACTGTTATCTTGCATGGCAGCCTGGATGAAGCCCGGGAAACTATTAGTTCAGAGCCACCCAACATGTGGCCCGTGGCCTGTTTGTTTGTGGCCCGTGATGCAGTTTGGGTTTATGCAGGACTTAACACGTGGCCTGCAGGTGGGATCCTTTTAACATGGCCTCTACTGGGAACATGCTCCATAATAGCGAGTGAAAATAGTGGTCTTCTGTTGATAGGTGTTTTAGTAGTTAAATTCCTGGACTGTCATTACTCATTAAAAGTGCTGTCATATGGGTGGAAATCGGGTAAATATTGCATTGTATTAAAATCAGCATAATTGACTCAAATGGGGCCTGCGTGTTGTGTAGTCTTGCCTTAATCTTTGAATTCATGCCTGTCAGTGTGAAAGAAGCTATATATTTGCATGTATATGCAACCACACTTAAGTTGTGGCCCTTGACATGTGCTGTGAGTAGCATTGTGGCCCCCGGGGCTTCCAAAGTTGAGTAGTCCTGTATTAGTTGATACCTCTACAGTAAATCTCCGTTTGCTCATCACCAGTGAAGCCTGGTATAAGCTCCTGCCCTGCCCTGCCCTGCCCTGCCGCCCATTCGCTCGCTCCTATGGCAAGGGAAAGTTGCACTCTCCCAGCAAATAGGGGATGCTGAACATGGGCATCTCATGAGTCCCTGCCCTACCATCATGCCCGAACCTCCTCTCCCCTCCTGCCCATTCTCTTGCTCCTGTGGCAAGGGTAAATTGCACTCTCCTGGCAAATGGGGGGAGGTGCCAAACACAAGGGCACCACATGAGGCCCTGCCCTGCTCTACCGCCACTCCTGGACCCCTTGTCCCTTTCCTCCCACAGGCTCATGCCCCAGCCTGTCCTTTACCATGCTTGCCACTGAACCGAGTCCAGCTGTTATGGCATCTGCATGGATGACCAACAAGAAAAAAAGGGCATGACTAGACTGTTTGCCATCGTGAGGTGGGGGGAGGAAATGAGTGCATTATGGGCCGTTGACGACATATACCAAACACCACCTGCTGCACAATTTTGATCCCAGCATGCACTGGGAGCATAACCCAGAATGCAAATGGGCACAGGCGCTGTGGGATAGTTACCTACAGTGCATTGCTCTCAAAATCAACGGTAGCCACCCTGCTGGAGACTAGCTACTTCAAACTATGTTGAATTCTTGTGCACAATGGGGACATGCACATTCGACTTTACAAAACTGGATGCTAAAATGTCGACCTTAATAAATTCAGCCTGAACTTGTAATTTAGACCTGGACTCTGTTGGCTCACCAAGTCAAGGTTATACTGAAGCTCCTTTTACTGAGCTTCTGTGACATATTGCTCTATGGTGTCATCTACTTTTGGCATGTATGTAAAAAATGTGTGTCTTTCAAAAGCTTCATTCCATTTTGGCATGCAATGTTCATCAAATTTACTCAGTATTTTGCTTATCTTCATGCTTTTACCTTCTTCAAACTTGTAAGTTGTTATAAATATCCAATGCTGCCTCCCCAGCAACATCCAAAAAGATTGATTTCATGTTATCATTTTTCAATTTTGCCCCGATGGCTGCTAAGTACAATTCAAACCTCTGCCTGGCTATTTTCCAGTTCTCTGCAGCACTGCCTGACATTTGCAGACTAAACGGAGGTTGCAACACATCAATTTTTTTTCCTCCTTACGTTAGTCAAGCTACTATTGTGCTCACCAAATACAAGCAAAAATCTCTGTGCTGGGCACTCCACATGCTTTTCTGGTGCCTCCCTTTGTCTCTGCTTTCCAGTAGCACACAGAAGAGTTAAATTCAAAATCACCACGGTTTCCTTCTCATTCAGCACCTCTGACACCAGGTAATGATCTTGGGGGTCATTAAACAACAAACCAGAGAATTAGAAAGGAATAAAACTTTAATAAAACAAAACTGGAGAGCTTCTGTAGTGAGCTGCTGCACAAAGTCATTGTGTGTTCCCAACTCCTGCCTCCAGGACACTCCTTCTTTGAATAACTATTGAGCTGCTTGAATGCTGCCTGCTTCATCTAGGAGTCACCGTAACCTCTCTCAACCATGAATATGCAGTAGAGAAAAATTCCCTCACAAAGAGTTAGTTTGTGTTGCCCCATGTCTGGATGAGACGTAACAGAGTTATTTACCCAATCCCATGAAAGAGCAAATATTAGCAGTGACTTTAGCCCACCAGACTTAGTTTATTGAATGAGATCTCTTGAAAGAGCTCCTTTGGCCCTGTGGAATTTTCCCCTACTGCATATTGGGAACTGGAAGAACATGTTGATTTCCCTGTGGAACACTGAGCAGAGATTGTCTATTTGGATGCATTAATAGGCAGCAGATTTAAAATAAACAAAAGGAAATACTTTTTCACCCAATGCACAGTCAATCTGTGGAACTCATTGCCAGGGATGTTGTGAAACCGAAAGAATGAGATAAGTTAATGGAGGATAGGTCCATCAATGGCTAATGGCCAAGAATGCAACCCCATGCTCTAAGTGTCCTTATTCTCTGCTTGCCAGAAGTTGGGGGTGGATATCAGCGGATGGATCAATCCATGATTGCCTATTCTGTTCCCTCTGAAGAATCTGGCATTGGCCACTGTCGAAAGACAGATTATCAGGTGAGGTTTACCATTGGTCTGACCCTACATTGTGGGTGTTTCATTTTTAATGTTCCCTTCCAATGCATCATACGTGTATGTCTACACTTCGGGATAAGGTCGAATTAAGATACACAACTTCAGCTATATTAATTGCATAGCTGAAGTCAAAGTACCTTAACCTGACTTTAGGTGCTGTCCACACTGTGGGAATTCGAAGGGAGAACACTCTTCCTTTGACTTCCCTTACTCCTCGTGGAAGCAGGATTACCGGCATTGACCGGAGTGCCCCTCTCAGTTCGAATTAGTATGTCTTTGCAAGACCAGCTAATTTGAACCCTGGAAGATCAACAGTGGCAGCTTCAATCTTCTCTGTAGTGTAGCTGCACCCTGTGAGAGTTTGGTCTGGACACTCTTCTTTTCTTCTTTCCGAAAAGTATGTCAGAGTTTTGCATTTCTCTTTTAGGGCTCTTGCTTTCCTGAGGTTTTAACTCTGTTCACCAACACAGTAATTGCTCTTCTGATAGTGCAGCCTTGGATGCTTATAATCATTTTCAGTTGGCTCAAATTAAAACAAACACAGATTCACAAATGAGCCGTGAAACCAAGATTCTGGCCACTTGTAATAATTAAACATTACTTTTGCAATGTTTCTGACAGTGGTCAGTAACAGATTCATCAGAGGAAGGTGCAAAAATACCATAATAAACAATTGTGGAATAACCTGCCCATATGATATCTTCTTCCTAATCCCTGTCAGTTAGTATTTAGTTTAAGTCCTGGGGGAAAAATTATATCCCATTTCAAAAAATCCTGTCAAATGTAACAGTAGGGGTTCATATTATACATATAAACACCTTATTTGCATGCTAAAATCTTGTGCTCAATATTTTGTGGCAATAAGTTCCACAGGTCAGTTAGGTGTATTCAAATATTTCCTTTTTATCAATTGTAACTTTTCAGTTGTATTGACAATCCTTGTTTTTGGAGGGCAAACTCATATTTCTCTATCACAACCTTATTTATTTGACTTTTCAGTAAATCACACTTCCAGTCATTCTAATTTCTCCGTGTTCTAGAGTCTCTCCATGCCTCTGATCATTTTAGTCATCCATGTCTGCAGCGGCAGCTAGTGGTGAGGGGGACAGAAGGGGCATCAGCTAAAGGGAGCAGGGGAAGGTAAGCCCCACCCCCCATGACTTGCACCAATTCAGCCCCAGACCAGGACTCTGCAGTCCCTGTTCCCCCACTCGTCCGTTACCTGGTGGTGGGAGGCTCTTCTGTCCTGCTTTACAAGCTACGGTCCCCCTGGCATGGGGTTCCACTAATGCACTCTCCCCAGACAGCTTCTGGCACAGGAGAGCACAGCTTCTGGAAGAGGAGAGAGTGGCTTTGATCCTGCCTCTTTCCTTCTGGCTCTGGCTGCTGGCTCCTTCCCTTGGTGTCTGGGGAGGGGCATAAGACCGTTTTTGTCCCTTACCCATGTTGCTTCTGCATGTCTAAACGACTTCTTTTTCTGCTGTCTCTGTTTTGAGATGAGATGATTCACACAGAGTTAAAATTGTCAGGGGACCAGTCCTCCTATGAGCCTTGAAGATTCAACTAGGCCCCAAACTGGTGATTCCAGTCAGCTCTGGCAATCAGGAAGACAATCTTGCCCATATGGAGCCAGATCTGCATTTAATTATGAGAGCGCAAATGCTGGAAAAAGTAAGGTCTGCTTCAGCAGTGAGATATGTGGAACCATTCAAGAATGAATCATTAGGGTGGGAGGAAATTGCTTTCTTTCTCCCATGCAGACTGAGGCTGATGGCAATCAAACATTGTGCCAGTCTGGAGTCCTTAAATTTATGGCCCCAAGCCCAGCCTGTATATTTACCAGTCACTTTCTCTGTCTACCTTCAGTACCATAGCATAGGCTGAAATGTTATATATGTGTGAGTGTAGTTATACAGATGTGACTTTTGTAAGTTCAAAGCACACTTTCTGCACTCTACCCTTGGTCCTCTATTAGATACCCAAGGGAATCAGACTAATGGGGCTGTAGCCCAGTCTCCTGATTATGTATTTACTGTGCAATGAAAATAGTGTCGCTATAAATTTACTTTTGTAGATTTGAAAATAAATTTACAGTAAAAATATTGATTTTTTTTTAAATCTGGAAATAATGAAAAGTGAGCTTGGAAGGACAGTGAATATGTAAAATAAAATGAATCTGAATGCAAACTAATCTGCAATATATTAATCTTGTCAACAGTGAGCCATTCCTATGTGAAGGACACTGAATAACTGTATCTTCTATGTGGGGTGAATTTTTTTTGGGGGGGGGAGAAATTTATTTCGCAAAATTGATTTTGAAATTGGGGCAAATTCAGAGAGTAGTTTAGGAGGGAGGAAAAAAGGTTAAAAAAATGCCAGAAGCATCTAAAATTTATCATTTTGATTTTCAGAATGAAACATTTTAACTTGTAGTTTAGAAATGATGTTTCATTTAGCCAGTTTTATCTAAAAACAAAGCAAAAAAACAAACCCCAAAAGATTTAAAAGATTAAACAATGCAGTGTGGGTTCAAGAAAATGTTTCATTTAACCTGTGATATTTAATTTAATTTAATTTAGCCACAGAACTGAAAATCCATTATTCACCCAATGTTAGATTTCTCTTTTGTTCTTGTGAAGCTGCAGGCCATAGTAGGAGGAAGAGTTACTAGTATCTTGGATAAGTTGAATTCCTTATCCGGGAGAGCCCAAACTCACCCCTCACTAGTGCTGAAAACTCTCCTCCTTTTCTGAATAATCAAATGATTCCATCTTATAGCTGGATCAGGGACCACCAATGAGATGAAAACCAGAAATGGATCAAAGGATGGGGAGAGTTCATGTAATTACTTCCATCAAGTAACCTTAAATGGTTGGAAATTGGTTAAAGTGCAGGAGTGGAAGTTAGAGATCTGTATTCAATTACCAAACCTGTGTAACTTTTTGTACAATTTAGGCCTCAGCTCAGTTAGGCCCCAGTTCAGCAAAGCACATAAGCAGATGCTTAAGTGCTTTGTTGAAGTAGGGTTTTTGTAGCTCTGTCCCTCCATTTCCCCCCTGTAAAATGTGGATAATACTTGTTTGTCTCCTCCCTATTTAATGTATGTTCAGCTACCATGGTGAGGGGCATGTAGGCAACTAGATTAATAAGTTAATGAGTTATTATTTTTTCAAGTTAAAAAAGATTTGGGTGCTTTTGTGCTGAAAGCCAGGGGGCTGAGTTTGATGCGATTATTCAGGTCACTAATTACTTTGTTGCTTGTATCTGTACTGATTATAAGATGGTATTTTGATGTAGCTCATGGATACATCAGTGTATCTCTCATCACACTGGGGAATTAATAAGTAGTGAAAAAATGGAAAATCTCCCATCCCACACTCCACCCAAAAACTTAATACTTGGCTAACAATTCAGGCGAAATTTTGGCAGGGGTATTTTTATGGAAAGTTATAGACAGGACATAGGAGATAAACAATACACCGAGCCAGCATTAAGGGGCAGCATGCAGAGCAATTGCCTGGAGCCCCACACTACAGGGGACCCCATGATGTTAATTTATGGCAAAGTTGAAACCTAAGCCCTGCCGCCCGGGGCTGAATTAGTGGAATTTGGGGGAAGTCATGGAGGTCTAATAAAATCATGGAATCTGTGACTGACTCATAGCCTTGTTAATGAGAAACAAAACTGTAAAACAACTTGAAGGAATAGTCAGAGTGAACAGCTAGGCACTGATACCTGCAGAGATGAAAGTGTGTCAGTCTAAATTAAATATTAGTTAGAACAATGCGTAGCTACTGTGTGTCTTGTAGGAAAGAATGCCAATGAGAAACTTAGGAGTAGAAAAGCAAGTAACCCAGAAGTTGCAAATAAGCTTTTTATCCATGGTTTAGTATGTTTGATAGTCAGTTTCATTAGCATACCTTAATTGCAAATTAACCTATCATGTGTAGAACAAACTATACTGCCAGATATTTGTGAGGTAGAAATAAATAATTTAAGCTTAAAAATGCAACAAATGTTTTTTTAAAAATGGCTGGGTTTGTAGTTTATATTGCATATGTAGCATTTTATTTAACATTTTAATACTTCCTTATGCCACCCCCCATAAATGCATACCCACTATGTGTCATTCATGATGAATACACAACTTTAAAAATGAAGTACCACTCCCAATGATATGGGCCGCTTCACTTTGATTGGTCCTTCAATATATATATATATTGTTAACTGCTTATGCTAAACAATCTGTAGATCCCCTAGCAGATGCACAAATGTGTATCAACATGCAATCAGTGATCCATAAAAGTTACCTGAAGAAGTGCGGATATCCATGGATTTACAGGGCTCTACACTAGGGCCCAGACTGAAGCTCTGAGGCTTCCCATCCCATCCCTTGAGGCTTGTTGGGTAGACCTGCACGGGCATCTGTGAGGTGCCTGCGCAGAGTCGCAAACCCTCCACCTGTCCTCAGCCGGGCGGTGAGCCTACAGGGTGGGAACATGGCGGGGGCACCTCTCCATGAGCAGGTGGAGAGTCTGCCACAGTCCCTGTGGCTTCCCAGCTAGGCTTCTTGCTGGCCTGGCGATGGGAGAGAGGGGTAACCTGTGGAGCTGTCCAGAGCTGCACAGGGCCCCAGCCCAGTACAGGTGGAGAGAGGGTTGCAGCTCCCCACAGCTGTCTACCAGCTCTTACCATGGCCAGGCTGCAGCTCCAAGCCAGCCATCTCCCCAGCTGGAGCTAGGTCTGGAAGAGCTGTGCTAGCTGCTGTGGGGAGCTGTGGTGGACCCTCCATCTGCCCTGGGAAGAGGGCCCAAGGAGCCCCTACCCAGGTCAGGTGGAGGGACCCCCCCACCCAGTTTATAACATAGCTCTCCCTGTCCCAGATTAGGGGAGAGGGGTGTGCTCAGCGCTGCAACCTGGCCACAATAAAAGCCTGGTGGGCAACTGTGGGAACCCATGATGAACCCACCACCTTCCCTGCAGATACAAAATTTGTATCTGCCTCTGTGCTGCTAACTGCAGGAATGGGCCATGGATATAAGGCGGAAACCCACAGATTTGCAGGGCTCTACCAATCTGTTCCACCATGTCTTATCTGTGACACACTAAGCAAGGTGAGCTCTTCCTCAGTTCAGCTCAGAAAGAGTTCTGTGTAAGCTTGAAAGGTGTCTGTTTCATCAGCAGAAGTTGGTCCAATACAAAATATTACCTTGCCCACCCACACACTGCCACATTGTTGCCTCTTTAGCCACGTGAGTACACACACACACACACACACACACACACACACACACACACACTTATACATTACCCTTGCATTCAGGGGAAAACACATGTGGGAGAGAGAAACATGTGAAGAGCCCTGTGGACAGAAGCTTGCTGCTGGAAAACAGACTTGCACAAAGAATTTCTTTGTTTCAAAATGCTTGTCAGTCAGCCAGTGCTTTTGATCTGTAGGACTGGCTCAATTCCACTGTCTGTCACTTAAAAGCTGAAAAATATTTCTCTGGCCTCCATCCCACACTCCCATATTCTTTGTGAAATAGCTTTAAAATGTCTCTTCTGGATGCATGTATACATATTTATAGTGTGTGTGTGATATTGTATCTTACACAAACTTATAATGGATGGTAATTACTCCTTTGCTAGCCCCAGTTCAATACATATACATCACTTAAGTATTATTTTGAGGCCTTATATAAAGCATGGGGAAACTCTTTTTGGTCAGGGGCTGCTAACCCACAGAAAAATCAGTCAGGATCTGCACACAAGTGAGAAGCAAATTCTCACTAATGTGGCCCTTGACTGAGAAGGAGGAAGACACTCCCCATTTTCCTCTCACACACCAGAGTCTAGAGGGGCCCAGGCTAGTAAATTGTGTGTGTTCCAGCCCCATAGAGTTATAGCAGGGGTTGGAATGCCATGCCAGCATGGGCTCCCCAATGCTGAGCCAGAGCCCCGAGCCTTGGGAGCCAGATCCAGGCAAGCTGGGGGCCACATCTAGCCCTTAGGTCTTAGGTCCCCCACACCTCCCTCGATGCTGAAGTGATGTAGAAGAGGGACTTGTGCTGACTTTTTTCACAGGGATAAATTACACCCTAGCTGTGTAACACAAGGAAGAAACATACATGAAAAGGCCATAATTAAGTTTGCAGAGTCACACTCTGAAGTTCAGAAATGCCAGAATGAAGGTTGCCTGTGCATTAATTAGGCCCCCTTCTGTGAATGCATTTATGATACAGTTTTGAATTATATGATGATCACCTACTATTTTTTCCACTGGATCCCTACCTCATTCACTACACAGGATGGTGCTAACTTAACAAGCAGCTGTTCAATATTTTGTTTTGTTCCCTGTGTGGCCCTCGGCCGTATTTCCTGCAAACTATTCACACCATGCTCTGCAAACAGAGTAATCAATTTCCTCATGGGCTTTTCTGTGGCGCTCTCCACAATAGTGTCTGAATGCTACACCATAATTAAAGTATGTGTGTATCACTCTCTAAGAAGAGGGGTTATTTCTCTATTTTACAGATGGCGAACTCAAGGTCAGAGAAAGATCAAAATTATCCATGAATTTTGGGTGTCCAATTTGAGATGTCTGGGACCTGATTTTTTTTCCAGAGAAGTGAGTGTTATATAGCACTTGCTATGTTCAAAGCACAGCTCCCATTGACTTCAGCGGCAGCTGTGAGTTCTCAGGACTTCTGCACATCAGACTACAGGCCTCAGATCGGGCACCCAGAAAAAGGAGGATCAAAGTGATCATCTTTGAAAAGCTTAGTTTAACGGCCTTCCCCTGCATCACACTAGAACTCTCTGACAGAAGCAAGGAATAGAACCTAATTCTGCTGGGCAACAATCAGCTGTTAGGATTCCTGAGTTTTATTTTAATTAATGGTGCTTGGCTTTTACTATGTGCATTCGTGCAAAACTACTTTGTGAAGATGAGTATGCAGAAGTAGCCCAGACAGCACAGTAAGCACATAGTTTATGAAAATTCATTCTGAGAGGCAGAGTTGATAAGACCCAGATCTGCCATATTAGACACCTAGGTCCTATTCACAGCTCAGTTTGAAGTGACTGTATTCAGATCCTCAATGCCTTATCTGTAGAACAGGAGAAATTAAATTTGCTTGTGTTGAGTACCAGCTGCTAATAAATAATAAAGGCTGTGAAGTGCAGAGATCAGTTTCAGTCAAGGGAAGAGGTGAGACAAAAAACTCATGAGCTTCCATAGTCTAGCCCTTCACATCTTCTCCCGACCAGAGTATTTTGATGGAAGAGGAAGAGAAGGATCAATTTTCATAGAATCATAGAAGACAAGGGTTGGAAGTGATCTCAGGCGCTCATCTAGTCCAATTATCTGTTCAAAGCAGGACCAGTCCCAACTCTCTTTGCCAAGCATGGCTCATTCCTCTTTGGAACCGTCCTTCAGGTGGTTGAAGGCTTCTATTAAATACCTTCCCCCTCCCCAACACACATTCTTCTCTTCTGCATACTAAATAAGCCTAGTTCCCTCAGCTACTCTTCATAAGTCATGTGCCAGAGCCCCCTAATCATTTTCATTGCTCTCTCCTGAAGTCTCCAGTTTGTCCACATTCTTTCATAGTGGGGGCCTGAAACTGGACACAGTACTCCAGATGTGGGCTCAGCAGTGCCGAATTGAGAAGTAATCACTTCCCTCGATCTGCTGGCAATACTGCTACTAATGCAGTCCAATATGCCGTTAGTGTTCTTGGCAACAATGGCACACTATTGACCTATATCCAGCTTCTTGTCCACAGTAATCCCCAGATTCTCCTGTGCCAGTCAATTCATAATCCGTAACAGTTCTTGGGAGCCTTCCATCCTAAGTGCAGGACTCTGCACTTGTCCTTGTTGAACCTCATCAGATTTCTTTTGGCCCAATCCTCCAGTTTGTCTAGGTCTCTCTAGACCCTATCCCTGCCCTCCAGAATATCTATCTCTTCCACCTCCCCCCCACACAGTGTAATCTGCAAACTTGCTGAGGTAGAAATCCATCCCATCATCCAGATCATTAATGAAACTGTTGAACAAAACCAGTCCCAGGACTGACCCCTGGGGCATTCCTCTTGATACTGGCTGCCAGCTAGATATGGAGCCATTCATCACTGAGCTTGGTGACCTAGTCAGCTTTCTATTCACCTTGTAGTCCATTCATCCAATCCATACTTCTTTAGCTTGCTGGCAAGAATAGTGTGGGAGACTGTCTCAAAAGTGTTGCTAAAATCAAACAATCCACTGCTGTCCTCAAATCCACAGAGCCAGTTATCTCATCATGGAAGGCATTCAGGTTGGACAGGCATGACTTGCTCTGTGGGATCCATTTTGACTGTTCCTGATCACCTTCGTCTCCTCCAAGTATTTTCCAAATAGATTACTTGAGGACCTGCTCCATAATTTTTCCAGAGACAAAGGTGAGGCTGACGGGTCTGTATTTCTCTGGATTCTCCTTCTTTCTCTTTTTAAAAGATGGGCACTGCATTTGCCTTTTTTCAGCCATCCAGGACCTCCCGTGGTCACCAAGAATTTTCAAAAATAATGGCCAATGGCTCTGCAATCACATCAGCACCCATTGACTTGTGCATGTCCAGCTTTTCTAAACAGTCCCTAGCCCATTACTTCACCCCGAGGTCTATTCACCTCCTTCTCTGACCTTCTCTGTGAAGACCAAGGCAAAAAAAAAAAAAAAAAAAGAAGCACTGAATATTTCAGCTTTTTCTACATTATCTGTCACTAGGTTGTCTCGCCCATTCAGTAACGCTCCCACGCTTCCACGGACATTTTTTTTTATTGCTAACATGCCTATAGAAACCATTCTTGTGATCCTTCACATCCTTGCTAGCTGCATCTCCAATTGTGCTTGAGCCTTCTTGACTATATCCTGCACGTTCAAGCAATATTTTTATACCCCTTCCTAGCCATCTGTCCAAGTTTCCACTTCTTGTAAGCTTTGTTTTTGTGTCTAAGCTCACCAAAGATTTGTCTGCTAAGCCAGGTAGTTGCCTGCCAAATTTGCTATTCTTTTTGCACATTAAGATAGCTTGTTCCTATGCCCTAAATAAGGCTTCTTTAAAATACAGCTAACTCTCCTGAACGCCTTTCCTCTTCATATTAGCCTCCCACGGGATCCTGTCCATCAGACCCTTGAGGGAGTCAAAGTCTGCTTTTCTGAAGTCCTGGGTCTGTATTTTGTTGCTCTCCTCATGATCACTGCTGCCTAGGTTGCCATCTACTTCTGCTTCCCCTACCAATTCTTCCCTATTTATGAGCAGTAGGTCAACAAGAACATGACCCAGCGGCGGATATAGGGTAGGTCAAGCGGGGCGGCTGCCCTGGGCCCCGTGCTTCAATAGGCCCCATGCCCTGGGCTCCGCAAAACTCTCATCCTCCCCTGGCATGACCCCTAGTTGGTTCCTCCAGCACTTGCATCAGGAAGTCTCCAAGGCTATGTCTAGACTGCAGGCTTCTTTCAGAAGAAGTTTTTCCAGAAGAGATCTTCTAGAAAAACTTCTTTCGAAAGAGAGTATCTATGCAGCAAAAGCACAATGAAAAAGCAATGTGCTTTTTCGAAAGACAGTGTTCACATTCGTTGGACGCTATCTCGCATTTAAGTTCTGATTGCTGTGGACAGAGTGGCCACCTGGACACCTGTGCTTTTTCCTGGAGGCCTCTTCTTTAGAAAAAAACCCTTCTTCCCCGTCCCCACATGTCTAGTTTCATACTGTAGCTCTGAGCCATCATATTGCTCTGTTAGGCTAGGTCTACATTGCAATGGTAAGTTGGAAAAAGAAACGCAATTTGCGGGATGCAAATTGCGTATCTTTTTCTGCTTTGCTGTCGAAAGAGGCTTTTCTGAAATTTGGCACATCTGCACAGAGCCAAAGTTTGGAAAAAAGTGCTCTTTCATCACATCCCTTATTCCTTGTAAAACAAGGTTTACTGAGATGGTGAAAGCGCACCTGCTTTTTCAAAAATTTGTCCAAAAAGGTGGACGTGTTCCTTGGATGTGACATTGCTTTTCTGGGGTACCCCTTAGCCTGCAAAAGCAGAGCAGTCTAGACGAAGCCTTACATACAGCTCCACTCTTCCACCTTTTCTTCCCTGCATGTCCTTCCTGAACATTTATACCCATCCATGGCAGTGCTCTAGCCATGTGAGTTACCCCCACAAGTCTCTATCACATCATAGTTGATAGAGATGAAAGTAATTTAAATTCTTACAGGTAATATCCTATCACCTTTGGGAGTGCCTCAGGCAAGGGGGTATTGTGATACAACAGCATCTGTAAGAAATGTAAGTGTGGGATGAAGTGCGGTATGTGGGGGGCTCAGGGGAGAGGGTTGGGTGTGGGGGGTGCAGGAGTCAGGGCACAGGGCTGGGGATGTGGAGGGATGCAGGAGTCAGAGTTGGGGTGTATGACAGGCTCAGGGCAGGGATTGAGGCATGGGGGGGTGTGACGTAGTGGGGGTACTTGCTGGGATGTGGTGACCCCTGCTGTCTGGAGCAAGACCCAGCAGGGAAAGCCTCACTAGGCAGAGGTAAGGCCAAACTTGTTGAACCAGTGGCCAGACACCCCCCATGGAGAGGAACAAAGGAAGGTGGAATGCTGCCCTGGCTTGGGGGGCAGGGCTGGAAGAGGGTTAGTTAGTTCCTCGCTGGAAGGCAGGGTATAAGGAGCTGGGGAGGGGGCTGGGACTCCCCTATCTCAAAGGGGGGGGCACTGAGGCCTCTTAGCCCCAGTTCCTGTAACCAGATTATATCTGTGCTGCGCTGTGCTGGAGGAGCAATAAACCACCCTCAATTCCACTGGCTGGTGCAGTCTGTTTGTGCCATTTCGGGGTGCAGGAGACGGGGAACCCCAACACGCCGTCACAGGGGGTGCAGTAGTCAAGGCAGAATGTTGGGGTGGGGGGAAGAGTATGTGTGGGGCCCTGGGGCAGGGTTAGCTTACCTGGCTGCGACCAGGCTGTTGCAGCTGGACAGGGGCTGAGCTAAGATCACCATGGCCAATTCCACCATTCCTCTTACCCCCGCCAAGGCAGGAGCAAGGTCAGGGACAGGCTGCTATAGCCAATGGGGGCCGCTGCCAGCCCCTCCTACGGCAGATGGGGGCCAGACCATGGGATCATGGCTGGGGCCAAACTGCTGTATCTGCAACCAAACAAGGGCCAATTCTGCCCCTCCCTCTCTCCCCCCATGCCCAGCTCTTTAAGGTGCCTTCCGTAGGACAGCTTTCTAAAGAGCACACTCTGGGCTGGCTCTTGCCATAGCGGAGCACTGGGGCACGATCCCTTATTTTCACCTCTAACTGTGCCAGGACTTCCAATTTTCCTCTTTGTTTCCAAGGCTTCTTGCATTCATGTGCAGGCACCTAAGATAACTAGTCAATTGTCCTGCTTTCCAAGTCTGAATCCGGAGCCCTCCCCAACTGCACCCTCTTCCTTGGGTTTCCTCCCATTATCCTACTTCCTCACTTACCTCAGGACTTAGATCACCATCCCCTGGCAAACTTAGTGTAAAGCCTTCCTCCTTAGATGAGCAAGCCTTCCTGTGAAGATGCTATCTTCATTAGGTGAGCCCATCTCTTCCTAGCAATCCTTCTTCCTGCAACAGCATCCTACGGTCAAAGAATCCAAAGCCCACCCTCTGACACACCTGTGCAACCACACATTTACCTCCACCATTTGATGGTACCTATCTGGGCCTTTTCCTTCAACAGGGAGGACAGAGGAGGAGAAACACAACTTGAATGTCAAACTCCTTTATTCCTCTTCCCTGAGACAGCAGTTCTGCAGTGATCCACTCAAGGTCATCCTTGGCAGTATCATTGGTGCCCATGCGGAAAAGTAGGAAGGGGAAATGCTCTGATGGCTTGATCAGTCTCACCAAACACTGTCACATCCTGAATTCTTTCTCTAGGCAAGCAGCACACTTTCTGAATTTCCTGGTTTGACAGGCAGATGGATGACTCTGCTCCCCTTAGGAAGGAGTCCCCAACCATCACCACTCATCTCCTCTTTTTGGGAGTGGTGGTCGTAGAACCCCCCAGACTTAGGACAATGCATCCCTGGCCTTCCAGGTAATAGAATCTTCTTCTGATTCCTTTCTATGGATAATTCTTCCAAACCATTCTCAAAGTAGTACCTGTGCAGAGAGTCTGAAAAAAAATTGCTTATCTCCTCTATCTGCACAGGAGGTACATAAGTTCTCCTCTCTCTTTTCTGGAGGTCAAATGCTGCCAATTTTCTTTTCTGCTGTGTGGTGCCCTTCTGAGTTTTTAGCATGCTGTGCCTCAGTACCAAACGCTGACTTCTATCCAGAAAGTTTTCATTTTCTCAGATGTAATGCAGGGTAGATACTTGGGCCTTGAGTCCTGTAACCTTCTTTTTCAATATGGAGACCAGCTTGCACTTCATACAGGCAAAGTCACTTCGTCTGAGAGAAAGACAAACATGAAACATCCCGTGCAGGTCACAACAGCTGATTGCTCCCTATCCACACTGCCTTCCTGCTAGGAGCCTCTTTGGGTGTTGTATTTCCTGCTCACAGAACCCGAAAAGGAAAAAAAACCCCACTCTGTGAGGAGCTCCTCCAGGCAAACTCCCTCTGCTTGCCTGCCCTCTATTCACCAGTCTCTCAGGGTGTGTCTACACTGCATAGTTATTTTGAGATAACTAGCATTATTTCGAAATAACAATGTGAGCGTCCACGCAGCCATTCCATTATTTCAAAATAATTTTGAAATAATGGACGGCTTATTCCAAAATCTTTAAACCTCATTTTATGAGGAATAATGCCTATTCCGAAATAGCTATTTCGAAATAAGGTGTGTGTAGATAAGGCTCCACTGTTGCTATTTTGAAACAGCCCTTCACCAGGGCCATTGTAAGTTATTCCTCCCTAGTGCCTCCCGGGGCTCTAAATCGAGATAGCACATCTACCTTAGGGAAGCCTGCCTCTGACCAGTTTTGAGGCTTCCCTGCAGTGTAGATGTGCTATTTTGAAGAAAGCTATTTCAGAATAACTATTCTGGAATAGTGTATTTTGAAATAAGTGTGCAGTGGAGATGTACCCTCATTTTGCAACTGGTTGTTTTTTTACAAAGCAGTTGGCCTGGTCCAAAGCCCTCCCTCTAAACAACCACTCAAGGCCCACCTGGAACAAAGCATTCCCACTTCCCACTTTACAAACAAACAAACAAACAATCCCTGCAACTAGCTCCATCAAATAATGGTCACAGCAGACAGATACCTGCATATTCACCCCACCTTCTCAAAACACAGCTCCCCCAATGCAGCACTCACTGTAGTTTCTCTCGGATTGTTCCCAGGCAAACTCCTGTTTGCCTGTCCTCTGTTTGCTGTCTGTTTGCCTGTGTTCTCTTTGGTGCTCCAGTGCTGTACTGTGCTGTGCATGTATTGTCACAAGAGCGTTCACTGGGAGCTGTATGCAGGGCAGTATGAACATTCAGAAAATAAAGAGCAAGCCTCTTATCATGTCTATAGCATACGTGCAGAATTGTGGTTTTAGGCAACATATGACTTGAGCAAATCTGAATGTTTTTTCATGAGAACAGCAAAAGGCACCTGTCTGACTCCAGGACCACTTTCCTTCCAGGTTTCACCACCTTCTTCATAGTGTGATGGTGCCAGAGCTGTTCAAGGAATGAATGGTGAGAAAATATAACATGGATAAAACCATTTTTTTTTCTGTAACCTTGTGCTTGGAAACAGATGAACTATTTTTGCTCACTTGTATTTATTTATTTAAACCAGCATGGAAAAGCTCAGCCCAGATGGGAAAAGCTTGTCAAAGCAATAAGCGTTTGAAAACAGAGAGCTATAATGGAAATTGTTGGGCAACTGTGGTGATGCTCACAAGTGCTCTTCTTAGAATACAGCCTGGCCAGAACCAGAGACTTCTTACTCAAAGTCTATACACTTTGATGGCTTGGCTGAAATGGATCCTGGACTGGAACCAAGCCTGTTTCAGATTTTGTCATCCAAAGTCTAAAGGATCATAGACTTGTCGGACTGGAAGGAGCCTACTGAAAACCTTTAATCCACTCTCCTGCACTCGAGGAAAGAATATGTATTGGAATCAAATTCCAAACTTCCTTCCTTACTCATTGTAGTAATGAAACAAAATCAAAATGTTTTACCTCAAACCAGGGCCAGCTCAAGGGTTTTTGGTGCCCTACACAAACTATGACTTTGCCCCTCCCCCTCCAACATTAATTTCAATGCAATGAAACAATAGAGCATGGTAGCTCTCTACCTAGTGAAACCTTTCTTGGTGAGTTATTGCGCATGTGATCGTATCATAGTAACGTAAGTCTGGTAAATATAATTTATTTTATCATTTCAATGTTCACTTAAAATGATTTTAAAAAATTACTCATATCAACAGAAGACCATTATATTGACTCGCCATTATGGAGTGTGTTCCCAGTGGAGGCCCTGTTCAAAGGATCCCACTTGTGGGCTGCGTGTTGAGCCCTGCGTAAACGTAAATGCGCCACGGGCTGCAAACAAACAGGCCATGGGACGCATGTGGCCCATGGGCCGTGGGTTGAGTAGCCCTGATTTGGAGCATACTCAGTCGGGGTGGAGGGATGGGACTTCTTCTGCTCACAGTGTTTTAACCCCTCCTGTCTCAGTGCAGGGTATGCACACCCTGTCACAGGGCTCAACCCCTAACCTTGTTGTAATCACCTAGAGTAGGGGCTAGGGTGTCCCCACTCCAGGGTGCTTTCTTCACATTGAACGCTTCCCTGGACCACTGATGATTATGTACAGTTCAAAGCAAATACAGTTTATTAAACAACAATCAATTAAAAAAAGAGAGAATCGGGAAAAATGGAAATAGTCACTGGAAGACACGTTGCTCCACTCTGTGGCATGGAGACCTCACACACCCTGTCTCTGGAGTGTAAGGACAGTTCAGTCTGTTCCTTGTAGGTCCCAGGCCGTCTCCTCAGGCTCTGGCTGTGCTACAGGGATGCCGCGGGTCAGACAATTGTTCTGGGTGGCAGGAGCCTTCTCCCGAGCATCAGTCCCTTCCCAGTCTGGCCTGTTAGGCCTCCTGACTGGTGGAGTTGCCCTGCACTGAGCCTCTACCCAGGGTCTCCCTTGCTCTCCCTTGCTGCTCACCACACCCAGCTCCAGATCCAGCCCTACTCTCTGCTGTGCTGCCTCCAGCTCCTGGGCTGCTTCTCTCGCCCCTCTAGCTCTGTGGTTGCAGCCCTGCTTCCAACATGGATCTGCTGCTATCTGGCTGGCAAGGCTCTCCTCGCAGCTCAGCTCAGGGCCCTGCTCTCTCCTTAGCTCAGCCTCCGTCAGACCCAGGAAATGTAGCTGACACAGAGGACCAGACTCTCCCCAGCCTTTTCACTCCCTCATTGGCCTGCCCACTCTGTCATCCGGCTGACCTGTAGCACTGGCATCTTCCTACTTTCCTGGGGGCTGTCTGTCTCAGGAGCCTGATTTATCAAAGACCCTTCCCTTCCTTTTGATACTGGGAGTGAACAAACCAAAACCCCCCACTGAGTTTTAATAAGGAGCTGACCTTCCCTTTATAACTGCAAGGATGTTCTACTGAGAATATTCAACACATTCCTAGAGCAATTCCCTCCCACTAAGCCACAGGCAGCAGGAACAGCAGCCACATCCATTCTTCACTGAGTCCACTTCCATGCTACCCTGGAGGACTTGTGCAATGTTAGTGGGGGTGACACTCCGGGAAGAGATTTCAGATTTCTGCCATGATTTGCAGATC
Organism: Pelodiscus sinensis; assembly: GCF_052426305.1. Taxonomy (NCBI): domain Eukaryota; kingdom Metazoa; phylum Chordata; order Testudines; family Trionychidae; genus Pelodiscus; species Pelodiscus sinensis. The sequence goes on along the minus strand of NC_143052.1, from coordinate 88,356,264 downwards.
AATGCTCATCAGCTTCTGACAGCCAAATCGCTAAAGCTTGGTTGCCGAGCTGTAGGAGGCGACAAATTATTATTGGTCTTTCACTGGCCTCTAGTGGCAATATATAAAACAGCAGTTTTCACACCCAACCTTGATGAGCTCAGGGAAAAGTGAAGCCATAAAAATTAGTTCTAGACAAAAGTTACTAGATCAGCGAGTTCGTCTCTACATTGGGCAGCTCGGGATCACTCCTTTCAATATATTTTCCAGAGCTTTTGTCCAGTCTTATATTCATTGGTGTCAAGCAATGGGACTTTTGCCGTTACCCCTGCAGCTTAACAGTTCTCACCATTATAAAACATCCCTGACTTACAAACCTTTGCTCTATTTGATTCCATTATATTAGTTATAGCTATGAGAGTCATTGTGTACAATGTAGCGTAGTAATTCATAATACAGTTTTCTAAGATCTTGTATCTTGGCTTCTTTCTTATCCCCTTTTTGGGTTTCTGACTTTCAGATACTTGCAGATGTTTAAGAGCTTACTTGTTGATTTTTTCCTCCTCCCCAGGCAGGATGGTTCCCTACATTTTCTCCACCAGCGGTTTGTGCAATCTGGTTTGAAAGGTATGTTGCATAATGCTTAGTATCACAGACCAAGTCATTTGGATTTTGAGAACAGTGTTTAATTGCACAATATGGACACTTGACAGACAATACCTTCATATTTCCATGTTAGCCCTGAGTACTTGATGTCCTTGGCTGAAGAATTGTTTCTTTCCCCCTTGCATCTCTCCTGCTCATGTAATGCTTTTGAGCCCTATCCAGTGCTCTCGGGGCTGCTCACAATTTTCCCATAAAGGTGCAGTGATGTTTTGCCAAGAGGTGGCAGGACATGTAGTATGGTCAGAACAGCTTCCTACACTTAATGTATACTAAGCCTCTTCTCCTTCAGAAGAACTTCTGAAAACCCACCTACTCAGGGAAGGGTTCCAGCTGTAAAGACGATACCTGACTTTTTTTTAGTTAGCATTTCCCCGCCTTCCCACCCATCGATTCTATAAACTCTGTTGGACCAGGACTTTGTGCCCACTCCTGGTTGGTGCTTCCTATGAGGTGCTGAGAAACCTCAAAGGAGATATTTTGCACCTTGAGGAACTGAGCCTCGTGCTTGTATGGCTAAGTGTTCTTGTGCATGGCTGGTGCACACAATTATGGCTCTATGGAAATGATGACATCATATTGCATGATTTAATCTGCATTCTTCTTATACACATCAGTTCAGACACTGGGTCCTTCCTCTGCAACGAGGTATTGTGGGATCTGTAGTTCCACACCCACAAGGGTCCATATTAAAGATACAGTCCAGTTTAGAATGGCTATGCACCCCATTTTAAGGCCCCAGTGGTCCAACTTTTGGCATGCTCATAAGCCCTAAGAACTGCCTATATTTCTTGTGAAATTAGGGTATGTCTACACTACAAAGTTAATTCGAACTAACAGACGTTAGTTCGAATTAACTTTGATAGGCGCTACACATGCAAACCGCTGGTTCGAACTTAATTCGAACTAGCGGAGCGCTTAATTCAAACTAGGTAAACCTCATTCTACGAGGACTAACGCCTAGTTCGAATTAACTAGTTCGAATTAATGGCTGTGTAGCCACTTAATTCGAACTAGTGGGAGGCTAGCCCTCCCCAGCTTGCCCTGGTGGCCACTCTGGGCACCACCAGAGAAACTCGTCTGCCCCCCTCCCTGCCCCGGAGCCCTTAAAGGGGCATGGGCTGGCTACGGTGCCCGTGCCAGGTGCAAGCCTGCCAGCACCCAGCCAGCAGACCCTGCACCTGGCACGGCACGGCACGAGCCAGCCACCCCCTGCTACCCAGCCCTCCGCCTCTTCCCGGGACCAGGCTTGCGGCTCCCAGGAGCCTGCCCGGGGCCGCAAGAGGCGGGCGCCCACCTGGTCTAGTGCGGACATCATGGACCTCGTCCACGACCTCCGCACTAGGCACAGGAAAGTGGCCGTCTAGGGCAGGAGAGCTGCCAGCCTGGCCACCCAGGAGCAGGTGTGCATGAAAATCAAGGTGGTCCAGTGAGACCCCCGACCCTGAGCCCTGAGCTTAGAATGGCTGTACTGGGTCAGACCAAAGGTCCATCTACCCCAGTAGCCTGTCTGCCGACAGTGGCCAACACTAGGTACCCTGGAGGGGATGGATCGAAGACAATGATCAAGCCATTTGTCTCGTGCCTTCCATCTCCAGCCTTCCACAAACAGAGGCCAGGGACACCATTTCTACCCCCTGGATAATACCACCCCATGGACCCAACCTCCATGAATTTATCTCACTTCTCTTTAAACTCTGTTCTAGTTGTAGCCTTCACATCCTCCTGCAGCAAGGAGTTCCACAGGTTGACTATTTGCTTTGTGAAGAACTTTCTGTTATTAGTTTGAAGCCTGCTACCCATTCATTTCATTTGGTGTCCTCTAGTCCTTCTATTATGGGAACTAATGAAGAACTTTTCTTTATGCACCCTCTCCACACCACTCATGCTTTTATAGACCTCTATCATATCCCCCCTCAGTCTCCTCTTTTCTAAGCTGAAAAGTCCCAGTCTCTTTAGCCTCTCTTCATATGGGACCTGTTCCAAACACCTGATCATTTTAGTTGCCCTCCCCTCTCCCAGCCTCTCTCTTCCCCTCTCCCACCTCCTTTTCCCAGTCTCCCCGAGTTTTGTTCAATAAAGAGAGTTTCTATTTTTGAACACACGTGTCCTTTATTTTGTACATCAGGAAGGGGGGCTAGGGAAGGGTAAGTGGAAGGAGGTGAGGGAGGAATGGGGTACAAGTCCCCGATGGGGAGGACTGGGGTGGCTCTGCGGGCTCCTCGGGGTGGAAGCTCTCCTGCAGCCCCCCTATTGACCCTCCCCCGGATGGCAGCCTGCAGCAAGTGCAGCCAGGCTGATGGCTGAGTGCTGTGATGTGCCCAGTGTGGTCACTCAGGGCACTCCAAGTCAAGACTGTTTTGCAAGCAGGGAACCCCTGAGAACTATCTGTCCGGGATGGGGGTCGGGTCCCTTTAAGCACAGCCCTCGGCTAGCCTGAGGCAGCAGCTCCATGCTCTTAGTCCTAAGCTGATGCCCTGCCGGCACTGCTTCCGGCCAGCCTTAACCTCAGTTCAGGGTCCACTCAGTGTGGACATGCTAGTTCGAATTAGCCAAAAGCTAATTCGAACTAGTTTTTAAGTCTGGATGTACTAATTTGAATTAGCTTAGTTCGAATTAACTAATTCGAACCAAGTTAGTTCGAATTAGCGCTTAGTGTAGACATACCCTTATAGATTAAAAGATAGAAGGAACTACAGTAGTCATGTGGTCTGACCTGTACATTACAGGCCATAAGATTTCCCTGAATCCCTTCATGTTTGAACTAGGGCATATCTTTTAGACAAAACCAATCTTGACTTAAAATTTGGGAGGGATGGTGAATCAACCAATAGATAAGCCTTTAGCCCAGGGTAATATCAGAGTGGTGACTGAAAGCTTCTTTGTCAGGCATAAAAAAACAAACAAAAACCTCAGACCGGGAATTATTTCCAGAAAAAAATGTTTCTTCTGCTGCTCCGCAAAACTGAAAAACTACTCTCGGAGCAAACTCGGTCAAGAGCCCCAAAAGTTAGGCTCCCATCCAAATTCTAACACTGAGTCCTGGTAATGGTCAGTGTCTGGGGCCCAGTGGTTAAAACAGAGTAGTTAGGTGTCCCCAAAGTCAGTTTTTAAAAGCATGTTCTCCCTTCACCTCTGAAGAAGTATTTGTTGAGGACAGTGTCTCCCCTTGGGCTGACTTTCCCCACTTCTGCATAGTCTGAACCACAATAAAAGCCTGTGAAATTTAGAGTAGGTGAATGGGGAAGAGCTGCTACTTATGACCATCCATGCCAATCACAGCAGTCGAGCAGGAAGGCAGTCATTTTTCTAAGCAATATAACAAATGACAAGGTGTATATTTATCCTAGATACCCACGTACTTTGGGTGAGTTGTGGAACATAGGATTTGTCATATCGCATCAGCTCAGTGGCACGTCTAGTCCAGTATCATCTCTCTGACAGTGTCTAGTGCCAGATGCTTCAAAGGGAACTGAAAACCCCACAATAATACACCTTGCCAACTGTGCAGTGCTGTAAAAAGGGAGTGGGTGTAGAATTCCTTCTTGACTCCTCAAGCAATCAGCACAGACCCTGAGTGTTCTTATTATCTTAACTGGTATGACTATGAACGTAAACTTGCCTCTTCCAAAACTCTGTGAAGTAACAAGAATGTCTTGGTAGCCCCTGAGGCTAGGACATTCCATAGGCTGTGGGTGTTTTGCATGGAGGAATATTTTATTTTTATGTTCTAATGTTCCTCCTCTGAATAGTTCTACTGTGAAATTCGCCACAGGTGTAATTCCACTAGACAGCAGAATTACTCCAGGCCTGAATCTAGCTGCTAGGCTTTTTTAATATCTTCTCAGATAAAAGCTCTTTGCGCCTCTAATCATTTCCATTACCCCTTCCTGCCCCTTTTCTGTTTCTGCTGTCTTCTTGGCTAAGAAGTGACCAAATGCTGACCACAGTATTAAAGATGAAGGCAGGCCATCATTTTACAGAATGGCACTGTCATATTTTCTGTATTATTCTCAATCCCCTGATAAATACAGCCCAGCCTCTGAATCATATTTTTGGAACTGCCACTGCACATTGAGCAGGCATCTTCATCGAGCTGTCAACAACAGGGCCTAGATCTCTTCCCTGAGAGTTTACAAATAATTCAGAACCCATCCCTGAGTACACACAGTTTGAACTATTCTTTCCAATGTGCATTGCCCATTCATCTAAGATCAGTGTCAGCCTGCTGTTATAACTCTAATCCATCTCTGCAGATCTTCCCAAAGGTCCTCCCAGTCCTCCCTAGTGTGAACTAATAAAATAATCTCTCATCTTGGCATTTTATTAATACAGCTATGCTCTTTGCTCTAGTCCCTGGGACATCCCATGATGTTAACTTCTTTGGATATTGAGAAGTTGCTATTTAGTCTGATTTGTCCTGGCTAGCTGTCATACAATATCTAGAGTAGGATAGAAATGCCCCACGTGTCCTTCTCTAGCTTGTTGTGAGACTTTATCAAAGGAATTCTCATAAATGACTTTTAGTTTGGCTGAGTTCCTAGAGTTCAGGTATTGAAAGGTATGTGCTGGTCGGGAAAGACAGAAATAAGGGTAAAGATGGCAGAGCAACATTGTATATTAGTGACAAGCTAGTCTGTAAAGAAATTAGAAGTAATGGAATGGATAAAACAGAATCTGCTTGGGTCAAAATAACTTGGTGGAAGAAAGGTAATAGATGCTCTAAGTGGGATAGTGATTGGGGTATGCAACAGACACCCCCTAGGATCCAATTTAGATATGGACAGAGGCATCATTAATATTTTAGTTAAATAAACACTACTTGGAATTGTGTGATTATAGGAGACTTTAATTTCCCAGATATAGATTAAAGGACAAGTGCTACTAATAATGGTAGGGGCCAGTTATTCCTGGATGTGGTAGCTGACAGATTTATTCATGAAAGAGTCACTGAACCAACAAGAGGCGATGCCATTTTAGATGTAGTATTGGTAAGAAGCAAGGGCCTCCTAGAAGTACTGTTTGTAGAAGACAACGGCCATACTGGGTCAGACCAATGGTCCATCCAGCCCAGTATACTGTCTTCTGACAGTGGCCAATGCCAAGTGCTTCAGAGGGCATGAACAGAACAGGTGATCAAGCGATCCATTCCCTGCCCCACATTCACAGGTCTGGCAAACAGAAGTGTTCTGGCTAAGGACACTTCAGAGAATGGCTTTGCATCCTTTCCCATCCTAGCTAATAGCCATGGATGGACCTATCTTCCATTAACTTATCTCACTCTTTTAAAAAAAAATCTGCTATAGTTTTGGCCTTCATAACATAGTCTGGCAAGCAGTTACACAAGTTTACTGTGCATTCTAAGAAGAAATCATCTTTTTTCTTGTTTTAAAACAGCAATTAAATAGATACCAAAGCCGAACCCTGAAGTAATTAATGAGCTAATTCAGTTTAAACTAAATGGAAAGATAAGCAAGAACAGCTCTGCAATTAGGGTGCATCTGACGAAGCAAGACTGCCCATGAAAGCTTATATCCAAATAAATCTGTTAGGGTACATCTATACTTGCTCCCTATCTCAAGATAGGGATGCAAATGTGGTGTACCGAAATTACTAATGAAGTGCGGGATTTAAATATCCTGCACTTAATTAGCATAATCGTGTCCAGGCTCCATTTTGAAATCATGTCATTGCAAAATAAAACGCCTCAAGAAAACCCTTCTCTCGAAATAACTGTTACTCCTCATAAAATGGAATAACAGTTTATGGGGAGTTACAGTTATTTTGAGAGAAGGGTTTTCTCTCATCACCCAGACACGATTATGCTAATTAAGCGCAGAATATTTAAATCCCGCACTTCATTAGCAATTCTGGTACACCACATTTGCATCCCTGTCTCTAGATAGGGAGCAGGTGTAGACATATCCTTAGTCTTTAAGGTGCCACAGGGCTACTTGTTGTTTTTGTAGATACAGACTAACATGGATACTTGTTATAATGAAAGGAGCTTGGGGTAGAGATGAACATAACTGAGGAATTAGAAGTAGAAATTACCACTTCAGATGTGGAAGTCAAACTCTAACAGCTTAATGGGACTGAATTGGGGAGATAGAAGAAAATAATCTCCAGCCAAGATTATCAAAGAAACTGAGACATGAAATTACAAGACCGACAGCAAGGATTTTCAATGTATCCATAAACTTGGGGCTTGTACCTATGACCGAATAATTGTTATTACAGTACCTATTTTTATGAGGGGGGAAGGGCGGGAAGTGATCTGTAAACTACAGACCCGTTAGTTTGATTTCAGTTGGATGCAAAATCTTAGAATAATTTTTGAAACAGAAAGTAAGTTAGTAAAATGGAAAGTGGGATAATATACAACATACAGGCAGTCCCCGGGTTACGTACAAGATAGGGACTGTAGGTTTGTTCTTAAGTTGAATCTGTATGTAAATCGGAACTGGCGTCCAGATTCAGCCGCTGCTGAAACTGACCGCCAGTTCTGACTTACACACAGAATCAACTTAAGAAACCCAGGTGTCCCCAAGTCAGCTGCTGCTGAAACTGATCAGCGCTGATTCCAGGAAGCCCGGGGCAGAGCAACTCTGCCTCAGGCTTCCTGTAGTCAGCGCTGGTCAGTTTCAGCAGCGGCTGACTTGGGGACGCCTGGGGCAGAGCAGCTGGGGTGCTGCTGGGTTGCTCCAGTAGCACCGCTCCTCGGCGCTACTGGACCAACCCAGCAGCACCCCAGCTGCTCTGTCCCAGGCGTCCTGATTCAGCCACTGCTGAAACTGACCAGCAGCGGCTGAATCAGGACCTGGGGCAGAGCAGCTGGGGTGCTGCCGGGTTGGTCCAGTAGTGCCCAGAGCGGGCACTGCAGGACCAATCGGCAGCGCCCCAGCTGCTCTGCCCCAGGGTCCAAAAAAAAAGCCTGGTCTGCTGGGGGAGGGGGGGCACTCTATCCGCACCCCCTCCCCCCCCAGCAGACCAGGGACACAGGGAGCAGAGCAGCAGCGGCAGCGGGGTGCCGCGCCTCTGAGGCTTTGCTCTGGCAAAGTCTCAGAGGCGCGGGACACCCCACGGCTGCGGCTTCAGTCCCGGTGCCTGTGGTCTGCTGGGGACGGTCCCCAGCAGACCACAGGCACCCGGACTCAAGCGGCAGCAGCGGGTGGGTTCCCACGCTTCTGAGGCTTTGCCAGAGCAAAGCCTCAGAAGCGCGGGAACCCGCCCGGTGCCCCTGGTCTGCTGGAGACGGTCTCCAGCAGACCAGGGGCACCCGAGCAGCTTACGAACGGGGCTTTCTCCCCCGGAGCTCGCAGGTAGCAATCCGCTACCTCGACCTCTGGGGCGAGAAAGCCCTGTTCGTAAGCGTGGATCCTACGTAAGTCAGGGACTGCCTGTAGTTCTACAAAAGTTAGATCTCACCAAACCAAGCTCACCACTTTCTTTGAGAAGATAATTAATGTTTTTAGACAGAGGAAATGCAGTAGATGTAATCTACCTGGATTTTATTAAAGCATTTCATACCATTGCACATGGTAAATTATTAGTTAAATTGGACAAAATGTGGATTAGCACAAGAATTGAAAGGTGGTCAAGGCCAAGGGACCAGTTAAAGGGGAGTCAATGAGGAGTCATAATGAAAGGTAAACTGTCAGGCTAGAGAGTGGTTATAGTGGAGTTCCTCAGGGTTCAGCCTTGGGATCAATCTTATTTAACATTTTCATTAATGATCTTAGCACAAGTGGGAAAGTGGTAATAAAATTTCCAGATGAAACTAAGTAAGGGGTATTGCTGATATGGAGGAGAACTGGCATGTCATACAAGAAGATTTGGATGACCTTCAAAACTGGAGTAATATAAATGAGATGAAAAATAAAAGTGCAAAGTCTCACACACAGAGGGAAAAATGACAATAGGTTATTGATTATTTTAATTTATTTCTTTAAAATCCTTTAAATTTTAAAAAAAGTGATTTAAATTTAAAAAAATCCATTTTTTTAAATAATCTATTTTTATCCACCATGGCGGGAATACAGAAAAGCAGGGTTTTGCTTAACCTGTCAACTCTCAGTTGAAATAACCTCAGTAAGACAAGGGCTGGAATGTCAGAGCACTGCAGAAGAAAGGGGTGGGTACAAGTCTAGCTAAGAGCCTGCCTGCACACCCTCAACAAGAGGCCTCTGTAAGAGTTGTTCAGCCTGTTTCTCCCCATTGTTCAAAGACTAGAACTAAATAGACTTCATCAGGAGCCTGTTTTGTTATTTTAAATTGCTCAATCAGAACTGAAACTACTTGTGATAAAACTGTTTCTACCCTGCCTGGAAATCACTGAGAGCTGCAACCACTTGTGGTGAGACTGTGTTTCTGCCCAGAGCTGGTGACCCAGTGACTGATGGGCAAAGGTCACAGAAGACAGGCCAGTGGTACCAGAAGGTGACTGACAGTCACCTGGTTATTGAGTGGCTGGAGAGATGTTACATGATGGCAAGAGAGAAGTGTGAGCAGCCAGCAGAATGGCTGGTGGAGAAGCTTGGTGTGGAGGTGGCTGGCAGCATGGTGGTGAAGAGGCTCAGTAAGAGCAGTGAGCAGGCAGCTAGCAGGCGTGACCAGTGAGTGACCAGCAAGGTGACTAGCAGCGAGGAGCAGTGAGCAGGTGCCCAAACAGCAGAGTGAATAAGGTGTGTTGAAATCCCGCCCCCCCCCCAGGATGGCAAGTGAGCTCTGTGGCTGCACCTCTGAACTCTGGGTCTGCACTGACGGAGGACAGCAACTGCGAGTGGGATGCAGAGAAGAGTTGGACATGTGAAGGGGACTTTTGGGTTACTGGACTTAAGAATCTGAGAGGAAAAGGACATTGTGCAGCCTATTGAGGTGGGACTGTTACTCATGGTTTTGTTTATGAACCCTGTCTGTGGTGTTTTCCCAAATTAATGCCAAGTTACTTCCCTCCCTTTTATTACAAGTTTCTTTTCTACACTCAGACTCTGCTTGGGAGTAGGGAAGCATTGCCTCTCAGAGGCACCCAGGCTGGTGTGTGAATTTCCCAGGTTCCTGGGTGGGGACTCAAGCCAGTTCTGTGTTGGCTGGATGGAGAGGAACCCCTAGATATTGAATCCAACCATGGATGCTGCTGGCTTCATCTGGCTTACAGTTTTGTTTAAAGGATTCCTTGTTTATTCTCATATTGTTAGCTATTTAGGCCAGTGTTTCTCTTAGCCTTTTTAAGGTGTGATCCAAAGTCCATTGAAATCAACAGAAAGACTTTCAATAGGCTCTAGATTAATGCCTTACCAGCAAAAGTTTGTGTTCCAATGTATTAACCTTCAGTGGGCATTTGTTCCAATTTGATAAAGCATGCTTTTCCAGACGACGTGTAATACTGCTTGTTTCTCACTTTTTCAGCTTCCTTTTTCCCCCAGGTACAGTACTCGTATATCTGTGACATATCTTACAAGATGTATTATATCCAGTTCCCTAGGTGAGTCTGTGGCTCTTCATTTCCACATGTTGAGGGTTCATCAGATGTGAGACTCAGGTATTTGGAATAGAGAGACCCCCCTCTGGACGGGGTTACATTGCAGTGACTTTGGTTTAATCCAAACTGGCACCAACTAGGGAAAGCCCTCAGTTACACTCAGTCCACTTCCAAGCAGTAAAGTCAGAGGCAAAATGCAGGACAATGTAGCACTTTAAAGACTAACAAGATGGTTTATTAGATGATGAGCTTTCGTGGGCCAGACCCACTTCCTCAGATCAAATAGTGGAAGAAAATAGTCACAACCATATATACCAAAGGATACATTTTTTTAAATTGTATCCTTTGGTATATATGGTTGTGACTATTTTCTTCCACTATTTGATCTGAGGAAGTGGGTCTGGCCCACGAAAGCTCATCACCTAATAAACCATCTTGTTAAAGTGCTACATTGTCCTGCATTTTGCTTCAGCTACCCCAGACTAACACGGCTACATTTCTATCACTAAACTCAGAGGGTGTGTGTACACAGCAAAATTATTCTGGAATAATGGCTGTTATTCCGAAATAACTATGCGAGCGTCTACACAGCAATTCCGTTATTTCAAAATAATTTTGAAGTAACAGATGGCTTATTCTGACTTCTGTAAACCTTATTCTACGAAGAATAACGCTTATTCTGAAATCATTATTTCGGAATAGGGGCTGTGTAGATGCTCCACTTCTGCTATTTTGAAATAGCCCCTCATCAGGTCCATTCTAAGTTATTCCTCCTGGGGCTCTAAATCAAGATAGCACGTCTACATTGGGGAAGCCTGCCTCGGACTCATTTTGAGGCATCCCTGCAGTGTAGACGCGCTATTTTGAAATAAGCTATTAACAGCTGCCTTCTCCTTTTACAGGTGCTGAGCCTAAACGGGTTGAGTTACACAGAATTAGCTCACAGCCTCCTGAGCTGCGGTGGCAGAGCCTCCTCCCAGGCATGTCTCAGACTGTAGGGCTAATGGGGCTTCTCCAAGAGGTGAGAAAAGCCTTTGAACACCCAGTCATAGAGCAAGTATTCCTTCCAGTTGGTTCTCATGTCCCATAGCGATATTTCAGCCAATTTATACTTGTGGAGCAGAAGTCACAGACCATTAAAGCTGATTTCTCCTAGAGCCCATTTGTGAGTATGTACCACACTCTAACTATGTCCTAGACCTGACCAGGCATTAAATCATGGAAGTTGAAGGTGGACAGGGCTCCAGTCAGTCATCTTGCCCAGCTTCCAAAATAAAGATGTACATAGTAAATCTTTACAATGCTGGTGTTGGAACTGGGTCCTACTCATGCCCAGGGTGAAACTGAAACATAAGCACTAGGGGCTCTTGCCTTGAGTGTGAGTTTCTGGAGTCATGGGACTGTATCAGAACCTCTGCTTTTGTAACTAAGTATCCAGTTCTCATGGCTATGAAGAAAGCTTGAAAATGGGAACCAAGCATAGCCAAGTACAGTGGCGTCTGCTTGAATTGCAGAGAACCTGCAAAACAATAGCCTGGCATACACCCAAAGAGAAATTGTATAATCTGCACCAGCCACCATCTGGTCGTTTTTCAGCATCAGAGCAGAGTGAGCTTTCTTTGGCAGGAAGAGCAACACCTTCATTAATCCTCTCAAGCACTTCTTTAAAAAAATAATAATAAAGAGGCAAAAATGTGTAAAATAAAGGGAATTGGATTGTATTTTATATCCCTAAAGCTAGAAACATTTGTATCAAAATATTTACAATGACTGTAGAAATAAACACTTACTCTGTCAAAGAAACAGCCGCGTACAGTACTAAAATATGTCCACCGAATTAACAAAGTCTATATGGAAAGAGAATGTAACAGAGAAAGCGTGAAAGAAAATACTGTTCCAACTAACCCTGCACCCATGAATTTCTTGTTGCCACCGAGCTCTAATTTGTGGACATAACCACAGTGAGTCCTGAGGCCTTGCCACTAGCAATCTCCATTTACTATTTAAGCTTTCCAAAGGGACAGAAATGTTTGGATTGGATACCCTGATGCAGACAGTAACTCTATTCCTGCAATTATGACACAACAATGCTATTTTTTTCCCAAACAGCCTTTTGTGTGAGGATTTCCTTGTATAGGCATTAATTAATGAAGCCTCTCAACACCCCCGGGAGGTAGGAATAACTAACATCATTTTACAGATGGAAGAACATAGTCACAAACAGGTAAAGTGACAGAGCTGGGAACAGAATGCTGGATTCCTGATTCTCAATTTCCCCACTTCCCTCTCCCCCCCTTCTAACTATTAGGCCTTATTTCTTCTGCCATTAAATGGCTCTTACTTTGAAGTGACTGACATTGACACAGTGGGGTTTGATTAATGACCCATACAATGAGGAGGAAAAATCTATTACCTACAGATAGTTATAAAAACCCAATTCAGTGTTGAACAGTGAGATCCCACAAGCCTAAACAGGCTGCCCCAGGGATCAGCTTGGAAAGCCCCTTCAGTCCCGTGGCTTATAGAGCACATGCATCACGAATCTGGCTGTTCATGGCTTCATAGGGACTCCCTGAGTTCTTCATCATGCTGCTGTGTTAAGAGATACACAGCCAACTATAGTGGAGAGACACCCCCCACCCCACCAGATTACTCCCTGGGGTGGATACCGCTGAGTTATAACTGCATCCTCTGTTACTATAATCCTTGCCTGTCTCCTTCCTTCCCTCTCTCCTCCCATCCCTCCACCTCTTCCCCAATTTATTCATGGGAATTAGTTTCTTTCTTAAGTAGGAAACAGGATGGCAATAAATTTGCAATGATAATATTTGTTAAAATTTGAAGTTTAGTCTAGTTGGGCTGTTTCCAGATATAATGTCTTTAACCTTTATAAAAATGTAACAAAAAGGGCCTATCCCATTGTTCTCTTAGGCAAAATGTCTTATCCCACACTGCCCCACCCACAACACATGCTATGGAGAAATAGGGAGGAAGGGGGAGGAAGGAAGATGCAGCTCTCATTTCCTTGATGTGCTGCCAAGTTGGTGATGCGGAGTCTGGTGGTTCCTTAAGGCACAGCCCAACTTTGCGAGGAAGGAGAGCAGCATCTGGTGACAAGGCCATTTGACTGTAACTTTAAGGCTCAGGATCAAGGAGGTGCTGGCTAGACAGGAGCTGTTTCTTGCTCTTTGGTGGATTCATTTGTGGTGGGCTTTTTTTGGTGTTATTGGCCAAACAGTTCTTCCAGCTGATTGATTCCTCATCTTCCCCATCCCCAATTCCTAACCCTCCCCCAACTCCTTGAACTCCTCTCAGCCTTATTTCTTTCTCAGGACAAGGTAAAGGATGCCAATGATGAAGCTGAAGCAAAAGCAGATCCAGGCCAGTATGAAGGAGTAGCCATGGTGGTAGGCAGGCTGCGTGAAGTGCGGTGGGAATCGGGCGGTGTAGATGGAGACAGCAATCAAAATGGACAACCCTGTAGGAGAAGAGGAGGGAAGAAAGAATTGGAAGATATTTGAAAACCTGAATCATTTCAGGACATTGCAGATACTGCAGTGAGTGATATTGTGGCATATGCCTGATGAAGCTGCCCTCCTTATGTTTATTACTGTGGGATTTGTGGGAGCCCACGGTTGTGCATTGTGGTAGGACTGCTCGTTAGCACTGTATGCTAGTTTTTTGGCATAGGGTTTCTTAAGAGCACAGGCACTGTGCATCCTGGTTTGGTACTGGACGGTTTCTGTGGAGTATAAGCTGGAGATATGCTAAGGTTACTGTAGTTATTCAGATTCCAGAGTTGTGGGAAATGGTATAAAAATGCAGCTTCTGGTGTACAGGGGTGCTGTCAGACTTGCCGGTCTCTGGGCAAAATGTAGGAACCTGGTTCTGTGCTCCTGGAAGGGGTGAGGCCTCAGTGGAAGGGGTGGGGCTGGAAAGCAGCCAGCATTTAAGGTCACCTGGAGCTCAATGTGGTCCCTCCTCCCCAGCCATTAGAGCTGCCTGGACCACTCCACACAGCGCTCAAGCAGCAATTCAAAGGGCCTGGGGCTGGACCTGCTGCTGCTCCTGCAGTAGCAGCAGCAGTGGCTGGGAACCCTGGGCCTTTTTAATCTCTGGTCCCTGGGACAACTGTTCCTTTTGCCCCCCCTGTTGGTAGGCCTGCTGGACTATTACTGTTGGCTCCCTCAGGAGTACTCAAGCTGCACCTACTAGTGCAGGGGTTTTCAAACTCTGGGTCGTGGCTGAGTCATGGCTTGCAAGCCACTAACTGGCTGCAAGGCGCTTTGTTTATCTGCACCTCCACAGGTACAGGCAATCGCAGCTCCCATTGGCCACAGATCACCGTTCCTGGCCAATAGGAGCTGCGGGAAGCAGTGCAGAGCAATAAACCAAACTGTAATCTGAAATGGAGAGTTAAATTGCCTCTGGGTGCATCTAAACTTTATGTAAATGTCTGATGCCCTCGGCCTCCAAAAGTATTAGGGATGAGCGGGAGCAGGATAAGAGGACTTCCCCTTTCACCACCTGAGGGTATTGGCAGTTTGAAAACATTATCACCGATCCCTGTTCTTTCTTGGAAAGACCCTGTTGTGCTCCAGACAATGGGTTGTGAATAACCAAGGCAGTGACTATGTTTCTGAAACAACCTTTTTGAATTTTACTGAACTGTGGAGCAAGATACTCTGGAAGTGTATGGTTTATGCAGTGGAGACCATTCTGCCCCAGAGCGGAGTCAGTGATAAAACCTTCAGAGATTTTGATAGGGCCCACTGAATCCAGAAGGAGGTTTACTAAAGCAGTTTGCAGACAATGGACACGGCCATCCCAGACAGTGTATACTACCATTGATTCCAGTAGCATTCTACTGGTACAGTAGTAGGGTTGATTGCTTTAATATATATATATATATAGGCTGTGTCTAGATTGGCCAGTTTTTCTGGAAAATCAGCCGCTTTTCTGGAAAAACTTGCCAGCTGTCTACACAAGGCCGCTTGAATTTCCGCAAAAGCACTGACTTCCTACTGTAAGAAATCAGTGCTTTTTGCGGAAATATTATGCTGCTCCCATTCGGGCAAAAGTCCCTTTTGCACAAAACTTTTGCACAAAAGGGCCAGTGTAGACAGCTGAGATTTGTTTTCCGCAAAAAAGCCCCGATCGCAAAAATGGTGATCGGGGCTTTTTTGCGGAAAAGCGCGTCTAGATTGGCCATGGACGCTTTTCCCCAAAAAGTGCTTTTGCGGAAAAGCGTCCGTGCCAATCTAGACACTCTGTTCCGAAAATGGTTTTAACAGAAAACTTTTCCGTTAAAAGCATGTCCGGAAAATCATGCCAGTCTAGACGTAGCCCTGGTGTGCGTGTGTGTGTGTGTGTGCATGCACACGCATGTGCACATGCACAATGGCTAGTTTGAAAATGGTAAATATTTGCAAAAGAAATGTAATCATTTTGATTTTTTCAGTTTTTTGAAAACTGAATTTTTTATGCTAAAAGTGTTTCAATTTTCAGTTTTTCAGTATAAAACTAGAAAACTTCAAATGAAAACATTCAACAAAAAATTCCTTTTAGGAAAGAGCTATTTTTTTGTTGGAAAAGTTTTGAGGGACACTTTTTTTCAGCCAGCTGCATAAGAATGGGCCAACTTTGGGGAGTTATGAGAGTTGTTGCCTCTCCCCCAAAATAACAGTATATGTTGAGGGTATGTCTACACTACAGTTTTTTCAGAAAAACGGTCATTTTTCTGAAAAATCTTCACTTACATCCACATTGCAATTGCGTTCTTTTGACAAAAAATCGAAAGTACAGAGGGGTTTTTCCGACATTGGTAAACCCCTTTCTATGAGGAAGAAGCCTTTTTCCGAGAGCTCTTTCAGAAAAAGGTGTGTGTGGATGGGGAAGAAGGAGTTCTTTCACAAGAAGAGGGAAGAGGAAAAAGCACAGGTCTCCTGGTGGCCTCTCCGTTCGTAGTAATTACAGCTTAAATGCGAGATAGCACCCATTCAGTGTGGATACACTATTTCAGAAAAAGTTTTTTTGGAAGATCTCTTCTGGAAAAGCTTCTTCCGAAAGAAGCCTGCAGTCTAGACATAGCCTGATAATAGGGAGGCACAGTTTAAAGGTTTGGATGCCCTCAAATAGCTTGAATCATGGCTACCGTAGGCAGGTCTCCCCCTTATATTCAGATTCCTTTCCCAGAAAGCCACACCCTTTCCCTGTGGTGCCCAGCCGTTGTTCCTGCCTCTCTCCACTGCATGCAATCCCCAGATCACCTGGCTTTCAAGGTCACTTGACTACTGGCTCCAGCAGCTGCCGTGTGGGAGATGGGGAGGGAAAGGGGTGTGTGTTACCTATGCACCCACATGAATGTTTAAGCCTTTTAGTAACACGACACACAGAGATTGGACTTACAGCAAATCAGCATGACGGCTCCGGTGATGTAGAAGCGTTTTCCTTTCTCCATGGTAAAGAGCTGCACCACAAACATGACCAATGAGATGAATGAGAAGATGATTGACAGGATCATGAAGGCTTGCACTGCCTTGAGGTAAGCTGGAAACATAGAGGGTTGTGGGGAGAGAAAGAAAGAGTGTGTATGTGAAAACACTATCAATAACCGTACCACAATGTATTATAGGGCTTCAAACTACACGTCATATCACGACCTAAAGAAAATATCTCTTACACATATCCCCTTCATTGAATGATACTGGAGAGCAGCGACTTTCAGTGCAGCTTAGCCAGAGTCCTGTTGAGTTCTTGGCATTTGCCAACCAGACCTGAAATGGAACAAAACAGTCATGTCAATCTTTTACTCTTGACAATTCTGAGAATGATTGTTCCAGCCTATCAGCTGATCTGGCCTAAGAAGAACAATGACTGCTGGAAGCTTCTGTAGCAATAAAACCTTGACTGAGTGCATGGAACTCAACAAAGACCTAAGGTAGTCTGGGATAAGAGATCTGAAAGACTTGAGATCGTTAGATGAAAAAGAGAGGGTTTTTTTTGAGGCGGTGGGAGAGGGGGACTTAATTACCAAAATATAGTGAAAATTGATCTTAGGTTCCTTTCTGTGCTGCCCTGTAATGTGGCAATAAGGAGCCACTCAATGAAATTAAAGGGAAGTACACTAAGAACAAATAGCATATTGAAATATTTAACCTGTGGAACTCACAGTCACATGAGGTCACTGGATGAATATTGGCTGAACTTTGAAAAGGCCTGGATGATTTCACATTTCTGTATTATTAGCTAAGGCAGCTAAGATGATAAGAGAAAAGCACATATGCAGTGGGGTACATCTCTTTTGTGATCACCTGCACATTGGGGTTGTTAACTAACGATTAATTTACTCGACTAGTCGATAGGCACTTCCTCATTCCTCCTTCCTCATTCCTCCCGTTGGGGCTCTTGTACATTTCAAAGGAGGAATGCGGAACTCCCTGTGCAGCCCAGGGCTAGTCCCAGCGGGGGCTTTTGTGCATTTCAAAGCAGACGTGCCAGCATGGTGCCTGGAGTCAGCGGGGGCCTTGGCGTTTCAAAGCAGCAACACATGGAGCTGACCCTGGGCTCCGTACAGTGCTGCCCCTTTGAAACACTGTGGCAGCGTTTCAAAGAGGCAGCGCCGCACAAAGCCTGGATACTGGCTTTGTGTGGCGCTGCCGCTTTGAAGTATCCCCTCCCTCCCATTTTGCTGCCTCTATCTGATAGAGGCAGCAAGGGAAGGGGGGATCGACTAGTCGACTAGTCTAGTTTTTCTCAGGCAGAAACCCTTAAGGGTACTCAAGAGAAATCTAGGGTGTACATCAACACAACTGAAATTTGGAGAAAACTGAATTTTTGTTTTAAGTTTTACAGTGCTTTATTGTTTTTGTACTTTTTACACCCAAAAATGTGTGGCTATGATTACGTTTTTTAAACAAATGTGTTACAATGGTAGAAAAAAATTGTGTGTGTCTGAAAACTATAGGTACTGGGGGTATTTATTTATTTATTGGAAAAGGGGTATTTTCTTTAAAAAAAAAAAAGGTTGAGAAACACTGAACTAGTAGACTGACTTATCGATAGTCAACTAGTCCTTAACATCCTTACTGCACAGTGGGTGCTCACACATGCTGCAGCTGTGTTGGCTTTGAAACCATTTGGGAGCAGTTTCAGTGTCTTGAATGGAGACTTAATTCACAAATGGAGGTGTCCTCAGAATAGGTGGACACTTGATTGAAGGTGGCAATTAGCTGGAAGCCGTGATGTGTCAGGAGCATCACACTGAAGCGTGAAGCTTTGAGTTTGTCATTGGTACGATGACCTCCTTAGGGAACTCTAGACTTTGCATATAAGTTTGCACACTTCTTAAAATGCGTCCAATTTTCTTTCATTAAAGACCCTAACTCCTCTTTTGGCTGCAGAGTCTACTAGGTGGAGCTGTCTATCTAGTTCTGCTGGGCCAGCCTCTCTAGACCAGAGGCTCTCAAACTTCATTGCACTTCGGCCCTCCTCTGACACAAAAATTACTGCCCCAGGAGTAGGGACCAAAGCCAGAACCTGCCCAAGTCCCACTGTCCCATTGTGGGGGCCTCACCGCTCTGGGCAGGGAGGGCCAAAGCTGACACTCAAAGGTTTTAGCCCCAGGCTGGCTCCTGCAATCTGAGCCCCACTGCCCAGGGGCTTGGGCTTCACCCTGGGTCCCAGCAAATCTAAACCAGCCCTGGCGAACCCATTCAAAGAGGGGTCCTGACCACCAGGGGGGGCAGGATAAACTGAGAGTTCACTGGGGTTTCTTGTGCTTTTAAGCTCTGTGTCTTCTGTCTTGTTGGTTTTCAAGTCTGCCCTTTCCATGTCGTTTGGGAGCTCTAATGTTCAGACAGGAGCTGCCACAAAGGGGCAGCATAAACTAAAGCACAGGAACCAGCTCTGTGTTACATAAATGGTGGTTGTTGCCTGTGCAGGTGAAGTCTCTGAAAGTCAGGAAAGCTCGTCACGTTTATTAGGTTCTGAAATTTGAAATGGAGCTGGCAGTGTCAGGAAGAAATTTCCCCTTGTGAGACAGGATTGCACACTGAGTTCCAATATGGAGTTTGCACTTTCTTTTGAACGATGAATGAACATTTTTTTGAGACAATATGCCCAACAAGATGGAGCACTGGGCTTTCCCAGGAGGTTGTTTCTGTTGGTATTACAGGGCACTGGACACAATGCACCCCTACCCCCATTTGCACTAATGTGACAGTATTTTTTCTTTAACAAGGATTTTTTTTAAAAAAAAATTCACTCAAATAAAGAGTTTTCCTTTTTGACTTAGTGAGTAAGAGCATGTTGGGAATAATTACCTCGACAGTAGTACCTTGACACCAAGCAGAATTTTTATCAGTTCTTTCCAGCTCAAGAAACTCTCCCCTGGAAATCTTTTCTGTATTCACACTGCTGTGAGTTACTTGGCCATTAGCCCAACAATTTACAATCACAAATCCCTAGCAATAATTGGCCTTTTTGTGCAGTATGGATATACTTTTGGATCACATGCTCTGTGTAATCTGGGGAATTTTCAGTGCATAAATTTTTGGCTGCCATCTACTGTAATCTGGTAGGAGATGAACTACATGTGTTATATAACTTTTTTTTCTCCTAGGTTTGCTATAATACCTTGTAGAATGTTAGTCACCTGTGATCAGTTATAGTCACACAGCCCAGCTGACTTTGGTGGCACTGCATGAAGTTATGTGAGGGCAGAATGCAGCCAACTTAATATACCTATTCCTTGGCCATAGGTGGCACTAATCTGCTCCGAAACATGTAAAACTGGTGCAGCCAATGAGATTAGAGTATTATCCAAAGAATCTTTATTTTTGTTTCTTTTAAATGAGATGCCATTATGTGTCAGGGAATGTGGAATGAACTGTATTAGTCCATTTTCACTATTTGGGGTGGGAGTGTTTTGGTGGTTGCAATTTTGCAGTATGTTTATAGATCAGTTGCATATTTCTGTTGCTATAAAGTGCTTTTGGTTTGGGCAGGGACCGGTCCTTATTTGTGTTGTGTGTAGTGTTTTAGCAATGAATGCTACCAATAACTGTATTTAGTTTTTCTCAGATAGCTCATAAAACACCTTTTAATTTCAGAAAGAGACAAGCACCCACCCTATAATTATACAACAGACTGTCTGGCAGATGGGATGATAAATTTGAGCTCCAAACTATCCTCCATTAATTTCACTTGCTCAACTAGTTCTTGAGTGGGGCGTGTACGGGTGTTCCCAATGCCTACTAAAAATTATGGGAGTGGAAATATCACCTTGAAGCTGCCTTTGTTTGAGTTCAAGCCTACGAGCTTTTCTGTTCACAGGGTGGCATCTAAATTAAAGTGGCTTTTTTTTTGTTTTGTTTTGTTTTTTTCAGAGATACATTTATTTCAAGGGAGTTACCCCACCATCAAATTGGAGTAACACAGCCATGAATCAGGCTCCTTATGGTTTCTGAGTTGCTCCTTTGCATGTTATGATTTATTGAAAGAGGGTGTCCTAATCCCTTAGAGGCAAATTAAGGTTTCATGGGGCTCTAGGCCAGAGCAAGTGTGTGTGTGTGTGTGGGGGGGTGCCTCCTCATGTGTTTTGCCTGAGGCCCTGTCCCCATTCTACACTTTCTGACTGTGGCTCCACCCACAGCCCACACTGTTCTGCCCCTCCCCCTGTGGTCCTCCCCCTGTTCCGCCCATGGTCCCACCCTATTCTTCCCACCACCATTGTCTGCAGCCCTCTTTTTGCTCCTTTCTCCCTCCCCACCCCCCATCCAGTGCGGCCTCAAGACCAGAGAAGCTCTGGCATTCCCACCACTAGGTCCCAGGGCCACAGCAGGGAGTGAGAGCTCCTCCAACCTGGCCCCGAAGTTGTGTCAGGAAGCCAAAGATCCTCCAGTCCTGGGCTACAGCTGGGCTTCAGGTGCTGGGGCGTCCCTTGCTGCCTGGTGCTACTTCCCCTCCATGCCTGCTGGAGGTGGGACACCCATGTTTCCAAAGTTCCCTGGTTGTCAGGGCCCCTGGGCAGAGGCTCCATGTCCCCACTGGCTAACATTTGCCATGGTACTCCCTAAATCTGGCAACTCTATGGCAGATCCTTTCAATGGTGTCTGAGGTTCATAGGGTATGTCTACACTATAGGACAAAGTCGAATTAAGAAATGCAACTTCAGCTACATTAATTGCATAGCTGAAGTCAAAGTACCTTAACTCAGCTTTTGGCGCTGTCCACAGAGCAGGAAGTCGAAGGAAGAACACTCTTCCTTCGACTTCCCTCGCTCCTTGTGAAAGCAGGACCGGAGTGCCCCTCTCACTTGGAATTAGCTGTCTTAACTAGACTACTAATTCGAACCCTGGAAGATTGACAGTGGCTGCTTTGATCTTTCTCTGTAGTGTAGACACACCCTTCCGTGTGGAAGAGTTGAATGTTCGGCATCTGAAGTCTATCTGGGAGACAAGGTGGGTGAGATAATATCTTCAGCTTCTGTTAGTGGGTGAGGCAAATTTTCCAGTTGCACAGAGACTGAGATAGCTCCAACCAGACCATCTTGTTCAGAAGCAGGATTACTTACGTTGGCAATGGTGGAGACAAACAGCATGATCACAGTGGCAATGTGGACCACAAAAATACCAGCCAGTAGCACCAACATCTTGGCTTCTCAGTCGTGTGTGGGAGGGTCTCAAATGCAGATGAGTCTGAGGGGAAAAAAGTATTGGAGAAGAAATAAAGGTGGGTGCTGGAATCAAGATTATTGTAACAATAAACCAGTATTTACATGGCTAAGAAAGTAGACAGGTTTGGTCTAAACCCACCTCAGAAACATTGGCCTTGTGTTAAAGAATGTTTCTAAAAATGCTGGTCACAGCACCGCCTGTCCCCCAAGCAAATCAGCCAGAGCAGTCAGAGAGGCTCTGTAGCCAGTCTTGTGGGAAATGCAGAGCAGGGTTTGAAAATACTGTGAGTAATTATTTAAAATAGGCGGAATATATGTCTGACCATTAATAAGGTTAGGTACAGTGCAGGGAAAAGTGATACTCCAGTTTCACATGCCAGGAAATTGATCATCTTGCCCTCTGGAGCCATAGACGTCAGCAAGGATTTCCTTTTCCTCATCCGCCACCCGACAATAGTGTTAGTCGGTTAGCCTGGTGTGTTATGAGTTGGTAAGGGCAGAGATTTGTCTTCCTCTGACATGGCTGTTTTGGGCACTTTTGGAGGGAATATAGGACTATGCAGGCTGGTGGTCTGATCTGTTTTGTTAAACGAGAATACCAGAATTGAGGAACCTCTGGGCTGCTCTAGAGGGAAAGAAAACAGACTGCTGCATTAGTGGCTTATTGGTTGGATCTGATAGGGTGGGAGATGGGATAACTGGAATCAGTGAGCAAGGATGGGTAAATGACGGGGTAAATGGATCAGCATTCATGTCATGCTACTCATCAGTACCCAGCCCAGGTTGGGGAAGTTAATGATTTAACCAAGGGAGCAAAAACGGTGATGAATCCTGGTCATGTGCCACCAGAAGCATGGTGTGCATATGCTAAGAAGAGCTGGAGTGCTTTGCTCAGATCCTTTATTCCTAAAATGGAAATGGTTGCCATTTCCTTAACACCCGCCGCCCCTCAAGCATTGGTTTGTAGTAGGGCTGCTCCTGATTTATTTTTAAATTCAAAGAAATCTGCTCCATATAGTACTGTGTGAAGACACCTTTCATGTGTAATGCCTCTGATTCCTTTGCTTTGCTCCCCTATATGCAAGAAAGACTTGACACTCTGTCGTGTTTCTAATGAATATGTGATTTAAAAAGAAGAGAGATTTAAGGATTAGCATTGGTGGGTTCAGACTACTGTAAACCAGGCTACTGTTTTCTTTACTGAAATAATAAAATCAAGGGGCAGAAGCATGATATTGAGGACAGAAGTGGCAAGTGCAGAGCATTAGAATTTCAGTCTAACCTACAGACAAGGCATTTATCAGTATTTTGTAATTAGAGCCACAGAAATAAGACACAGCAAAAATGTGTTGGGCCCTTTCGTTTATCTTCTTTGGCCAGTAGAACTGCTTCTGAAAATGTGGAGGTTAAATAAATGGACTAAATTATTGTCCTTCCTTCCCTCTCTCTTGTTGCTAGGTGAGAGCAGTGTCAAACACCTGCTTTGTATTTGCAGTTACTCTGGGCCAGGTGAGTCAGGTGAAGAATTCAGCTGTAGCTTTCTGGAGGGGAGCAGTGACAAGGCAATATAGAACACGGCAGCTATCTTTTTAAATAACGTTTGTCATACAGAAAGGCTTTTTAGAGTTACACAAATGGCATGCATTACTCATATACCCCACCTTCCTCACGTCTTCCCCTTTGCCTAATTGCAGCCTTGTGCGTGAGAGAGCTGCTTTTAAAGATTACGAGGTGGCATTTGCACTGTGATGATACAATTTTCCCACTCTCTCGGGGCTGCCAAACTTTCCGACTTGTTTGCCATTTGTCCAAAATCGGCATTAGCTCATAACCAACAGGAAATCCCAGAATTACAGAAACTGGAGAACAAAGAACATGGACTCCCAAGTGCTATTGGCTGTGAGAAATCATAGCTTCTTTGCTTCCTGATTTCAGATATCTGTGTATGGTGATCCAAACTGCATTCGTTTTCTTTACTGCCATAACACATAGGAAGTCATTACTGCAGGTCTTCACATTTTTTTCAACTAGAAAATATTTGTCATTGGAAAATATAATTTAAAATATTTTTGGGGAAAGTTTTTTTTTCAAGTTTATATTTGTTAAAGGACATAATTTTTTAAAATGGAATTTTTTAAAAAAATGTCACCTGACCAAGCTAAGTAGAATATTCATTTTAAAAGTTTCTTTTGTAAAATCTTGAAAATAACTGAACGATACCTTTCCATTATAAGAATGTTCCACCCAAAATGAAAAATACCCTCCAACCAAACCCAATCCACCCTACCCCAAAAGAATATCACTGATGAAACAGTCAAACAAAAATTGATTTGGGAATTTTCATTTTTTGTTTGTTGTGAATTTCTTTTTTCTGACCAGTTCGACTCACATCTAGTGTGCAGCTCATGCTTAGTCCTGGCTAGGTCACTTTTAGCATTCCTGTTTCCCAGGTAGGATGGCTACTATCACTAGACATGCTACCTAATGTGAGCTCCTCGGGGAATGTCAATTTGTATTTAGCTTTCAGTCTTTTATGACCATCCTCTCTATTCATTGTACCTGTGGCCCATTCAATATACAGTGAGCTCTGGGGATAGGGGAGAGCAAAATAAAAGGTCTTTTCCATTTCTGAGTGTGCTACCTGTGCTTTTCTTCTCAAGGCACCATAGAAAGTGCCTGGGTTGTTCTGCAGGAGTGAGGCATATGTCTCATCAGCAGGGCGGGGTCACATTGCTAGAGCAACACATGTACAGCCTTCTCCCTTCCCCCCCATCTGGTTGCAACTGGAATTGGAGTTTATCCGGCTTTTATTGCGCTGTGGTTCAGTTCCAATGTTCTTGGAGTTGCCAGTTTTTCCATTGGCTCATCCGAAAGAATTCAAAACTTCAATGACTTAAGCCTACAATTGCTCTGTATAGAGCCTGTCCTTTCCAGTGCTGCCTCTTGAGATCTGGGGTGGTGTCATACCCAGGAACTAGAGCCTGTGAAATTCTCAGGAAACCCTCCAGCAGCCCCCTGCAGACCTTTTATGATGGGAAATCAGGGCCTGGGCCTAGGTGAATGGGTAGAATGGTTACAGGAAGACGCCAGACTTGAAAAGAGAAGACATGAACCCACCTGCCTGGCTTTCGCATTGGATGGCTTGAGACGGAAGAGAGACTTAGTACTGGCAATGGTAGATGAAGAGCTTCCCCCACGCCACCTCTCCAAGATCATGGATGGAGTGAATGCTATCAATGCATAGCATTGAACAACAGCTGATATTCCCATAGCACTTTTTGTCATGACAGATCCTAAATTGCTTTTACAAACTCTGTCCATATGGGGATCATTTCACCAGCTGCTGCAAGATAGCTTCTTCTAGGGAGAACATAGGGGTTGGTTCATAGCACACAGCACTGCTACACAACAGTTTAAGGCGGGAAGACAATCATATTAGATTTTTTTTACCTTAAAAAAAAAAGTCACTTGCAGAGAGCATACACTTCTTTTGGGGGAAAAGTCATTGAATTCAAACCCAACTTTCTGGCAAAATAGCTTGGATGGAAAATTTTCAACCAGCACTAGTTGCCGCCTTGGATTGAGTGCACACCAAAGGGACAGATACCAGAGACAATGGCACTAATCAAGGCCAGGAGTGTTTGGTAACGAAGGTGAAGATCTGAAGACTACATCAGAAAACTGGATGGGTCACCCTACAGCTGGTACAAAGGAATAGCTCTGGCACCAGCACATCACTTAAAGCAGATCTGCATTGGGCAGTGCTAGTTAGGGTATCACCACAATCAGGGGGCTCAAGATAGAGCATCACCAATTGCAGATTCGTGGAGCTGCTGCACAGGCCTACTGTAGGTTTACCTAATATCTCAGCACCCCAACAGGCTGTTTTGTCAGGCCCTGTGATGCTCACATGCTGTCTCACAATGGATAGACTCAGTTGTCATGGCCCAAAGATGCAAAGGTCATCCTGCCTCGGTGAGATGATTATTTGGTCCCACTGAAAGAGTTGGTGGCTCCACAGATTACAAGGCTAAACGTCATAAAGGATCCATTTTTCTCTCTGGTCTGCTTCTTGTTTCAGATCTAAGTAAAGCCAGAGGCCCTGTTGACACAGGGCTTATACATCATTATGTGATGGTAGTGTAATGCTGACAGACCCTCACTCGTCTGTGTGAACTTTGGACCTCTGGAGTTTAGAACATGAGCTTTTACTGCAGGAGCTAAAAGCCAGCTTTCTATTAGCTAAGGCTACAGTGGTCTTGGAGCCACTAGATGGGACAGTGCACCACACCCTGAAGATGTGTGGGTTACAGTAGCATGCACAAATCAGACTTTGAGATTCTGCTTGTGATTCACCAGCCTGGCTCAGTTTGCAAATCAGGTGCCTTTTATTAAGATGTGGGTCTATTGCCAGATTTCCCAGCAGAGAGATCTCTTGGGAGTCTGTCTGTACATGTGCTTTTGGAGACTTTGGTTTAAGGGGTGTGATTAAAAAGCCTGATTAGTTGCATAGGTTGGCCTTACAATAACTAGGAGAGATATGCCAGCCACTTCCAATTATCTGATAGGTGTAAACATAAAGGAAAGAGTGGAATTGCACAGCATGGCCCAAGGGATTCTAACTGAGAGTGATGGGATGAAATTAAGCAAACAAATATTTTGGCTGAGGATGAGGAAATATTTCCTAGTAGTGAGGTCTGTTAGGCTGTGGAGTATTCTCACAAGGGAAGTGGTGGAAGCCCCATTGCTTGAGTCACTTATAACTGGACTGGACAAAGCCTTGGAGAATGACTCCAGGGAACAGTCCTAGACTAGGAAGAATAACAAAGATGATCTGACAGGGTTTTTCCTCTGTGTGATGTTTATGATTCATTTGAGAGTGGGTGAACCTCTCCCTGCTGAAGGCAAGTGCTGAGAAATTGGCATTTTCTCAGGAAGAAAAGCCCTGGAGCGTCAACCCATCTGACACCCTCAATAAAAACTCCAAAGCTCTCTTGGAAGGAGGGAGGGGAATAGAGAGAGAGAGCTGCCTGAGGTCTAGCAGGCTTCCAACAGCTGGAGGAAAATGGTGTAAGGAGAAAGGGAGGGGCTGAGTGCTTGAAAGGGGAAAGGAGAAAGACCAGGGGGGTGTAAGGAGAAACCAGAGTGAATGTTTCAGTGGCTTAGTGAGTGGTAAAGTAAGACATTCCATTCTGGTACTTCAAGAGAATTCGGGAAATATGGGTTGGAGCATTATGCATTGCACTACGTTAAGAGTCTCAGGCTTTCTATTCCTAAAACTGGTTAATTAAAACAGTAAAATGTTGGGAGAGCCTGGAACTTATCCTAAAATAATGAAAAGGAACACAGAGAGAAAAGAGCATGTTTAGACATGTACAATGGATGGGCTGGAGGCTGTATGTGTGTGTGTGTGTGCTGGCATGCACATGTTTATTTCTCTGCATGTGTCTCTGTGAGTCTGCTTGTGACTGCATGTGTGTGTATCTAGCATGACTTCTCTATGGGTGTGTCTGTGAACTTACTCGCTTGTGTCTTCTAAACTTTTTTTTATTTTTTACGTGCTCTGTGCCCCACAGGGAACTTTGCTTGAGCAGCTGATACAAGCCCATCTGTGTGAGTGTATCTGAATTTTGCTGCATGCGGATGTGTATGTCAGTGCATGTATTGTAGAAAATGGTTTACAGTCATGATCCCGTTAAACTGTCCATGAGTTATAGTACAGTACGCTACTATCAAAAGACTGATAGCGAAGCCTGTTGGAACACCATTCTGTTTTGTAGCCTCTAGCCGGAGGGGGGTGGGTAGCTTTCCCTCCAATTGTTCCTCTTTTTAAAAAAAGGGAAAAAAGGGGTAGGAGGACGTGAGGGCAAAGCCTGGTCTAATAGGGAAGATCTTTGTGAAACTTTTCTTCAAAGAAACTGAATTGAAAGAGAGAGAGAGAGAGAGAGAGAGAGAGAGAGAGAGAATGAGAGTGCTGTATCCTGGTCAGATGACCTCTCCTTTCCCCCACTACAGCAACAGTTTCGAGATCTCTGGAGGGCCATAGACTCAGTTGTAGAGTAACACATGTGCCCTGGGCAATTTGGGAGCCACTGCAGCAGGAGTGCTGGAATCTGTGTAAAATGGGCAGCCCCTCCCCGAGGCTACTATGCCCATGTTAAAAAGTAGGCGGGCATGGCCCTTTGACTTTTAAAAGTGTGTCAGACTAAGGCCAAGTCTACGCTGACACTTTACAGCGCTGTAACTTTCTGGCTCAGAAGTGTGAAAAAACACCCTCCTTCCCCCCAGTGCAGCAAGTTACAGCTCTGTAAAGCGCCAGTGTGAACCAGGCTACAGCACTGTTAGCTACACCCCTCATGGAGTTAGTTTACATTGAGCACTGGGAGAGCTCTTGCTGTGGTCACGCTTTCATTTAAAGTGCTCTTGCAGCTGTGCTTCGAACTGTTAAGTGTAGACAAAGCCCATGTCTTAGGGGTCCATGGAAGGTTCTTGGTACCACAGAACAGTGGTTTTCAACCTGTGGCCTGCAGAGCCCAGGGTAGTGTGCACAGACTATGCCTGTGATTTCCAAAGGGGTGAGCACATCTCTATTACAAATTTTTTAGAGGTCTGCAAATTTAAAAAAAGGTGAGAACTGTTGCTGTCACCAGAAAACCTGCCCTCACGTGCCCGTTTAGATATGGTGCCATCAAGAGCTGCTGAGTCTAAACTCTAGCTAAGGAAAGATTGTGCTGGCTAAAGTGCAAACTGTTCGCTAGCCCTCTCTTTTTCTAATATCCTCCCCCAATGTCAGAATAAGGGGGACATGTAGAAACGAATGGTGATTTAGTTTAGAACAAATTCAAGTGCATTACTTCATTATGCAGCGTATATGTCACTGCTGCAAGAGGTCATAAATGCTGTTTGTAAGAGGGCTGGGAGTCATGAACAATAATAACACGCACAGTTATTTGTAACAAAGGTAATTAGATCTCCTGTTCCCAGATTATAAACTGATTTCCACAAGGGTTAGGAAAGAATTTGTGGCATGTCTGATTAAACATGGCAAATGCTCTGCACCTGGATGTTTGGTGCAAACTCCTAGCAGTCAAATGGCAGACTTCAGCACTGCAGGTGATTGCCAAAGAAGGCAGCCGCACCTTACCAAACCCTTGATCGGCTTGTGGCTTTTTTGTCCCCCTCCCGAGACTCTTTTGCACTTCAGTCCCCTTGTCCTGATTGCTCCCCCCTTTCCTTCCATGTGGCGTAGTCTGTCCCTTGAAAGGGGCACAGCTCAGATATAACTCAGTGATGACAAGTGCTTGGACATTGGACTCCAAAGGTGTTGCTTTAATAATGCCCCAGCAGACTTTGGCCTGAGTGAGCAATGTGGGGAAGAAAAGGTGCTTGGCTCATGCACCTTCTAATCAGAAGGTGTGTTCCGGTGTGTTCCTACAGCACCAAAATAATCACAAGGGCAGCCTCCCTAGAGCTATCACTGAGGCTTGAAAGTAAAACAAGGTGTGGGCACCTGGATGATGAGGTCCCAGAAAACCTCCCAATTGATTTGCCAGCAAAATAAAGCAATGTGCATGAGCAAGCATGGCCCATTGATTCTGCATCTATCCCCGGAATGTCATGGTTCAATCATGCACTTCAACGATTCCTTAGACCTGTGGTGTCCAACATGCTAGTCACTAGCCACATGTGACTATTTGGCCAATTGAGTGTGGCGAGTTTGCTATAGCTGTAACCATTATAGTGGCTACTGCTTTGGAACTGGTTGGACACCACAGCATTAGACTCTTACTGTGGGGCTCTTGTCTCCTTTGCTGCACAAATCAGGATTCCTCTTTGGTGGGGAAAATCCTATACCTCAGACTGCAGCTTGACATACAGGACCATGCCTTCAAGAGGGGTGGGGTAGAGTGGGAAAGGCGGGGGGAGGGGAAGAGGCTGAATCTTCTTCATCTGGCCTGCAGTCCTTCTCTACCACGAAAGTGAAACAAAATAAAATAGGCCACACTTGATAAAAGTAGGAAAGCTGCTCTCAGAATGCCCTCTGCTCCAATGTGGATGAAGCTACAGCTTTGCGGAGGATTTTTCAAATGCATCATGGAAGTTAGTGTTTTGCATCTTGGTTGCTATAGCAGCTGAGTTTGTCTTATGTTCCAAAAGCTCATGGTTCCAGAGTTCATCTGGTTTCCAACTGGGGTCAGGAAGGGATTTGCCTTCCCTCCGTCTCACCCAACTGTATTCTGGGAGAGTTTTAAGTTTTGGGCTTTTGGGGGGGTTTTTTTGGGGGGGGGAGGATTTTTTTGCCTCCTTCCTCTGAAGCATTAGAGGTGTTCTGGTTGAAGATGGGACACGGGATAGGTTGAGCCAGTAGGGCTCAGAGGTGGCTCTGAGCATTTTCTCTCTCTGGTGCTTGGCTGGCTGATTCTTGCTTACGTGGTCAGGGTCTAGCTGATTGTCAGATGTGGGGTTGGAAAGGGATTTTTCCCCAAGTCAGAATGGCAGTGACCAGGAGCATTGTTTTGCCTTCTTCTGAAGCATGTGGGTGTAGGTCACTTGCCAGGGTTATCTAGATCTCTTTCACTTAATAATTTCAGGGGCTTCTGGGATTTATGCACCTGGGTCTCTCCTATTCTCTGCCTGTGGCATGTAATAGTCTAGTCTCTTGTAATATGTTGGTGGTTAGCATTAGTGAGCAGGTTCTGGGTCCTACTGGTGGCCTGTGATATCTAGGGAGGCAGGCTGTACTCCCTTCTGACCTTAAACACCATTAGTCTATGAGGCATTTTTCACAACAAGATTTATAGAAATCCAGCCAGCAGCTGCCATCTCATCCTGTTGTTCCTTCCAAAGGTAGTCTCAGAGCCACAAGCGTTGTCAGAAAAGAAGTGACCGGGAATGCTTTGTGCCCTGAAAGGAACTTCACACGAGCAGGCAAGATGGTGGTGATATGTCTGAAGAAGAAGCTCATTCAGCACTCTCTTGTTTGTTTCTGTGAGCACTTGAATTGAAGGGAAGATCCTTGAGAAATTAGGGATCCATCTTCGAATGGTTGGGATGGAAAGTGAGCCTCTACCTTGGTCAGGAGGAGGTAAAGCACCTCGGCTCTGGATCCCTCCTGCCATCAGGCTTTTGCCATGCTGGAAAAGTAGGAAGACTAGTTCCTGTGACCTGCCTTGCATTAATTAGCCTCTTTGCAGAAGAACAGAAGTAAGACAGAAAAGTAGGGAATGAAATTCTTTTAGTACTGGCCTGCCTTTCCTTCTGCTGCTATTCAGGTACAAGGTTACACTAACATAAATGCAAATGTATCTACTGTTGAGAAAGTCTTAGGTTTGCCAGCCTGTGGGAGATGGCCCCCCATGGGTATTTTAGTATAAACGCCCACCATTTGGATGCCCATTCTGGTTTCTTAGCACATTGCACATTGGGTACAATGCTTGGAAGATAGTTTCTGCCCAGCAAGCAGAGGGAATTTAGGGCAGGATTGGAAATCTGCCATTGTGCAAGAGACGTATGACACGTGGCCGCAGGGGAGGCAGTGTTAGCACAGAGCTCACTTGTCCTCAGTATGGAGAAATTCAGGCACACATATCGAGGAAGGCTCTGGCTGGCTGCCAGGCCGCAGTGCCATGGAGTCATGCAACACTTGCAGCCGCCTCGTGGACAAAGTTAAGGACAGAGTTAGGTCAGAATGTCCCTGCACTGGCTCAGCTTAGCCAAACATATGTCTAGATGGCAGCTGGAGACAGCTTCCTGGCAGTGGCTGAGAGACACGCACGAGCGCTGCTGGAGCCAGCGTGCAGCGAGGCCATTGGAGCTAGTCCCTTGAGTACAATCCTGCCTGACCCCCAGAGAACCGCCAACTCTCCCGGACCAGATGGACCAGACACATCTGTGGCAATAGCATCCAGTCTGGGAGAGTTGGCCGCCCAACCCCGTGCAGCGAGCGTAAGCTGCTGCTGCGTCCACACTGCTGGTTTTACCATGCTCGCTTTAGCAGAGCTCTCATGTGCCAGGAAGCATCTTCTCGGCAGCTGTCTAGACATACCCTGAGCTCCCTTCCTCGGGGCCTTGCTCGAAATACCAAAGAAGCCAATCAGCTGCATTTCATTTCCTTGAATTGGGTCTGTCATCCAGCTTTGTAAGTAGAGCCCATGCTCCAGTTCAAATCCGCCAACAGCAACAGTACTGTGTGGTCACGCCCTTGGATCGCTTCTGAATGGAACAAGTGGAAGGCCCCAAAGATACTCCTGGCGGGTGCTACACAAGCTGAGAAGACCTTGTGTGCACAGCTCACTCTGCTCAAAGAGGGAGAAGTGGGGTGTCAGCCACCTCTGTGGCACTGTATCCCACTTGTCCAAAATCAGAGGATTCTCTGTGGGGCCCACCTCCCTCAGGTTTTTCCATGGGAGGGGCTCAATTCCCTTCCTTATGAGGTCTGAAATTGTATGAACAAAAGGTACAGACTGTTCCCTGGTCAGTCCCACCTGATGTGCTGCAGGTCACACAGAAACTGTACAAAAATTCTGCAGGACAACCTAGGCAGAGGCGACTCCTACAGGACCTCTGGAAGAGTAAAACAAGCAGGATTCATTCCTTTCACTTGTGTTCCCTCGCTGAGTGTAGACGGTCTTTTACAAGAGGGGATGTTGTTCAGGGATTAAAAGGCTAGGCTGCCATTTTGGAGATCTGGCATTTCTGGGACCATGGGTATAATCTCTTTTGTTTTCCTGCCCACCTTGGTCTGTTTAGACTATAAGGTTTTGGGGGGCAGGCACTGGTCACGGATTGTGTCTAGTGGTTAGCACACCAGGATCCAGTGTTGGTTATGGTTTCTAGGCATTACAATAATAGAATAATAATTACTGCAAGACACTACAGCATGCAGTGGCATTACTACCCTATTTTGGGCCATCACTCCAGCAGCATGCAATTCGGTATCTTTCAGCAGGGCTGCTCTGCATTGTCATGTGAAATAATCTGCATTGAAGCACAGGAAAGACCTCTTTTCAGTCTTAGTGCTTACCCGCCCCACCTCGCAGGTGTTTGTGCAAAGTGTGTGGGTGGGAGGAGGAGGGTAAGTCTGGCACATTTGAAATTTTTTTTGGCAAACATTTCCGATTGCTGTGGAGGACACGTAAGGGGACAATGGAGCTACTCCAGGGATGAACAAGGCCCCATTTCTTCAGGCACACCATGTCCCACGCCCTTCTCAGCGTGTTCAGAAAAAAACCTTCTCTCGCCTCACTGCAGAGATGTTGAAATAGGGCACGCCTAGACAAAGCCACTCTCACAAGCGCCTGTGCAGGGAGTACCAGTGCCCTCCAGCAAAAGGCTCTTCAGCTTTTGTTTCCTTCCTGCAGACTTTCTCAAATCATGTATTTTAATATTAACACCACCAAAGGACTGCACTTACACTCCCAAAAGTGCCTTTCCCCTGGAAGGCTCTGTAAGAGCTCTATAGACTCCCTCTCTCTTGGCCACTTCACCCTCCACTGAAAGGCAGCTGCCTCTTGGGTGGAAGGCAACAGTTACAAATGTGCACATCAATGGGCTAAATGCCAACCTTCTGCAGACAGGCTGAGAATTAAATGGGAGTAGCGCAGATTTGAAATATATTTATGGGGAAATGAGAGAATTGCTGAAGAAGGGCGCTTAGTGTGGGAGGAGGGAGGTGTGGGAAATTTGCCAGTTTCTACAACACTCTACTTCCCACCAATAGCCTTCCACCCTCATTTATCCCCTTTATCTTTTCTGTGTCTCTCTCCTATTGTTTGCAACACTTCCCTTGTCTTTCTTGCTTTTATTCTCATTACTCCCAACCTCAAGGATTTGGCTGCCAAGAAGGTGTAACGTAACATGCAATTGCATTGTTCATATGTCTTTGGTTAGAACTTCTGGTAAGCTTCACTCTCACTAGCTAGGATTCTAAGATGTCCCCTCCCAGCTCTGACTTGAGTTGTGCCAACTCTTTTGCCTTCACAGACTTAAAAGTTTTCATTATGTTTTAAAACCACTGACTTGCTAGCCACCAATGAAATGAGAGAGCTTTGACATACACAAACGCAGGAGGGAAATCTGAAAAAAAAAATATCAAAGGACAAAGTCTGATCCGAGTCGAGTTGGTGTAAATCTGAATTAGCAACATTGATTTCAGAGACCTGCCCTCGACTCCAAAGCTTGCAAATGTGTCATTGCACAAAAATGTGCAAGCAACTCCCTTTCTCCTCACTGCACAGAAGGTTCCGCTGTCTCTCTCTCTCTCACACACACACATACATACACACCCTCAAGGCAATTGGCAAGAATAGCGTTACCTTAGCAAATGGTGTGCAATTGCATTCAGACCCTGTAATACTTTCTGTTGGTGCCTTGGCACAATGTGTAGTAGGATTGCAAAGCAAAATATAAAGGTTTAAAGTGTAGCCATGAGTGGGTCCCACTCGGAGGTATAGAGAAGCATGGGAATGAGGTAAAAGTGAAAAACAGAGCTGTGAGAGCAAAGGAATGGATGATACCGAATAGAGAAGGCATTGCAAAGGATTCTGTGAAGCGGTCTTACCCTGTCGTGGGGCTGGTTCTGGCACCTTTAGAAGAAGGAGCTTGTTTTGCCTGAGTCCTGCCTTCTCGACGTACAGCGCTGCAGTGGAGGGAGTGCCCTGCCTGCCAGGAGTTATAAGTTTCCCTCTGCTGCTGTGTCAGGATGTGCAATGGGGTGGTGTCTTTTCACTGCGTTTTAAAGGAGTTTCTATGAATCAGTCTAGTTTAAAGAAAAAAAATTAATAAGCTACGCCCTGCTTTCTTGGCAGCATGTCAAGAGTCACTGGGAGGAAACCAGCAATTCAAAGAGCTCTCTTGTGGAGTTCTGTCTGACTCAGTGCAGTCCAGAGACCACAGCTTGGAAAAAGGAACGACACTCATCCAGATGAGTAAGAGGAGGCGCCCAAACAGCAGCTGTTTACAAAAATGGACTTCTGGTTACTATTTTTTTTTTAAAATCTATAGTTACAAGTGTGGTAAAAGATACAATGCACTCAAACAAACAAACAAACAAACAAATGCCCCGGCCTAAGGCGTGGCAATGCTTGAGTGAGTCACTGCTCACCACACCCCTCTGCCACCTTCAGGAGAAGGAGGGCTTTCTGACAGGCACTGAGGAAAGGAAGACGGATCACTCCTGCAGAATGAGACTGGACGAGCCCTTTGGAACTATACTATCCAGTCCAAATCCCCAAATGGCAGTCCTGGAAGCAGTGAACACCTGTTTTCTGATGGGGGTGGTTTGCCTCCTTGTCTCTGGGCAAGAATGACAGAGCAGGCCAGAGGGAGAACTAAAACATGGAGACAGATTGAGGTTCTGCTTACTGAGGATAATACACTCATCACACTAAAGACATCCAAAAATACAGGAACACTTTTCCATGGCTGAGCTGCCTTGGTGCTGTTACACAGTTAGTCTGGGGAAGTAGAGGGGTCTGGGTGATGGTGAATGGCAAGGAGCATCGTTAGCACCCGCTGGGCTTCTCTTCAGCACCTTCCACTTGTTGCAGTTGGAAGCAGTCCAAGGGCGTGACCACAAAGTGCTGTCACTGTCAGTGGAGGTGTGCTGGGGCTCTGTTTAGAAAGCTTGCAGACAGGCCCAGTTCAAGGAAGTGGAATGTAGCTGACTGGCTGCTTTGGTATTTGGAGATGGTAAGGATGGCACCCGTACAATCTCTGTTGAAAATGTGGCCCCGTTATGAAAGAGTTGGAGAGCCTCTGCTTTAAGGAATAAGCCTGCGTTTGCGGAGCAGAACAGTGACAGATAAGATGACTGGAGAAGGCTTTCCCATCTCTCGTGACCAGGATGTTGGCGTATTCTCTTAAAAAGGAAGAAGGTGCTTTTTGAAGTCTGAGCTGGTGAAAAGAAATCCTGGCTGTTTCTCCAGGCTACTCCCTCTGTCTGGCAATGCTGCCTCTCCTGTGATCCCTCCTCCCTTGAGTTTTAGAGCAAAGCACCCAGTTTAAATGGGGCCGTACTGCAGTTGGCAGGAGTGAGAACTGCTCACATGTTCCGAGTGCAGTCCCGGCTCCACTGAAGTCAATGGGAATTTTGCCATTGGTTTCAGTGGAGTCAGGGGTTTGTCCTCTAGCTATCACATAAGGCTAAAGGGGCCTTAGCTCACCCTGCTCTGTTGGTGATATCCTAGTAGTCTCAGAAAGCAGAAGTGAAAGGTACATTTCCTTCCCTGCCCCATAGCGGCTTTTGGCGAGTCGCTCCTGCAGCCTTCCTCTGCTCTCCCTGTGCTGGTTGCTGGAGTGAGTGATGCTTCTCTCAGCATGGGGTTGGCGCACATGGTCATAAATCAGAGAGCTAGAGTATAGAACTCTTTGACAACTGAATCATCTCACCCCACCCAGAGATTTACAAGTGCCTGGATGACTGCCATCGGGCAGCTGGCAATGTGCTTGTGCCATGGCTTCTCTGAGACAGTGCTGAACCAGCTTGCCTCTCAAAGACACCAGAGTTGCAAAGAAGGGGGTGCTGGTGGCCATAGGAGACTCTTTGCACTGCCTCTCTATGCCCTGGCCAAAATTTTAATTGGTAAATGAGGTGCCCCCACGTACCTCCTTCCTGTCCCTTTGAGTGACCCTCCCTCTTCTTGCAGGCACCAGTCGCCAATGCTGGTGGGAAGTGACATGCAGAGAGATCTATGGTATATGCAGCCCTCTTTGTGCGGATAAAGGAAATTGGAGTCACACAAATTGCCATACCAGATTAGTGCATCTGTCTATCCTGTTCAGCACCAACTGCTTCGGGGGAAATCCAAGAACCCCTAAGTAGGCAGTTTCTTCTTCATCTGGAAATCCTGACACTGGATCAGTAGAGCAGAGAAATGTAACCAGCCAGGCCACATAGACAGTGACCAATGCACTAAAGGATGGTCATGGGAGGAATGTTTGTACCATTAGGGTTGTTGCATCATGACTGCCATCTTCACTGGCACTGACCCCAGGGAGTTAGACAAACTAGTTGGTAGCATGTTGGTTAGCCCTGCTCTGGCAAGCAGTGGTGCAAACACCAGCCTGCTGTTGGGAACAGGTCTGAGTGATCACATAGGGATGATGCAGGCAAGCTAGGGTTGGTACTCCAGAACTCTTGAGTGTGGGCAGGAGTTTTGATTTGTCAGTGCGAGGAGTGAGAGCTTCTCTCCATGTATACACGTCTGTCTTTTTAATCTGGCCATAAGGGTGGAAGTGAGTGAATGAATTCTCTCTTCCTAACTGTATTAAAAGGTAGAGATTAAATGAAATGTCTTTAAACTCGTGCATAACTAGAGGAACTCACTGCTTCAGGATATTAGTTTAATATATGTAAATCTAACGTAATTCTTTGCATAACAAGAACAGCTTCTGTAGTGCCATTAGCTAGAATCAAAATGAAGGTTTGTCAAGCCTAATTTTAAAAAATGGAAATCATTTGTCAGGAGATGAGCTGGATAATTCTCCCTTTATAGTTTATACTGCTCAATGAAGAACATTTTACTGGGGCTGGAAGGAAAAAGGGTGCTCATCCTTCCTTTGAAGCATCCAGCATTGCTCATTTATGGAGGGCAGGGTACCCGATTACAGAATCCAGTGGGCTATGCTCTTATTATCTAAGGATTTATCTTTAAACAAAGATCGGCTTGAATGATGTAAATCCAAAGATCATGCCAGATTTATCAGAACTGCTCAGCATGCAAATTAAAAGAGGAGAAATTGTAGCGCTTTTATAATTCTTCCTGACAAAAATACACTTCATGCATATATTGATCCCCAATTCAATAGCGGTCACTTAATGTTTTTGATCTCTGCATTGCATGCACGCACAAATCAGTTGGTCACATCATGTGGCACTGCTGTGGTAAATGTTGGAGGTCATCAAAACGGGAGGTGAACTCCATGAATCCTATGCACCTCTATTTGTCATTGCTTGGAGTTGGGAGCAATTTTAAGGTTCCAAATGTAAATTGGTGATGCGGCTATGCTAGAAATGCCAGAAGAAGTTACAGTAGGTCATTTGTAATGGGGCTTTGAAAGGTTTTGTGGCAGTGCTGGTTCTTTAATTGCATATGCTCTTTTCAGGCTTTACAAATGATGTGTATGCACATTCTGGGGATAGCCATGTGATATGGTAATTTGCTGCAGCACATGATACATTTCAGAACCATGTGATAAATTGTGTTTGCCATGCATGACTCTTCAGGGCTAGAAAGGGGAACATTCATATATGCCACTGGAAAGGAGACAATTCCAGTTTTCTAGTGGGTGTTGCACAAGACTTGCTTAAAGCTCTGCTAGGTTTTCAGGTAACAAGTATCTGACAACATCATCATGTTGCTGAAAATAATGTTTAGTGCCTTCTCAAATGTATTTTTTGTAATGTTGCTCTCCTTCAGAGGACTGTGCAGTTAGACTAATGGTACTTATGGTATGTCTACACTTGCAGCCTAATTCGAAATAGGGCTGCAAATGTAGGCATTCGGAATTGCAAATCAAGCCCGGGATTTAAATATCCCACGCTTGATTTGCATCTTCCCGGCTGGGAGCCATTTATGAAATTGACAAGCCCGGAATAACTGCTCGCATCTACACACAGCAGTGAAACGGGCATTCAAAATAAAGCCCTATTTTGAACTACCTGTTATTCCTCCTGCAATGAGGTTTAACAGGTAGTTCGAAATAAGGCTTTATTTCGAACGCCCATTTCACTGCCGCGTGTAGACGCGGGCAGTTATTCCGGGCTTTTCAATTAAAAAAAAATGGCACCTGGCTGGGAAGATGCAAATCAAGCACGGGATATTTAAATCCTGGGCTTGATTTGCAATTCCGAATGGCTACATTTGCAGCCCTATTTCGAATTAGGCTGCAAGTGTAGACATACCCTTAGGAAGCCTGTCTTTACAGGCTGAAAGATAATAACAGTCAACATTAAACATGCTTTCTCTCTCCAACAAAGTTCTGACTTTTGTTTTATGGTAGGGAGGGTCTATATGGTTTCTAGGCATTCAAAAAGGAATGATCGCTGAATAATGAGCTTAAGTATTTCTGCAAAACACATGAACAGCAACCATTTCAAGAATGCCTAAGTCCCATTTTCAAAAGCACTGAAGGACTCCCTCTGACCTTTTGAAAATGGGTCTTAGGTACTTTTGAGGTTTGTACCTGATGTCTGTAAAATTCAGGCTGGCGAGGTGTGGTATGATTAGCATTTATTGACATGACCTTCAATGACTCACTCTTGACTCCACCACTCCTGAGTAATATGATATGGCCATCTCAAAGTTATGGCAAAAATTTTTCCTACCACAGCAGACTCATGTGTTCTTTCTAAACAACATGAAACCATTTTACCAGAGGAGAAATGAACTTTCCCAGTCACTTTCTGAGTCACTAGAATTTTTCTTCCCAGAATGTGAAAATCACACCTTCATTCTTCTGTTATTGGGATTGAACTAGGGCATTTTGACTTCTCACATTATCTTGGAGATCAGTGACTTTGCCACTGAGGGTTGGATAATTTACACTGTTGCCCTCAGCTAGAATGGACTGTGGCTTTTGCATCAGGGAGTTGAACAGGAGACTAAGGAAATTATGGATTCTCTGAGTGCAGGCTTTAGAATAACTCATGCATAATAATGAGTGATATAACTTGCTAACATGGGACCTTAGGTTTTTGGCTTGCCCATCAAACTGAGAAATTGAATTAGGAAGTTATAATTTGCATTAGATTGAGATTTTGACTGCCCGGGAATGGCGAATCAAAGCTGATTTTGGAAGTCAAGATACAGCAGTTGACGTCTGAACTGGAGGGATTACAGCTCTCCTCCGTGCACTGGTTAAAGTAAATTTGAACTAGAAGTGCTTTCACTGCACCAGGTAAAGAGAAGGAGGTCTGGGCAAACCCAGCTCTCCCGGGTGCTAGAGAGGAAGAAGGGCTCTCCCTCTCTACTGTAGTAGAGGTGAGGGAACTGTATTCCCGTCCATGCCCCCCTTATTTTAACCTCAGCCCCAATGTTTTGCCACTGCAAGATATTCTGTTGAAGGAGTTCCCTAGCTATGCTCCAAATAGTACCTTTGCACTGGCTCTCCCATATGAGCTGGCCAGGCATCCTTCCCAGAAACTCATGCTTCCACTGTCACAGCGATGATGGATGGAGTTTGTCACAGTTCCTGTGCTGGAGCCCCTCAGTTTCCCATGCTGACAGTGGAGCAGATTGTCTTGATTGCAGCCTCCCAGCCCCTGGAATGTCTCTGCACATGCTGGCTCACCCCCTCTGGAATCTGGCATTGTGCCAAACCTAGGGAACATCATTTGTGTCTTAAGAGAGGCCTTAATTACTGAATTTGGGAGACATGCCTAGGAACCAATCTCCACCTCAATCCATTCCAGTACTTGCTGTCATAGATGGTGCTTTGACAATGCAAGCAGAGGTCCTCCCCAGGGTGTGGTGCAGGGCTGCTCTTATCAAAGCATTGTCCTCTCCTGTTTTCTTGGCTGCTTTACAAAGGTAACATTACTCCCATGGAAGGAAAACAGAGACTAGAGCTGCTGTGGATGAATCCTAGTCAATTGGCAACATAGGAGTAATAGCCTTATACAGATCATTTTGCAGATGTTAATTAACACTAATTACTCCTCACACTGATCTCATGGGATATAGATAGATGTGGGTTGCCACCTGGAGAAACTGAGGCTGGAGGTATCAGTGACTTGCCCAGGGCCAAAGAAGAAGTCTTTACCAGACCTAGGACCAGAACTCAGGACGTCCCTGTTTTGGGTGACTAGACTCAAGCTACGAGTCCATATTGTGAATTAGGGCTACCAGATGGTTTCAACAAAAATACCGGACATGCTTGACATTCCATCACAATCTACATTACATCTTATTTAGGAAATATGAACATTTATATTTTCTTATTTATGTTTTCTCAATTTGTTTCCTGAACAGAAAGCTCAAATACTGGACTGTCTGGTTCAAAACTGGACACCTGGCAGCTCTACTGTGAATATTGTGAACTAGCCTAGGATTCTTTCTTTCTTTCTTTCTTTCTTTCTTTCTTTCTTTCTTTCTTTCTTTCTTTCTTTCTTTCTTTCTTTCTTTCTTTCTTTCTTTCTTTCTTTCTTTCTTTCTGTTTGAATTGTGGGTGTGCCTTTCCTCATGTAGCTGAGCATTGCACAGCTAGCCAGGTGTGTTGACAGTTGACAAGAGGGCTGGAATGGAGTTTCATCATCTTTGCATGCATCAGGGATCAGCTGTAGTTTTTGGCGGGATAGTAGAATCATAGGTTAGCTCAA
This sequence comes from Pelodiscus sinensis, assembly GCF_052426305.1. NCBI lineage: Eukaryota > Metazoa > Chordata > Testudines > Trionychidae > Pelodiscus > Pelodiscus sinensis. The sequence goes on along the minus strand of NC_143052.1, from coordinate 88,315,146 downwards.
CAGTAGGCAAGGCAGACGTGTTGTTTGTTCTGGGACTGACAAATCTGATGGTATGTTCCTATGTTAGTCGAGTCTAAGCTATTAACGGCCAGGAATTTCAAAGTTAATAGTGCCACATTATTCTCCTTACATTCAAACAAAATGGC